>NC_080415.1:25327500-25952500 GCF_030265065.1 Corythoichthys intestinalis
TTGGTTTCAATTTCTCTTCATTTCTCTTTAGGCAGAGGGTTCACTTATTTCCCCCCTTCTGTCATAATTTGCATGCTATCCTCATTAAAATATGAAAACGTATAAATGGGTGGTTTTAGTCAAAGCGGAGACTGTTTTTTCATCTGTGTAATTTTAACAAAGATCAGATCACATTACATAATATATATATATATATATATATATATATATATATATATATATATATATATATGTGTGTATAAATCTTGGCACTGTTCGTGTTCAATTCTCGGTTCAAGCTCAGTTGTTGTTGAAGCTTTTGAAAGTTTAGGTTTAAAGAAATTCTGAATATCCATCTTGCCTCCTCAGGTTTAGTTTAGGCTCAGTAAAGCAAAGGAACGTCTTGAAGGGGCTAGTGCCATGATCTGCTCGAAAAATAATTTCAACCCATTATTAAAATACTTTGTAGGATTCTTGTTCATTTCATGAATGTTTTTGTGTTTTATTGTTGTACAGCTTTTATAGACAACATTTTACCGACTAGGTCTTTATTTTAAATTCATATATAGGAAAGTCAATTACATGCAATGACATTTTTCAGTCACTAGGGGGGCTAGGATAGGCTCTAGCACCCCCGCGACTCTCGTGAGGATAAGCATTACAAAAAAATGAATAAATAAATACATAAATCCATTTTTAAAAAATTAAATAAGTGAAAAAAAATTCTAATAAATGTTGAGAGAAACAGATAAAAATTGGAATAAATCGATTAAAATTGAAATAAATGAAGAAATATTCAAATGAATGCATTGAAATAAATGTCAGAATAAATAAATACATGTTGAAAAAAAACATTTAAATAAAAATTGAATAAATGAATATTGAAATTAATAGATCTTGAAAAACATAAATGAATGAAATGAAAAAAGCAAATATACAGTATGTCGACAAAATTGCATGTTAAAAAATACATAAATACATGTTGATTTTTTTAAATTAAAAAAAAAATGACTCAAAGTTATAAATGTTGAAATAAATAAATACAAATTAGAATGAATATAAAGTTTCAAATAAATGACGAAATAATAAAATAAATGGGGAAAAAAATGAATACATGTTGAAATCAATGAACACATTTTAAAATAATGTTAAAATAAATGAAAGTGTAAGCAAATTTTAAAATAAATACATTAATATATAAAATGATAAATAATTATTTTTATATATAGTGAATTTCGGCACTGTTGGTACTCCATCGAAGACTCCGCTTGGTACTTTATGTTCCATCTCATAATTGTATATGGAGGATTTGGATGATACGCTTCAAATTGTGGCTTGAAATTCGTTTTCTTTATCCCCCCCAGCGCCTCAAGCAGATCCCAATGTGGACCACACAAATGCAAATTTCAGCCCACCATCTGCTGTTTTCAGCACCTAACTTCCTTTTTGTCGAGATTTGTAATTATTTCAGCTGGAGAGCGTTCTCCTGACTCGCATCCGTGTAAAATTCCCCGCGTTGGGAATTGCGGGGAGTTGCCGGAGCAACACAATTACAGTGGAACTATCGCGCGGCGCTTTAACACAGAGATGGAAGACCTCTGCTAATAGCATTTTGGGGAATATTATACTGTTGGCGCCACACAGGTGGACGGTAATTACCCGAAGGCGTGAATGTGATTAGGAGTGAAGTGGCTTGGGATCAGGGACGATGCTCAATTGGCTGCCATTGACAGTGATAGATGTCTAAATCATTTTGACTGAGATTAGGATTAGGGTTTATGCAACAATGAATTGACTAATTCACAACCAATGGATGATCAAATGAAGTGACCACTATTTTGATAGTTGATGCATCATTTCGAGATATTGTCAACCAAAATTGGTCCAAATCATCATCTGCCATTGATAGAGCTAGACGTCTAATGCATTTGAACTGGAGCGGCTGGCATCGAAAGAATGAATTCCAAACTGTGATCCACTATTATGAACTAGTGCTTCAACGATTAGTTGATTAACTCGAGTAATTTGATTAGGAAAAAAAAGATTCAAATTAAATTTCGCTGCTTCAAGTATTCGTTAGAATAAAGTGGCGTAGTAATGGTTTGTTTTCAAAGTGTTTGCATTGAGTTCTTGATTTGGGTGGATACACTGTCCTTTCCAGTGAATATGACATGACTCATTTCACATGGCTGAATGCAGCTGCTCCCTGTTAAGACCAACATAAGCTAAATTATTTTTTTAATGCATTCGTAATTTAGTTTATACGTATATTTAGCTTTTTTTGTTGTGGGAATATATGTTTGAACCATTTGTTAACAGCATTGTAAAAGAAAAAAAAAATGTTAGCATTTTATAGCATTTAAGCTAGCAGACTTTTGCTATGTAAGTTAGCAAACTGTTCTTTTGTTGTACTTACATCCGCATTTATTTATTTATATATTTTAACATACAGTTTGAGGCTTAGCTCAGGTATTTTATGTTCCTTATCCGATTACTCCATTGTTCGAACTAACTAGTGACAAACTATAACCAGTGTTGTACCACTGTAATCTGATTACTTTCTTCAGTAACGAGTAATCTAACGTGTTCATTTTTCAAGCCAGTAATCCGATTAAAGTAAGTTTCCCTAGTGCCTGTGCGTTACTATTTTGTTTTTGCCTCATAATGTATGTAGAATGAAGAATACTGTAGTCATGTACGAAGAGCATTTCTCATCGGGAGTAAAAAAAAAAAAAAATGGGTCATGTGTATTACGATGCTGTTTGAGGCTGTCTGCCACAGCGGTCAACAACATAGCATTCTGATGAGGCAGCGAGGCTAACAGTGAAAGGCAGGATATATACCGCAAATGGGTGCCTTTGCTCACTGGAAATACAGGCATTACTTCACATTTTTGTCCAGTAAAGATGACAAAAATATGTCCGTGCATTGCAAACTTTATGCTGGCTGAAAAAGACTGTCGGCCGCTAAAAACTCTACATCCAATTCAACAAGGAAGCACTTGGAATTAGAGGACAACGCGACAAAACTCGATAAAGCCTACAGGCAACAAGACAGCCAGCACTTCTACAGTTTGTAACCAGCCTTTATGCACATTTTATTGTCAGTGTTTGTAACCATAGGCGGAGTTTTACTTTTGTGGGGCTGGGGGCAAAGCATGTTGATGACTGAAACAAAAGTCAACAGTTTGGACACACCTAAACATTTTTACGTTTTATATATTTTCCCTACCTCTCTGAATACATCAAAACTATGAACGAACGTGTGGAAAGGCAAAAAAAGTGAAATAAGTGAAAAGAGGTTTTATATTCTACATTCTTCAAAGTGTCCACCTTTGAGGTGTCGCCAAACTTTTGGCCAATACTGTATATATACATATAGATAAAACTGCTCAAGCTCAGTTGTTGTTGGTTGCGTTTGAAAGCTTAGGTTTACAGAAATTCTAAATACCCATCTTGCCTCCACAGGTGTAGTTTTGGCTTAGCAAAGCAAAAGTTAGTGTCTTAGGTGCTAGTCACATGATCTGCTCGAAAAATGATTTTGACCCATTATGAAATACGTTGTAGGATTCTTGTTCACTTCAATAATTTTTGTTGTTTGTTTTATTGCTTTACAACTTTTATAGACGATATTTGAACAGCTAGGTCTTTATTTTAAAGGGGAAGTTCAGAATTTTTGGCATTAGGCTATATCATGGAGTTAGCAGGGGTTTTGATTTGAACAAATTCCGTGCAGTTTTAGTTATTTGTTAGTTTCAGGGCTCCGGGGTGGCTAAGCTAGCGCGAGTCAATGGTGGTTGAAATCAACTCCATCGACTAATTTAACCCCCGCTAACTCAAAGATGAAGCCTTATGTGAAAAATTCAATTACATGCGATGACATTTTTTGTTGTCATATTTATGTTGAGGCAGCAAAAGGAGAAAAATTGGTAAAAAGTAACTGATACGTTACTTTTAAAGTAACTTAGTTACTTTGATAGTAAAGTAATCGGTAAAGTAACTAGATTACTTTTTTAGGTGTAATCAGTAATTAAATTACTTTTTTAAGTAATCTGTGACAACACCGACTATAACATAATTGGATGACGATCATCATTTTTTTGACCTGTGATTTCAATCCTCTTTCCTTTCAGCATTTGCAGCTAGCGCCATCCCAATGACGGTGCGTAAAGGCAAAACTTTAGCCATCACCATCCAGGAGCACATGGCCATCGACGTCTGCCCAGGTCCCATCAGGCCCATCCGCCAGATCTCTGCCTACTTCCCTCGCCTCTCGCCCACGTCCTCATTCTCAGAGCCGCTCTCACCCAGTCAAACGGCGGCTGCCGCTGCTGCCCTCAGTCCTGGCGGTGCCACAGGAGGAGGGAGCGGCGGGTTGCTGTCCCCCTTGTTTGGGGCAGGTGGCGGTGGAGGGGCCTCACTCTCCGCCATGAGCAGCATGGACACTTCAATAGAAGTGGACAGCTGTGACAGCGACGATAATAGTGAGTCACCTGAAACTCATCTCACTCTATATACCGTATTGGCCCGAATATAAGACGGCCCTGATTATAAGACGACCCCCTCTTTTTCAAGACTGAAGTTTTAAAAAAGACTTTTTGAACACCAAATTAATTTTTATACAGAAAATAATTACAGTACATCCGAAACAAATGATTATAACAATATATTTGAGAGAAAAAGTGTGTTATTTTTCCACATTCAAATCTTAATATCTGAACATTTAAATATGTAAACTTAAGTGCAATCACATTCGTGAATGAATGGCTTCTGGTTTTTGAAATGTAAATTAACCAATCTATTGTGATAAAACAACAAAATTGCAATAACTGCATTAACTATCAAAGTGAAGGCTAACTGTAACTCTAGTCTTGAAACAAAGCCGAATAAGGAAAAACATTGCAATAAAATAATGCAAACTGGTTAAACTTGAGAGTAGCTGAGATCTGTCATGACAGAACAACGCTTCAATGATATCTGGCACCATCTAGCATCGTAAATGGGTATAATGTTTAGACCGCAAATATAAGACGACCCCCTCTTTTTCAGTCTTATTTCAATGCATAAAACTAGGGTTGTTCCGATTATGTTTTTTTTTGCTCCGCGATCGTTTTAGTTTGAGTATCTGCCGATCCCGATATTTCCCGATCATATACATTTTGGCAATGCATTAAGAAAAAGATGAATAAAACTCGGACGAATATATACATTCAACATACAGTACATAAGTACTGTATTTCTTTATTATGACAATAAATCCTCAAGATGGCATTTAGATTATTAACATTCTTTCTGTGAGAGGGAACCACGGATAGAAAGACTTGGGACTTTGTGTATTGTGACTAAATACTGCCATCTAGTGTATTTGTTGAGCTTTCAGTAAATGATACTGCAGCATGCCCCAAGGCATGATGGGAAAGTGGAACCATGATGGGAAGTAAAACCATGACTGTGAGTCGTGCTAACAATGGATTTATCACCTCTGCGTTGGGAAGTAAGTTAAGGCGTAAAGACAAAGATCTATTGCCTCCTTGCTGCACCACATGCTTCCCATGACAATACTAATAATAGGGAGAGATTTTGCAAGGTTTTAGTCAAATGAGGAACGGTGTCAAAGGCTGTCAAAATTCACTCTACTCATTTAGCGCTGCCTTTTACCTCTCTACGTAGGTAAAAAGGCATCACAAAAAATTGAGCGTGACAATGAGTGAAGGGGTCGTCCAGCGCAGATAATAACTCTAAATATTTAACGTGACACATTTGTCAATTAATTAATTGCCGCCGTCATCGGGATATTTTTGATAACCCTACGTTAAGCCTAAACTAAAGACTCTGGATGAGTCTAACATATTATGTCTTTGGGGTACAGAACACAATCGGAATAGTAACCGTAACTTTACACAGTTGGTCAATTCGTACGTGAGGGTTGTTAACAAACATACAAAACAGTGGGCCTGCTCTGATCTGCCTACTAAAAGGACGCTAAACTTCTTCGCAGGTGCCAAAATAAATTCAAATCAAATAATAATTTATTCAATATAAGACATCAGAGGCTTCAAAGAGCCGCATGCGGCTCCAGAGCCACAGGTTGCAGACCCCTACACATACATACAGTTACAGCAGACCAGCTGATGAGTTAATGAAGAACGTCAACGCTGCCAACATGTGTCACAATAGTCGCACGAGGCTCTAAAAACACACATCCCTCTTTAACGCACCATGTAGCCTACATGCTACTATTTTTAAATTCTATCATATTCAGCCCTCGGGGACCTTCGCGCAGGCACCGTGCGTCACCCGCCGCCTTAAGTCGACAGAGAAAAGACCATTTCATGCGTTATTTGAAGTGGAAATGAATGCACTTCAATCCCTAATAAGACACACGTAGGTGTCCAGAAGAAGAATTTCTGTCATTTCTGGCTTGAAACGTCGATGTCAAATGTGTTCTTTTTACAGCTTCTCTGGGGACATTGGAGTTCGACCTGCTGTATGACCGCGCTACAAGCTCCTTACACTGCACTGTCCTCAAAGCAAAGGTAAAATTAAAAAAAAAACTTTTTTTGGTGTTGAACCAGTCCAGTTCAACTAAAACTCATGAATACAGTGGGGCAAATAAGTATTTAGTCAACCACTAATTGTGCAAGTTCTCTCACTTGAAAATATTAGAGAGGCCTGTAATTGTCAACATAACATGGGTAAACCTCAACCATGAGAGACCGGATGTGGGGGGAAAAAACCCCCAGAAAATCTCATTGTTTGATTTTTAAAGAATTTATTTGCAAATCATGGTGGAATATAAGTATTTGGACAATACCAAAAGTTCATCTCAATACTTTGTTATGTACCTTTTGTTGGCAATAACGGAGGCCAAACGTTTTCTGTAACTCTTCACAAGCTTTTCACACACTGTTGCTGGTATTTTGGCCCATTCCTCCATGCAGATCTCCTCTAGAGCAGTGATGTTTTGGGGCTGTCACACGGACTTTCAACTCCCTCCACAGATTTTCTATGGGGTTGAGATCTGGAGACTGGCTAGGCCACTCCAGGACCTTGAAATGCTTCTTATGAAGCCACTCCTTTGTTGCCCTGGCTGTGTGTTTGGGATCATTGTCATGCTGAAAGACCCAGCCACGTCTCATCTTCAATGCCCTTGCTGACGGAAGGAGATTTTTACTCAAAATCTCTAGATACATGGCCCCATTCATTCTTTCCTTTACACGGATCAGTCGTCCTGGTCCCTTTGCAGAAAAACAGCCCCAAAGCATGATGTTTCCACCCCCATGCTTTACAGTGGGTATGGTGTTCTTCGGATGCAATTTAGTTTTCTTTCTCCTTCAAACACGAGAATCTGTGTTTCTACCAAAAAGTTCTATTTTGGTTGCATCTGACCATAACACATTCTCCCAGTCGTCTTCTGGATCATCTAAATGCTCTCTAGCGAACCGCAGACGGGCCTGGACGTGTACTCTCTTCAGCAGGGGGACACGTCTGACAGTGCAGGATTTGAGTCCCTGGCGGCGCATTGTGTTACTGATAGAGTAGCCTTTGTTACTGTGGTCCCAGCTCTCTGTAGGTCATTCACTAGGTCCCCCGTGTGGTTCTGGGATTTTTGCTCACCGTTCTTTTTATCATTTTGACGCCACGGGGTGAGATCTTGCATGGCGCCCCAGATCGAGGGAGATTATCAGGGGTCTTGTATGTCTTCCATTTTCTAATAATTGCTCCCAAAGTTGTTTTCTTTACACCAAGCATTTTAGCTATTGCAGATTCAGTCTTCCCTGCCTGGTGCAGGTCTACAATTTTGTCAATTTTGGTGTCCTTCGACAGCTCTTTGGTCTTGGCCATAGAAATCTCACTTGTTTGTAGGTGACCAAATACTTATTTTCCACTCTAATTTGGAAATAAATTCTTTAAAAATCAAACATCTCTCAAGGTTAAGGTTTACCCATGTTGACAATTACAGGCCCCTCTCATCTTTTCAAATAGGAGAACTTGCATAATTGGTGGTTGACTAAATACTTATTTGCCCCACTGTATGTCAGTCACTGTCTCTGGCGTTCAGCATTCAAATCAACTAGCCATTGATAGCAATAGACGTCCAATCCATTTGAACTGGGAGGGTTGGCAGTGAATGAACGAACGTTCATTCGCTGCCAACCCTCCCAGTTCAAATGGGTTGGACGTCTACTAGTGATGAACTCATTAATGGGAGGATGCATCTTAGCCAGAGAAAGAACATTTTTTTTGTTTTATCTCAGTGGGTGCCATTGACAGCGATAGGCGTCCAATCCATTTGAAGTGGGAGGGATGGCAGCAAATGAATGGACGTGTATTAGTGATAAACCCATTAAAATTCACAGCAGAATGATAATTGGACGCCACATGATTGGACGTGTATCACTGTCAATGGCAGCCAATGAGTTCAGAAAACCTAAGAATTTGAGTTACTTCAAATTTTTAATTATCATGACTAATAAAATGAACACATGGACTAGATGTTTAGCGCTGTCAATGGCAGCTAAACTATTAGTTTCCCATCACTAGCTTGTACTTCACTGTAAAAGATGACATGACGGACAATTACTCCCAAATGGATTGGACATCTACTATTGATAAACTAATTTTAATTCACATCAGAATACTGATTGGACAGCTATTAAAAAAAAAAAAAAAAAAAAATCCCAATCCGGATCAAACGTGGTTCTCTTCTATTATCTTCTTTCGCATGTCATTTGAAGACATTACAAGCAGTGCATTTGTTTCGCCGAGAGAGCGTCGCTTTGATGTCGAGCCGCCGACGTCACTGGAAAATCTCGATAGCGGCGGATGAAAGCCCCGTAAATGAATCGGAACGTTTGGAATAGATACGTTCAAAGACTGCAGATACGAGTCGAGGTGTTAACGTGGCAATACAGTGGTCACGTGCTATGTGTCGCTACTGTTAATGGGGCAAAGTAAACTTAGCTGTCATAAAGAGGAAAGTAAAAAACAAGGTGAATTTGTAAGTAATGTAATGTAAGCCCTGATTTAAAGGAGCTAACTGCTTGAGCACACCTTAGACCTTCAGATAATTTGTTCCAAAGGTGAGGAGCATAATCATTGAATTCCATCTCACCCTGCTTGAGCAAATATAAAATAACAAGACAAGGCTAGAAACAAATGTTAAGTGCTGAAGGAATCTGACCTTCTAGCTCAGGGGTGTCCAAACTATTTGCAAAGGGGGCCAGATTTTGTGTGGTAAAAATGTGGGGGGCTGACCGTGGCTGACATGCTTTATGTAGAACAATATATTCAAGCAGTTTTAGCAAGCCATTCTGTGGGTCACATTTGCTTTATTATTATTTTTAGATTAATAATTTAAACAAACTCGCAATTAGCCTTTGTGGCGTTCTCTTTCGACTGTCGGGCTCTTGCGAAATACTGCTGCTGTAAAATTAAACTACCTTCAAGTTGCTTCGATTTCTCGTTACGTATCTTCCCTGTAATCTTGTCGTGCTTGTTTGGTAATATCGCCTCACATTGAACTCTTTAAAAACAGCGACGTTCTCTTTGAAAATGAGGCAGACACAGTTGTTACGTATTTTAGTGAAGAAATAATCCAATTTCCACCTATCCTTGAAGCGTCGGCCGTCACAGTCAACTTTCTTTTTTTTTTTTGTTGATTGTCGCCATTTAAAAAAAATTAGGAGTAAGGGGTCACACAGGGTAATGTTGCTTAGAGTCCTGGTGCCTTTTAGTGGGTAAATGAGGAGCAGCATTTAGTGTGTAAGCTACTTCATATGCTGGTAGCAGTACTGCTGACCAATTTATTAAGTCAGTGTGCGGGCCAGACGTTATTGATTTCATGACAGAGGCTGGGGGCCGGATGAAATTTGATCACGGGCCGCATTTGGCCCCCGGGCCGGACTTTGGACTTGTCTGTTCTAGCCAGATTGCCCGAAACACGCTAGCCGAACTGCTGGAACCACGCTAGTGCAATCCCAACGACCCGGGCCAGCGGCACACCAACAACCCAGCCAAAAGGCCAAACTCCACATTTCACCTTTGTCTTAACCCCTTGTTCTGACTCAATTTTAAAACCTGGAAAAAGGCTTTGAAACACAAGTTGACAATTTAGTCATTAAGTCGGCAGCAATCATACACAACAGAGAGACCCAGGTGAGGAGGCAAACTGGATCCAATGTCACCATATGACAAGTCAACAAAAGATTCCCGAGAAAAATGACAACGATTAATTGTGTTTGGGCATTGTTTAGGATTATTGTCTGTTGTCAATTCGACAGGAGAATTCAGGCGTTACTGTCAGTGTTGTTTATCTTACTTTAAAAAAGTAATCAATTACAGTTACAAATTACTTCTCCCCAAAAGTAAATGAGTTAGTAACTCAGTTACCTGAATGTAAGAGTAATTAGTTACTTGGCAAAGTAATTGGTGTTACCTTTCATGTTTTTTTTTCATTCCCCGAAAAATAGATAGATAGTAACCTTTGCTATGTTTGAAAGTCATTTAATGTTGTGAAACAACCGTTAAAGTTTTTGAAATTGCTCCCGTTATTGCATTAGTTCCCTTCTGTCTACTTTCAATATGTGAAAGTTTTAAAACAGTTTCATCATTTAAAGATGATTCAAGTCAAGATTTTGCCGATTTATGAGTATTTTAGATTAAAAAGTTACTTTGGTTCGCTAGGAAGGTTCTCTACAACAGAGGCTTCCTGAGAAGTCTACTGTTTTCAGATGGCGGCTGTTTACTAACATTGTCATGCTGAAAGACCCAGCCACGTCTCATGTTCAATACCCTGGCTGATGGAAGGAGATTTTCACTCAAAATCTCTTGATACATGGCCCCATTCATTCTTTCCTTTACACAGATCAGTTGTCCTGGTCCCATTGCAGAAAAGCAGCCCCAAAGCATGATGTTTCTACCGCCATGCTTCACAGTGGGTATGGTGCAATTCAGTATTCTTTTTCCTCCAAACACGAGAACCTGTGTTTCTACCAAAAAGTTCTATTTTGGTTTCATCTGACCATAACACATTCCTCTTCTGGATCATCCAAATGCTCTCTAGTGAACCGCAGACGGGCCTGGACGTGTACTTTCTTCAGCAGGGGGACACGTCTGGCAGTGCAGGATTTGAGTCACTGGCAGCGCATTGTGTTACCGATAGAAGTCTTTGTTACTGTGGTCCCAGCTCTTTGTATGTCATTCATTAGGTCCCCCCGTGTGGTTCTGGGATTTTTGCTTACCGTTCTAGTTATCATTTTGACGCCACGGGGTGAGGAGGGAATTGAAAGTCCGTGTTGCCCAACGACAGCCCCAAAACATCACTGCTCTAGGGGAGATCTGCATGGAGAAATGGGCCAAAATACCAGCAACAGTGTGTCAAAAGCTTGTGAAGAGTTACAGAAAACATTTGGCCTCTGTTATTGCCAACAAAGGGTACATAACACAGTATTGAGATGAACTTTTGGTATTGAAGAATAATAAATTATTTAAAAATCATACAATGTGATTTTCTGTTTTTTTTTCCACATTCTGTCTCTGGTTGACTAAATACTTATTTGCCCCACTGTATTGTGGCCTGCATGAACCAAACGGAGATGTCCACTCAGGTGGATGGCAAATCTTATATAGTTTAATAGTTACTTGCACTATAAAAAGGTTAAGTTATAAAAACATAATCAATGTCCAACTGAGTTAAACTCATCTGTATTTTTTGAGCTGCTACTTGGTGTAAAAAAGTTTAAGGTCTCCTGAATGATGTATTGAATGATGAAGTTTGGTACTAAGCTCTTTTCCCTTCTATCCAGCGGCTCTTTCCGTGCAGTAATTCAATCTCTTAATGAAGGCTTCACCTTTGTGTCAGGCCGTCCTCTAATGGATCTTTCAGGGTATTTGCTCAAATGTCCCGCATCCCTTTTTTCCTTTCCGCTCACGTACCGTCCATCCCTTTCTGTGTCTCTGCCCAGGGTCTCAAACCGATGGATTTCAACGGCCTGGCTGATCCCTACGTGAAGCTGCACCTTTTGCCCGGAGCCTGCAAGGTCAGAATCTGCTAATCGCCTTGTTTTTCTGAAATCTAGAAGAAGTCAATGACACTGTATTCAAGCTTCGGGCAACTTGAACACAGTCTTGCGTTAAGTAACCATTAGAACTAATAAGAATTTGCACCATTGCTATTCTTAACTCGCTACCTACCATTGACAACAATAGACGTCCAATTCGTTTAACGCCTTGATGCCTGAATTTTCATTTAATAAAATATACATAAAGCATTGGAGAAATAAATAGGTAGATAAAATAGTATTAATATTAAAAAAAAAATCTAAATATAGACTATTAAATACAAAAATACAGCTTAAAAAAATTGAAAATCATTAAAAAAATGTATTTAAAAAAGATAATAAGAAATTAAAGTAAATATTAAAAAATGATTTTTAAAAAAAATGTAGTTTAAAACATAAATAATACATTAATAATAATACCGTAATTTTCGGAATATAAATTGCTACTTTCTCTCCTAATTTCAAATCCTGCGGTTTATGGTATATATTTGTTGTTTTATTGGGTTAATAGGTAATACTTTATTTCACAGCGGTGTCACTAGACTGCCATAAAACCGTCATAATTATGACATGACAAGCCGAAAGGAAAAGAAGAAGAGCAGACTATCATAGGCAATAATAAATGATTATGAAAGTTGTCATTACGTGTCATCTGGCAAATTATGTCACTAACTCCATTTATGGCCAGCTCGGATCTTTTACATCGATTCAAAAGTGAGATAATTTACTGGATGACAAAAAAAGGACATCTGTCATAAGAATACTTTATTTCACAGCGGTGTCACTAGACTGCCATAAAACCGTCATAATTATGACATGACAAGCCGAAAGGAAAAGAAGAAGAACAGACTATCATAGGCATTAATAAATGATTATGAAAGATGTCGTTACGTGTCATCTGGCAAATTATGTCACTAAGTCCATTTATGGCCAGCTCGGATCTTTTACATCGATTCAAAAGTGAGATAATTTACTGGATGACAAAAAAAGGACATCTGTCATAAGCATTCATTAATGCTCATGGCAGTGTCGTGTCATAACTATGATGGTCTTATCACAGTTTTATAGTGCCACTGTCAAATAAAGTGTTAAAAAATACTATAACTAGCAGTTAATGAAACAACTGGAACAGTAACTGAAGAAATAATTAGCACGGAACATGAATTTTGATTGTTATTTACATCTGTAGCGCTGCAATGCATGCTAGGAGGCATATTGGAGGACAACAATGTTTACAGCAGGTGGCAGCAGACGTTCACTGTCTCCCGTGTGGATAAATGAAGCTTCTTTAAGCAATGAAGCTTTGCAGCCAATTGGTTCAAAGTTTCATGGTGGTTCATTGATCTTAGGACAGTCGTATGATGCCGCTGTTAAATAAAGTGTTAACAGTTCATATCTTTTGGTGTAAATATCCCATAATACAGTGAGGACAGCTGCGGCTTATTGTCCAGTGTGACTTATCTATGAACAAATGACATTTCCGTGTCATATTTGTTGGGTGGCGGCTTATAGTCAGGTGCGTCTTATAGTCCAAGAATTACGGTACATTCCTTTTTTTTTTTTTTCCATAAAGGATGAATTCATTAATACACTTCTCCTTGAAAGGAAGTGATCCAAAATGTGAAGTGACCTGGGTATGCCCCAAAATCATTAAGAAATTACTAGGGCTGTCAAAATTATCGCGTTAATTAATTTTTTAAATTAATCACGTTAAAATATTTAACGCAATCAACGCACATGCCCCGCTCATACAGATTAAAATGACAGTGTCATGTCCATTTGTTACTTGTGTTTTTTTGTTTTGTCGCCCTCTGCTGGCGCCTAGGTGCGACTGATTTAATGGGTTTCAGCACCATCCATGAGCATTGTGTAATTATTGACATCAACAATGGCGAGCTACTAGTTTATTTTTTGTTTGAAAATTTTACAAAGCTTATTAAAACGAAAACATTAAGAAGGGTTTTAATATAAAATTTCTATAACTTGTACTAACATTTATCTTTTAAGAACTGCAAGTCTTTCTACCCATGGATCGCTTTAACAGAATGTTAATAATGTTAATGCCATCTTGTTGATTTATTGTTATAATAAACAAATACAGTACTTTTGTACAGTATGTTGAATGTATATACCCATCTTATGTCTTATCTTTCCATTCCAACAACAATTTACAGAAAAATATGGCATATTTTATAGATGGTTTGAATTGCAATTAATTACGATTAATTAATTTTTAGGCTGTGATTAACTCGATTAGAAATTTTAATCGTTTGACAGCCCTAAAAATTACCCAAAAATCAACTGAAAGTGACCAGAAATCAACAGGAAGTGACGTGGAAATGCCCCAAAATCATCAGGAGGGGCCATTGAACAGAATTTGACTCAAAACAACCTAAAATCATCAGGATATTATGTACCGGAAGTGACCCCAGAATGCCCCGAAATGTACAGGAATTGACCCGCAAGTACCCTAAAATTAGCAAGAAAGTGACCTACAGTTAACTCACTGTCCGCCATCGACGGTGATAGACATCCAATTCATTTAAACTGTGAGGACTAGATATTTTTCAGTGCCATTGGCGGCGCAAGACAAATGAACATTCGCCCCTCCCATTCAAAATGAAATGGCAGCCAATGCATTAATCATGTTTAAATTAAACGTATTATTGTACGAGTTTGCCATTTAAATGAGACCAGGAATGGAAATGTTGGGTTTTATTGTACTTTTTTTCAAATCTCACGCAGTTGTTCACATAGTGGTGACCCGCAGCAAAAATGACTGATTCATCAAATCACCGTTTGTGCCAGCATTAGTTACCTGACTACCTTGTTGCATTTTTTTGTCGCGCAGGCCAACAAACTCAAAACCAAGACGGTGCGTAACACACTGAACCCGGTGTGGAACGAGACTCTGACATACTGCGGCATCACAGAGGAGGACATGTATCGCAAAACTCTGCGGTAAATATTGACGACGCTCTCCGCTCCGATTGTCTTCTATTTCCGTTCTAAGCCTTTGATGCCCTCGCCATATTCCCACACTCGCCGCCACCGTCGCCCGTCGGGATCAGTCAAGAGCTCCCCTCATTCCCTACTCTCTTTGTCTCGCTGTGACAGATTGGGGTCACGCTTAAGCACCACGGGGTGTTTTAATTTCCCAGACCCCCTACCGCTACGGAAGGTGAGAAAAGCTGGGAATCGTCGCGCCGGTGTGACTAAAACTTTGGCCGCCTAGGATTTATGGGATTGAAGGTTGAGCTCTGTGCATCAGAGGAGCTTTAAGGGGAGCAGAAATGATGAAAAGGAGCGATTTTGTTTTTGATTGGACAGCGAAGTACATGAAGTCCGTCGACATGTTAACGCATTGACTGCCGTTGACATCAGTAGATGTCCAATCCATACAAGTTGTAATGATCACGGTCCATGACGGTCTGTTTTTTGTTGTTTTTTTTTGTTTGTTTTTAATTAACATTCTTTTTATTGTTTTCCAATTATCCATACGTCCATTTTCTCCTGGTTATCCGAAGTTGCGGGGGCAGTAGCTTCAGCAGAGAAGCCTAAAATTCCCTCTCCGAAGCCACTTCTTATTTGAGGACCCCAAGGTGTTCCCAGGCCAGCCAGGAGACGTAGTCTCCCATGCAGGGGTGAAAGTGGCTAGAATTTCTTGCTGGAACTCCCCATCGTGAAGGTCGCCACGGAGCCAGAAATTTTATTTATTTGTTTTTTTCTTTCATTTGGGGGGGGGTGGTGGGGGTCAAACATCTTAAACTAATGAAATGCAAAGAAAAGTGTTTTAGCACAGTTATTTCTATAATACATACAAAAACCTGATTTTCATTCAAAAATTTATTTTTTTCAATGATTTGCAAAATAAAAGTTAACAAAAACAGCAATAACCTCAACCTCCATCACCTAATTTTTATTTTCCCTCATTTCCTCACATACTATATGCCAAATCTCAATTTTAATTACTTAAGAACATAGGATGTATATTCAAATTGATGTTAATGTAAACATTTACTTTGTTTTTTTTTAATAACAAAGATATAAGTAACATACAGTGGGGAGAACAAGTATTTGATACACTGCTGATTATGCTGGTTTTCCCACTTGCAAGCCATGTAGAGGTCTGTAATTTGTATCATAAGTTCTCTTCAACTGTGAGGGACGGAATCTAATACAAAAATCCAGAAAATAACATTGTAAAATTTTTAAATAATAAATGTATATTTAACTGCATGAAATAAGTATTTGATACATTACCAACTAGTAAATATTTCAGCTCTTAGTTCTTTTTAAAGAACCCCTCCTGTTCTCCACTCATTAACGGAAGTAACTGCACCTGTTTGAACTTGTTACCTGTATAAAAGACACCTGTTCACATGCTCAAACAAACAAACTCCAACCTCTCTACAATGGCCAAGACCAAAGAGCTGTGTAAGGACATCAGGGATAAAATAAAAAACCTGCACAAGGCTGGGATGGGCTACAGGAAAATAAGCAAGCAGCTTGGTGAGAAGGTAACAACTGTTGGAGCGATTATAAGAAAATGAAAGAAGTTCAAGTTGACGGTCAATCTGCCTCGTTCTGGGGCTCCATGCAAGATCTCACCTCGTGGGGCATCACTGATCATGACGAAGGTGAGGGATTAGCCCAGAACTACTCGGCAGGACCTGGTCAATGACCTGAAGAGAGCTGGAACCACAGTCTCGAAGAAAACCATCGGAAACACATTATGCCGTCATGGATTAAAATCCTACAGCGCACGCAAGGTCCCGCTGTTGCTGAAGCCAGTGCATGTCCAGACACGTCTGAAGTTTGCCACTGACCATCTGGATGATCCAGAGGAGCAATGGGAGAATGTCATGTGGTCGGATGAGACCAAAATTGAACCTTTTGGTCTAAACTCGGCTCGTCGTGTTTGGAGGAAAAATGAAGGATGAGTACAACCCCAAGAACACCATCCCTACTGTGAAACATGGAGGAGGAAACATTTTTTGGAGCTGCTTCTCTGCCAAGGGTACAGGACGACTGCACTGTATTGAGGGGAGAAGGGATGGGGCTATGTATCGCCAGATCTTGGCTGACAACCTCCTTCCTTCAGTGAGATCCCTGAAGATGGGTCGTGGCTGGGTCTTCCAGCATGACAACGACCCAAAGCACACAGCCAAGGCAACTAAAGAGTGGCTCCGTAAGAAGCATCTTAAGGTCCTGGAGTGGCCTAATTTTTGTGATGTATCAAATACTTATTTCATGCAATTAAATGCAAATTTATTATTTAAAAATCATACAACGTGATTTTCTGTTTTTTTGTATTAGATTCCGTCGCTCACAGTTGAAGAGAACTTATGATACAAATTACGGACCTCTACATGCTTTGCAAGTGGGAAAACCAGCAAAATCGGCAGTGTATCAAATACGTGTTCTCCCCACTGTACATTCAGAAAAATACATACAAATGACTTCTATTTTGCAGAGTAAAATGGAATATATTTTGAAGCTCGCGCAAACATTGACTTTTTTAAATCATAAGGAAATGAATAAGTAGTAGGAGTGGGAACCTCTTGGTACCTCACGATACGATACGATTTGCGATACAACGCTCACGATACCGATGAGCTTACGATATGGCGATACAATGATTATCGATACGTTGGTCAGGAAATCATTGTAGGATATTCTACAAAAAACTAATAAACAGAAAAACAAGCTTCTGCTGTTAATTGGAATGAGTTTATCACTAGTAGACGTCTCTCAGCGAATGAATGAATCCCACTTCAAACGGATTGAACGTCTATGGCCGTCAGTGGCAGCCAATGCCAGGCAATGAGGTCATTTTTGGCCATTTAAGGTCATTTACCTGTTGATTTTCAATTACTTCCTGTTGATTTTGGGGTATTCTCTGGGCCTCATCCTGTTTGTTTTGAGTTACAGAACAGGAAGTGACCTGGGAATCACCCAAATGAATAGGCAGTGACTCAAACTCAACAGGAAATGACCTGTAAATGCCCTAAAATGAACCGCAAGTGACCTGTAAATGGCCTGAAAATCGGACAGAATGACTGTGAATGCTCTGCTTTCCAATGAACGAACATTCCCAGTCTAAATGGATTGGGCGTCGTGCACCGTCAATGCAGTCTTAGAGTTAACTGAGACACTATTACGGTGGAAGATTTTGGTCGCAATTTGTTGGTTCCTTTTTATTTATTTTTTTAGACATTGACACCTTTTTAAAACGATATCTCGATTCTTGGCAGGAGCATATTGATAACCTTTTGGGATACAAAGTATCACGATATATCACAATTTCGATATTTTGTCACACCTCTAATAAGTAGCCTAACATAAATGAACAAATTTAAGTCCAAAGTACACATTGACAGCTAAGATGTTCTGAAGAACCTCCCCATCAGAGCAAACTAACTAAATATGATAAATAAGCCTCCTCAACTTTTTCGTTGCTCTTAAAGATTTGATCCATTTTATGTTGCATTGCCCTTTTTTGGTCACATTTTTTTGTTGTTGTTGTTTTTTTTGTTTTTTTTTGCTGTTCCAGAAAACATCCACATTTGAACCAATCAGAGCTAACTATCTCTGCTGATCACATGTCAGTATGTCGGCCAATTGAACGGATAAATGAGTCCAGATGTTTTGCTTTGCTGCGTGCATTCGGACATAGACGCGACTCATCCAGACTCAGATAACTGCAGCAGGTGGGGAAACCTCCATGCCGTCCGTGGAATAATATAAATAACAAATATTGGTGGAAACGGATTACGCTACACAAGCACTTTATTATGCTTGTTGTTAACACTTGTGTATGTAAATATGATGTTGTTAGATTGTTTTCTTCTTGGAAATGAAATGCATGTGTGGCAGCGTAGCATTTTTCTTTTTAAAAAAGTTTTTTTATACATAGCGTTTTGACAGTTGCCGTCATATTTTCGGAATCAAAGCACTGTGTACCAGAACAGCATTCTGGCCCTGAATCTTATACTGGAACAGCATTTCGACCCTGAATCTTATACCGGAACTGCGTTCCTGACCGTTCTGGCCCACTTTCACCCCTGCTCCCACCGCCTCCTACCAGTGGGACGTGCCCGGAACACCTCGCCAGTGAGGCGTCCTGAATTCACCCTAATAAGATGTCCGAGTTACCTCAGTGGCTCTACACTGAGCCCCTCCCGGATGACCAAGGGGTTCTGGGGGTCTATGGGCAGTGGGAGGGGTTCGGTTGGCCCGGATGCTCTGCTTCTCTGCATGATGATTGGATGATCTGTCTGAGGCTGAATCCCTTTTCGATTGACAGCAAAATGAGCGACTAAGGCTAGGTTCAGACTGCAGGTCTCAATGCATGAATCCGATTTTTTCATGTTTTTCTGACTCGATTGAGGCATTAACTTGACGTCTGAATGTGACAGGTGACATAGAGGTGGACCATTTCAAATCCGATCTGGGTCACTTTTATATGTGATTTAAATCCGATCTGGGCCACATTTTTCCAGAATGTGGCAGCGGTCTGAACTGTCAAGTCTACCAAATCGGAATTCATGCAGCAATTACGTCAGCAAAGAGCGTGAGCGGCAGGCAGGACAGTAGCGATGTAGCTGTGCATTAGCGTTAGCGCCAGAGGTTGCGCTAGACTTTTTCGTTGTCTGTCATTTTGACTGACAGGGTCATAAAAATCCGGTCATAATCTATTTTTACCCGTCACTTAAATTTTTTAAATGATAATAATGACATATTCAGTAGCAGTGTTGGTCAAAAGCGGTGCGTTACTTACTCAACTCTGAATAAACTGAAGAAACTACCAGCCCTGTTGTGTCTACTCTCTGCTCTGTTGATTTGTCATCCAAGACTCTGGGTGCGTTCAGGTTTGAGTATAGCGCACGTACTTCTGACTCCAAGCTGTTTGTCCCTGCTCATTCAATTAGGCTACGTTCATACTACAGGTCTTAATGCACAAATCCGATTTTTTTTGTCATATCCGTTTTTTTGCCGTGCCCGTTCAGACTGCTTTTGTCCATTGAGAACATTCAAGTATTACGCATCCGCTCTAATTCGCAGTCCGACACGCGCCGGTACGCAGAAGCATCAAAACAAATGACAAGTCATCCGTCATTCCAGGGATATCATATTTTGCTTTTCAAAAGGAGGAGACAAATAACAGACATAAATAATCCCCGTTTAGGCTTATATTCACAGTTTATATGGATCGATAGCATGCACGCACTGTCCGTGCATGTCACACACACATACGGGCAGTTTGCCCCGACTCTCCAAAACGGGCTGCAGCCAGACCCCTCTCCCGACTCTCGGCCGTGTAGGAAATGTTGAAATATAGCTCACATAGAGCAGAGAGAAAACCGATCATTCTCATGCTTATCCTCAATCCATTTTTATTTTTTTATGACTGTTGTCAAGCCCGGTGTTGTGCCGAAAAATGTCCCCCCCCGCCTGAAATGTCCCCCCTGACGGGAACGCTCATTTATAACACTTTATTGAGGTGAAAACATCAAATGTTTTCATGGACACATTACAGTCATGGATTTACGACTGTGAAATCAGTTTTAAATAAATAAATGACACAAAATACTAGTACTGTATTTTGGTAACAAATTGTGGACTGGGCCACATAACCATCTTTGAACAGAAATGTATTAGTCTACAGGTTTTTACGACCATATCCCAATGACAATCACAAAGGTATGACATTTATTAGTTCAAGCACAGTAAAATAATACATATTCACGGTACAAGAAAATCGTTTCCATGTCCATCGATTGGTAAGAAAAAACGAGTGACGTGTGGGCGCTCAATAATAAAATATATAAGCAAATAAATCAAATAAACGCTCAATAAAGCGTTATAAATAAACAATCCCGTCAGCGGGAACATTTCACGCGGGGCGGCTATTTTTCGGCACAACACCGGCCCTTCCCCAAAAGCCGTGTTCACTGCAAGCTAGGCGCTAATAACGCACAGCTGAAAACGGATTTGGGACACTGGACGGTACAGACCGCCGCAACAGGCTGGAAAAATGTGGCCCAGATCGGATTTGAACCACATACAAAAATAACCCAGATCGGATTTGAAATGGTCCACTTCTATGCGACTTGTCCCGTTCAGACCGTCAAGTTAATGCCTGACTCGAGTCGGAAAAACACGAAAAAATTGGATTTGTGCATTAAGACCTGTAGAATGAACGTAGCCTTAGACAATGCTCTCCAAAGCTTCCTAACGTTTCCGTGTTTGCTACACCTGAACGCTAGTTCGGACATTTTTCCGAGTAAGGCCAACGACGTCATGCATCAAGAGAGACAATAGCTAATATGCTCACTCGCTATCCTGTGGTCTGGGGTGTGAATTGCAACCTGTCAAAATGACGGATGGACTTCAGTTTTTTCCGTCACCGTTTTAAAAAAACGGTCAACGACGGAAAATATTCGGTTAACGCGACCCCTGGTTAGCGCCTAGCTTGATCTTGGCTTTTACGCAGGAGGCGGGCTTGACCACAGTCATAAATAACTGATAATGCTCGGTTTTCTTTCTGTGTGCCAAATAAGCAATATTTCAGTATTGCTTACATGGACGAGTCGGGGCAAACTGATGCAAACACATAATGCTTATGTGACTGTTGATGAACTCTGGGAGGCATGCAAGACTGCTTTCTTTGATGTTCCTGATGACTTCATCAATAAATTGTATGAATCCTTGACGAAGGCCATGGAAGTCATACAAAATATAAAATTTTGATCTCACAGCACGAGTACTTAATTAGCTTATGTTAATGTAACATAAATTTGTATTTGAAGTACATTTCTTTGTTCAATTTTCACATTTCTTTCTGTAGGCGACAAAACTTCTGTCTTGCCAAAATTTGACCTTTATGTCTTCATTAAATGATAAATCTTTTTTCAGTGAAACAAATATATTTTTGTAGATTCAACATCATTTGGGAGGGTCTTAGCTTTCATATGAGCCATTTCTGAAACCAATGGAATAATTAAAAGTCAGGCTCTTAGCAATCGTTTCTACAAAATGGATAAGCGACAAGACTTTTGTAAGGGACTGTAGTGTCTTGTGGCTTGGCAGGAAAGATAAGCTATGAACACACAATTTTCATCTCATGAAAGTTATAACGCGAGCAGTGAAAGCGAATCATCCAATTTCTGCTCTGCTGCTTTATTCAAAATTTGACAACAGAACACAACACTATTTTCCTGCGATGCAATTGAGTTTTTTTTTTCTTCTTTACTCGTCCACGGTTTATCTCCGCCGCCGCAGGAAGTTGAGTCAGATCAGGAACCTGTCTGGGAATATCATTTAGAAGCGTGTCATTTTTATTACAGTGCCGTCTTACTCATTGGCCGACACTGACGGCGATGGACGTCAAATCCATTTTAACTTGGAGTGACTGGCAGTGAGTAAAGTAAAAAATATATGGTGGAAAACACTCAGGTGACTTGAAGTTCCGTTCTGAAACCCCCAATTTGGCCAAATTTCGAAATAGTCCGATATGCGCGTGTGATACATCATTGGAAAGTGTAAAATCTCAATTTTCTGGGGGGCGCCACGATTTTAACTTATCTTGTTTCGATCCAAAAACTCCGTGTTGCATGTATCATCGAGTTTTTCACAGCTGATTTTTAAAAATCTTTTTACGAAATATTACACATCAATTAATGATTGTAAGCTAAAAATTACAGACATTTTGAATAATATAATTACCTACCTTATTTTTATGGCTGGGTTTAAACAAAAGCGGTTGTGCGACATCTGTAAACGGGGGTTTCCAGGGTAAAACGGACAATATTAAAAATAGTTCGGGGGCTTAATGCGCCATGAATCCGCTATGGCAACATATTGTTCAGATTATTTTAAAGATGAGTGCAAGAGCAGAAACTGCTTTTTCAGTCTTGTCTGTGTTTTCCGCCATATATTTTAATTCCTAAAAAGAGAATATTTACTGGGTTTTTTTCAATACTTCTATGTTTAAAAAATTATAAAAAATAAAAAAATTAAAAATGAAGCGTAGTGACATCAAAAAATTCAAAGTCGTTCCCGAATAAAATCCCGATTAATTATTTTTTAAACATGTATTAGAAAATTTAAACTGGCCATAAAATTCTAAAATTTAACGCTCGATGCACAAAAGTCACCAAATGCAGAGATAATCACCTATATTTTCAGGATCAATAGCAATTTTTACCATATCATATAAGTTTTTGCCCAAAATAGCAACTTTTTTTTTTTTTTAATTTAGTGCAAGTTTTCAACTGCTAATAAATCACTCAATTTTCACATCATAAACTTAATATTTGAGGAAAGCATGCAGAATCATCTTAATTTTACTCAACAAAAGTAACATTTGCATTTCTCTTTATACAATCACAACTTATTTAGGTTGAATTCCGATGTTACAAGTGCCTCAGCACGGAGGCACGTCTTCCCGGCTATCTGGCCCTTGTCATTTTTAGATTGAAATATTACATAAAATAAACACGTAAAAGGCGATAACAAATTTTTGTATGTATGCAGAAATGTCTAAATTACTATTTTTTCTTGCCAAAAAACGGGCAGTTGGCCGAAAACTACCTGATCATTTGAATGTACAGTTATGCTACTGTGTCTGGATACAACATGGCGGCTATCACAAAACAAAAAATTCTTTTAAATAAATGCGTATTTTCTGGAATTACTATAGATATGAACATAGAACGGTCTAGATTCTTGGTTAAAAGCAAAAAAACGGGCAGTTATCATTCATTTTACGTAAATATTTCGAGCTAAAAATTACGCTGTTGTGTAAATCCAACGTCGAGGCCATCACAAAACAAAGAGCTTTTTAAGCTGAAAATTCTTGCAAATAAATGTGTTCATCCCTGAATTTCTATAGATATAAACATAGAACAGTCTAGATTCTTGGTTAAAAGGAAAAAAACAGGCAGTTATCATTCAATTTACGTAAATATTTCGCGACAAAGTTACGCTATTTTTTTCCATGCATTTTTTTCACAACGTTTCAAAGTGCATACAAAACTATTTTATATAATAATTACCTTGAATCCTCGACCAAATCACTCAATGAGACACTTCTGCCTGCTTGTATGCAATAAAACATTCATCCTTTTACCACCTAAATCCGGTGTTTGAACGCAGCGTTTGTTTATCACAGTGAAAGCCAAACGCTCTGCCTGTGTTGGCCACTAACAGGAAGACGTGGCACAATGTTTGTGGGACCTGTCTTGTCAACTGATGGTGAAGTCTATGTTAGTAGAATGAAATATTTTGTTGGGAAATGCTTGCACTGAATAAAATAAAATCTATGTTTTTAATGAATAAAAAACATAATATTCACTGTTTTTTCCGTTTTTTTTTTTTTTTTAAATATATTGAACTGGGTGGGGCTGGAACTAAATAAGATCAAATAGATTGGTTTTTTTGAATAAGTAATTATTAAAGTAAATTAATAGTAAACAGTAAATTAATTTAATTTAAATCAAACAGTTATGTTTTACGATAAAAATGTAAATAATTTACAATGATTAAAAAGAAAATATTGACTTTTCTATCTTGTTTTTTAATTTAAGAAAAATTTAGAAAAAAAAAATGGTTACACTATAGCTCATACAAAATATACATGAATAAATAAATGTTGAAATATATCAAGTGTGGAATGAATACAAAATGAAATAATTTTGAACTAAAAAAATTAAAAAACCATTTTAAAAAATATGTATTTTTCAATGAGTACGAAAATAAAATCAAAAACTTAAAAAAAAAATTTTGGGGGGGTTTTGGACAACTTTGGCAAAAGACATAATTCAAAGAATTTAAAAATAACCACCATTAAAATATATATATATTTTTTTCTCCCAGTCGAAATATTCATCTCCGTCAATGGCGGTCAATGAAAAACATCTCTCCCCTTTTCTGTAATAGTGTCTTTTACCATACTGTACCATGAATTCTGGAGTATAAAAGTCATTTAAAAGATGGTGGAATAGCCGTGTAACCACGGACAGTATTCGCCTTCATACAAGACAGAATCCAATTTGTAGCCAAAGCGCACAATACAAAAGCCGCCCATTGAAATGAATCCATCTCACTGCCGCCCGAACTCTGGTTTCGCCTCGCTGTGCGGTTTTGATTGCAAATACGCCAGCTTCCCTCACGCCGTGTGCGGGTGGCAGGTGTAAAGTTTTGATAGATCCATAAATATGGATCGACTCGCTCCGGTAAGATGCACTTTCTTTTAGCCCTAAAGGACTGAAAGTGTGTTTCTGAGGCAGATACGTGGATGTATGGCAGCAGACACTATAGAGAGGGTTTGCAAAATGTCTTGAGGCGCAAGTAAATTGCACAAATTAAATAAATTCAAAGAGAAATAAATAAAGAAAGAAATAAAATTTAAATAAATACCTGAAAATTGAAATAAGCAGAAATGGATAAATACAATTATAAACTAGAAAATTGCCATTCCTGGAGAAATTGCCATGGTAGCTTTGCTATGGCTTCCTGTTGATATCAGGTCACTTCCTGTTAATATTAGGCCACTTTCTGTTGATTCAGGTCACTTCCTCTCAATGGAATTGATGTACATAGCCATCAATGGCATCAACACTCAACGGCATGAATTGCATCGACGTACATTGGCGTCAATGGAATCGATGTATATCGGCGTCATTGGAATGGACGTAATTTCCATGTGTGTACAGTACATGGCCGCAATTGCATGGATGTGTATGGCCATCATTGACGTCAACGTAGATGGGCGTCAATGGAGTTGACATACATCGGCGTCAATGGAATTGATGTACATGGGTGTCGTGTGAGTGCCGTAGGAAATCAATGGGAATTTTTCGGTCATTAAAAATTAGGATTGTTTTAGTAGTCGATTAATCTATCAATTCAAATAATCGAGTAATCGGATTAGAAACATTTAATGCATTGCAGAAAACATTTTCGGGGATGTAAAACAAAAGCTTGCTAAGATTGCACTTTCAAAAGAGGAAGAAATGCGAATACAGGATAAAATTCACAGTGTTTCTTGAAGCTATACAGAATTGCACATTCATTGAAAAATACATAAAAATGCCTGAGCTTAGCCTCAAACGGTATAAAAAACAGGTCCTCATTTATTTATTTATTTAAGAACAACAAAAGAACAATTTGCTAACTTGCACAGCAAAATTCCGCTAGCTTAAACGCTATAAAATGTTTACGTATTTTTACAATTCTCTTAACAAATAATTCAAACAAATATTCCCACAAAAAAAGCCTAAATATACCCATAAACTAAATTACAAATGCATAAAAAAACATTTGCTCAAACAAAAACTTACCTTTTGTTGGTCTTAACAGGGAGCAGCTGGGCTCAATTTCAAAACAAACCATTACAACACCACTCAAATTACACGAATACTCGAAGCAGCAAAAAAAAAAATTCGAACCTTGTATATACATAATCGAATTACTTGAGTTAATCAACTAATCGTTGCAGCACTAAAAAAAATAATATTTTGGAAGAATAGTAAATTTTTTTTTTGCATAAACTGAATAGAAGCCCGCGTGGCGTGAATTTTTGTAATATGTAGAAGTTGGAACGGAGTCGATAACTGAAACAGTGTGGAAGGAGTAGCATACACAGAAAAGTCAGTAGAATAAGATTCAAGAGAAGTAGAAGAAGAATGAAAAAACTAAATATTATAGATGCTAGCTTTTGTCTTACATGCAAAGCTATCATCAACTAGCATTGCACTCAATACAAAGTGAAATATATCAAATCAAAGTGAATGAATAAATGTTGAAATACATAAAATTTAGGGCTGTCAAACGATTAAAATTTTTAATCGAATTGATTACAGCTTAAAAATCAATTAATTCGTAATTAATCGCAATTCAAACCATCTATAAAATATGCCATATTTTTCTGTAAATTATTGTTGGAATGGAAAGATACGACACAAGACGGATATATACATTCAACATACGATACATAAGTACTGTATTTGTTTATTATAACAATCTACAAGATGGCATTAACATTATTACCATTCTGTTAAAGCGATCCATGGATAGAAAGACTTGTAGTTCTTAAAAGACAAATGTTAGTACAAGTTATAGAAATTTTATTAAAACCCCTCTTAATGTTTTCGTTTTAATAAAATTTGTAAAATTTTCAATCAAAAAATAAACTAGTAGCCCGCCATTGTTGATGTCAATAATTACACAATGCTCATGGGTGCTTAAGCCCATAAAATCAGTCGCACCCAAGCGCCAGCAGAGGGCGACAAAACTCCAAAAAACACAAGTAACAAGTTGGCACTGTGCTGTCATTTTAATCTGTTTGAGCGGGGCATGTGCGTTAATTGCGTCAAATATTTTAACGTGATTAATTTAAAAAATTAATTACCGCCCATTAACGTGATAATTTTGACAGCCCTAATAAAATTAGGAAGAAAAATAAGTGAAATAAAAATCACTTAGAAATAAACATATGGCGGAAAATACTCAGGTGACTTGAAGTTCCGCTGTGAGACCCGCAATTTGGCCAAATTTCAAAATTGTCCTATATGCATGTGTGATACATCATTGGAAAGCTTAAAATCTCAATTTTCTGGGGGAGGAAAATTTTTGAACAGAGCACGCGAGAGCATAATTAAAGACACCATGATTTTAACGAGATTTTCTCGCGCACTTACCTTGTTTCGATCTAAAAACTCCTTGTAGCATGTATCATCGAGTGTCAAGACACAGATGTGAATGGCCATGGATTTTATGGGTGAAACATGGTAATATAACAAGGGTCGCGATGCAGAAATCTCAGACATCAAGGAGTGGATGTTCTTTTTCATATATTTACCCTTTTAAATGTTTTTTTTGTTTTGTTTGTTTTTCTTTGTTTGGATCGATTATTTATAATCTAACATATCGGGGAAAATGCGACAGTAATAAAAAAAATAAAATTATGCCATAGTTATGAGGTAGATAGCGAGTGAATAATTTTTTTAAGTGTTTTTTTTTTTTTTTTTTAATGAAATATTAGACATCAATTAATGATTCTAACCTAAAATGACAGACATTTTGAATAAGAAATATAATTACTTACCTTCTTTTTATGGCTGGGTTGAAACAAAAGCGGTTGCGCGACTTCTGTAAACAGGGGTTTCCAGGGTAAAACAAACAAATTAAGAATAGTTCGGGGACTTAATGCGCCATGAATCTGCTATTGCAGCATATAGCCGTATTCTTCTATCAAACACAACAGTTCTTTTGGCTTAAAATACAGCAGTTTATTTTAAAGAGGGGTGCAAGAGAAGAAATTGCTTTTTCAGTCTTGTCTGTGTTTTCCCCCATATACATTAGATTAAAAAAAAAATAGTTTGAAATTTTAATAATAAATACCGTAATTTCCCGAATATGAGGCGCACCCGTGTATGATGCGCACCCCAAATTTACTTGTAAAATCTAGGGAAATTTATTGTACCCGTTTATAACGCCCACCCTAATTTTAGCACCAATAAATAGAAGAATACAAGAAAACAGAGCTTGTGTACAGATACACAAATGTCATTTTACTGACTGGTGAAACACAGCACAAGCATAGCACATTGGTAGTTCAAAACATGACCATAAACTGACAATATTTACGGTAATAATATGATTTGACAACTTCTCCAATTTACCAGAATCTAGGAGAAAACAAAACAGATGTGACTTTTCTTTTAAAGGCTGCTGTATAACTTGCTCGTTTCATCATGATGAATAAATGTTTCTTCCATGGATTGATACGGTAAAATGAAAGTGAGAACATAAGTCGGAAATCCGTGAGAGCTCATCGCTGTCGACACGACAGTAACAATAGGAACTATTGTTATTTGGGTTTGAGTTTCCCGAGGGACAGATATAGTTGACGGACACAGGAAGTCTCTGTGCTTACGTTTGGTATGGTCCGAGTTGCGGAGCTGCAATAAACGGTGACTCAAATGAGTTCAAGAAACTAAATTCTGTGCTTTATGAAGGTTGAAAAAAAGCAGAATTTAACACAGACGAAATCATTCGGCCGATTAGAGTGAAGTATTACCGAAACAAAATGGTGACGTCATGTACCGTAATGGTCGGCAACGGGTCGCCGCATACATTTCTTCAACACAACGTGGCCGTGTCAATAAAAAAAAAAATCGGTTTATACTGTATGTATATATATATATATATATATATTTATGTCTCCATCCATGTACCCGTTTATAATGCGCACCATGATTTTACAAGTTGATTTGGGGGGAAAAAAGTGCGCGTTATATTCAGGAAATTACGGTAAATAAATACTGTAATTTCTGGATTATAAACTGTTACTTTTTTCTTCAGTTTTGAAACCTGCGATTTATATATGGATTTTACAGGCCAGTGTGTGTATCTGTCGAGCAGGGGTGTCAAAAGTATCGAAATATCGAAACTGAAATGTTGTATCCTGATGTATTTCTTTGCAAAAGTATCGATACTCATTTATTTATTTGTTTTCTTTTTGTAAATTTTATTTCACTCTACTCTTGATAGTAATGGAGAATATTTTTTTTGCATTTTCCTTTTTAAATGGATCCACGGATAGAAAGATTTGTAGTTTTTAAAAGATTAACGTTATTATGAGTTAAACAATTTTGATATTGAAACCACTCTTGATGTTTTCGTTTTCATACAATTTGTAAAATTTGTTTAACTAGTAGATCGCCATTGTTGTTGACGTCGCAGTGTGATGATGTCACATGGTTACGCTGCCGGGTTTCCAGAGTATGACTCTAGCGGCATAAAGATGTCATCTTTCAATTTGAACATGAGAGGAACATTAATGAGCATGACAGTACTGTCGATATTTCACAAAACGAGCAGCAAAAGCAAAAATGAACAGGAAAGACGGGATGACACATGACGAGAGTTGGGGGAAAAAAACGGTGTTCTGCCAAGATGTGCTACACCGGGAAACGTCCTACAAGAGGTGAATTTGTGGAGTGGGAGGGTTGGCAGCAAATGATTCGCTGCCAACCCTCCCACTTCCAATGGATTGGACGTCTACCCATGGTAAAGTCGCTGATGAGAAGATGCATCTTTGCTAACAAATTTAATCTTTTATCTCATTGTCTACAGTTGACAGCGCTCGACGTCCAATCAATCCATTTGAAGGTTCCCTCTTTGTGTTTCTTCCAGGGTGTCAGTGTGCGACGAGGACAAGCTGACGCACAACGAGTTCATCGGGGAATCGCGGATAGCCCTCCGCCGCATCAAGCCCGACCAGACCAAACACTTCAACATTTGTTTGGAGCACCCACCTCCTGTGAGAAGACTATATACTCCCACTAGTGTCTGAAAAGACATGATTGAGTCTTGCCTTTTTTTGTTTTTCTATCTTTAGCTTCCTTCGCCGACAGCCATGAGCACAGCCCTCAGAGGCATCTCCTGCTACCTAAGAGAGGTGAGCTCGTCTTTTGTCTCTGTAACAGTTCGTTATGGACTATAGTCGGTATAACGTTTACATGCTAGCGATGATGGAGAAAGAAGTCCAATCCATTCGGATTGGGACGGTTGGCATCGATCGTTTGATTTTCAGTTGCTTTTGAACATTTGCACATATTTCTATTCATTTCAATATCAGTTTGTAAAAATGTATTTTTTGTTTATGTATTTATTACAACAGATATGTATTTTTTTAAATAATTTATTTTAATATTTATGCCAACATTTATTTGAACTAGGGCTGTAAGCAAGCAAAATTCTTGGCCGAAACAGGAAACCAACAATTAGAAACACTAGGCTGAAAAACCAAAAGGCCAAAAAATACACATGCGTATAACTCTTTATTTATGTATTAAAATGATTTTATTTCATTATTTTCCAATTAATGCCCATTGCCTTGGCATTGTTTCTACAACCCCGGAGGCTGGAGAAATTTAGTTTGAAAGGCGATTCTTAAACCCAATCGGAGGGTGGATTTTGTAGAAAGCCAACATGTTTGGAAAATACGAACAACATGCCCAAGGTTTGGAAAATACTTCCAAACCGCGCACATGTGGCTGTGAGCCAGTACTGTTAGCGAGATAGCGTTAGCAAGCGTGTGGCTTCTCGCCGTGTTTTGATGACGTCATCCCAAAAGGACTGGTTCTTCACACGATTCAGAGGTAAACTTTCATAACCAAAAACTGATAATACATTATTAGCTATTTTTGGTCACTTCTCTAGTATTTCTTGTTGTTAATTGGTCTTCTCCTCTTCTGTCTGTTACTTTCCTTTCTGTCCTCACAAAACCGTTTCTGTTCGTAGCTTTCTCCTAATAAATAATACATAATGAACAACCACTATGGGAGTATATAAAACTCCCATGTAGGCATGTGCCGGTATGAAACCAGTGATGAAGATGATGAAAAAAGTGAGACCGATCTTGATCCGGACTCATCAGATTACCGTACTGGGAGCAACATCATTCAACCGGGAGCAGCCGAAAGCCTTCCCCGTTGTTATGTGCGCAAATAGTTCAACAGTTCAATAGTTTAGTTATGTGTAAATAAATTGTTACTTTGCGATGAAAAGCTCTATTTGTCTTGTTGTTTGTTATTTTGTAGAACGGAAACATTATTCAGATGTTTGGGATGTCACATAAATGAAAAATAGCTGTGTTAAAGTCAAAGTTATGTTTGAAATGTATGCTTTGACAAAAAGCTCAGTTTGTTTTTTCATCAGAAATTGGAAAATTGCTCAAACTAAGCTATTTTCTAATGCTGATTTCTAAAGAATGGAAAAAGATATGAACTATTTTTTTTCTGCTGAAAGAAGAGAGTCTAATCATTCTTTTGGTGGGTTCCATGTTTATATAGCAATAGATCAGAATTTTCTGTTGGCCTTGCAAAATCAGTCAAAATCCAGTAAAACGGCCGGGAGCGAAGGGCCTTGCTCCGGTGAAAATGGCTGGGAGTGAATGAGTTAATAGACTCGTTAACAAGCTTACCTTTTAGTATTTGTTTTACGATCGCTAGACAGACGAAACACGCTGGAGTAAACTCTCATAGCTGGTGGGAAACGTTGATGACAGCGGTTACTTACCTCAAATTTTGTGTAAAGTTTTGAATGAGGTCACGCAAATGTGAAATCATGTTGGAAGTGTTGCCTGCCCGTCGGATGTCCTTTCCGCTCTAAGCTACTGCCGTCTTTCTTTTCGGTAGCCAGAATACTAATACAATACCATAGTAGCGACCGTCTTTTCATGAGGAGGGAAAAAGCTCAGGTGTAGTGTCACCGACAGACACAGGACAGAGCAACAATATGAGGGGGGAGGGTGGAACGCTACAGCTCCAAGCCATTTCTTGCTATTTTTTTATTTTTTGGGACATCAAAAATAGCTAATACCGTACGGAAAATTGACGGAAAATTTTAGTGATTTTGAAACCGGGATGTTTTCATATCACAGTAAACCTTGAAGCCGGTATCTTGCACATGCCTACTCCCATGTGATGCATTAAAACTGTTCAGACCATTAGGACACTCAGATACCTACAGTGGGGCAAATAAATATTTAGTCAACCACTAATTGTGCAAGTTCTCCCACTTGAATATATTAGAGAGGTCTGTAATTGTCAACATGGGTAAACCTCAACCATGAGAGACAGAATGTGGGGGAAAAAAAAAAAAAACAGAAAATCACATTGTTTGATTTTTAAAGAATTTACACCGCTATACGGCGCCCCTGCCTCTACATTCGAAGTTAATTCGTTACAGGACCTTGTTTGTAAGTCTAAATGGTCGTACGTCGAATAGGATTTTCCCATAAGAATACATTATACAGTGGTACCTCAACATATGAAATTAATTAGTTCCGGGACCTTGTTTGTAAGTCGAAATGGTTGTATGTCGAGCAGAATTTTCCCATAAGAATACATTATAATTCCATTAATTTGTTCCACAGCCCGAAAACCTACACTAAATCCTTAATACAGTGGGGCAAATAAATATTTAGTCAACCACTAATTGTGCAAGTTCTATCACTTGAAAATATTGGAGAGGCCTGTAATTGTCAACACGGGTAAACCTCAACCATGAGAGACAGAATGTGGGGGAAAAAAAAAAAAAAAAAACAGAAAATCACATTGTTTGATCTTTAAAGAATTTATTTGCAAATCATGGTGGAAAATAAGTATTTGGTCAATACCAAAAGTTCATCTCAATACTTTGTTATGTACCTTTTGTTGGCAATAACGGAGGCCAAACGTTTTCTGTAACTCTTCACAAGCTTTTTACACACTGTTGCTGGTAATTTGGCCCATTCCTCCATGCAGATCTCCTCTAGAGCAGTGGTTTTGGGGCTGTCGTTGGGCAACACGGACTTTCAACTCCCTCCACAGATTTTCTATGGGGTTGAGATCTGGAGACTGGCTAGGCCACTCCAGGACCTTGAAATGCTTCTTACGAAGCCACTCCTTAGTTGCCCTGGCTGTGTGTTTGGGATGTCATGCTGAAAGACCCAGCCACGTCTCATCTTCAATGCCCTTGCTGATGGAAGGAGATTTTCACTCAAAATCTCTCGATACATGGCCCCATTCATTCTTTCCTTTACACAGATCAGTCGTCCTGGTCCCTTTGCAGAAAAACAGCCCCAAAGCATAATGTTTCCACCCCCATGCTTCACAGTGGGTATGGTGTTCTTCGGATGCAATTTAGTATTCTTTCTCGTCCATACACGTGAACCTGTGTTTCTACCAAAAAGTTCTATTTTGGTTTCATTTGACCATAACACATTCTCTCAGTCCTCTTTTGGATCACCCAAATGCGAACAGCAGACGGGCCTGGACGGGTACTTTCTTCAGCAGGTCTGGCAGTGCAGGATTTGAGTCCCTGGCGGCGCATTGTGTTACTGATAATAGCCTTTGTTACTGTGGTCCCAGCTCTCTGTAGGTCATTCACTAGGTCCCCCAGTGTGGTTCTGGGATTTTTGCTCACCGTTCTTGTTATCATTTTGACGCCACGGGGTGAGATTTTGCATGGAGCCCCAGATCGAGGGAGATTATCAGTGGTCTTATATGTCTTCCATTTTCTAATAATTGCTCCCACAGTTGTTTTCTTTACACCAAGCGTTTTACCTATTGCAGATTCAGTCTTCCCAGCCTGGTGCAGGTCTACAATTTTGTCTCTGGTGTCCTTCGACAGCTCTTTGGTCTTGGCCATAGTGGAGTTTGGAGTGTGACTGACTGAGGTTGTGGACAGGTGTCTTTTATACCGATAATGAGTTAAAACAGATGCCATTAATACAGGTAACGAGTAGAGCCTTGTTAGACCTTGTTAGAAGAAGTTAGACCTCTTTGACAGCTCTTGCTTGTTTGTAGGTGATCAAATACTTATTTTCCACTCTAATTTGGAAATAAATTTTTCACAAATCAAAAAATGTGATTTTTTGTTTTTTTTTCACATTCTGTCTCTCATGGTTGAGGTTTGCCCATGATGACAATTACAGGCCTCTCTAATCTTCTCAAGTAGGAGAACTTGCACAATTGGTGGTTGACTAAATACTTATTTGCCCCCTGTATACTCCTTGTAAAAGCAATTGAATAGGTGAGATAAAAGGAGAAATAAAAACAAATTAATTGCATGTCTATTACCTTCAATGGCTTTGAAACAAAATAAATGAAGTTGTAGGGAGTTAACCAACAAAATGAATCCTGCGACCTGTTTGTTACAAACTTTGCATTTCCGAATCAATTGATTGTTCTGTGGTGTTCATCCCTTTCCTCCCCACAAATTAATAAATAAATCATTCCCGCATTTGCACGCGTGCCGCGTTACCATCGACGCCTACGTTCTCCCACCTCCCCCTACGAGTCATTTTCGATCGACCCGTGTCTTTTTATTAACAAATGATCATCCTTAACTGCCACGCGTTAGAAAAACGACCAAAATACAGGACGCAATTGCGACAATTAGCCAAGGGAGGATGAAAGCGAGGCGCACGGCATATTGATCACTTTACCGCGTGTGTCCTGCTCTCGCCTGCAGATAAGACTTAATGAGAGATGGAGCGATACGCCAGAGACTGGAAACGCGCCTTCTGCTTTTATGAGAAATCACAGTGACGGAACTCGCGTCGACGACACTAGCTAGCCGTAAATAACGTCGAAAGCCGGTTAGCGGGTGAGTCACGGCCTAGCGCTTCGCCCTTTTTCTTCCACTTGTCGCTTTGGATCTTCGACACCTCGCTCCTGTGTCTAAAGCTTGGATAACGCTTTTCGCTCATCCGTGTAAAATACAGACAATGAGGCGCTGTAACGTGGGCGCACGCTTCACTTCAGACTGTTTTCTGAACTGAACTGGTGGAAAATAGTGAAGCGCAACGCTGCCGGAATCGAGGACAATATTGTTGGTGTTTTCACGTTTTTGACAATTATTGAGCTTATTATCAGCGATTCGCCCTCTCCCAGTTTCCAACAGTTCTGGAATCCGCGGGACATGTTGGAATATAGAAAGTTTTTCAGTATTCCAGGTTGTCTGGCACAGTCCAGGACAGTTGGCATCCCTATGTCAGTGGCGCTGAAAGATGAGCATTCGCAGCCAGTCCTCCAAGTTCAAATAAATTCGGCGCCCAACGTTGTCAATGGCGGACAATGAACTAATTGTGGGTCACTTCCAGAGGCGATTACTCTAAGACTGCAAAATGTAAAAAAAATAGAGTCACCGAGAACCAAAAGTGGTATTTGCCATGTGGCAAAAAATTTTTTGGCATGTGGCAAAAATTTTTTGCCATGTGGCAAATTTTTTTGTGATGTGGAATTTTTTTTTTTGCCATGTGGAAAAATTTTTTTGCCATGTGGCAAAAATGTTTCGCCATGTGGCATTTTTATGCCATGTGGCAAAAATGGCATTTTTGCCATGTGGCAACAATTTTTTGCCATGTGGCAAAAAAAATTGCCATGTGGCAAAAATTTTTTGCCATATGGCATTTTTTTTTTGCCATGTGGCAAAAATGTGGAATTTTTTTTGCCATGTAACATTTTTTTGCCATGTGGCAAAAAAAATTTGCCATGTGGCAGTTTTTTTTTTTTTTGCCATGTGGCAAAATTTTTTTGCCATGTAGCATTTTTTGGCATGTGGCAAAAAATGTTTGCCATGTGGCAAAATTTTTTTGCCATGTGGCATTTTTTTTTGCCATGTGGCAAAAATGTGGCTTTTTTTTTTTGCAATGTGGCATTTTTTTTGCGATGTGGCAAAAAAAATTTGCCATGTGGCAAAAAAATTTTGCCATTTGGCACAAAAATTTTGAGGCTCAGCTCAGGTATTTTAATATTTTATGTTCCTTATCCGATTAATCGAACTAACTAGTTCATCGATTAATCAACTACTAAAATAATCGATAGCTGCAGCCCTAATCTTGTCCTATACATTTTTTTATCCGATTCATATAATTTACACATCAAAAAGTTCAGGAAATCAAAGCATGCAAAAGCTTTATACAATTTCTGCCAAGAATGTAATGTTAGGCCAAAATTTAAAACAAACAAACAAAAACATACTATATTTGATTGATATTTAAGGTATTTATTTGTCACTTCCTGAACATTTTAGAGCATTACAGGCTCACTTCTACTACAGTATATTTTGGGGAATACCGGGGTCACCTCCCCTCTATTTCGGGTCATTTCCTGTTGATTTTTTGGGATTTTCCGGGTCGCTTCCTGTTGGTATTTATTTCCCTATTGGAAACGAATAGGGCCAATAGAATTGTTTTTGTTTTTTGTTTTTTCATTTTGGTGCAACTTTACATTTTTGGCCCAAAATTGTATACATATTAAAATACGATAAATAATAACCGAATAAAAAAGAAATGAATTTTAAAAAATCATATTAACAGATCTAACTGTTCAAACGAAGCCATTTCGCGGTCAAAGAGTAAAGAGTAAAGTGCGTCAGGATGATTGATTTGAGGGAAGGGGGGTCTCTTTTGTTCCCAATATAAAAATCAGCAGTAAAAAAAAAAAAATAACAATGTGATGCCACTCCATCCTGCTTGCTTAGACAACCTGTTCCCTGCAGAGCTGCTGGATTTCAAATGTTGCTGTTCGTACGACAATTATTGAAATGCAATGAAAAGTTTTAATAACTTTATCCTGAAAACATAGCCAACTCTATTGATTGCATGGGTCATTGGTGATTCTCATGCGTGCATGTTGTTTTTTATTGGCATGCTAGCAACCCCATTGACTTGCGCTAGCTTAGCCACTCCAGAGACCTGAAACTAACAAATAACTAACAAACTGTTCAGAATTTGTTGAAACCAACACAATGACTCAAAGATTAAGCTTAATGTAAAAAATTCAGAACTTCTCCTTTAATAGGACATATTTTTTTGTCAAAAAAACCAAAAACAAAGTGCATTGGCTGTTTTGCACGTGAAAAAGTGCATGGGGGAAAAATACCATTATTATATTGTATAAGGGGAGCTTTGCTTCGTTAACCATCCCCACAACACACAAAATGAGTTGCCTCCATAGGTGTCAGCATTGGACAGTCCTTATCAGTATTTGTTTTATTGCCTTATGAAACTTTTCACACTAGGATGAATTTGTCCTTGTATATAGCGGCCGCCAATAAAACAGCCAAACACAGAGTTTAAACGGCGCACATGAAAAATGTTATTGCTGCAGCGCACACACACACAAACATACATCAATATGGCATTTGAGCCCGCCTCACCAAATCGATAGGTTTTTCTTCCGTCACGACATCAAAACTAATCGTTGAAGGTTTGAAGCCCCAACTTGTAAAAGGTATCAATGGGAGTTCTCGTCTCCAATCAATGGGCTTGTCTCTCCGAAGCAATCCTTGAAATTCTAAAAACACCGTTTTGACCTTTTTACCCCGACTCGTTCGTGCATCATCGTTCAAAATGAGATGTACTTTGTGCCAAAAGTTTGGAGATTGGATGAAAAGTGCAACAGATAAATAAAGTGTTGCCTTCAGGTGCGACTGTCATTTGTCGTTACTCAACAACATTATCAAAAAAACAACCCAGTATAAACTGTTTTATACATAAAGAAATTCCAATTAAAAGAATGACTTTTTTTTAAATACTAATAAAAATAATTGATCAAAATTGGTTAACTCATTGATGCCCGAATTCACGTTTAACTACCGTAATTTTCGCACTATAAGGCGCATGTGACTGTAAGCCGCCACCCACCAAATTTGACACGGAAACGGCATTTGTTCATAAATAAGCTGCATTGGACTATAAGCCGCAGCTGTCCTCACTATATTATGGGATATTTACACTAAAAGATATTATCCAGTAACACTTTATTTGACAGTGTTATCATACGACTGTCATAAGAACAAATGAACGACCAAGTTTTGAACCAATGAGCTGCAAAGCTTCTTTGCTTCAAGAATTGTCATTTGGCCATCACTGCTCCCTTCTGGGAGACAGTCAACCTCTGCTGTCAACGCTGTTGTCATTCAACATGCCTCCTAGCATGCATTTCAGCTCTACAAATGTAAATAACAATCAAAATTCATGTTCTGTGCTAATTATTTCTTCAGTTACTGTTCCAGTTGTTTCATTAATTGCAACCTATGGTATTTGGTATTATTTTATTTGACAGTGGCACAATGAGACTGTCATTAGACAATCATAATTATGACATGACACTGTCATGAGCATTAATGAATGCTTATAACAGATGTCATTTAGTGTCCATACGGCAAATTACCTCACTTTGGAATGGATGGGAAAGATTTAAAAAATTGAGTTAGTGACATAATTTGCCGAATGACACTTAATGAAGATTCAAGCTGGACATACAGTGGAGAGAACAACTGTATATGGAGTTAGTGACATAATTTGCTGGCTGACACTTAATGACATCTGTCATAAGCATTCAGTAATGCAGATGATAGTGTCATCTCATTGACATGATTGTCTTATGACAGTCTTATTGCAGTGCTGTTAAATAAAGTGTTACTTATTAATCCCCAAAAAAATCAACAAATAAGCCGCACTGTACTATAAACTGCAGGATTCAAAATTAAGGAAAAAAGTAGCGGCTTATACAGTAGTCCGAAAATTATGGTAATATATATTAATAAAAAGCATTGTGGAATACGTAAGTACATGAAATTGATCATAGTAAAATCTAACAAAATTTTGAAAAAAATTGAGAAACAATAATAAAAAGTAGAAAATCCAAAATAAAAAATAGAAGAAAACATAGAAAGTTAATTGAAAAGAATTGTGAGAAACTATTGGGGAAAAAATTATTCGATTTTTATTTGTCTTGCGGTCCAAAACTATTAAGCCCACAGCCTTCCTTCTCTGGCACTCTGACATCCTAGCTGACAGTTGGTGGGTTACATCCGGTATTAAGGAGCTTGAGAATATTTGACGTCAAATTTGTCCCGAAATATCAGCCCCAAATAGTGTGTCGTTTTCTGTGTATAAACCTTATTTTCTCCGGTATCGTAATTCTAAGAAATTTCTGATTTGCGTATTGAGCCACCATTTTTCAAATAAAGGTCATTTATGCTAAAAGATGATCATGACTTAAATAGTCTAATAAAAAAAAAAAAAAAAAAATTATTTATACTTATACAGTCCGTGACAAAAGTCTTGTCGCTTATCCATTTTGTAGAAACAATTGCTAATAACCTGACTTTTAATTATTTATTTGGTTTCAGAAATGGCTCATATGAAAGCTAACACCCTCCCAAATGAAGTTGAATGTACAAAAACATATATGTTTCACTGAAAAATAATTTATCATTTAATGAAGACATAAAGGTCAAATTTTGGCAAGACAAAAGTTTTGTCGCCTACAGAAAGTAGTGTGAAAATTGAGCAAAAATGTATTTCAAATACAAAAATATGTTACATAACATAAGCGAATTAATTAGTGGTGCGAATTAAGTGGTGGTGCTGTGAGATCCAAATTTGATCCAACAAACCTCACTGTTTTTTGGCAAAAGGTGGATTTTTCAGATGAATCTTCCATTGAATTACACCACAGTCGCCGCAAATATTGCAGGAGACCTACTGGAGCCCGCAAGGATCCAAGATTCACTCAGAACACAGTGAAGTTTGGTGGTGGCAAAATCATGGTCTGGGGTTACATCCAGTATGGGGGTGTGCAAGAAATCTGCAGGGTGGAAAGCAACATAAATAGTCTGAAATATCAACAAATCTTAGCTGCCTCTAACATTCCTAAACATAAAAAAGAACAAATTCTGTAGCAGGATGGTGCTCCATCGCACACTTCAATCAAGATCCTCCAGGACTGTCCAGCCCAGTCACCAGACATAAACATCATTGAGCATGTCTGGTGTAGGATGAAAGAGGAAGCATGGAAGACGAGAGTGTTGATGAACTAACTCTGAGAGGCATGCAAGACTGCTTTCTTTGATGGTCCTGATGACTTTATCAATAAAATGTATGAATCCTTACCGAACAACATGGATGCAATCCTTCAAACCCATGGAAGTCAAAAAAAATATTATATTTGGATCTCACAGCACCACTACTTAATTGGCTTATGTTATGTAACATATTTTTGTATTTGAAGTACATTTTTTGTTCAGTTTTCACACTGCTTTCTACAAAATGGATAAGCGACAAGACTTTTGTCAGGGACTGTATATAAATTGAACTTATCCGTGTGTGTGTGTGTGTGTAAGTGTTTGTTTCCTATGGACTCTGAAACAGCTGGGCGGATTTTGATGAAATTTTACACAATTGTACTTTATGTTTCTGGGAGTATTCTTAGGCTAGGTTCATACCGCAGGTCTTTATGCACAAATCCAATTTTTTGTCATATCCGTTTTTTGGCGTGCCGGTTCAGACTGCCTTTGTCCATTGAGACCGTTCAAGTATTACGCAAGTGCATTAATTCGCAGTCCGACACGCGCTGAGCAAGAAGACCCGCATGCGCAGAAGCATCAAAACAAAAAACTTCACATGCTGGCTGTCATCCGTCATTCCAGGGAGATCATATTTTGATTTCCAAAAAGAGGACACAAATACCAGACATAAATAATCCCCGTTTAGGCTTGTATTCAAAGTTTATATGGATCGATAGCATGCACGCACTGTCCATGCATGTCACACACACATACAGGCAATTAGCCCCGACTCTCGGCCGTGTAAGCAATCTTGAAATATTGCTCTTATAGAGCATTGAGAAACCGATCATTCTCATGAAAATGGTTTAAGGATAACTTGCGTGCCGTCTCTCTCGCTCTTTGATGAGGTAATTGCTGCATGAATTCCGATTTGGGAGACTTGATAGTTCAGACTGCTGTGACATTCTGGAAAAATGTGGCCCAGATCGGATTCAAACCACATACGAAAGTGACCCAGATCGGATTTGAAATGGTCCACTTCTGTGCGACTTGTCCTGTTCAGACCGTGAAGTTATTGCCTCACTTTAGTCGGAAAAGCACGAAAAAATCGGATTCGTGCATTAAGACCTGCAGTATGAACCTAGCTTTAGATGAGTTTGATAGGCCTCCATTTAGTGTGGAAAATGAATTTGAAATTTAAAAAATTAACATAAAAAATCCCTGATTGTGGAAGCGACAGCGCCATCTTCGGGCAAAAGACGCATCTCTTGCGATTGCAATGTCGCAGTAGAAGTAGAATTTCCCTAAATATCACTAAGAGGTTTTTTTTCCGGCTGGATAGTTAAACTGTAGAGACTAGAGATGTCCCGATCGATCGGGATGCGGGTCCGATCACGTCATTTTCAAAGTATCGGAATCGGCAAAAAAATATCGGACATGCCTTTTTTTAATATACATATTTTTTTAATTAAATCGTTATCTAATTGTATTTAACGTTACAGACATAATATGTTACACTCATCCAGAGTCTTTACTTTAGGCTTACGGTAGGGTTATCAAATTTATCCCGTTAACGGCAGTAATTAATTTTTTAAAAAATGTATCACGTTAAAATATTTAACGCAATTAACACATGCGCTGCACTCACGCATTGTCGCGTTCAATCTGTAATGGCGCTGTTTTATCTATAAATATAGAGAATACAAGGCAGTGTTTTATGAGTAGAGTGAATTTTGGCAGCCTTTGGAGCCTTTTTTTAATTGGCTAAAGCCTTACAATCCCTCTCCCTACAATTAGAAATATCGTAGGAAGCAATGTGGGGAAGAAAGGTAGTAATTGGTCTTTTTCTCAACACCCTGTGTTATTTCCCAACGCAGAGAAGATATATCAATTGGTACCACTACACACAGTCATGGTTGCACTTCACATCATGCATTTGGGCATGGCTACAGTATCATTTACTGAAAGCTCAACAAATACACTAGATGGCAATATTTAGTCACAATATACAAAGTCACATTTATCCTTTAAGAATTACAAGTCTTTCTATCCGTGAATCCCTCTCACAGAAAGAATGTTAATAATGTATTAGGATTTATTGTCATAATAAACAAATACAGTACTTATGTACTGTATATTGAATGTATATATTCGTCCGAGTTTTATTCATTTTTTTCTTAATGCATTGCCAAAATGTATATGATCGGGAAAAATTATCGAGAATGATTGGAATTGAATCGGGAGCAAAAAAAAGCAATTGGATCGGGAAATATCGGGATCGGCAGATACTCAAACTAAAACGATCGGGATCGGATCGGGAGCAAAAAAAACATGATCGGAACAACCCTAGTACAGACTGTTATCTAGTATGCGTTGCACCCGCAAGGGTTCATGGGTAGTTGTGGCAACCATGAGTGAGAGTGATGGTTGCCGTTGGTCCGTTCTGGTGTTTTCTAATCAATAAAGGCGCATAGAATTATTGTTATTTACGTGTTTATTTGTACTTTAATAAAGAATTTAAGTGTTACTAAATGTTTTGTGAGGAAATAAGTGTCAACAAAATATCATTGCTAAATTAGTAAAAAAACATTTTTTTAAGTCAACTGATCGTAAAAATAGTCGGCTGACTAATCGGGAGAAAATTAGTCATTTGGGACAGCCCTACTGGAACATATTTCCGCCACACTCACCGTTTTAACCCCTGACCCATTTTCATGCCTAAATTAGGGGGGAAATTGCTGCAAGTGAATCAATATATTGTATGTAGTGGCATTCTACGCTGAGGATAAAGACGATACAAAGATGGCGAGAGATTCTGATACATTTTGACTGGTGCAAAATAACGTTTATTCACAAATTATTTGAAAACATACCCGAAGGCATCAATGAATAGCAGTTTCGTTGCCCTTGACAGCAATAGACGTCCAATCCGAAGCTGTGAAGGAAATACCAGATCTGAATTCAAGTCGCTGCTGGAATTTTTTGATTACTTTGGCGCTCCCGCTGCTTGCGCCTTCTGTCGCTTGATGTGTGTGGTGGCTGTTCTCAGTGGGAGACGGAGCAGCAGAGAAGCCTGGAGGAGAGAGGCCGCCTGCTGCTGTGCCTGCAGTACGTCCCCCCGGCCGTCGCCCCTGATGACGAGGGAGCCAAAGAGAGGGCCAGAGGCGGATTGTGCGTGGGCGTCAAGCGCTGCGCCCACCTGGCAGCCATGGACGTCAACGGATTCTCCGACCCATACGTCAAAACGTAAGCGTGCGTTCGTCATGTTTTGGTCATAAATTTGTTGTTTTTTTCCCAGTACATCAAACTAAAAATGTTCCTTCAGTATTAAATACAGTGGTACCTCAACGTGATACGATCACTTCGACACACGATCTTTTCGACATCTGATGTTAAATTTGACTCGCCTTTTGTTTCTACATACTATTTGACATGCTCGAAATACGATGATTTGTGACGCCACAATTTCTTTTCCCGCAAGACGGACGCACAGAAGATTTTCTTGTGAGAGAAATCAACATGGGTTCCAAGAATGTTAGTCCAGGTGGTGAAAAAAAATGAAAAAGGTGATGCTTACCATTGGAATGAAGATGGGAATTATAGAAAAATATGAGCGTGGTGTGCGCATCCGTGAAATGGCTCAACAATACGGCCGTAAAATTTCTACGATCTCGGGGTTCCTCCTCTGGCCTCCGTTCACCGGTCTTAATAAGTTAAGGTGACAATTATTATTGTGGTTACATCGCCAAAAAATCGCCAGCTTTGTCAGGTTTTTAATCATTTATTTCAGAACTTGTGCAACACAACATGACTATTGTCCGCCGCAGCTGAACATGAAAAATGAAAATAAAAAGTCTTCTCTCACTCTGTCAGGTCAGCCACGCGGTGCGTTCAGGTACACCACGCAAACACATCCGCCCCATGAGAAACCGATTCGTTACATTTCTACAGGTATTATTATTATATAGCTAGATAGATTTTATTAACAGACTCAAGGTCCAACAACACAACACAGTAATCGATTAAAAAAAAAAAACGAATAACATAGAATGAAGAAATAGTAAAACAATAACACAGCACTGGGTCTCCTAGCGACCCACATTCAGAAGGCACGTATACCAGTGCCTCCAAAACCGTGACAAGTAGTGTGTACAGCAGTACAAAATGTTGGTCAGGTCCAACACAATCACACTTTTTGAACCATTCAGACGACTGATAAAATTAAACATGTATACCCTTAAAACACCCTTAAAATAAAAATAAAAATTACTGTTATTAAATTACTATTCCAATTTTTTATTCATAGTTTATTTGTTTTGCTCTGAGTAATTGCTATTTGCAATAGTAGTAGCTGCATTTTTTAAGGGTTTAGTGTAGGTTTTCGGGCTGTGGAACGATGTAATGGAATTACAGTGGTACCTCGACATACGATCGCTTCGACACACGATATTTTCGACATCCGACGTAAATTTTGACTCGCCATTTGTTTCTACATCTGACGGGATGTGCAAAATACGACGATTTGTGACAGCATCGCAGTTTCTTTGTTTTCCCGCAAGACGGACGCACGGCGGATTTTCTTGAGAGGAATCAAAATGGGTTCCAAGAATGTTAGTGCAGGTGGTGAAAAGAGGGAAAAGGTGACACTTACCATTGAAATGAAGATGGGAATGATAAAAAATGTGCGCATCCGTGAACAGGCTCGACAATACGGCCGTAGAATGTCTACGATCTCGACGGTCCTCCTCCGACCTCTGACGTTACAGTGGCTCAAATAAGTATTTAGTCAAACACCAATTGAGCAAGTACTCCTACTTAAAAAGTTTAGCGAGGTCTGTAATTGTCAACATGGGTAAACCTCAACCATGAGAGACAGAATGTGGGGGAAAAAAAACAGAAAATCACATTGTTTGATTTTTAAAGAATATGTTTCCAAATTTCCAAAAGAGAAAGTAAAATGAACCGCACACTCTTTCTCACCGTCACATCAGTCATACGGTGTGTTCAGGTACAGCAAAAAAACGTCCGCCACATTAGAACCAAATTCATTACATTATGACAGGAATTATTATTCCGATTTTCATTTATAAATTATTTGTTTTGCTATGCGTAATTGCCATTTGTAATAGTACCAGCAGTATTTGTTAAGGATTTAGTGTAGGTTTACGGGCTGTGGAACGAATTAATGGAATTATAATGTATTCTTATGGGAAAATTCTGCTTGACATACAACCATTTCGACTTACAATGTCCTAGAAGGAATTAATTTCTTATGTAGAGGTACTACTGTAAAATGTATTCTTATGGGAAAATCCTGCTCGACATACGGCCATTTAGACTTACAAACAAGGTCCTGGACATATGCGGATTTTAAGGGGTGGGGGGTAGCGGCGCCAGCCCCCCCCCCAGTGGTCTAAAAGTGTCATTGCATATAATTGACTTTCCTATATATACAGTATATAAAGGTTGTAAAGCAATCAAACTACTACAAAAATGAATGAAATGAACAAAAAATATATTTTTATAATGGGTCAAAATTGTTTTTCGAACAGATCATGTGACTAGCACCTTAGACGGTCATTTGCTTTGGATATAATTTAAAAAATATCTATATATATTAGGGGAGGGAAATTTTATTTTTCAAATGATTTTTTTCTTTGATTGAAAATATTGTTTTGATTGAAGCAACTTTTTGGGGGATTGAATGATTTAGACACAAATGTCCTACCCATAATATGGCCCAAACACAAAAAGGATTGCTTCAATCAATGAAAACTTTCAATGAAAAATTAAGTGTTCAAATGCCAAATTTTTGAGTCTCAAATATTTTTTCGCATTCATAAACTTTTTCTATGACTGAAATTCTTCTTTTCTTTGATTGAAGTGATTTCGCTTTTTGAAAATATATATTTTTTTATGAAGCAACTTCTTTTTTGATTGAAGAAAAAAGACAAAAATGTCCTTGTCAAAATGTGGCCCAAACACAAATCAACATTACTTCAAAAAAGTTGCTTCAATCAAAAAAAAAAAAAAAAACAAACAAAAAAAAAAAACAGTCAATCAAAGAAAACTAGCTTTCACGTGCATTTTTTTGAGTTTTTTTTTTTTTTCAAATTTATTTTTGCATTCAAACACATTTTTTGGGGGGGGATTGAAGCGACTTTTTTGGGGGGCTTAAAAATAAATATTTTGATTGAAGCAACTCTTTTTGGATTGAATAATAAAGACACAAATCTACCTCCATATGACTCCACCCAGGGGCCTAAGCTGATTTTCAGGGGCGGCCAGGGTGGCCGAAAAGTGTCATTGCATGTAATTGACTTTCCTATACAATATATGATTTTAAAATTAAGAATTTTCCGGTAAAATATTGTCTATAAAAGTTGTAAAGCAATAAAACAAAAAAAGACTGAATGAAATGGACAAAAAAAGATATTTTTATATTGGGTCAAAATTATTTTACGAACAGATTATGTGACTAGGACCTTAGACGGTCATCTGTATGCTTAGCTAAAACCACCCGAGGACCGAAAAGGCAGGATGGCTAGGCTGTACGTAATTTTTTTTAAACCTAAGCTTTCAAAAGTGACAACAACTACTGAGCAAGAAGCAAAGATTCAAAATGTGACCATGAAACGCTAGAGACCACCATCAAAATGGTGAGCAGAGTTTTAATTTGCCCCACTAAAGACGCTAATTGTACAACAGAGCCACCACCTGTGTCTTGCCAATGTAGTTACCCCCGTCAAAAATTGTGTGCCGCGGGAGCGCGCTCACACACATTAGGTATGAGGGTTGTCGACTTAAACAATTAATTGAAGCCAGAAAAGAACCACAGTTATATATTTTGGACATCGACGTTTACTAAACTGGAAAAACTCCATACAGGACTTGAATTACAGTAAGAACAGTTCTACGTCATCCTACAAGTAAAACAATGAAACATTGCCTTTTTTAATGTTCGGTACGTATGTTACGTTATACGACAGAAAAAAAAGGTTTTTTTTGATGGATGTGCCATGTTTTAAAACCTCGTAGATAACTACATCACCAAAACACGGAAATCAAGTAAATCAGAGCAGTGCAGTGGCTCCACCCAAACTGGGGTAGCTACATTGGCACGACACCGGTGGGCGTACCATATTAAATGGATGACGATCTTGGCAAAAAGTATAGCCTAAGCAGCCTGATTTTAGAATTCCCCTCAAGAATGATGGGAAACAAAAAAAATGCTCATTTTAAACTTATTATTATAAATATTCTTGAAAGTTAATTTTATTGCCGACACTGCGTTTCGGGGTCATCAACATATTGTGCCCACCCTGCCCCAAAAGTCAGACTCCGCCTGTGCCCAGGGGGATACAATTTTTGCCAGGGGTAACTACATTGGCACGACACCGGCGGGCGCATCATATTCAATGGATGACGATCTTGGCGAAAAGTATTGCCTAAGCAGCCTGATTTAAAATTAGAATGATGGAAAACAAAAAACGGTCATTGTCAACTTATTATTATAAATATTCTTGATAGTTTTATAGCTGACACTGCGTTTCGGGGTCATCAACATGTTGTGCCCCCCCTGCCCCATAAGTCAAACTCCGCCTATGGTCCTGGAACGAATTAACTTCGTATGTAGAGGTACCTCTGTACATTGAAAAAGGTTAAATGGAAGAACTGGAAAATCCTTTCCTTTTTTTTGGTGATTTTTAAAAGAAGATTTACCATTAAATAAATGAAATGCGGCCTTCCCACTTCAAATGCATTGGACGTCTACTCTTGATGAACTCATTTCAAGATTAAAAAAGCATCACATGATTAGAATTCCATTTCATCTTCATCAACGGCACTGAAATAAGTAAATGATAGGACATTAATGGTCTTCAACTGTACATACGGCTAAAGGCGAAGTCATCCGTCAAGGTAACGGCGAGGGACGATCGCCGCTACCCCCGCGTGTGGCATCCATTCGTCAAGATAACGACGCTAACGTCGCTCATCAAAAAGGGGTGACGCGCCCTCCCGGTCGGGGTCGATCCGCGAGACCGCGGCGGGGTTGTTAGTGTCACAACAGTCCCCCGTCGTTTCATTACTCAGCGGCGCAAGCCAAGCAATACCGCGCGTGTCAGCGAGGTCAGCGAGGATCTGCCGCTTGACTGATGCACTATGACAGGAAGGAGACAAATGAGCGCCCAAATGTTCTTAATGCCACAGTTTTTTTTTCCTCTTGGGGCTTCCAGCTTGTTCCTGGAAACAGAGGACGGCGCAAACAACCCGCGCGCGCACGCAAATAGACACGAGCGTGATTGACAGGATGGAAATTGAGGATTGGAGTCGAACTAGGGGGGATTGGAGTGAATGATGATGTTCCACATCTTTTGACGGAGATAGACGTCCAGTTCATTAAGACAGTCCTCTCTGTATTAAAAAAGATATTGACACCAGGGGCGGAACAAATGTGAACAGGGCCTGGGTGCGGTGAGCATAAATAAATGCTATTCACGCGCCCTTAAAGACGATCATCTGGTGTTTGTGTGTCTGTTGGGGGGCAAGTGCTATTTTTGGGAGGTGGAGGAGGGGCTGACAGAGATATTTTTACACTTAAAACTAGAGATGTCCCGATCGAGATCGGGATGTCCGATCACGTCATTATCAAAGTATCGGAATCGGCAAAAAATTATCGCCCATGCGTTTTTTTAATATATACATATTTTTTAAATTTAATCGTTTTCTAATTGTATTTAACGTTACAAACATAATATGTAACACTCATCCAGAGGCTTTAGTTTAGGCTTAAGGTAGAGTTATCAAATTTATCCTGATAACAGCGGTAATTAATTTTTAAAAAATGTATCACGTTAAAATTTTTAACGCAATTAATGCATGCGCTGCACGACCCACCCACGCATTGTCGCGCTCAATCTGTAATGGCGTCGTTTTACCTATATAGAGAGATATAAGGCAGTGTACAATGAGTAGAGTGAATTTTGGCAGCCTTTGGAGCCTTTTTTTAATTGGCTAAAGCCTTACAATCCCTCTCCCTATGATTAGAAATATCACGGGAAGCAATGAGGGGAAGCAAGGTAGCAAATGAACTTTTTCTTAACACCTAAAGTTATTTCCCAACGCAGAGATGATATATCAATTGATAGAACTACGCACAGTCATGGTTCCACTTCCCATCATGCATTGGGGCATGGCTACAGTATCATTTACTGAAAGCTCAACAAATACACTAGATGGCAATATTTAGTCACAATATACAAAGTCACAAGTCTTTCTATCTGTGGATCCCTCTCACAGAAAGAATGTTAATAATGTAAATGTCATCTTGAGGATTTATTGTCATAATCAACAAATACAGTACTTATGTATTGTATGTTGAATGTACATATTCGTCCAAGTTTTATTCATTTTTTTCTTAATGCATTGCCAAAATGTACATGATCGGGAAAAATTATCGGGAATGATTGTAATTGAATCGGGAGCAAAAAAAAAAGCAATCGTATCGGGAAATATCGGGATCGGCAGATACTCAAACTAAAACGATCGGGATCGGATCGGGAGCAAAAAAACATGATCGGAACAACCCTACTTAAAACACTATATGTCAGCTAGCTCCACGCATCATCTTACCTTTCTAATTGACCATCCCCTCGCCCAACCACGCCCACTTTACGCCCGCAAACCGGGCCCCATAGAGGCCCGGGCCTGGGTGCGGTCGCACCCCCAGCACCCCTCTAAGTTCCGCCCCTGATTGTAACTACTGTGTAATTCTACTTATACTCATGTACTACTACTACACTCTTTAGTTTCATTAGTGAATATTCATGTTTCAGTGCAATTGACAGCCATAGACATCTAAACCATTTGAACTTGAATAGATTGGACATTTATTGCCGTCAAAAGTAGTAAATGAGTTAAAGGAACCCTCAGACTTAAAGACTTGTAGGCTCTAATAAGCCACAATTATTCTCTTTTACTAAATTTGTTATTAGAAACACATAAAATATTGCCATTGATTCAAAAATAATATTTAGTACGTGTTTTGACCTACGGAGGGCGTCATTTTTTATGCGCGCAATGGACACTCAGGGTGATGACGTAGTTTGTCACTGTCACTAGACGAACACTACCGATGTTCTGTAATTCCTTCTACGCTGTGAGGCGTCTAACACATGCGCACAAACCGGTAAAAGCGGTGAGTACTTACGATTTGTGTTTTTTTTTAGGTCTTTTCTTGCCTTATCATTGCCTCAAAATACTTTTTGCATGTGTTTCCGTCTCTTACTTTTAAGCATTATGTTTTCATGTGATAGCTTTAAAGCAGATTGTTGATCTGTTGACATTAGTCACGGAGCGTATTTAAACCACCCTTATTTGATATTACTACTTTTAAGTAATTTTCTCAAGCATCTTTAGTATGTTGTGTCATTATGCATCTAAACAAAACAAGCTGAAAGCGCACAGTAGTACTTTGGGTGTCAAATTCGCAAATACTGTAGCCTGTTTCGCCGGTGTTGCACATTTTGGCAGAACACCGGTTTTGTCATACTCTCGTCTCGTCTCATACCGTCTTTCCTGTTCATTTTGCTTTTGTTACTTATTTTGTGAAATATTGACAGTGCTGTTATGCTAATTGATGTTCTTTTCGGTTTCAAATTGAAAGGGTTGAACAAATGACATGTTCATGTCACTAGAGTCATACTCTGGAAGCCCGGCAGCGTAACCCAGTGACGTCACCGCCCTGTGACGTCAAAAACAATGGCGACCTACTAGTTCAACTATTTTTACAATTTGTATAAAAACGAAAACATCAACAGGGGTTTTAATATCAAATTATTTTAACTCATAATAACGTTTATCTTTTAAGAACTACAAGTCTTTCTATCCGTGGATCCCTTTTATTAAAATCACAAATATTTATATTTGCATTCAAACCGCGAGCTGCTAGCAAATAATCATGTTTCAGTGCAATTAAAAGTGATAGACGTCCAATCCATTTTGACTTGCAGTGTATGATTGCTGCCAGCCCTCTAAGACAAATTGGATTGGACGTCTATAACCGTCAAACAATTGTATAGAACACGCTTTCATTGACTGACGAAAAAAAATACAGCGGGTCCTTGGTTGCTTTTATATACAGTATTTATCAGTTTATATTAAATACCAATTAAAAAGCATTTGCAAATTATTTTGTTTTTACAAATATTTTTGCAACTGAAATGAACTGATATTAGCATTGAAAAATCAATATTGTCTTCTGAAGAGTCCAAAAAGACATATCTAGTAAATTACACACCTGTCTTTTTTGGGGCGGAGGGGTTGTTTTGAAAAAAACAAAAGTGTACTTACTATACACAAGAAAGGACTTATTACTTTTGCATTTGAGAACATTTCCTTGACTGGCTCAACCACCCGTGTACATCCACGTGTTATGTCCTTTGCGCGCTGCCAAGCGAGCCTCCGCCTCCCACTCGTGCTATGTCTCCTTGTTTCGCTTGACTAGCCCACTAGCATCTCCGACCTCCGGCACCAGGATGCTTTGTTGTGTCTGCGAGCGTGTGGGAACATACGCTAGCTCGCAGACGTGCCGAGTTGTGGGTGGAAAGCTCGATAAGAGCTAGCTGCTCTCCCAACTGATTTGTATGGCAGTTTGCTGGTTCTAGTGCAATCTTTGTGGCATCTGGAATGATTATAGTGCAAATTCTTAGAAGTTTATATGGTACTAGTCATGCTATAACTTAAGATTTGACGGTTAATATTTGTTTTTTGTTTTTCTAGTATACGTCCAATCCATTTGAAGTGGGAGGGTAGGCAGTGATTGAACAAACACCCTCCCAGTTGAAATGGATTGGTTGTCTAGCACTGTCAATGGTAGCTAGTGCTGTATGATCAGCTATATCGCCAAAACAATATAAAATGTCCTATCGAAATTTTGTCTATCCCGTCATTATTGCACATTTTAGTCAGCAGGTGGCGCCTAATTTGCGATGATTTGCTGCTGCTGATTTTGGGATTCCATCTGCCAAAGTAGTACCACCATTATCTCCTGTCAACAGTTAGTTAAATGGCTCCCCCTATCAACCGTATGTGAGTAATGCATCCAAGACAATTGAAAATACTAACACATAATCTACACAGAACACAGACAACACGATTTGTGTCAATATAAAAATTAATAAATGGTACTATGCTAACTTAATATACAGTAGTCTTAAAAGTCAATACCACGACTCACAAATATTTTAGATTATCAAATATCTTTACAATTGAGCAAAAATATGTACAGTAAAGAAAATAGGTATTTGAACACCCTGCTATTCTCCAACTTAAAAATCATGGAGGAGTTTTCATCGTAGGTGCATGTTCTTCGTAAAAGAGATCATGTAAAAAGGATAATCCAGAAATCACAATGCATGATTTTTTTTTTTTTTTTTTTTTTACAATTTATTGGTGTGATATAGCTGCAAATAAGTATTTGAACATCTGTTTATCAGCTAGAATTCTGACTCTGAAAGACCTGTTAGTCCACTTCTACTCCATGTATTATCCTGAATCAGATGCACTTGTTTGAGGTCAATAGCAGCATAAAGACACCTGTCCACCCCATACAATCAGTCAGACTCAAACTTGTGACATGGTCAAGAGTCCAAGGAGCTGTCCAAAGACACAAAATTGTCCACCTCCACGAGGCTGGAAAGGCCTACGGAGCAATTGGCTAGCAACTTGGTGAAAAACGGTCCACTGTTACAGCAATCATTGGAAAATGGAAGAAGCTAAACATGTCAACACTCAATCGGAGTTGGGCCCTCAGGAATCAGCCCAGAACTACACGATAGATGTTGGTCAATGACGTGAAAAGACCTGGAACCACCGTTTCCAAGGTTACTGTTGGTAATACACTAAGATGTCATGGTTTGAAATCATGCATGGCACTCTTGCCTGGTACACCAGACTCAACGCTGTTCCAGCTATTGAGTCTGGCCACCATTCCCACCGATTCAATTTTCAGGGCGGAGCAAGCCACAGCAAACAGACAGCGGAGTGGACCAATCAGCGACGGGCAGACGTGACGTTATTAACTGACGATGGAAGCACGAGGGACTTGCGCGCGGAAGTAAACATACGAAGAGAGCGGAGTTTATTCAACATGGCTAGCGCGAGACAGACTATTGTCAATGACTCATGTCGATGTGTTTTTGGTAATTTAAAACAGAATTTACCGTGGATTGGAACATGTTCTCGGTTATCCCGTTGACCATCTGTGTTGTGGAGACGACTTTCGACGCGCAAGAGTGACGTTGCTCGTGAAGAACACGTCACGTAAATAAATGAATCTGATTTGTCGATTGATTTTGTACCTGCTCGAAAAGGCCGTTAATGGGATGGTTCCCAGACTATTTCTCTCAGTGTTTGAAAAATACAGGGAGAATAGTTTGGCAGAGCCAGGCAAGGGTTCCTCTGCTAAAACCAGCACATGTCATGGCCCATCTTTAGTTTGCCTATGACCATTTTGATGATGCAGAAGAGTCATGGGGCTGAGTTTTGTGGTCAGATGAGAGTAAAACCCTCAAGAACACCATCCATACTGTGAAGCATGGAGGTGGTACCATCATGCTTTTGTGGTATTTTTTCTGCACGTGGGACAGGTCGAGTGCACTGTATTAAAGAGTGGATTACTGGGGCCCTGTATTGTGAGATTTGGGGGAACAACCTCCTTCCTTCAGTCAGAGCATTGAAGATGGGTCGTGCTTAGGTCTTCCAATATGACAATTACCCAAAACACAGCCAGGAAAACCAAGGAGTGTCTCCATAAGAAGCATAACACGTTTTTAGCATAGCATAGCCGGTCTCCAGACCTAAACCCAATAGAAAACCTTTGGGGGGAGCACAAACTCTCTGTTTCTCAGCAACAGTCCAGAAACCTGACTGATGGGTGGACCAAGATCCCTCCTGCAGTGTGTGCAAACCTGGTGAAAAACTACAGAAAACCTTTTTAATTGCAAACAAAGGCTACTGTACCAAATATTAACATTCATTTTCTCAGGTGTTCAAATACTTATTTGCAGCTGTATCACATGAATAAATCGTTAAAAAAAAATCATACATTGTGATTTCTGGATTTTTCTTTTTAGATTATCTCTCTCACAGTGGACATGCACCTATTTCAGATCCCTCCATGATTTCTCAGTAGGAGAATAGCAGGGTGTTCAAATACTTATTTTCTTCTCTGTATGCTCATGTGCTGCTTCTGTTTACATCGGAGAGTTTTAGGTTGCAGCACTACTTGATGCATTTAACATTTGTGGCAGGTCAAAGATAATGTGAGTAGAGGAAAAACTGTTATAATTGAATTTTTTGTCACCAAATAATTTCAAATGTATTATATCTAGGAATATCGGAATCATGATATGAAATGTCTCGTATCGTGTTGGGAGATTTTTTTTCACATATTGCACAGAACTAGTTCCTAATAGTCTGGAATTGCGATAATCTAATCAGAAAATCCTCAGTCAATCAAATCATCAATACTTAGCTCACATCAGTGCATGGACAAGTTGGAGCGTAATCGCAGTTGCTGAATTCAGGGGTGCGACTTATGCACGGAAATGAGGGGAAAAAATCAGCTGCAAAAGTGTGATTTCACGCATGTGAGCTACAGTGTATCACAAAAGTGATTACACCCCTCGCATTTCTGCAAATATTTAAGTATATCTTTATATTGGACAACACTGACAAAATGACACTTTGACAGAATGAAAAGTAGTCTGTGTGCAGCTTATATAATAGAGTTCATTTATTTTTCCCTCAAAATAACTCAAAATATAGCCATTATTATCCAAACCCTTTGCAACAAAAGTGAGTACACCCCATAGGAACTACGTACATCCCTAAATGTCCAAACTGAGTACTGCTTGTCATTTTCTCTCCAAAATGTCATGTGACTCGTTAAAGGAGTGCTGTCAGAATTGCTGCAGAGATTGAAAAGGTGGGGGATCAGCCTGTTAGTGCTCAGACTATACGCCGCACTCTACATCAAATTGGTGTTCATGGCTGTCACCCCAGGAGGAAGCCTCTTCTGAAGACGGTACACAAGTAAGCCCGCAAACTGTTTGCTGAAGACATGTCAACAAAGCACATGGATTACTGGAACCATGTCCTATGGTCTGATGAGACAGGCGGGCTTTCTTGTGTACCGTGTATTCAGATTTGTTTCAAGACTACCGTTACAGTTAGGCTTCACTTTGATGGTTAATGCAGTTATTGCAATTTTGTTGTTTTATCACAATAGATCGATTTATTTACATTTCAAAAACCAGAAGCCATTCATTTACGAATATGATTGCACTTTAGTTTACATATTTAAATGTTCATATATTAAGATTTGAATGAGGCAAATAACATGCTTTTTCTCTCAAATATATTGTTATAATCATTTGTTTGGATGTACTGTAATTATTTTCTGTATAAAAATTAATTTGGTGTTCAAAAAGTCTTTTCAAACTTGAGTCTTGAAAAAGAGGGGCTCGTCTTATAAACAGGGCCGTGTTATATTCGGGCCAATACGGTACTTAAATATCTGCAGAAATGCGAGGGGTGTACTCACTTTTGTGATACACTGTACACTCAAGAGGATACATGCAGGAGAAACTACTCTAAGTAGTTTTGTAGTATGTTTATAATATTCTTGAACTGTGAGAATTAATAAAAAAAATCCAGGACAACCACACTTAGTGATCAGCTTCTAAAAGTCATTTCTATTCATTGCAGCAGGTGGAGATGTCACAGTTGAGAAAAACACTGTCACGCTCTTTGTCTCCAGGTACCTCAAGCCAGATGTTCAGAAGAAGTCCAAGCACAAAACGGCAGTCATCAAAAAGACTCTCAACCCGGAGTTTAATGAGGTAACACTGTCAATGTTCTTGAACGCAAAGGGAGAGAAAAGCTCATTTGGGCGCCTAGCGTCCACACTCGATCAATTACCGTTTGCGTACTGTCATCACGCCGCCTCATTAAGGAATGACGGCGCCACCTTTTGCTCCGTTTCGTCAGGAGTTTTTCTATGAGATCTCCTTCTCGGAGCTCGTCACCAAGACATTAGAGGTCACCGTCTGGGATTACGACCTTGGCAAGTCCAATGACTTCATTGGTGAGTTGTCATGTTTATTAACCTTTCTAGGGCAAGTCACTATTTTTGTTCCCTAAAGAAAAACTTAAACCTGGCGTCCACAAATATAGACACCACATTTTAGATCATGTAAACAACAATATCAACATTAGGTGCAGCCTACATGACCCAAAATGTGATGTCCATGATGGGATAAATGAGTCAGAACAGATTTAAAGTCTAGCGCCATAAATGGCAAAGGGTTAAAACTAGAGATCACGTCATTTTCAAAGTATCGGAATCGGCAAAAAAAAATTATCGGCCATGCCTTTTTTTAATATATATATATTTTTTAATTAAATCGTTTTCTAATTGTATTTAACGTTACAGACATAATATGTTACACTCATCCAGAGTCTTTAGTTTCAGCTTAAGGAAGGGTTATCAAATTTATCCCGATAACGGCGGTAATTAATTTTTTAAAAAATATATCACGTTAAAATATTTAACGCTATTAATGCATGTACTGCACGACCCACTCACGCATTGTCGCGCTCAATCTGTAATGGTGCCGTATTACCTATATAGAGAGATAAAAGGCAGCGTAAAATGAGTAGAGTGAATTTTGGCAGCCTTAGGAGCCTTTTTTTAAGCCTTACAATCCCTCTCCCTACAATTAGAAATATCATGGTAAGCAAGGTAGCAATTGATCTTTTTCTTAACTTAAAACGGTGCCATGCATAAGCGGATTTTAAGGGGGGGCCAGGGCCCCCTGGTGGCTGAAGAATGTAATTGCATGAAATTGACTTTCCTATATATATAAAAGTTGTAAAGCAATAAAACTGCAACAAAAATGAATGAAATGAACAAAAAAAATGTATTTTTATAATGGGGCAAAATTATTTTTCGAACAGATCATGTTCCTAGCACCTTAGACGGTCATTTGCTTTGCATATAATTGGAAAAAAAAAAAGAAAAAAAGATAGGGGAGGGCAATTTCATTTTTCAAATGATTTTTTCTTTGATTGAGAATTTTGTTTGTTTGTTTGAAGCAACTTTTTGGGGGTTGAATGATTTAGACACAAATGTCCTACCCCATAATATGGCCCAAACACAAAAAGGATTTTTTCAATGAAAAATTACGTGTTCAAATGTAAATTTTTCAATCTCAAATATTTTTTCACATTCAAAAAACGTTTTTTATAATTGAAATTTTTCTTTTTTTGATTGAAGTGATTTTTCTTTTTGAAAATGTATTTCTTTGAAGCAACTTATTTTTTGATTGAATAATAAAGACAAAACGTCCTAGCCAAAGTGTGGCCCAAACACAAATCAACATTACTTCAATTAAAAAAGTTGCTTCAATCAAAAAAAAAAAAAAAAAAAAATCAAGCAAAGAAAAATAGCTTTCACATGCATTTTTTTGAGTTTCGAATTTATTTTGCATTCAAACAGATTTTTTTTTTTTTTTTTTGGTTGAAGCGACTTTTTTTGGATTGAAAATATATATTTTGATTGAAGCAGCTTTATTTTATTGAAGCAACTTTTTTTTGATTGAATAATAAAGACACAAATCTACCTCCATATGGCTCCGCCCAGGGGATACAATTTTTGACTGGGGTAACTACATTGGCACGACACCGGCGGGCGTACCATATTTAATGGTTGACGATCTTGGCGAGAAGTATTGCCTAAGCAGCCTGATTTAGAATTCCCCTCAAGAATGATGGGAAACAAAAAAAACGCTCATTGTCAACTTATTATTATTATTATTGTAGGGTTGTTCCGATCATGTTTTTTTGCTCCCGATCCGATCCCGATCGTTTTAGTTTGAGTATCTGCCGATCCCGATATTTCCCGATCCTATTGCTTTTTTTTTTGCTCCCGATTCAATTCCAATCATTCCCGATAATTTCTCCCAATCATATACATTTTGGCAATGCATTAAGAAAAAAATGAATAAAACTCGGACGAATATATACATTCAACATATAGTACATAAGTACTGTATTTGTTTATTCTGACAATAAATCCTCAAGATGGCATTTACATTATTAACATTTTTTCTGTGAGAGGGATCCACGGATTTAAAGACTTGTAATTCTTAAAGGATAAATGTGACTTTGTATATTGTGACTAAATATTGCCATCTAGTGTATTTGTTGAGCTTTCAGTAAATGATACTGTAGCCATTTAACTGTTCTGCCCAAATGCATGATGGGAAGTGGAACCATGACTGTGCGTAGTCGCACCAATTCATATATCTTCTCTGCCTTGGGAAATAACATAGGGTGTTAAGAAAAAGATGAACTATTACCTTTCTTCCTCACATTACTTCCCACAATATTTATAATTGTTGAGAGAGGGATTATAAAGCTTTAGCCAATTAAAAAAAAGGCTCCAAAGACTGCCAAAATTCACTCTTCTCATTTTACGCTGCCTTTTAGCTCTGTATTAAGGTAAAACGGCGCCATTATAGATTGAACACGACAATGCGTGAGTGGGTCGTGCAGCGCATGCGTTAATTGCGTTAAATATTTTAACGTGATTAATTTTTAAAAAAATTAATTACCGCCGTTAACGCGATAAATTTGATAGCCCTACTTTAAACCACAACTAAAGTAGTGACGGGATCTGTCGTTCACTTGAGGAAACGAACCCATTTTAGTTCGTTCAGTTAAAAAGACTCGTTCAAACAAATCGTTCAACGAATCGTTCGCCCCCTCATCTCCCTCCCCGCCCAAATGAATCGTTCGGTTAGTGAACGGGAAGTGACGTTGCCGAACGAATCACCAAAGACCGCTTCGCAGTATAACTGAACGGGAAGTGACATTGCTTGGTCCCTCCCTCTCTCTTGCACACAGGCTCCTCATTGGCCGCTCGTCGTAGTTTCAGAAATGAGTGACAGGCGATATCCTGCTTTCACAGCCTCGTCTCCCTCCCGCTGCTGCAAAAGTGAGGGAGAACTTCCGCGTCGTCTGTCCTATTTCTTTGGGATCAAAGTCATGGCTTGTGCTTGCATTTCGATTTAGGACACGGTTAAACATTTTCCTTTTGTGGGGGAAGTGGGGGTTTGGGGTCGGGGGCGCGCGGACTTTCTTTAGCATGATCTTGATCACATATACAATGCTGCTGCTACCAGCCAACGCGGCATGCTTGCTGTCACGAAAATAAGAATAAATCGAAAGTTTAATTTCTAAATATGGAACGACCAACACATTATATTTACCTCTCGCTCTGTTGTATTTTTGTTTTTATGCTCATCACTATTATTTTTGGTCACTATTGTTAAAACTAAAGTGTAAATAGCTAGTTGTCAAATGTGCTGGTCTGAAATGAAAACAATACTACATTTTGATATTTGACAGTTTAATTGCAAATCAGTATTAAGATGATCGTATTGAATTTTTGCACTGGTATTAACAAAATAACCCGGTCAGCTCCCCTGTCGTCCTCTCATCTCAGATCTCCAAATGCTGACGAGAAATAATTGTTTGCTCTTTACGATGTCGCCTTTCTACTCTCATTAGTCTGTTAAGAAAAATGTAGGCATATTGCGACATCTCCCGTGTCCGCGTGCGTTGTTTTTGGGCGCATGAGTAGCACATGATGGACATAATTTGTCAAACCAACCAACACCCGCCACGCTCTGACACGAAAAAATAAATAAATAAAACACTCGGAAAAAAATGACATGTATATACAGTTTCATTGCAAATCAGTATTATGGTGGTCATACTAAATATTCTTTTTTTCTGTGCACATATGAGGTAAATATCGCTGCCATGAAGCCTCCATATAGTGACAGTTCTCTGCCCCCTTCACTGCCGTCATGCGACCGCAGCTCAGCTTTTGCTTGCCTCGTAGCTATCCGTGTTTTAAACTACTGTAAACTTGATAGCATGTCGTCATCGGTAGTCCCGAGTCTGTTGAGAAAAGTAGTACACTAAACCATGCTCGCTAGATTTTTGTGGTGTTTTTGTCTGTTTGAGCAGCATTTGATAAGCTCCACGTTAACAAATATGTGACAAAGTCATTTCCTTTCATATTTTTTGACTCGGTCACCACATTATTGGAAAGTCAAGTTAGCAGCAAGCTAGGTCAGGAACCGGAGGACCGAGTCACTGAACGGGAAGTGACATAACTCAGTCTTGCCCCCCTGCCTGCACACTGGCTGCTTATTAGCCACACGTGGAAGTGAGTGACAGACGCCCTGATTCTGTTTCCGCTCCCTCCCCTGCACGCGATGAGGCTGGCGTCTGATTGGTCGTGTGCGATGTCAGAAGACGCTGCCACTTGCTCAACGCCCTCCCACGCAGCTAAATAAGCCCCAACTTCATAGAACGAATCAGTGCAGATGGTGATTAGTTCGGTCTCGTTCACCCAAACAATTCGTTCAAAAAGAACGAATCGTTCGCGACCTATACAACACTAAACTAAAGACTCTGGATGAGTGTAAGACATTTTGTCTGTAACGTTAAATACAATTAGAAAACGATTTAATTTAAAAATATATATTAAAAAAAAGGCGTGTCCGATATTTTTTCTCTGATTCCGATACTTTGAAAATGACGTGATCGAACCCGATCGATTGGGACATCTTTAGTTGTAAGTTAATTTTATTGCTGACACTGCGTTTCGGGGTCATCAACATGTTGTGCCTCCCCTGCCCCAAAAGTAAAACTCCTCCTATGGTGGCATGATGTTCTTTCCCTCCTCTAGGGGGCGTCTCTTTAGGGTGCCACTCGCAGGGCGACACCCTTCAGCACTGGAGAGACTGTCTGAAGAACAAGGGCGAGAAGGTGGAGCGCTGGCACACGCTGACCAACGAGCTGCCCGGTTCCGCCACGCAGGAATGAAGCAGCACCATCGTTCTTGTCTGCACGACCGTCAACGGACTTCATCATTCACGATAACCGAAACCGGGTGGAGGCAAAGATCGTGACGGGCCAGCTCACCATATCCATTTAGGTGGATTTCAGTGGAACTCTAAGTCACGTATTTTGCAAAAGTTGGGAGTTTCAATAACAAGCAGTGGTGGGTGTCGCCCAATACTTGGATGTACAGTAGACATTTTTCGCAAAAGCATTTCAGCGAGGGAACGTCAAATGATTGTCACAGGTTTTTCTTAAGTCGTGTAATGTACTTGAATACAGTTTTTCCCAACTTTTATCAAACCAAAAATTTCAGGACCATCTTCACTCCTTGATGCCTGAATTGAACAAATAAATAGCATTGGATAATACATAAGTACATAAAAAATAATGGAACTACCGTATTGGCCCGAATATAAGACGGCCCTGATTATAAGACGACTCCCTCTTTTTCAAGACTCAAGTTTGAAAAAAGACTTTTTGAACACCAAATTAATTTTCACACAGAAAATAATTACAGTACATCTGAGACAAATGATTATAACAATATATTTGAGAGAAAAAGCATGTTATTTTGCCTGATTCGAATCTTATTATCTGAACATTTAAATATGTAAACTAGGGCTGTCAAACGATTTAAATTTTTAATCGAGTTAATTACAGCTTAAAAATTAATTAATCGTAATTAATCGCAATTCAAACCATCTATAAAATATGCCATATTTTTCTGTAAATTATTGTTGGAATGAAAAGATAAGACACAAGACGGATATATACATTCAACATACGGTACATAAGTACTGTATTTGTTTATTATAACAATAAAAGAAGAAGATGGCATTAACATTATTAACATTCTCTTAAAGCGATCCATGGATAGAAAAACTTGTAGTTCTTAAAAGATAAATGTTAGTACAAGTTATAGAAGTTTTATATTAAAACCCCTCTTAATGTTATCGTTTTATTAAAATTTGCAAAATTTTCAATCAAAAAATAAACTAGTAGCTCGCCATTGTTGATGTCATTACACCAAGCTCACTCCCCAAACCCATAAAATCATTTGGACCCAAGCGCCAGCAGAGGGCGCCAAATAACAAAAAACAAGTAACAAGCGGACATTACACTTCTGTCATTTTAATCTGAGCGGGGCATGTGCATTAATTGAGTCAAATATTTTAACGTGATTCATTTTTTAAAAATTAATTACCGCCCATTAACGCGATAATTTTGACAGCCCTAATGTAAACTAATGTGCAATCACATTCGTAAATGAATGGCTTCTGGTTTTTGAAATGTAAATGAACCAATCTTTTGTGATAAAACAACAAAATTGCAATAACTGCATTAACCATCAAAGTGAGGTCTAACTGTAACTGTAGTCTTGAAAGAAATCTAAATAAGGAAAAAAATTGCAATAAAATAAAGCAAACTGGTTAAACTTGAGAGTAGCTGAGATCCGTCATGACAGAACATCGCTTCAATGATATCTGGCGCCATCTAGCGTCATGAATGGGTGTAATGTCTAAACCCCAAATATAAGACGACTCTCACTTTTTCAGTCATATTTCAATGCAAAAAACACAGTCTTATATTCGGGCCAATACGGTATTTCAGCCAATTAAATGCGAGTATCCCATACACATCAGAAAAATATCAAAACAGCCAAAATGGATTGGACGCCAGTTGCCGTCAATGGAAGAGCGAGTTAAAAAAGTAAGCTATTTTGTTCACACAGCTCATTAAAACTCAGGTTGGGAATTACTGCTTCAACAGATATAATGCTTCCGAGAATCTTCGGGTTCTCTATTTATCGGATTTTGGATCAATGGTATCGGAACACATCGGTTACGAGAATCAGTTCTTCCACTTAAATGACTTTTTTGTAAATTTTTTGCATGTTGGATGTTGCTGGAGTCGACTCAAAGAGATTTTTGAGATCTTGTTTATGCCATTTCTGTTTTTACAACGTGGTAAAATGTGGCAATGCAATGTTTTTAACAAATTCTCATGTTGTGTACGCGTTAAATGCAGAAATTTGGGCTGATTTTTGGTTATGTGCGTACTCTGCTTGAACGTGCTCATAGTTTTTCATACTTTTTGACCAGAGGAGGCGCTACGGATTTTTTTTTTTGTTTGTTTGTTTTTTTGTGGACCCTCTGGAGAATTTTTTTTTTTTGTGGGGTTCGGAACAGGATTTTTTCAAGCCGTAGCCAAAAAGTGCTTGGCTGCCATCTTGTGGCAAAGACGTTCAACTTTTTGGGGGTGGGGGGGTTCATGTTCTTGGAATGTTTACTGTAAATCATGTCTCAAACAAAACAACAGAAAGCTGCAATTTATGTGAGGCATGCTGAAAAATTTATGTACAAAAAAAAAAAAAAAAAACATGTATATGGATATGTTAGGGTTGGGTGGGGGTCTTGTTTGTCTTGAGCATGGTTTCTGTTACTATTCATTTGCTTTGTGAATTATGGAGGACCAGGAGTGCAAAAATCAAATAAATACACAAATAAATTTTTAAATGTGTCATTAAAATGCTTGTATTTTAATATTTATTTATTTATTTATCTCAATATTTATTTATTACACTTTATTTGTGTGTATATATATATATATATATATATATGTGTGTGTGTGTGTATATACATATTTATAATTTATTTTATAATTTATATTTTTTTCAATTTTATTTCAATATTTATTCCACTTTTTGTTTATTTATTTCAATACATATTTAATTATTTCAACATTTATTTCCATATTTGTTTCAATTTATGTTTATTTCAATATTTATTTATTTCACCTTTTATTTATATATTTCAATTTATATTTAAATTTTCTATTTTTTATTTCACTTATTTATTTCAATTTATACTTATTACTATATTTATTTACTTATTTCAATTTTTATTTATTCCACTTTTTATTTATTTCAATTTATATTTTATTATTTCAACATTTCAATTTCTATTTATTTCAATATTGATTTCACTTTTTATTTATATATTTTAATTTATATTTCAATTTTTTTATTTCAATATTTATTTCACTTATTTATTTCAATATTTCAATTTCTATTTATTTCAATATTTATTTTACTTTTTATTTATATATTTCAATTTATATTTATTTCAAATTTATTTCAATATTTGTTATACTTTTTATTTATTTCAATATTTCAATATTTATTTCAATTTATATTTATTTCAATATTTATTTCACTTTTTATTTATTGATTTCGATTCATATTTAATAATCTCAACACTTATATTTCATTTTTACATTTATTTATATATTCCAATATATACATTCATTTATTTCACAATTTATTTATTCATTTTAACATTTATTTATTTCGTTTTTGCACTCTTGTTTCCTATATTGATTACGTTCTGAAAAGGCCAATAAATCCAATACTGCCTCTCTGAGGATGGATTCTACCACTGCAGGTTTTGGAGGCCAGAAGCTAAAAAGCTGATCTTGTCTATCTTGTTGTGCGTGGTTGACCTTGTTGATGTGTGTGAGTAATGTAATGTCAACACGTACACAGATACGGACGAGATGCAATAAAAGGCAGAGACGCCAGAAGAAGATCTAATCAGACATGTTAGAGAACATGCTGACTAGGGCTGCCACAAGCCATTATTTTGATAGGCATTTAATCACCGATGATTTTTTTTCTGCAATAGGTTCATGACTAAATAACATTACTTTAGCTATAAATTTGCATTGAATATTTAATTTATATGACAAAAATAATCTTTCATTGGGGATTATTGAGGTAAAACAATTAAAATCACTATTACATTAATTTAGAATTAGGAATGAATCTTTTAACTGACATTGACGGTGATAGACGTCCAATCCATTTGGACTCTGATGCCGCTAGTCCAAATGGATTGGACGTCTATCACCGTCAATGGTAGTAAAGGAGCAAAGGATCATGTTTAATTTCCATGAACGCCAGTAAACAAGTCCTGGCAGCCAATTTGACATCCATTAAAGTGGAATTATGCGTGTATTACAAACATATTCAATTAGAAGGCCATTTCTGGAGGACGCTGGAGGAAAACACCCTCCTTTTCCAGCATGATGTGAACTCACTTCAAGGGTAGAAGAGGATAATTAGAAAATCACTGCTCACAATGTTAAGTAAACATGCACAAAGTCAAATGCTTCTGACCAAACCCATTTCAAGTTCAAATGTTCAAGTGGGCTTTTATATTAGATCACTAAACAAATTAAGCTAGAAAATGTTACAATGTTACAATAACAAAACCTGGCATTTCAACAACTTTGGTAGTAATATATTCATTGATTTTGTTTGCAATGAAAAAACAAAAGAGAATGGGGGGGGGGGGGGGGGGGGAATTAAATCACGAACATTTTACACAAAACTCTAAAAATGGGCCAGACAAAAAAGTATTGGCACCCTTTGAAAAATCATGTGACGCTTCTCTAATTTGTGTAATTAACAGCAACTGTGGCGCATAACATATGGTGGCCATAACTAAATCACACTTTCAGCCAGTTGAAATGGATTAAAGTTGACTCAACCTCTGTCCTGTGTCCTTGCGTGTACCACATTGAGAATGGCGAAAAGAAAGAAGACCAAAGAACTGTCTGCGGACATGGGAAGCAAAATTATGAGGAAGCATGGGCAATCTCAAGGCTAATAGTCCATCTGTTCCTGTGTCTACAGTGCACAGTGTCATCAATAAGTGTAAAGCCCATAGCACTGTGGTTTACCTACCTAAAAATTGACGAGGGATTTCAACGAAAGATTGTGCGCATGGTGCATAAAGAACCTCGACTATTCAAACAAGTTCAAGCTGTCCTGCAGTCCGAGGGGACAACAGTGTCAACCCGTACTATCCGTCGGCGTCTGAATAAAAAGGGACTCTATGTTAGGATACCCAGGAAGACCCCACTTCTGACCCAGAGACATAAAAACCCCAGGCTGGAGTTTGGCAAAACTTACCTGCGAAAGCAAAAAACGTTTTGGAAGAATATTCTCTGGTTAGATGAGACAAAAGTAGAGCTTTTTGGGAAAAGGCATCAACATAGAGTTTACAGGAAAAAAAATCGAGGCCTTCAAAGAAAAGAACATTGTCCCCTCAGTCAAATATGGCGAAGGTTCCCTGATGTTTTGGGGTGCTTAGCTGCCTCTGGCACTGGACTGCTTGACCGTGTGCATGGCATTAGGAAGTCTGAAGACTACCAACAAATTTTGCAGCATAATGTAGGGCCCAATGTGAGAAAGCTGGGCTTCTCGGAGAGGTCATTGGTCTTCCAGCTGGACAATGACCCAAAACACACTTCAAAAAGCACGAGAAAATGGTTTTAGAGAAAGCACTGGAGACTACTAAAGTGGCCAGCAATGACTCCAGACCTGAATCCCATAGAACACCTGTGGAGAGATCTGAAAATGGCACCCGTCAAATCTCAGAGACCTGGAGCAGTAGGCCAAAGAAGAATGGCCTATAATACCAGTAGAGCATCGTAAGAAACTCATTGATGGATACCGGAAGCAGTTGTTCAGAGATATTTTGTCAAAGGGTTGTGCTACCAAGTATTAGGCAGAGGGTGCTAATACTTTTGTCCGGTCCCTTTTTGGAGTTTTGTGTAAAATGATTATGATTTACCTTTTTTATTTCATTCTATTGTGTTTTTTTTCATTGCAAGCAAAATAAATGGAGATAGTACTACCAAAGCATGTGTAATTGCAATCTTTTTCTGGGAGAAATTGAACACTATCTGACATAATTGCAGGGGTACCAATACTTTGGGCCAGCAGTGTATAGTAAGACTATTTTCCCCTCTAAAAGATATTATCATGAAAAGTGAGGATTTCTTTTCTCGAAAAAACAACCATTGATAGTGAGGCTTTTTTAAACTCCTTAATAACACGATCATTTACAGTAAGGCATTTTTGTTTGTTTGTTTGTTTGTTTGTTTGTTTTGTTTTAAACGAACTTTAAAAAAAAAATAAAATAAAAAAATATACTGAATCCTTTGGTTTTAAGGTCAATGTTTCATAAAACACTTAAAAAAAAAACAACAACATAAAAAAACAACCATGTTGTTAGTGTTTTTCCCCTAAAAATACAACAATGTACAGTAAAGCCTTTTCCCTTTAATTACGACCATGTACAGTGTGAGGTGAGGTTTTTTTGTGTTTTTTTATTTTGTTTTGCTTTTGATGACTGTTTTTTTCCCTCATAAAACCAACCATTTCCCTTAAAAAAAAACAACCATGTATATTAAGGCTTTTTTTTTCTTTAAAAAAAAAAAAAAAAAAAAATTAAAAACACGACTATGTATAGTAAGGTGTTTTTTTTTTTTTTTTTTTTTTTAAACAACCAAGGTTTATTTTCTTAAAAAAAAAAAAAACACAGCTAGGTATTGATTGGTGTTTCTGTTCTAAAAAACTGTTATCTTTGGTTTTCACGTCCATATTTCATGAAACTTCCCCCTCCCCCTAAAAAAACATATATTGTAAGGCTTTTTTTCCCCCTCAAAACACGACCATGTATATAGAGTAAAATGGGGTTTGTTGCTTTTCATGACAATGTTTGTTGTCTTGTAAGGTGTTGTTTTTCCTTCAAAAAAAACAAAAACCATGTATAGTGAGGCTTTTATTCCTCAAAAACATGACCATGTATAGTGAGGCTTTTTTTCCCCCCTCAAATATGCCAAATAATATAGGATAAGCGGCTCGGAAAATAAATGAATGAATGAATGAATGAATGAATGTAGTAGAATGTTTTTTCCCTGGAAAAAAAAACAATCATGTATAGTAAGCCCCCCCCCCAAAAAAACATGACCATGTATAGCAAGGTGTTTTTTTCTGCAAAAAAAAAAAAAAAATCGTGTATAGTAAGGCTTCTTCTCCCCTCAAAATCATAACCAATTTTTGTTTGTCCCAAAAAAAACCCCAACCATGTATAGAAGGGTTTTTTTCTTAAAAAAAAAAACAAAAAAACAACAACAAAAAAAGACACGACCATGTAAACTGTTTTTTTCCCTTTGTTTTAAACAAACGAGCTTTTTTTCTTAAAGAAAAACAATACACACCAACTACAGTATGTATTGATTGGTGTTTATTTTTTCTGTATGCATATCATGAGGATAAGCAGCTCGGAAAATGAATGGATGAATGAATGTAGTCTTTTTTTTTCTCCTAAGGAAAAAAAAAACATGTATAGATGTGGTGTGGAGGTGTTTTTCCCTCTCAAAACACGACCATGTATATATATATATATATATATATATATATATATATATATATATATATATATATATATATATATATATATATATATATATAGCAAGTTTTTTTTTTTTTTGGTTTTTTTTTTTTGCTTTTCGTGACTATGTTTTTGTTTGTACCAAAAACAACTATGTATGGTAAGGTGTTGTCTTTTTTTTTTTTTTTTTTTTTTTTTTTTTTTTGCTTTTCGTGACTGTTTTTGTTTGTACCAAAAACAACTATGTATGGTAAGGTGTTGTCTTTCCTTCAAAAAAAAAAAAAAAAAAAAACCACAACCATGTATATTAAGGCTTTTTTTCCTGGGAAAAAAAAAAACCACGACTATGTATAGTAAGGTGTTTTTTTTTGTTTTGTTTTAAACAACTAAGTTTTTTTTCTTAAAAACAACAACAACAACAAAAACTCAACACCTATGCATTTATTGACATTTTTGTTCTAAAAAAAATGTTTTCTTAGGTTTTTACGTCCATGTTTCATAAAAGTCCCCTGCCCCCTCCCCCCAAAAAACAACCATGTATAGTATGGGTTTTTTTCCCCCTAAATAAACATGTTTAGTGATGCTTTTTTCCCCTCAAAACACGACCATGTAGAGTGTATATAGTATAGTAAGGTAGGGGTTTTTTTTGCTTTTCATGACAATGTTTTGTTTGTTTAAAAAAAAAAAATCCTTGTCTCGTAAGGTGTAGTTTTTGCCTTAAAAAAAAAAAAAAAAAAAAAAAAAACCTGTATAGTCATGTATAGTCAGGCTTTTTTTTCCCTTAAACAACACGACCATGTGAGCTATAGTGAGGTTTTCCCCCACTAAAAACCCAACCATGTGTAGTAAGGCTTTTTTCCCCCAAATATAAACAACCATATGTACTGTATATCGTGAGGATAAACGGCTCCAAAATGAATGAATGAATATAGTAAAGTGTTCCCACCCCAAAAAAAAAAAAAATTAAAACAAACATATATAGTACGGCTTTTTTCCCTCAAAACATGACCATGTATTTAATTGTTTTTTTATCTCTCTGGAAAAAAAAAAAAAACACGCATAGTACGCATAAAACACCACCATGTGTATATATAGTAAGGTGGTATTTTTTTTTTTTTTTTTAAGCTTTTAATGACTGTTTTTGTTTGTCCCCAAAATACAACTATGCATAATAAGGTGTTGTTTTTCCTTAAAGAAAAAAACAAGCATGTACAGTCAGGCTTTTTTTCCTCAAAAACTCAACTATGTATAGTGAGGCTTTTTCCACTCAAATATAGATGACCCAAGTCAATAAATGTACTGTAAATCAAGAAGATAAGCGGCTCAGAAAATGAATGAATGAATGAATGAATATAATAAGGTGTTTTTCCCTTAAAAAAAAAAAAAAAAAAAAAAAAAAAAAAACGTGTACAGGTAGTAAGGTTTTTCTCCCCCTTAAAAACATGACCATGTATAGCAAGGTGTTTTTTTTCCCTTCAAAAAAAAAAACCCAATCGTATATAGTAAGGCTTCTTTTCCCCTCAAAATCACAACCATGTATTTAATTGTTTCTCTCTCTCTCTCTCTCTCTCTCTCTCTCTCTCTCTCTCTCTCTCTCTCTCTCTCTCTCTCTCTCTCTCTCTCTCTCTCTCTCTCTCAAAAAACAAAAAAACAACCATGTATAGTAAGGCATTTTTTCGCCTCAAAATACGACCATGTATATATAGTAAGGTGTTTTTTTCCTTAAAAAAAAAGCAAAACATGTACAGTCCGGCTTTTTTCCCTCAAAATTCAACCATGTATAGTCAGGCTTTTTTCCCCTCAAGTAATATACGACCATATGTATATTGTGAGGATAAGCGGCTGGGAAAATGAATGAATGAATGAATGAATATAGTAAGGTTTTTTTTCCCCTAAAAACATGTACAGTAAGGATTTTTTCACTCAAAACATGACCATGTATAGCAAGGTTTTTTTCCTAAAAAAAAAAAAAAAAAAAAAAATTGGTTGGCCACCCCACTGGCCATCCCGTTTGCCAGTATATCGTTAGATTGCTGTAGCATCAGTTATGCATTTCATCCCAAATGAATGCATTTATTTTGTTTTTTTAAATGTAGGGCTGTCAAATTTATCGTGTTAACGGGCGGTAATTTTTTAAATTAATCATGTGAAAATATTTATCGCAATTAACGCATTCGCAGTACGACTGATTCACGCATTGCCGCAAACAGCCTACAATGGTGCCGTTTTACTTCTATACAGAGATAAGAGGCAGTGTCAAGTGAGTGGAGTAGATAAAAGCATTCATTTGGGCCGTGCTTTTATTTGGCAAAAGCTTTGTCACCTCTCCCACAGATACTATATATATTGTGGGAAGCGACGTGGGGAAGAATGACAGGAGTTCATCTTTTTCTTAACACCCTGTAGTGTATCCAACGCAGAAAAGATTTGCATTTGCAGCCACCACACACAATCATGGTTGCACCACTTCCCATCATGCATTTAGGCAGAACAGTTAATTCGCTACAGTATCATTTACTAAAAGCTCAACAAATACACTAGATGGCAATATTTAGTCACAATATACAAAATCACATTTATCCCTTAAGAATAATAAGTCTTTCTATCCGTGGATCCCTTTCACAGAAATAATGTTAATAATGTTAATGCCATCTTGTGGATTTATTGTTATAATAAACAAATACAGTACTTATGTACAGTATGTTGAATGTATATATCCGCCTTGTCTTATCTTTCCATTCCAACAATAATTTATAGAAAAATATGGCATATTTTAGAGATGGTTTGAATTGCAATGAATTACGATTAATTAATTTTTAAGCTGTGATTAACTCGATTAAAAATTGTAATCGTTTGACAGCCCTAGTTAAATGTACACCTTATGCCTAATATATACATAACACAATAAAACAGAATTGTTGTGGAACTCAAAATGTTGACTGGACAGTTACGGACTATGCACATTAAATCATTAGTAACATCAAATATTACACAATACACCAAAGTATATCAGTAGCCGTGTCCTTAGTCTTTCTGATAGTTTTCCCCTGACCTTTTTACTGCAATAATATAATGAAACCCTGAAATTATGGCTTTTAGTTTTGTCCACCCCAAGATTTTAAGTGGCGCCATCTGGCCACCCTTATGAAAAATTTCTGGAGGCGCCACTGAAAATCACAAGCATGTATTTATTTATTTTTTCCTCTCTCAAAAAAACCAACAACCATGTACAGTAAGGTATTTTTTCCTTCAAAAACAACAACCATGTATATTATTAAGCACAGTTTTTTTAAGCAACCAACCATGTATATTAAGGCTTTTTTCCCCTCAAAACATCGACCATTTATAGTAAGGCATTCCCCCTCTTCATAATAACATGTGACGTTTTTTGCTTTCAAATGGAAAACCTCTGACGTTAAAATGTACAATGCTCATTTGAAAACAAATTTATCAACATAGTTCATGAAAACTTCCACAAAAATGTAAAAACTAATCACATTAACATGCCATATGTTCCTCATGCAAATGTGAAACTTTTAACATTCTTCATGCATAAATCAATGTCAAACCACCTCATTTGTGAATTAGTCAGCGAGGAACACCAACATACGGCTCCTGAATAAATTATTCAGCAGCCAGCCTCATGCCATTCATAATGGATTACATCCTCAGCGGAGAGAAAAAAAATGTAAATAAAGCCGCAAAGAGGATGAAGGGCAACCAAATGTGATTATGTCATGACGGGTTCATATTTCAACGTTTGACTCCTACATGCTGAGAGTGAAAAAAACATAGTAGCTTGGAAATACAGTAACCAACTAAACGTGTATTCTTTTTGACTCAGAGCATTTTTTTTGTGTTGTGCAGTCGCTGATGTGAGGGAGCTGGACGTACTGTACGTAATCCCACTGACCCATTTAGGCTTGTGCAGCTATAGTACAGCAGCTCCTGTCAAATTAGCTGAGTCACAGTATCTTTGCCTGTCAACTAGTCGACGCGCACCAGCCGAGGCAAGGCTAAAAAACATGGGTCTCAAAATGAATTGTGATAGCGTGTAGGCTACATAAAATATTCCAGAAAATTTTTTGAAATAATAATAATAATAGAAATATATATTTTTTAGGGGTGTCAAACGATTAAAATTTTTAATCGAGTTAATTACAGCTTAAAAATTAATTAATCGCAATTCAAAACATCTATAAAATATGCCATATTTTTCTGTAAATTATTGTTGGAATGGAAAGATGAGACACAAGATAGATATATACATTCAACATACGGTACATAAGTACTGGACTGTCTCAGAAAATTAGAATACACAATATTCTAATTTTCTGAGACAGTCCTGTACATTAATCCACCATTTAAAGCAGGGGTGTCCAAACTTTTTGCAAAGGGGACCAGATTTGGCGTGGTAAAAATGTGGGGGGCCGACCTTGGCTGACGTCCTTTACATAGAACAATATACAGGACTGTCTCAGAAAATTAGAATATTGTGTATTCTAATTTTCTGAGACAGTCCAGTACTGTATTTGTTTATTATAACAATAACTCAACAAGATGGTATTACCATTATTAACATTCTGTCAAAGCGATCCATGGATAGAAAGATCTGTTGTTCTTAAAAGATAAATGTTAGTACAAGTTATAGAAATTTTATATTAAAACCCCTCTTAATGTTTTCGTTTTAATAAAATTTGTAAAATTTTCAATCAAAAAATAAACTAGTAGCCATTGTTGATGCCAATAATTACTTACACAATGCTCATGGGTGCTGAAGCCTATAAAATCAGTCGCACCCACACAACAAGTACACATTTCACTGTGCTGTCATTTTAATGTTTCAGCGGGGCATGTGCGTTAATTGCGTCAAATATTTTAACGTGATTAATTGAAAAAAAATTAATTACCGCCCGTCAACGCAATAATTTTGACAGCCCTAATATTTTTTTAAAGTACAAGTAATCCAATCTTCTAAATCACATGTGTCAAATGGGGGCCAGATCCGGCCCGCCACATCATTTTGTGTGGCCCGCGGAAGTAAATCATAAGATGCACCTGACTCTAAGCCGCCACCCACCAAATTTGACACGAAAACGGCATTTGTTCATAGATAAGTCACACCGGACTTTAAGCTGCACCTTTCCTCACTGTATTATGGAATATTTATAACAAAAAATATCAACTAGTAACACTTTATTTGACAGCGGCGTCATAAGACTGTCATAAGACCAAATGAACCACCATGAAGCTTTTAACCAATTGGCTGCAAAGCTTCACTGCTTCAAGAAGCACTCTTCCCTACGGGAGACAGTCAACCTCTGCTGCCATCGGCTGTCAACACTATGGTCATCCAACATGCCTCCTAATATGCATTGCAGCGCTACAGATGTAAATAAGTCAAAATTCATGTTCTGTGCTAATTATTTCTTCAGTTACTGTTCTAGTTGTTTCATTAATAGCTAGTTATGGAATTTGGTAACACTTTATTTGGCACTGGTGCCATAAGACCGTCATAAGACCATCATAATTATGACATGACCAGTGTTGTCAGTACTAAGTAATGCATTACTGTAATCTGATTACTTTCTTTCAGTAACGAGCAATCTAACGCGTTCATTTTTCCAAGCCAGTAATCTGAATAGTTAGTTTCCTCAGTGCCTGTGCGTTACTATTTTGTTGTTGCCTCATACTGTATGTAGAATGAAGAATACTGTAGTCATGTACGAAGAGCATTTGAATAGAAAATACTGCTCTTGAGTTTGGGAGTGACATCACATCTCACGTTTTCTCATCGGGAAAAAAAACGGGTCACGTGTATTACCATGCTGTATGCGCGCTGTCTGCCACATAGCCTGGCTAACTATCAGGATGCTAACTGTAAAGGAGCCAGAGAGATACAACAAACGGCTGCATTTGCTCACTGGAGATACAGCCATTACTTCACATATCTGTCCAGTAAAGATGACAAAAATATCTCCGTGCGTTGCAAACTCTGCGCTGGCTCAGAAAGACTGTCAACCGCTATATACTCGACATCCAATTCAACAAGGAAGCACTTGGAATTACAGCACAAGGCGAAAAAACTCGAAACAGAGCCGACAAGAAACAAGACAGCTAGCACTTTTACAGTTTGCAACCAGCCTTTATAATATGTGTAATTATGTACATTTTATAGTTAGAGTTTGTAATCGTAGGCGGAGTTTTACATTCGTGGGACTGGGGGGAGGAGCATGTTGAAGACTGAAACAAAAGTCAAAAGTTTGGACACACTTCATAATTTTTGCGCTTTATATATTTTCACTGCTCCTGTAAATTCTCACTGAAGACATCAAAACTATGAACGAACATGTGGAATGGCAAAAAAACAGGTTTTGTATTCTACATTCTTCAAAGTATCCACCTTTGAGGTGTCTCCAAACTTTTGGCCAATACTGTATGTGTATATATCCTCTGGTGTAGTTTTGGCTAACCAAAGCAAAGGATAGTCTCAAGGTGCTAGTCACATGATCTGTTCGAAAAATGATTTTGACCCATTATGAAAACTGTACGTTGTAGGATTTTTGTTCATTTCATTAATTTTTGTTGTTTTATTGCTTTACAACTTTTATAGACAACATTTGAATGGCTAGGTCTTTATTTCAAAGGGGAAGTTCAGAATTTTTTTTTAGATTAGGCTTAATCTTTGAGTTAGCGGGGATTTAATTAGTCGTAATCAGTAAAGTAACTTGATTACTTTTTTGAGGTGTAATCAGTCATTAAATTACTTTTTTAAGTAATCCGTGACAACACTGGACATGACACTGCCATGAGCATTAATGAATCCTTATGACAGATGTCGTTTTGTGTCATCGGCAAATTATCTCCCTTTTGAACGGATGTAAAAGATCCAAGTTGGACATAAATGGAGTTATTGACATAATTTGCTGGATGACACTTAATGACATAAGCATTAATTAGTGCCCATGATAATGTCATGTAATAATTATGACTGTCTTATGGCAGTCTCATGACGCCGCTGTTAAGTAATAGTTTGCTTGTTAACCCAAATAAATCGACAAATAAACCGCACTAGACTATATGACGCAAGATTCAAAATGAGGGGGAAAAGTAGTGGCTTATAGTCCCAAAATTACAGTACATCAACCTCAGAATAAAAGTTATATTTAATTTGAAAAAATTATAGAGTATTTCGATTTATTTTCACCTTTATAATTTTAAAACAAATGAACAAACATTTCAAAAGAAATTATAAGAAACATTTACTGTTTTTGTCCTTTTTTTAATGAAAAAAAAAACCTTTCAGTGCCATTGGCAATGCTAAACGTCCAATCATTTGGCTCCTTTAACTCTACTGTTAATTTAAATGAGTTTGTTACTAGTAGATGTCCAATCCATTTGAAATTGGAGGCTTGATAGCGAATCAATATTTGTTTATCGCTAACATGTATTGTATGGTAAAAGACCATGGTCTATGACAGACTGCTACGCCCAGTCCAAATGGATGAATGTTCATTCGCTGCCAACACTCCCAATTCAAATGGATTGGACGTTTATCCACGTCAGTGGCAGCCAATATGTTTAAAAAAAAAACAGGATTTGGACCATTTTTAATCGAGTCAACCTTAGCTAATGAACTCACTTTAGCACACAGATTGAGTCCAAAACACGCTAGCATAGCCTATGCTAATGTCAGCGTTCAGCAGTTTGTCAGTCTGACAATCGAGAGGCTGGTGATGGCCACATCAGGGACTCCAATACGCGTACAGGAAAAACCGCTCCGCAGTTGACGCCATCTCATTGGTGGTCCACATAGCCCTCACCCATTTGGAGGGCAGGAATTCATACATCTGCCTGCTCTTCCTAGACTTTTCCTTAGCCTTCAACGCCATCAGGTGCAGAAACTCTCCACACTTGGACTGAATCCCACTTTGGGGAACTGGGTACTGGACTTCCTGATCAACAAACAACTGTCAGGATCCACAACACCGTCTCCTCCTCCATCACCCTCAGCATCGGCTCACCATAGTGCTGTGTGTTGAGCCCCCTCCTGTTCACTCTACTGACGTACGACTGCTCGGCGAGACACCTGAGCTGTCATGTCGTCAAGTTTGCGGACGACACGGCAGTAGTGGGACGCATCACTAACAACGGTGAGTCCAAATACAGAGAGGAGAGGGAACACCTGGTGGAGTGGTGCAGAGCTAGCAACCTCTGCATCAACGGGCAAAGGACCAAGGAGATGGTGGTGGACTTCAGGAGGGACAGACGCCCTCCCTCTCCCCTGTACATCAGAGGAGCGGCTGTGGAAGTGGTCTCCAGCTACCTGTGTGTGCACATATCTGGAGACCTCACCTGGAGTACCAACACTGCCCATCTGGTCAGGAAGGCCCACCTGCGCCTGTACTTCCTGAGGAAGCTGCAGGGAGCTGGAATCAGGAGCTCCGTCCTCACGAGCTTCTACCACTGTGTGGTGGAGAGTATCCTCTGCTCTTGTATCACCGTGTGGCACGGCAGCTCTACTGCTGCTTAGAGGAAGGCTCTGCAGAGGGTGGTGAAGGCTGCACAGAGGACTGTGGGGCGCAGCCTTTCAAACACCACGGATCTCTACACCTCAGAGGCAGGGTCCTTCGCATCATGAAAGACTCCACCCACCCCACTCACAGTCTGTTTTAGCCCTTCCCCTCAGGCAAGCGGCTGAGGAGTATAGACCCCACTCACATGACGTCACAACCACGCCTCCGCGCCATATTGTCCGTCAGCTCGTTGTGTTTACGCATTACCGCTACGTAAATTCCTCCTATTATGGCGTGTTTTTCTGCTTGTTAACATTAATAATCAAAATGGTGAAGGCGTGTGTGGCGGTTGGTTGCAGTAACAGAGAAGATAGACGGAGAGACTTGAAGTTCTACCGTATTCCGAGAGACCCGGAGAGGAGAGCGAGATGGACTGCTGCAATTCGACGAGAAAACTGGGCACCAAACAATCACCCCAGATTATGTAGTAGTCATTTTATATCTGGTAAGATGCATTTAATATATATTTAGAGGGTTTTGAGCTGACAACCACAATTAAGATCATTGCGAGGCTAATCGCCGACAACATACAGTTTCAAATTCAAGATGCTTATTCTTCCACCATCATCATTTTTTGAATAATATTTAGCTGGTAACAAGTGAAAGAAGCTGGCCTCGTCTACCGATCATCAGTTAAACAGGGGTGTCCAAACTTTTTGCAAAAGGGGCCAGATTTGATGTGGTAAAAATGTGGGGGGCTACCTTACGTAGAACAATATATTCAAACAAATTCTAGCAAGCCCTTCTGTGTGTCAGATTTGCTTTATTATTATTTTTTTAAATTAATAATTTCAACAATCTCGCCTTTGTGGCGTTCTCTTTCGACACTCGGGCTCTTGCGAAATACTGTTGCTGTGAAATTAAACTAGCTTCAAGTTGCTTTCATTTCTCGCTGCGTCTCTTCCCTGTAATGTTGTCGTACCTGTCAGCGTGTCTTGTTTGGTAATATCGCGTCACATCGAACTCTTTGAAAACAGCGACTGTCTCTTTGCAAATGAGGCAGACACCGTTGTTGCGTATTTTATTGAAGAAATAGTCCAATATCCACCTATCCTTGAAGCGTCGGCCATCGCAGTCAACTTTTTTTTAATTGATTGTCGCCATTTTAGAAAATTGGAAGTAAAGGGTCACACGGGGTAATGTTGCATAGAGTGCTGCTCTTAAAGTTTTTCAAAGTTTCGTAAGAATAGGCTGAGTTTCTGTGGGCAAGATAGTTGTAGATATCAGGGTAGCAGAGACGGCGAAGACAGCGGGTCGAAAAATATCGATTTAGGCACCAAATGTGGATCTGGCAAATGGATCGACCGAAGCTTTTCCACATAACGCCTTTTATGCAACACACCCAATGAATTTACAGCGTCTGAAAGCACCAGGGCTTCCATGAATTGCACTATAAATTGCACGATAAATTGAGACCATTGAGAATACGGACACACAATGACGGACAATATGGCGGCACAATACAGCGACACGTCATTGTGTGACGTTGGTGAGTGGGGTCTATACAGAGCAAGACTACCAGGCTCAAGAACCGCTTGTTCGCTGAAGCTGTCAGACCGTAGACCCCCCCCCCCCCCCCCCCCAATATCACTGGACTCACTTTAATCACTGAAGTCACTTAAAAAGACAATCACATCACTTACGATCATATCCATATGATCCACTTCATGTACATTTTAGCACCTAACAAGCCCAACTCAGCCAACTGCTAAATTCTTTTAGTAGTTACATATTTTTATACTTCTATTCATCATTGTTGTTGTCTGTCTTGCTGGTTATATCTTGCACCAATTTTGCTCTTTTATACTCACTTTGCATTTAAATTGGCTTTCGAAACAGGACCTGAGTTATATTTTCTCATCATTAACATGTAAACGTGAACTGATGAGACAATAAAAACCCTTGAATCCTTGCTTGAGCTATGCAAGCCCCTGTACCACCATTCATTTAGATATCAAACAGCCATAAAAGATCCAACACATTAAAAAAACAGTTGAGAACCGATATTAGCTTGAGCTATGCTAGCTTGTTTTGTAGTTAATGTTTTGTGGTTGGACATCTATTGCTGTCAATGGCAGCAAATAAGTTAAGCGGCTTGAAAAAGGATTTTTACCATTTTTAGGTTGCAAAGCAATTCAACTTTGGCTAACAGAATGACGAACCTAGATGAAAACTGACATTAGCTTGAGCTATGCTAGCCCCTTTACTACCATTCCTTTCAATTTCAAAGGGTTGCAAAAGATCCTTTGCTCCAATGCATTTTTGGTCATGCAACAACAGCTTCTTGCATGCATTGTGTCTTTATTATAAGAAGTATATTTCAATATGTCGACTCGTGGTTTGTACATGATGAAAAAGCATGCCAGGCACCACAAAGATCAGGTTATATGAGCGGAATACAACACATGATTGAGAAAATATACATGTACGTGCCAAATTGGCCTTTATAGGAAATATTGGCGTCACAGTGAAAATCACACGCAAAGAGTACACAGAAAAGTTTAGAAATACAGTTTTGCTTTTCAGTATGTAATGTATGTACACTTGTGGAAATACAAAAACAAAAGACTGCTCAAAAATGATGTCATTCTCTGATTGTTTGAGGGGGTGCGTATCGTTCATATTGTATCTGATGATTAGTTGACTACAGTTCCCAAATATCTTTTTTCTGGGAGGAAAAAATTGAAATTTTCACAAAAAATTCCCATTTGCAGTATTGGCCCGAATATAAGACGATGTTTTTTGCATTGAAATAAGACTGAACAAGTGGGGGTCGTCTTATATTCGCGGTCTAGACATTATAACCATTCATAACGGTAGATGAAGCCAGATATCATTGAAGCGATGTTCTGTCATGACAGATCTCAGCTACTCTGAAGTTTAACCAGTTTGCACTATTTTATTGCAGTGTTTTTCCTTATTCAGATTTGTTTCAAGACTACAGTTACAGTTAGACTTCATTTTGATGGTTAATGCAGTTATTGCAATTTTGTTGTTATATCACAATAGATTGGTTTATTTACCTTTCAAAAACCAGAAGCCATTCATTTACGAATGTGATTGCACTTTAGTTTACATATTTAAATGTTCAGCTATTAAGATTTGAATGAGGCAAAATAACATGTTTTTTCTCTCAACTATGTGTTATAATCATTTGTTTCAGATGTACTGAAATTATTTTTTTGTATAAATTTTAATTTGGTGTTGAAAAAGTCTTTTTTCAATCTTGAAAAAGAGGGGGTCGTCTTATAATCAGGGCCGTCTCATTTTCGGGCCGATACGGTATTTCCAATAGCCCCATTCATTTCCAACGGGGAAAAAATAATCCGATATCAACAGGATGTAACTTCATTAAATTGCGTTTTGTTGTATGACATTTTATTCATAATGGCTAAAGAAAAAAAGCGTGACTTTTTACTTTTTTTGTGAAAAAATTAAAAGCTGAAAGCTTTAAAGTCATGTTTTTGTATGCTAATCGCTTGTTCTAAAAAACTCAGTTTCACTTTGTATTTTTAACTTTCAACAATATTTTTACTACATTGAAATGTATTTGTGTACATAACGTACATACGTAATTTTGCGAGTTTTCATAAAAAGCGACCTTGTGACCGAGCAGCAGCAGAACACGGCGACGACCGTACATCCACAACATGGACGCCGTCATCCGCTCAAAGAACAGTCGTGGGTTATTATTATGCTACACCTAAAGCTGTTTGTACAATGGCAGTGAATGATCACATTTCGGTGTGAATGGACGTCCAAATAGATTGGACAGTCATTGATTCGGACGTCATTCTTGTTTGGTACAATTTCGAGAAGGGTCTGTCTGCGGCTTGCAAGACGGGGGTAGCTAACCCTCACCGCGCCTCTTTCAACAAGGCATTTAGCGGAAGCTAGCAAAAGCTAGCTTGTTGGCAAATGATTTTTAAGCACAAGAATTTAGCAGACATTGGGAATATGTAAATTTTTGAGATGTTTAGAAATACGATTAGGTAACAACCTAAGTGTATTATCGTTTCCGCTTTGCTGTGACATGTTTTAGGAGCACCGTTAGCATTTTGTTGTGACGTATAGCCAGAAATGCCCCCGTCTTGAACCCGCAGACATAAATTGACAATTTTAATCACAGTGCTTCAACGTGTAAAGATCAAAGTAATTTGACCCATTAATAGTAACGTGAACTATTTCTCCTTTTTGGCACGTATGTTGACTTGTGTGGTGTTTTTTTTTTTTTTTCCTTGGGCGCTCCCACTGAGGTGTCGAGGGATGACGCAGTCTGAAAAACAAGGTGCTGGCGACGCTTTCTCCTCAGGGAGCGGGTTTGTCTTTCTGTGTATCCGAGGGGATTTGACATCCTGCATTGAAGATGTCCAATTGTCTCACCGTTTAAGTCACACGTCCAGGTAACGAGGAGGTGGTCAAAGACAAACAGTGCGGGAGCGGGCAGGTTTGGGGGGGGCCGCCATTTTCCCTTTGGCAAACTCAGGTTTTCACGTTGACTGAAAGAGCAAAAAAAAAAAAAAAAAAAACAAGAAACGTGTTAATTAGTTGGGGGAGTGGGTAAGCAACTTACTGATAATGTATATGGGGGATCCAATGGCTCTTAACACAAATATTTCCACATTGTCCAAATGCTGTTCAGTCAACAAAAATGGCATTTTGTTTCCAGGATGTGACCGAACTGACCATCATCACTGTCTTTGTAAAGCTTCATCCTGCGCAGCTGGCAGCAATTTAAAGAAGTTTTTTTAATTCATTCTCTTCCACTGAATGCCATAGACATCAAATTCATTTGGACTGGAATGGTAGGCACCAATCGAATGTCAGATATATTTTTTTAATGACCAAAAAGTAGGATGTTTAAACAGGAAAGTGTATGTTTTTTGTTAACATAAAATGTTTTAATACCAGAAACATTTTTTGTAACCGCAAAAAGTTGAATCTAACCAAAAAACGTAAACTAGTTTATTGACAAAATGGCTGATTTCTAAAAAATTAACACCCAAACAAGCTTCCAGACTAGGGAGACCTAAATAAAAATAAAAAAAAACTGTATAAACAAAAACTTTTTTTAACCATAAAATATTAAATTGACCACACACAAAAAAGTTTTCTTCCCCAAAAAGTAGAATAAGATTTTTAAGTGACATTTTTCGTTAGATTTTTTTTTTTTTTTTCATTTTTAATTTTTAAACACATTGGCTGCCATTGACAACAATAGATGTCCATACATTTTCATTGGCACATACAACAACCACAAATCCATTCATTCCTATTGTTTTGCAACTCACACTCCCCAAATACAGTGCGGCAAATGAGTATTTAGTCAACCACCAATTGTGCAAGTTATCCTACTTGAAAAGATTAGAGAGGCCTGTAATTGTCAACATGGGTAACCCTCAACCATGAAAGACAGAATGTGGAGAAAAAAAAAAGAAAAATCACATTGTTTGATTTTTAAAGAATTTATTTTCTAATTAGGGTGGAAAATAAGTATTTGGTCACCTATAAACAAGCTAGATTTCTGGCTGTCAAAGAGGTCTAACTTCTTCTAACGAGGTCTAACGAGGCTCCACTTGTTACCTGTATTAATGGCACCTGTTTTAACTCATTATCGATATAAAAGACACCTGTCCACAACCTCATTCAGCCACACTCCAAACTCCACTATGGCCAAGACCAAAGAGCAGTTGAAGGACATCAGAGACAAAATTGTAGACCCTCACCAAGCTGGGAAGACTGAATCTGCAATTGGTAAAACACTTGGTGTAAAGAAATCAACTGTGGGAGCAATCATTAGAAAATGGAAGACATACAAGACCACTGATAATCTCCCTCGATCTGGGGCTCTATGCAAGATCTCACCCCGTGGGGTCAAAATGATAACAAGAACGGAGAGCAAAAATCCCAGAGCCACACGGGGGGACCTAGTGAATGACCTACATAGAGCTGGGCCACAGTAATAAAGGCTACTATCAGTAACACAATGCGCCGCCAGGGACTCAAATCCTGCACTGCCAAACGTGTCCCCCTGCTGAAGCCAGTACACGTCCAGGCCCATCTGAGGTTTGCTAGAGAGCATTTGGATGATCCAGAAGAGGACTGTGAGAATGTGTTATGGTTAGATGAAACCAAAATGGAACTTATTGGGAGAAACACAGGTTCTCATGTTTGGAGAAGAAAGAATACTGAACTGCATCCGAAGAACACCATACCCACTGTGAAGCATGGGGGTGGAAACATCATGCTTCGGGGCTGTTTTTCTGCAAAGTGACGAGGATGACTGATCTGTGTAAAGGAAAGAATGAATGGGGCCATGTATCGAGAGATTTTGAGTGAAAATCTCCTTCCGTCAGCAAGGGCATTGAAGATGAGACGTGGCTGGGTCTTTCAGCATGACAATGATCCCAAACACACAGCCAGGGCAACAAAGGAGTGGCTTTGTAAGAAACATTTCAAGGTCCTGGAGTGGCCAGCCAGTCTCCAGATCTCAACCTCATAGAAAATCTGTGGAGGGAGGTGAAAGTCCATGTTGCCCAACGACAGCCCCAAAACATCAATGCTCTAGAGGAGATCTGCATGGAGGAATGGGCCAAAATACCAGCAACAGTATTTGAAAAGCTTATGAAGAGTTACAGAAAACGTTTGGCCTCCGTTATTGCCAACAAAGGGTACATAACAAAGTACTGAGTTGAACTTTTGGTATTGACCAAATACTTCCACCATGATTTGCAAATAAATTCTTTAAAAATCAAACAATGTGATTTTCTGTTTTGTTTTTTTTCCACATCCTGTCTCTCATGGTTGAGGTTTACCCATTTTGACAATTACAGGCCTCTCTAATATTTTCAAGTGGGAGAACTTGCATAATTAGTGGTTAAATAAATACTTATTTGCCCCACTGTAACTTACTAAATTGCCCCAAAAATAACGGGATTTGACCCAAAATGTACAGGAAGCGACCTGGGAATGCCCCAACATCCTCAGAAATTGGCCAAAAATGAATAGAAAGTGAGCTGTCAGTGCCTTAAAACCAACAGGAAGTGACCCAAAATGTACAAATAACAAATGCCATTGACAACGACAGACATCCAATTCATTTAAACTGGGAGGAGCAGCTGTAAATGTTTATTTTTCAGTGCCGTTGTCTGCACTAGACGTTCAATCCATTTTGGAGAAAAGAGGAAACTCATAACTAACGAAAGACTGCTATTCTTCTTTTATTTTCAGATGAGATTAATGCCTGTTCCATTCATTTCAATGAAGAAAGATGCTTTCGGTTAAGAGCGTGCTTACCAAACAAATTAAACCTAGCTCATTTTCTTTCAGTTCTCAGAAAAGAAGGGGGAAAAACAGGAAGTGGTCATCTATGACAATTAGAAAGCATTTTCTTTCTGTGGTTATAAGTGAACCCATCACAGATGTGTTAAGAGAAGCCCTTTATTAGCCACATACAAGAACATACATCACAGCTCAGGTGGTACAGGGAGAATAAGAGACTTCACGACACGCATGCAGGAGATCTGACATGCAAAAGGATTAAGATGGAAGAGGGATCAAACGAAGACGGAAAGGTGGAAATAATAGTAACTACTCTGCTGGCCAAAAGTATTGGCACCCCTGCAATTCTGTCAGATAATGCTCAATTTGTCCTAGAAAATGATTGCAATTACAAATGCTTTGGTAGTAATAGCTTCATTTATTTTGCTTTCTATCAAAAAACACAAGAGAGAATGGTAAAAAAATTCATTTTTTTCAAATCATTTTACTCAAAAATCCAAAAATGGGCCGGACAAAAGTATTGGCATCCTTGGAAAAATCATGTGAGGCGTCTCTAATTTGTGTAATTAACAGCACCTATTACTTAGCTGTGGCACATAACAGGTGGTGGCAATAACTAAATAATGCAGCCAGTTAAAATGGATTAAAGTTGACTCAACCTCTGTCCTGCATCCTTGTGTGTACCACATTGAGCATGGAGAAAATACAGAAGAAGAAAGAACTGTCTGAGGATTTGAGAAGCAAAATTGTGAGGAAGCATGGGCAATCTTGAGGCTACAAGTCCATCTCCACAAAGACCTGAATGTTCCCGTGTCTACCGTGCTCAGTGTCATCAATAAGTGTAAAGTCCATGGCACTGTGGCTAACTTCCCTAGATGTGGACGGAAAAGAAAAATTGACCGGAGAGTTCAACGAAAGATTGTGCGGATGGTGGATAAAGAACCTCGACTAAAATCCAAACAAGTCCAAGCTGTCCTGCAGTCCGAGGGTACAACAGTGTCAACCCATACTACCCGTAGGCGTCTGAATGAAAAGGGACTCTATGGTAGGATACCCAGGAAAACCCCACTTCTGACCCAGAGACATAAAAAAGCCAGGCTGGAGTTTGCCAAAACTTACCTGAGAAAGCCAAAAACGTTTTGGAAGAATGTTTTCTGGTCAGATGAGACAAAAGTAGAGCTTTTTGAGAAAAGGCACCAACATAGATTTTACAGGAAAAAAATGAGGCCTTTAAAGAAAAAAACACAGTCCCTAGAGTCAAATATGGCGGTTCCCTGATGTTTTGGGGTTGCTTTGCTGCCTCTGGCACTGGACTGCTTGACCGTCTGCATGGCATTATGAAGTCTGAAGACTACCAACAAATTTTGCAGCATAATTTAGGGCCCAGTGTGAGAAAGCAGGGTCTCCCTCAGAGGTCATGAGTCGTCCAGCAGGACAATGACTCAAAACACACTTCAAAAAGCACTAGAAAATGGTTTGAGAGTAAGCACTGGAGACTTCTAAAGTGGCCAGCAATGAGTCCAGACCTGATACCTATAGAACACCTGTGGAGAGATCTGAAAATGACAATTCGGAGAATGCACCCTTCATATCTCAGAGACTTGGAGCAGTTTGCCAAAGAAGAATGGTCTAAAATTCCAGCAGAGCATTGTTAGAAACTCATTAATGGATACCGGAAGCAGTTGTTCGCATTTGTTTTGTCTAAAGGTTGTGCTATTAGGCTGAGGGTGCCAATACTTTTTGTCTGGCCCATTTTTGGAGTTTTGTGTAAAATGATAATGATTAAAAAAAAATTTCATTCTCTTTTGTGTTTTTTCATTGCAAGCAAAATAAATGAAGATATTACTACCAAAGATTTGTAATTACAATGATTATCTGGCAGAAATTGAGCATTATCTGACAGAATTGCAGGAGTGCCAATAATTTTGGCCAGCAGTGTAAAAGGCTGTGTCGGGAAAAGATGCTAAAATTTTGAGTAAACAGTTGAAAGCGATAGAAGTTCAAACAATTTGAACTTGAAAGGTGAATGTAGTTTTAAAGTCCTACTGAACTGTTAGGAGACGATAAATAAATAAATGATACTTGCAGGTGTAAAAGGGTATTTACAAGGAAATGGCTCATTCCAGGGATTGCTTCAACATCATAAACACAAAGTATGACATGTGCAACTCTTAGCATCCAGATGAAGAACTGAAGAAATTGTTCACAAATGGGCCACCAGACAAAAATTACATCACATTTATGAATGTGGAGTGGAGAATGAGGCAATCCAGCTCTTGTTTTCGTAGTGGAATGAACCATCTTGTCCCCCCCCAAAAAACCAAGAGTTCTCAGGTGAAGCAGTTCGGAAGGTAAAAACAGGAGGAAGGAGACGGAAAGTTCAAAGGTCAGATTTGGGACACTCACTGGCCAGGTTGACTACGCAGGCGATGATGATGAGCGTCCCGCCCACCAGCGACACCAACGACAGCATCTTGGCCACGCGGCCCAGACGCACGGCGCCGTCCAGGTTGCCTTGCTCCAGGCTGTTCTTGGACTGCAGGAGAGGAGGAGTCGATCTGTCGGTTAGCGAACGTGACTCGTACGGAACGGAGCCGAGGCACCCGCCGGCACGTCTCACCATGATGGAGTAGACGAAGCCCACTATGTTGATGGGCCACACAGGGCAGAAGCAGGCTAGCACGGACAGCAGGAGGTAGTCCTTCACCTTGGTGCGGTCCAAGGGGGGATTGGTGGCGATGCTGGAGTGGCGCGACAGTGACGGCCTGGGGGAGAAGGCGGTGTAGCCAATGGAGCCTGCCCGGCTGCCTTTCCTGGTCTTGGCGTGATGTGGGTACGAGATGGAGTGCTGGCGGCGGGGGGGTGAGGAGACCACAGGGGAGGCGCTTTCCCCAGCTGGGACGCCGTTACCTAAGGCCCACGAAAGATAGACATGGAGCTCCACCGAACTAACTAGTTGTTATCATCAGGTCACTTACTGCTCTTAAGCTTCTCGTTGATGGCGATGACCAGCTCTCCTTTGGACTTGCTCCGTGGGGGTGCAGCACCGGCCGGGCTGCCGCTACACAGGAGCTCCTCGCCCACGCCCAGGGAGGGGCACGGCATGGCCACCGACACTTGGCTCAGCTCAGGTTCCTCCTGGTCCAGCAGAGACGGTCGCTCCTCTCCGGGCCAGGCCGAAGGAGACGACGCGGGCATCATGTCGACGGACAAAAAAAGGAGGGAAAAGCCGAATGAAGCACCTGAGGGGAAAGACAACAACCAGTTGCAGGATCTGAGCCAGGTAATTATAATGTTGTACACCTAAGACCGGTCATGGTTCAACACAAAATTCGTTGAAGGTCTTAGTCTGGTCCTCTGGTCTGCGTCTTGATCTCGTTTCAGTCTCAGTCTTATTTCGTCCTTGGGTATGTTTAGGTCTCGGTCTTTGTCTTGTCTCAGTCTAGATCAGGGGTGCTCAAGTCCAATCCTCGAGAGCCCCTATCCAGCATGTTTTCCATTTCTCCCTCCTCCAACACACCTGACTCAAATAATCAGGATCATTATCAGGCTCATGCAGAGCTTGCTGATGAGCTGATCATTTGATTCAGGTGTGTTCAAGGAGGGAGACATGGAAAACAAGCTGGATAGGGGCTCTCGAGGACCGGACTTGGGCACCCCTGGTCTAGATGCATTCTCTGTCCTGCTTTGGTCTAGATCATGGGTGTCCAAACCTGTCCGCAAGGGCCGCTGTGGGTCCTGGTTTTTGTTCCTACCAATCAAGCACAGACAGTTTAACCAATGAAGTATGTGCTAAAACAAGCAGCACCTGACTGCAATCAACTGATTACACTTGTGAGACACCAAATTGGTGAAAAGATGTCATTTTGTTTTGTAGGAATGAAATCAGCACCCACTGTGGCCCTATGTGGAATAGTTTGGACACCACTGGTCTAGATTCTGTCTTTTTTAGGTCTCTACTTTTTGTCTTGTCTCAGTCATGTTTAGGTTTTGCCTTGTCTCATCTTAGTCTCGATTCGGTCTCTGTCTCGATTCAGTCACTGTCTCAATTGAGTTTCTGTCTTGTCTTGGTCTAGATTCATTATTTGTTTTCTTTCTGTCTAGATTCAGTTTTTGACCTTTTCATGTCTCATTCCCTGCCTTGTTTGGGTCTCAATCCCATCTATTGAAATTTTCTGACTATATAGCGCAGCTGACAATAAGCCACCACCCACCAAATTTGATACGAAAACTGCATTTGTTCATAGATAAACCGCACTGGACTATAAACTGCAGCTGACCTCACGGTATTATGGGATATTTACACCAAAAGATATCAACCGATAACACTTTATTTGACAGCGGCGTCATAAGACTGTCATAAAACCAAATGAACTAGCCTGGAACTCCAGACGCACCGCTGTTCCAGCGATTGAGTCTGGCGACCTTCCCGCGGATCAAATTCCCAGGGCCGAGCAAGCCACAGCAAACAGACAGCGGAGTGGACCAATCAGCGACAGGCAAACGTGACGTTGGTAAAGCCACAAGAAACTAGTGCGGCACGAGCAGAGAACAGAGAAGTTTATTCGCGAGACAGACTGTTGTCAATGACTTGTGTCGATGTGTTTTTGGTAATATAAAACTGATTTTACCGTGGATTGTAACATATAATAATCAAATCTGATTGCACGGATGATTTCGTTCGGCTCGACGGGCCATTAAGGAGGTGGGTCCCAGCATATTCTCACAGTGTTTGAAAACTACAGGGAGAACAGTCTGGCCGTGCCAGGCAACAAATGAACCAGCATGAAGCTTTGCAGCCAACTGGTTCATTACGACAAGAAGTTTCATTTGGCCATTACTGCTCCCTTGGGGGAGACAGTTGACCTCTGCTGCCACCTGCTGTGAACACTGTTGTCATCCAACATGCCTCCTAGCATGCATTGCAGCACTACAGTGTAAATAACAATCAAAATTCACATTCTGTGTTAGTTATTTCTTCAGTTACTGTTCCAGTTGTTTCATTAATTGCTAGTTATGGTATTTCGTAACACTTTATTTGATTGTGCTGCCATAAGACTGCCATAAGAACATCATAATTATGACCTGACACTGCCATTAGCATTAATGAATGGTTATGACTGATGTCATTTTGTATCATCCAGCATCATCTCCCTTTTTAAAGCATGTAAAACATCCGAGCTGCACATAAATGGAGTTAGTGACATAATTTACCTGATAACACTTCATGACATCTGCCATAAGCATTCAGTAATTCCCATGATAGTGTCATGTCATAATTATGACGGTCTTATGACAGTTTTATGACGCCGCTGTCAAATAAAGTGTTGCCTATTAACCCAAATAAATCAACAAATAATCCGCAGGATTAAAAATTAGGGGGAAAAAGTAGCGTTTTATAGTCTGAAAATACGGTAGATCTCTGTTTTGTTTGGGTCTGATCTCCGTCTTGTTTTTTTTCTTAATCTCAACTCCCAAAAGTCTTAATCTTAGCAGTGCCTAATTTCAGATAAGTACGATTTGAGCCTTGGTCACTAAGTACTGCAATAATGGCAACGATGTAATGATGTACAGTTTTCCCTCCTCCATTTCCGGGGCGGTGACGTTCCAGACCGCCGTAAAAACTGAAACCTGTTTCATTGAAATACCATTTCTAAATCCTGTTATTTTCAAACTAGAACTGCCAATCTGCAGAAAAGTGTTACAGTGTTCAACAGGAACTACAACTAAAATAAATGGGAGGCTCAACAGAAATGGAGGTTTAATACTGTATGAAAAGGTTTCCTGCTATTAGCTTTTGCGATATTAAACTATTCAGTCATTTACCGCAATGAATATCAGCACTTCCACTTCAAATGGAGTGGACATTAATCGCTGTCAATGGAAGCCAATGGGTTAACGCACTTCTCCAAATAACCTCACAACTTCACCAAATAAGTGAATATAATTATACACAGATCTTGATTCTATCAACCAAACATTTTGGAATTCTAACCATTACAAAATGTATACTTAAAATAAAATAGACTTTACATAAGTGTTCTTTTTAGTCCAAGATTACATGAAACATCCACAATGGTTTTAATTGCTGTGCATTATTGTGATGTTCATCATTAAATTTCTAGCATAAATTATAATAACGATACACGACCAGACAACAACCTGGTCGTTTTTTTTCTTCGCCGACCCTCAGCGCTTTGTCGGCAAGGTGGTTGAATCAGATGAATGCTGCGCAAACTAAACATAATGGCATTGCCATGACGACAAATGGTGATAAACAAATGGGGCAAATAGACGTTCACAGTTGGTAAGTACAGTGCTTGATGAAAGCTACGCAGGTGTGTACACAACATGTGTACACACAAACACAGCACAATAAAGGACAAAGCAGTGGGGGGGTGCTGAGGTAGCGGTAGTTGGGGGGGTGACAAAGGAACAACCCTCGCTAATTAGCTTGCCGCTTTCGATACACTGCAAATTAGCTGCGTTGGATTATTCACGCTAAAAAACAATTAGCATCCCCATTTCTAATATTTTAATTTGCATCAAAAATGTGTCAAATGAAGCAAAACCAACCAACCTTCGTTTGTATTTTGTTCGTCGTCAACGCAATAGTAGCGAATTTGAGGTCAGCATCGCACGTCGATTTCTCCAAAATTATGTTTGCGGCGGATCGTGTGTGAGGACATCCGTGTGTGAAGATGAGGATGCGAGGATGCTGCTTGTGGGGCTTGGGTGGAGGGGGGGAGGGGCCTAGCGGAGGGGGGAGGGGCAAAAGTGAAAACAGACTAGGTGGTTATTTATTGCTACGGTCGATAACATTCATTTTGTTTATCGATTGGTGTCAGAATCGAGATTGTGATCATTTTTACGATTACTGCTGCCCTCTTGGGGTATTCATATAGATCTACTTAAATCATGGACGGCCTTAGACCTCACTGCTACTGAAATGTCATTCATATAACCTCAAAATGTCGTCTAGTAAAACAATCAAGCAGGCAGGAAGGTCGTTGTTGTCACATTTAAAGCAGTTGTGTAAGGATGCATCACATTAACTTCATGTCAAGAATACAAAAACAACCAAGGACGTGATGGGATTTCCCCCAAAAATATAAGTGAAAGTGCACCATCTACCGGAGCAAAAGGATAACAGCAACAAAACGGTTTATTCGATCCAAAATTGAAGTATAAACCTTTTATGAAACCATTTATGGTGTACTTATTTAACTCTTTGGCTGCAACACATCACTGCCACCTCTCCTAGTCAAAACGGGATGGACGTCGAGTGCTTTTAAAAGCAGAAATTACCACACACACTAAAAAACAACCTGGGGGCAAGAATCTGAGTGTTTTTGTTTTTCCCTGTGAATGTTTAAAGCAACACTAGGTAACTTTTCAACCTTTATAAAAGATTTACATAACATTTTGATATGTCAACTGACAACTGGTTGAATGATCCCTCTTTTATATCTTGAAGGGGTCTGCATCGCTTTCACCAACACTAATGAACTTTGACGAGGGTGGCAGGAACCCTGCCATACAAAAAGACGACAAATGTGCTGACCGCTTTACGGCAGATGTCAATTCCCTTTTCCCCGTTCATTATAAAATATGGTGAACATATCTTGATTTGAAAAGGGGACACTCAGCCTGGCCACGAGATACTTGAATTTTACTCGAAGTTCACTCAAAGATGCCTATATCATTTTAATATATTTAAAGTGTGCCTCCTCCGTCTGGATAGAAAAATTCAGTTTTATAAAAAAAAAAAAATGTATATATATATATATATATATACAGACCCTGACAAAAGTCTTGTCGCTTGTCCATTTTGTAGAAATAACTGCTAATAACTAGGACTGTCAAAATTATCAAGTCAATGGGCGGTAATTAATTTTTTAAATTAATCACGTTAAAATATTTGACGTAATTAACGTACATGGCCCGCTCAAACAGATTAAAATGACAGCAGTGTAATGTCCGCTTGTTACTTGTTTTTTGGTGTTTGGCGCCTTCTGCTGGCGCTTGGGTCCAAATGATTTTATGGGCTTTAGCACAATGAGTGAGCATGGTGTAAATATTGACATCAACAATAGCGAGCTACTAGTTTATTTTTTGATTAAAAATTTTACAAATTTTATTAAAATGAAAACATTAAGAGCGGTTTTAATATAAAATTTCTATAACTTGTCCTAACATTTATCTTTTAAGAACGAAGTCTTTCTATCCATGGATCTATCCATGGATCGCTTTAAGAGAATGTTAATGTTAATGCCATCTTGTTGAATTATTGTCTTAATAAACAAATACAGTACTTATGTATTGTATGTTGAATGTATATATCCGTCTTGTGTCTTATCTTTCCATTCCAACAATAATTTACAGAAAAATATGGCATATTTTTAAAATGGTTTGAAATGCGATTAATTTTTAAGCTGTAAGTAACTCGATTAAAAATTTTAATCGTTTGACAGCCCTACTGATAACCTGACTTTTAATTATTCAATCGGTTTCAGAAATGGCTCATATGAAAGCTAAGACCCTCCCAAATTATGTTGAATGTACAAAAATATATGTTTCACTGAAAAAAAGATTTATCATTTAATGGATACATAAAGGTCAAATTTTGGCAAGACAAAAGTTTTGTCGCCTACAGAAAGTAGTGTGAAAATTGAACAAAAAATGTACTTCGAATACAAAAATAAGTTACATAACATAAGCCAGTTAAGTAGTGGAGCTGTGAGATCCAAATTTAATATTTTGGATGACTCCCATGGGCTTGAAGGACTGCATCCATGCGGTTCGGCAAGGATTCATACAATTTATTGATGAAGTCATCAGGAACATCAAAGAAAGCAGTTTTGCATGCCTCCCAGAGTTCATCAACATTCTTGGGTTTCGTCTTCCATGCTTCCTCTTTCATCCTGTCCATGTCTGGTGACTGGGCTGGTCAGTCCTGGGCTGGTCAGTCCTGGAGGATCTTGATCTTCTTTGCCTTGAGGAACTTTGAGGTAGAGCTTTAAGTACGCGATGGAGCACCATCCTGCTGCAGAATTTGTCCCTTTTTATGGTTAGGAATGTAAGAGGCAGGTAAGATTTGTTGATATTTCAGACTATTTATGTCGCCTTCCACCCTGCAGATCTCTCAGGGTGCAGACAATTAAAAAAACGCGTTGCATTTGCCAAGGCCCACAGCCGGTCAAAAGGATGGACGCTGGAAAAGTGGCAAAAGGTGGATTTTTCTGGTGAATCTTTCATTCAATTACACCATAGTCACCGCAAATATTGCAGGAGACCTACTGGAGCCCGCATGGATCAGAGATTCACCCATATAAAGTTTTGTCCGAGGAGGAAAAGATGTGAGGCTACCAGTATACTCAAGAATAAACATTGGCCTGACTTTGACTCGCTGCCGTGACACCCGTTGGGTGGGGCGGGTTAGCCACACGGCTGCTAACCATCATTTGCTATTGTTTAGCCACAGCTGGATTCGTTACCTTATTACTATTCATCCATCACACAGCCGCTGGAAACAAAAATGTTGTTTAATCCATTTGCAGGCAACAGGGAAATCATGAATTTTACGACACGGTAGTCCTCATGGGAATTGCAGTCTTCCTTAAGGCAAAACGACCGCTTTTGTCCACCGGTGTCGCTAAAATTGAGCAAAATTGAAAAGTTACCTAGTGTTGCTTTCATTTTTTCCCCAAAAACTTAAATTTCATGAAAAAATAATTACCTTATAAAGACTCCAAAAAAGAAGCGTCATGGACTTTTGTAGTCAAAATGGACTTGCTTAGTTTAAACATGCTTTTTTTTATGCTTTCATTTATGGCCATTCTGTTACACGTCACTGTCATAAATATTGACTATGTTTAATATTTAAGCTAGAACATGTTTAATATTTAAGATTGTTGGCCTCTGCCACTTTCGGTAACCTTATGACAAAACGGTCCTTTTGGGAAGAGAAAAATCATAAGGAAAGCAACCTGGTTGTATTTTTATTTCTGCCACTAGGTGAATTTTACTGTGATTATGTATTTAGTTCTGTATGTCTGTGTTCAAGATAATTCAAGAACAAATGAAGGGATTGTTTAATCTTGCAGGATATGTTTGAAATGTGAAACAGAATAGGTGATTACATTTTGGGCAAATCAGGCCGTTTCACACAAGCGGTAACCCATTCATTGTGTATGTGCGGGAGGATTTCTCGGCGAAAGTGAGCGGTGGCGGCCGTTTTGGATGGAGCGGTAAGACTCGAGTGAATTTTCGCTCAGGGGCGGTGCCCAAAATAGAAACTTGTTCCATTTCTACAACCTTGCCATGCTGACATCAATCCACTCAATAGCAGCGAGGCAGGCATACTGCTATCTGCCATCAGGCAGATTCGGCAGACGGATACAAACAAATCACAGCCGACGAAACCTTGATAAATGCGCTTTAGGTTTTGCGAGCTCTGGGACACTCAAAAATGGCTCTCGCACCTCTCCTTGCTAGGCTAAATGCTATCTCGATGTGCGTTTGTGTGGAAATGTAGTTCACGAACAACAAAAATCTATTCTCACTGAAATTAGTAAAACTCTTTACACAGCTATTATAGTCTCCCTTACTCCTTGAAATAGGAAATGTCAGTTTTCTTTTGCAAGAATTAAAATTCATTGGTGCTTGAGACTATAGTAAATATGCTTGCTGGAGTCCATGTGCTTTTTCACTCCTTGACAACGTCAACCCACGTGACTTCCAGTTTTGAGCTTTCCTTGGGCCGCTTTTCACACTGGGCCCCCGGTCAAATTGAATTTGGATTGTGTTGAAGATCTTGAATTTAACAATTTCATATTAAACGTCCTAAATTTGATTGCTTTGCTATGTTGCACACAAACAAGGCCGAAATATGGAAAAGTAAAATATAAAAGTACAATATGTTTGAATGAACATTTCTACACCAGATTTTAGTTGTTTTTTTTTTAATAAGAACTTGCAAACATTTCCAAAAAAAAAAAAACGTTTGTCACTTTGCATGTGTATGGAATTTTGAGGTTGAAAATATAAAAAGACTTAAAAGCTGTAAAAAAAAAAAATCAAAACAAAAAAAAACGTGCAGTCCATATGTACACATATTTACATTCAAAGAAGCAAAAATGAAAGCTGAAGATTTTCACTTTGCCATCAGACTCAAAAGGTTAACCTGTAAACAGAAAAGGCAAAAAAAAAAGAGTTAGTCAACTTTGAAAATTTGAATTCTGGGTAACATTACTCGCCTTCATGAATGTGGAAAATCTTTTTTCTGTCATGCCATCGACTTGACTTAGATCTTCCAGCTGCATGACGACAGTCAAACGTTCACCATAGTCGGAAAATGAGAGACTCTTACACCTGACATTTCTTCATCCTTACCTTGGTGAAGGCGCCGTGCACTTCCCGCCATCCCATAATCAGCTCGGCTTTCTTGGCGCCGATCTGATGCAGGCTTTTCAGCTCTTTGAGCGAGCCCGTGTTGAGGATCTGGAGAATCTTCTGCCTGGATTGTTCCAGAAGATTCCGGTCCAGCTGGGACTCCCAACTGTTCATCACTTGGTTCTCTTTGCCGTCCGGAAGTATGGCCGTTGTTTCCTTCTTGACACACACAGACTGCTTCCTGACGACGAGCTGCCGGGACGCTGACGAATGAAAGTGTAAATTCGGGTTAGCTTGCGGTCAAGCCGCCGTAAATAAGTAAACACAAGTTCTGTTTTAGCAATGACGCCATTCTGCTTGTAACTCTTGAATAGCTGAGGGAACTGCTAATCACCTACTTTAACAAGATGAAAACGCAAAATTTCAAAATTGCTCACTGGTGGCGAGATGTCCAGTCTTTGACTGGCAAGCCATCTTTCCAAAGCAAAAGCAGATGTTTGCAAATTACCTCATTTTGATTAGTGCTGCAGCGATTAATCGATTAACTCGAGTATTTGATTAGTAAAAACGATTCGAATTTTGTTGCTTCGAGTATTCGTTCAATTAAAGTGGCGTTGTAATGATTTTGAAAGTGTTTGCATTTAGTTTTATTCAGTTGGGTGGATACACTGCCCTCTGGTCTGCCTCTTTTCACATGGCTGAATCCAACCGCTCCCTGTTAAGACCAACATAAGCCAAGTTTTTGTTTGAGCTGTTTTTTAATGCATTCATAATTCATAATTTGGCCATTTTTTTGTGGGAATATGTGTCTGAACCATTTGTTAAGAGCATTGTACATATATATATATATATATATATATATAAAAACAAACAAAAAAAACTAGCATTTTATAGCATTTAAGCTAGTGGACTTTTTCTTTGTAAGTTAGCCAATTGCTCTTTTGTTGTACATAGATCCTCACTTTAAAAAATTATACCGTTTGAGGCCCATCTCAGGTATTTTAATTTTTCATGTTCCTTGTCTGATTACTCGATATTTCGAACTAACTAGTCCATTGATTAATCGAATACTAAAATATTTGATAGCTGCAGCGCTGATTTTGATTATTATAATTATCTGCTTTTGAAGACTACAGAATTCAGACAATATTTGTATTTTTATATAATAATTTTAAAATGGGTACATCAACACCCCCTTTTTCCCCCCAATTTTTATAAATCGTTAAAAAAATATTGTCCCCCCTTTTTAAATGTAAAAAAAAAAGCTAAAATTTTTTGCATAAATTGCGTAATTTTTTTTTTTTTTTGCAGTGTTTTGGGGGGAAAAATAAAGACTTCTTTAATTTCTCCCCTAATTTAAAGGATTAAAAAGTATAGTGTTTACTGTTCCCCAACCCCTCTCCATTTTTCTTAAATTTAACTACACAAATAAATGAGAATATTTAGTATATAAGAGCATTAAAAAGAAGGACAATTTCTCGGTCATCAATGTCTTTAGACGATTCACCAACGATCAAAATAGTTGTAGATTAATTCGCTAGTTCATTCATCTTGGCAGCCGTCCTACTCAGCAAGTTACCATTAGTGTGATCCAGTAGCGGTTGCACCATGACCTGCTGTGCCTTTCCTTTTGAAACGTTGACCTGCCTTGGCTGCAAAGGCGCCACGCTGTTCCTGGACTTCTTGGCCAAATTGGCCTTGTGCTCCTCTTTTAGCTCCTGTCAAAATCCACCAGGATAAAAAATGTCTGTTGGGCTCAATATAAAGACGGACGAGTTACCTGGATCGCCTTCTGAGCACCAGCTCTTTCTTTACCCTCGCAGAGCATCACCCGCTTTTCCAGCGCTAGCAGCCTATCTATGAGCGATGGTTGTGGCAGGCTGGCAAGACACAAAACCTTTATTTACATTCACCCGCTGACGGCTGGCAGTGAAGCAAAGCACCACGGGAGTCTCGCACCTGTGAGGCTCCGGCTTCTTCTCGTCCTTCTGCTTCTTCTTGTGAGGCTCCGTGCCAGACTGCCCCGCCTCGTGCTCCTCTCTGGCCCGTTTCACTAGAGAGCGAAACAGCGGGAGGGGAAATGAGCAGTTTAGTATGCAGCGCACATGAGGGACCCAACGGTGTTTGTCTCAAGTCACCTGTATTGCGAATATGCTGCACTGCAGCGGACTGAATAGACGCTCGAGCCATTCAGACTGGGAGGTCTGGCATTGACGTCTAATGTTGTCTATGCCAGCAAATACGTTAACTCTGAAATCTTAACCTTAATCCTGTTATCCAAAATCAATGCCTGACAAACACTAACCTTGAAAAACAAATGTCATAAACCAAATGTCCAAATGGATTGGACCTCTGTCGCTGTCAATGGCAGCAAAGGAGTTAACCCTTAAAATCCTAACCAGAAGTCTTAAAATACTACCTAGCTGGAAATTGTTGGTATTGTGTTAACTGCAGGGACCACTTAAAATAAGCTTTACCCATAGACTTCATAATGTATTGACATGACACATTCCCCATTCACTGCGTCACGCCTTCCCAAAGCGGGCCGTTCCACACTCCGCTTCATTTATTAGCAGTCGGTCATATGCAGAAATCCAATGCCAGATTTACGTTGAAAAAGTGCAAAAGCTGTACAGCATACAAAACAGGAAGGTTTGTCTCAGGAGTAATTTGTTCCAGGATTCAAGGTAAATATTATATTTTTCATACCATACATGCATTTTGAAACGTTGTGGGAAAAAAAAATAAAATAAAATAAAAAAAAATAAATAAAAAAAAAATGGGAGAAATTAGCTGCTACAGCATTGGCATTATACCTCGCAATATTTACGTAAAATAACTGCTAACTGCCCAGTTTTTGCTTTTAACCAAAAATCGAGACAGTTTTAGGTGGATTTACATTTTTAAAAAAAATTTCTGGGATTTAAGCATTTATTCGCAAGAATTTAACGGAAAAAAACTTTACAAATGGCTAATTTGCTTCCTGACTAGCAGCATAGTTCCCAATATTTACGTAAATGCCAATTGCACGTTTTCTTCTAACCAAGAATAGAGACTGTTTTACGTCCATATCTATAAAGAATTAAGAGATTTAAGCATTTATTCAAAAGAATTGTCAACCGAAAAAGCTCTTTGTTTCCACTCGGTCAGGCCCCTTATGAATCAGCCCCACACTAAATGTCCCGTCAATACATTACGAAGTCTATGCTTTAGCCTAAAAATCATAATAAGTGTCCTAAACCTTAACACAATAGCTGCCATTGACGGTGATTGAAGTCCAATCCATTGGAACCCTCCCAGTTCAAATGGTTTAGACGTCTACTCGTGACGAACTAATCTAAATTCAAAGCAGAATGATGAAAAGCTACGTGATTGGACGGCTATTACTGTCAACGGTGCTGAAATAGTCAAAAAAAATTGATTGGATGCCCATCTCCATAAATAGCAGACAACTCTAAAAATCCTTACCATAAACTTGTTATTCAAAAAACTACATAGCCAACACTAGCTAACCATAAAGCTAACCAACTAATTTCAACACACTTTGGACTGGAAATATTGACATCACCTGGCAGCACGGCTATAGTTTCCTGAGTGAAAGGCTTGTTGATAATCAGCTTGGATTTCGCCGCGAAGTTGAGCGCGCCGACCGTATCGTAGCAGTACTCGTACTCTGGCGCGATGTTGACGATCATGAGCGAGTGCGCCGATCCCCCGAGGGAGTCCTGGAGCAGGCGCGTCAGTTTGCTGTCCCGGTAAGGCACGCGCACCGACGCGCCTGACCGAAGCGAGTCCACCACTTTGCTGAGCGTGAAGAGCGACAGGTTGATGGCGCCGCTTTCTTTCAGGCGGATGCCCTGGTTGCCCGTGCGACGGTTGTCCTCCGAGCCGGCCAGGTCCACCAGGTAGAGTTTACCCGTTTGTTGGCGGCGCGGTAGGCAGCGCTGAGTGCGTACCACCTAAATGAACGCAAAATCAGTTGAGGTGAAATATTTAAGGGAAAGAATGGAGACAAACGTTAGCTTGTACCTCTCCCAGAAAAGTCCCAGAAAGCCCAGCAGTTGCTAACGGGAGTGTCGCAAGAGAGAATTGATTTTAGCATCGGCTACCAAATCCTGGCCTACCGCACAGAGGCCACGACCTGTTAAGATGCTCTTGTAAATGTCAGACTAGGGCTGGCCGATTATACAATGGTAATCGTTAATTGACGAAAAATTTGAGTTTTAATTACTAGTTCGAGTAACCTCGACATAATTAAGGATCAAACATGGCAGAAACGCAACGGGAGAAGACAGTGCTTCCTCTAAATTCACTAAAATGGCCTCCAATTCGATCATGTGATTGGAAATCAGGCTTGATCGTCATTCTTAGAGGATTGAAATCAAGTGAAAGAATTTTCATTTTTAATCTTAAAAAAATAATAATTTAGGGGTTGTCACCCCTAACATCCTTTTCACTGCAGCTATCGATTATTTAGGTAATCGATTAATCTATCAATTAGCTCAAATAATCAGATTACGAAAATTTAATGCATTGCAGAAATTTTTTTAGGTGCAAACAAAGTTTATGCTTGCGACAATATTCATTTTGGGTTGCTAAGATTGCACTTTCAAAAGAGCTATAAATGCTAATACAAATTTCCTGAGTGTTACGTCAAACTATGCAAAATCGCACTATTATTTCACAAGAGCAATAAATGCATTTAAAAATAAACATATTTGAGCTAAGCCTCAAACGATATAAGTACAACAAAAGCACAATTGGCTAACTTGCATAGCAAAAGTCCGTTAGCTTAAATTCCATTTTTTTTTTTTTTTTTAAACAATGCTCTAAACCGTTCAAACATTCCCACAATCTACTAAAAATACTTCAAAACTAAATAACGAATGCACATATTAGCTCAAACAAAAACATACCATATGTTGGTCTTAACAGGGAGCAGCTGGATTCAGCCATGTCAGATAAGTTACCAATAGAGGGCATTGTATCCACCCAAATCAATTAATCGAAATGCAACACTTTCAAATAAAACCATTTCAACTTCACTTATTAAACAAATCCTCGAAACAGCAAAATTTGATTCGAAGCTTTTTTCCTAATCGAATTAATCGATTAATTGTTGCAGCACGACTTTTCACTGCCACCTAAAATCTTGCAGAATATCGGCTAACTGCAGCGACAAACCAGACAACATAAAATTGCTCTGCACGTCTCATTTCCGTGCAGTTAAAAATATGTTTAAAATACATTGATGTGCCGCTAACGTTATGTAACTTATTGTTGGTTTAATTTGGCCCGGTGCCAACTTCGTGTAGCTAATCTGACTTAACATGAGCCTAATGCTATTAGTTAGTTACTAAAAACAACAAATAAACTGTATTATTTATAAAATAAATATATTTGAAATCATTCAATCCTTGAGGATACACAGCTATAGTCCAGCCTCGTGATCATTTTTAGCCAAATCGAACAGCCCTAGTTGAAGAAATCACCCAAAGAAGAAGATTTAAAGAAATACCACAATGCTCAAACCTTTACGAGGAGGATAGCGTGACTTCGACTGGAGCGCTGGTTGAGTTTGGTCGAGGCCGTCGTGCGATTGAGGCTAGCTGGCACAAAATGGCGCTCGAAGTCGGAAAACGACGTTATTGTTGTGTGCGTGAGGCCCGGTATCAGAATGTTCTTGTCTTTGTCTTCACGGATGGGCAAATCTTGGGAATTTGGCGATAATAGATCCAGTACCTGTAGATTAATTGGAGTTGGAATTAACTCTTGGATGAACCATAGTTGTTCAAAACATTTGCTGTTTTTACATTGACCACACAGTAACTTCGGCATATGACAACACTCAAACTGGTTAATGAGAGTTTAGTGAGGCCATGTCTACACGTAGCACAATTTTGGCAAAAAGAACTTTTTCAACTGTTTGGCCTATCAGCCACACGTACATTTAAACGAGGGTTCTTGAAAACTATGCCCAAAGATGTGCGAACTCTGCGTTTGTAGCGCCATCATGTGGACACTGATAACCACACATTTAACTGTGGAAAAGTCACTGACTGCAACAAACTGTCCCTACGTCACACATGAGACCAGTGTTTATATTTGGCTTTTTTGCTTCCATTTATTTACAAACTATTGCAGGAGAGCTGTCCTGACTAGTCGACGTCATTGATAACGTAAATGCGTCGACGAGCACACCATCTCAAAAAATATATGTGTGGAAAGCTTAGACTGACGGATGCTCGATATGCATTCGGGGAAAAGCCCCACAAAGCCAAAAAAGCGCACCAGAGCGGCCTGAGCATGGACTTCTTTCAAAGAAACAACGAAGGGTACACTGTTGTGTCCTATCTCTTCAATACCAAGCTTGCATACCAGGCTGCACGTCGGCCGTGAATGAACACCTAAAGCGTCGTCACCCAGTTGTAATTTTGGAAGATGGCGGGAGACAACAACCTGGCAGATCGTGAGTCCATATAAGTAACAACATTTTTTTTTTAATTGAAGTTGCTAAGCCTGTCGCGATATCCAATAAGTCCATTTATCGAACAGTAAATAAATTGATCAGTAAAAAAAATAAAAATAAAACCTAGTCTACCAATTGTTAGTCTCCTGACTAATAGGGAGAAAAATAGTCGTTGGGGACAGCCCTAACTTACAGTGCTTCATATTGAAAAACAGATGCGAAGGATGGGGGGTATTATGGACAATTATTTTTTGCGCATTGTTATGAATGTACTTTAAAATAAATGAATGCGGTTGGCTGTGGAAGCTTTTTTTCTACAAATGTGCTGGTGTGGACGTAATTATTTTTTCCCGATATATTAGGGCAGGATCCTCGGTTTAAAAAAAAAAAAAAACCTGCTAGGTGTAGACATGGCCTAAATGTGAGGAAAATACATCCTGCATGCTAGAAACAAATTATCCGTATGTACGAACACTGGAGAACTACCATACCTTCTCATTGTAAATTTCCAAATACGACATTCCAATGGAGTAGTCCCAACCCTCGTCTTCCTTCTGAGCATTGACCAGATTGAAAACTTCGCCGAGAGCACGAGGAATCACGCCAGGCTGCTCTGAACTGCCCAACATTGTGTGCGTCTTGCCTTAAATAAATAAATAAATACATACATACATACATTTTTTAAAAAAGGAATCATCTCTAACAGACACCAACTTTAACAAATATGTCTTATTAGTAAGGGTGTAACGGTACATGTAATAGTATTGAACCGTTTCGGTACGTGGTAATCGGTTCGGAACGGACGCGTACTGAACGAGTTTCTGACGTAATATAACCCTTACTTTTCAAGGCTGTGAGTCAATCGGGTTACAGTTTCTTTGTGTAGATTATATTTACTCCGTCTGCTCTACCATAATGAGGACCAACACGGTAGGACAGTCCAGAAACGTCAACGGCGCGACAACATGGCCGCCGCGAGAACGCAGTGAAACGCGGGCGTTAGAGCCAATCAGCCAATGCACACCAGTCGCAGTGCGGCCGCGTGTTAGATGCGTCCCAGAAGCATATTGTTGTTGGATTATCTTCAAATAGCCGCTACTTTTTGAGCAGAATTCAAGCTTCGTATAGGCTAATGTTCCTACTGTTGAAAGCACAAAAGTGTGTAATAAACAGCTATCACATTTATATTTAGCATTTTGTTTTTTTACTCAGGGGTCGCGTTAACCGGATATTTTCCGTCGTTGACCGATTTTTTAAAACGGTGACGGAAAAAACTGAAATCCATCTGTCATTTTGACAGGTTGCAATTCACTCCCCAGACCACAGGGTGGCGAGTGAGCATATTAATTAGCTATTGTCTCTCTCGATGCATGACGTCGTTGGCCTTACTCGGAAAAATGTCAAGGCAACCGAGTGTCCGAAGTTTCTTCAAAAAGCCTCAAAACGACGATGGTGTTGATAAAAGAGGTGAAAAAAAGAGGGACTGCACAAGCGGGCACGCAATTCAAGTCCATGCGCACCAGGAGGAAGGTGTGAGACTGCGTTCAGGCCACAGCAGGTAAACTGTTAATTTCATTGTTCCATATGTAGACTACCTACTGGGGCCACAGTCAGCTGTTTTTGTCACTGCGGAGAAAAAGTTACATATTCATCTGCTTGATGTGTAATGGCACAGTGTGGATTCTCTGTTAAGCTTGTTCGGACAGAATATTAATTTAAAATGAATGAAAACTAAATACTATTGAATATGTTGAAGCAGTATGCAATGTTAAGAGTCTTGTTAGCTCGAATTGCTGTGTCCAGCCGCTGTAGCTCTGCTGGTCTCTGCGAACTCTCTATTCAAGCCGGAACGCGCGCGGCTGTTAAGTGTCTCTGTCACGTGACTGTGTCGTAGCCGGTAACGCGCTCGGCCAAATGGACACACAAGTACAGAAGGTGAATTATGCCAAACAAAAGTCACCACAATGTCATTATCATCATTTTAAAAATTTAAGTGACGGGTAAAAATAGATTATGACCGGATTTTTATGACCCTGTCAGTTGAAATGACAGACAACGGAAAAGTCTAGCGCAACCTCTGTTTTTACTGTACCGAAAATGAACCGAATCGTGACCTCAAAACTGAGGTACATACCGAACCGAGATTTTTGTGTACCGTTACACCCCTACTTATTAGTGTGAGGTGACATACCAGCTCCTGTTGGCCCATATGCAAACACACTTGCATTTTGACCCCTGGTTATATGTGGTAAAATGGGCTTCACGGATGTCAGGAACACTTCTTGCTGTGTTGTTTGCTCACCGTGGAAAACATCGAAGCTGAAACAGGATTCACATAAACAGAAATGAATAAATTTGAACTGAAAACAACCGGTTGTTCAGACTAGCCAAACTGGCGAGCCTTGCTATACAGGCTACTTACTGGTATTTGAGCGTTTCTGTAGCATTTCTCCAGTTAACAATCTCCAGGTTCTGTGAGTCCAAGCCTCTCACACAAGGTCCCTCGCCTTTCTCATCTTGTTTGTTCATAAACGGACGCAGACGAACTGAGACCATCACCCTGGAGGTCTTCTTGCGGGCGCCATCAGCTACAGACACACGCTGGGCCATGTTTTCCCTCTTCAATGAAAAGTGTCAAACCAACAAATAACTCGGTGTACGGATTCCCTGAAATAGCAGCAGAGGTAAAATGGCTAAAATCATCGTGTTATGTTAAATAAATTGACATATTCGATGGGGGAAAACTCCAGTAACAGCGGAGTAAAAAAAAAAAAAAAATAGCGGCTAAATGCTAATCCACAAGAGACTGAAATTCCACATTTACGAGGTGGTTTCACGTGATGTATCAAACTTCACCTTTACTTACCGAATGATATGTACTGAACGCCAAAGGGAATGTCTTTATTGTATTAAATACCGTCCTAACATGAAAATTCAGCAGCGTTATCGACACCGCATTTTAACAATGGCGATGCGCTCCAAACAAGCGGAGCCAAATCTTTTCAAACAAGGGACCACGAAAACGGAAACGACAATTAGCCAATCAGAGCCCGCTAAACTGTCGCCTACGAGAATCAGCCAATGAGAACCCGCCGTACACTAACCACGATACGACACTAAAATCCTTAAATAAAATATACTTTAAAAACAGTGGAATGTAAAAAAAAAAAAAAAATCGTCTACGACCATTTAAATTAATCAAATTCTACAAAATTAGGCGTTATATATTTCTGTCTAAGTTTGGCCCAAACTGAAGTGACGTTGACGTAAATGTGTAGATTTACAAATGCTGCGGAGTGGACCGGAAACAAGGGGGGGGGGGGATACTACGTTCAGAAAAATGCAAATTTGTGGTTACGAAACATGTACAATATCCGCACCAAATATTTATTTGTGGTTTTAATACTGTTATTATAAACAATTTTGACGCCAGAGTACGCAAATGGAGTGCAGATTTCACCATCACTCCCCATCGTGCCGCCTCGGTATTGTGAACCGCTCCCGCACTTTCGCCACAATCTAATCCACATGATATGGACATCGGCGCCAATGCGAACTCGTCCAAAATGGCGCTATGTTTACGTACGTCCATTGTCGTTTACTTATAATGGAGCACTCTGTCGATTTTATTCATCATCTGGGATAACTTTATTCACGCGTTCTGCAAGGACAACACCCAGCATTCGGTAATGACAAGCTAGCGCACTCATGTTGGTTGCTAATGTTTTTCCATTCAAAACATGAGATTATCCGGCAAATTCATCAAATAAGAGGTCCAACCTTTACTTGTGGCATTCTCATTGGATTAACTGATTTTCCTCGTATATAAATAAGTGTTAAATACACGAAAATACATGCAAAAGCCACTACTATTGCATTGTTTTATTTATTGTCTTTTTTTTCCTTAGAATTGACCTTTTTGAAGGATGCAGGCTGAGGCCACAGATGTGTCCTTGCATGAGGGCATCCAAGCTCTTGGTGTCAGAGAGGAAGAAAATCAAAAGGAAGCCTGCAAACAGGAAGAAGAAAGCGCTGAGCAACAGGATGCTGAGATGACAGCAGCGTCATTGGAGGACACGGAAAACACAGACAGCAAAGGTCAAGAATTGATGTAAACAACAATTCAAGCCAGTTTTGGTTGTTGTGAAGTCACCCATTCGCACGTTTTACCTAACAACTAAGCAAAATTCCATCCAATCAATACCTCAATTTTTTTCCCAGACCAAGACACAGACAAGCTTGAGGAAGACAAACACCAAAATGCACCACCGTCAGTCGCAGCGGTCCCAGTGGAAGAGGGAACGCGGACGACAGACAAGGACGGCGAATGGGAGCTCGTGTACAGCGACGAGGAAATGGAGGACCCAAAGAACTGGATGCCTCCTCCCGCCGAGATCAAGAGACTCTATGAGCTGCTGGCCAAAGGCGAGATGCTGGAGCTCAACTTTGAACCCCTTCCCCGAAGACCGCCCACGCCCGAACGCAGCCTTTCGCCCGAAAGGGAAAACGAGGACGACGAGGCGGAGGAGAGAGAAAGGAAGGAGAGGGAACGGAAGTGCGTGGGAACATCATTTCATTGTCATTTTATTCTTCAAAGATTCTGGGTTTAATTGAGATTTTTATTCCAGACCTCCGAGTCCAACAGAGTTCGACTTTAACGAAGAGCAACAAATCCAAGGGACCCCGAAAAACTCCTTTATTAACAGACGTCGAACACCGGGTGAGCATTCCACACATTGAAAATCGATTGAACATTTAGTGGAAGCTCTCCTAGTGATGTGCTCAAGACTCTTGAATCACAGAAGTCTTGGTCTTGACTAGAGCTGTCCCGACTAGTCGATGTTGATGACGTTAATGCGTCGACAGGCAAAACATACCGTCGACGGGTAATGACGGGCTTAAAAAATTTACATGCGGATAAAGTTTAGAATGGCAGGTGCTCGCGATACAAGCGGTTGTTAGTGGCACCCCCAAGGGGGCCGCTGTTATTTCAATGTGACCAGCGTTGTCAGATTGAGCAAAAAGGAAGAAAGTGGGCGAGCGAGCGAGAGAGAGGGAGCGAGATCGGCGAGTTGGAACAGTGCGCGGGTAGCGCCGAGTTGAGTGGCTTCATCCCCCACGTTTTTGTTTTGGTCAATAAAAGTATCCTTAATGAGCCATCCGACGCCTCTCAGTGTTTTTATGCACGCTGCCGCCTTCCCGAGGCGAATCGGACGAACCCAGACGAACCGATGACAACGAGCCAAGTGAATTGCCGGTGAGGAGTTGAAAACACTGCCAATTTCCAAAAAGGGAAGGGTTACACGTGAAAGCGGCATAAAGCCAAAAAAGCGGACCAGCATAACCACAGCCTGGAATTATTTCAAGGAAAATATGGAGGGTGCCACTGTGTGTACTCTTTGCTAAGCTGAGCTCGCATCCACAGTAGCACGTCGGCTATAAACGAACACTTGAAGTGCCGTCACCCAAGTATAATTTTCGAAGACAACAACAAACAACAAGCTAGCGGATTGTAAGACCATACTAACGATTTTTTAAATGGAAGTTGCCTTTATGTGCGTCGTATCAATGCGCATTTTTATTTAATAAAATAATTAATATAATTAATATAATTATATAGTTTTGGGAGTCAAGAGACCAAGACTGAAACAAGAGTAAGACTTAACCCAACCAAGACTGAAACAAGAGTAAGACTTGACCCAGATCAGGAATCACTGAGATTATATCCAGTGCAACTGTTTTGCTAGTGAAGACGAAGGCTGTCGTTTCCATTTTCCTTAACTTGATGACTGTTTTGTCTGATTCCAACAGGTTCATCGGCTCGCTCTTCCGTGAAAAGGGAAGCCCGGCTGGACAAAGTTCTATCGGACATGAAGCGCCACCGCAAAATGGAAGAGCACATCCTTCGCACGGGGCGAGATCTCTTCAAGAGCGAGAAGAAGCTGGAGGCGGCGCTATCGCCCAACAGCCAGAAGGAACGAGACAAGGAACGCGAGCGAGACAGCAATCCCAATACAGTCTTCTCTCCCAGGCAGAGGCGATACTGAACTTACGCCGATTGTTCCGGAGAACCCGCCCTGGACATTTCTGAGCGCTTTTTCTAAACTTTGTATGTTTTCAATGTTTTGTATGACGGCAATAAACATGCTAAACAGAGAGATCAGATTACTTGAAGTTGCTTTTGCTCTAAATGAGCAGTTCACTTGCTGGGATTGACAGTGAAAGACGTCCAATCCATCCACTCAATTAACTCGAGTAATTCAATTAGAAAAAAGCTTTGAATCAAAATTTGCTGCTTCGAGGATTTGTTTTAGATTGGCATTGTAATGGTTTGTTTGATTTGATTTGGCTGGATACACTGGCCTCTAGTGGCAACAGTGAATATAACTCATTTAACGAGGCTAATAAATTGAAAGTAAAAACATTACATGATTAAAGATACTTAAAATGTTTTTAAAACTGTAGAAATAAAGGGAATTTATTAATGATATAATTGCATTTTTCAAATTTTTCAACATTTTTCTTTTAGGATTTTCACATTTTTAGCTGTATTATTCTAAATAATTTTCTATATTCTCAGTAGGGATAATGGATTGGTTCTATCCAGTAGGGAGCTACTGCCTTCTGGCAGCTACACCCATATAAGTGAGGCATGGCACACTACATCTTGGTTAGATCATTGTATCTCAACAATGGATGCTCACTTCCCTCACACAGATGGAAATTTTATATAACATGTCTACCTCAGATCACATCCCTGTGAAGATGGTTATATGTTTTGCTAATGTCCCGAATACTGTTAAAGCGAAGATAAATTTCAACCCAGATCTGGTAGTCCGGTCCTCTCTTTCTGACGACATTATCTCCTATATATCCGACACCGATGTACTGCTGAGCAACTTATATCTACCCAAGGAAGCAGTCATGTGTAGAAACGATAACTGCAGTGACCCCAATCATAAAACAGATGTACGGAAATGTACAATCAGATTGTTTCAGCTCTACTTGCTGCCAGTAAACCGCTTTGTATAACTAGAAGGAGGAGTAGAGTTAGGCCTGGCTGGAACACTTATGTCACTAAATTTTATGCAGACGCCTGTGAAGCTACCAAGGCTCGGGCTTTGGCAGGTAGACCCAAACAGGGCCTTATTTATTTATTTTTTTTTTTTAAACCTGTCCTGTTCAGCTTTTTGACACAGAGAATGGAAGTCCCGGTTGGTCTCAACAGTTTTAATGTTTCACATTGAGAGTATGACATACTCCCATTGTGATCATACAACATACCTCCTTTATTATGACAAAGCAGCGAACAGGAAGGGGTAATGGGGGAATACAAGAAACACAAAAGAGAGAAAAGAAACAAACAACAACAAGAAATACATTGAACCCCTACACTAACTATTAATATGTTGGTGCTATCGTCAGTTAGATGTATTTCCAATTGACACCATGTTGGGGGCCTGTTGACCAGGGAAAGAAGGGGAGGGGGGTGGGGAAGTCTATAAGCTAAGTGATAGGAAGGGGTAGAGTGTACACAAATCAGCTCTGTGATCTAGAACCCAGTAATCGTGTGAATCCCCTGTGAGTGTAAGCCCATTGGCAGCCGACCCTACGCCGCCCCACCACCAATCCCGGCATCGGGACCCCCCACCCGAGCGCACCCAATCACATCCAGCCGCACGTGAGCCCCACCAAACATGCAACAGCCACGCAGACGAGCGGAGACGCGGCGCAGGTGCCAAACCAGGGCCAAGACTCCCACCCGGCCAGCCCGCAGTGGGTGGGGAGCAACGCAGCCCATCCATCCTCCCACAGCCCAGCGAGGGAGCCATCATCACCCCCCCAGGATCTAGGGTGGCCACCCCTATAAATTGGTTGGCCACCCCACTGGCCACCCCGTTTGCCAGTATATCGTTAGATTGTTGTAGCATCAGTTATGCATTTCATCCCAAATGAATGTACTTATTTTGTTTTGTTAAATGTAGGGCTGTCAAATTTATCGCGTTAACGGGCGGTAATTAATTTTTTAAAATTAATCATGTGAAAATATTTATCACAATTAACACATTCGCAGTACGATTCATTCACGCATTGCCGCAAACAGCCTACAATGGCGCCGTTTTACTTCTATACAGAGATAAGCGGCAGTGTCAAGTGAGTGGAGTAGATAAAAGCATTCATTTGGGCCGTGCTTTTATTTGGCAAAAGCTTTGTCACCTCTCCCACAGATACTATATATATTGTGGGAAGCGACGTGGGGAAGAATGACAGGAGTTCATCTTTTTCTTAACACCCTGTAGTGTATCCAACGCAGAAAAGATTTGCATTTGCAGCCACCACACACAGTCATGGTTGCACCACTTCCCATCGTGCATTTGGGCAGAACAGTTAAGTCGCTACAGTATCATTTACTGAAAGCTCAACAAATAGACTAGATGGCAAAATTTAGTCACAATATACAAAACAAACTCACATTTATCCTTTAAGAATCACAAGTCTTTCTATCCGTGGATCACTTTCACAGAAAGAATGTTAATAATGTTAATGCCATCTTGTGGATTTATTGTTATAATAAACAAATACAGTACTCATGTACAGTATGTGAATGTATATATCCGTCTTGTCTTATCTTTCCATTCCAACAATAATTTACAGAAAAATATGGCATATTTTAGAGATGGTTTGAATTGCAATGAATTACGATTAATTTTTAAGCTGTGATTAATTCGATTAAAAATTTTAATCGTTTGACAGCCCTCGTTAAATGTACACCTTATGCCTAATATATACATAACACAATAAAACAGAATTGTTGTGGAACTCAAAATGTTGACTGGACAGTTACGGACTATGCACATTAAATCATTAGTAACATCAAATATTACACAATACACCAAAGTATATCAGTAGCCGTGTCCTTAAGTCTTTCTGATAGTTTTCCCCCTTTTTACTGCAATAATATAATGAAAACCTGAAATTATGGCTTTTAGTTTTGGCCACCCCAAGATTTTAAGTGGCCCCATCTGGCCACCCCTATGAAAAATTTCTGGAGGCGCCATTGACTACATGGCCAGGGAAGCTTCTTTGTAAAAACATTAAAGCCTTTTGGAAGGAGGTGAGGAGCCCTGCTTACCTTGCTCGATAGGTGGCTTCCCTGGTATACTATTGCAATTGCTGCTTTCTGGCGACAGCATTATGAAAATCTCATGTCCCATGAGGTGTTTCAAGTTATCAAAAACTTATCAGTTAATAGGTCCACGGGTATGGATTTTATATCTGCCGAACATCTTATGCATGCTAGTCCAAGGCTAGTTCCACTTCTTGCACTCTGCTTTACTTCCTTTATGGTTCATGGCTGTCTTCCCGACCTTATGATGTCGGTGATGCTAGTCCCTGTCATCAAGGATAAAGCAGGGAAAGTGAGCGGCTCGGACAATTATAGATCTGTCACCCTCATTAGTGTTCTTTCTAAGGTATTTGAACTCCTCATTCTGGAGAGATTTAGTACATTAATAAACTCACAGATAAACAGTTTGGTTTTAAACCTAGGCATGACACGGACATGTGTATTTATGTTTTAAAAGAATTGGTCAATACCTATATGATGAAAAACTCCTCTATGTTTATGTGTTTTCTAGACACTTCCAAAGTCTTTGATCGTGTGAACCACGGGAAGTTGTTTAGGAAATTAAGCCAAGCGGGGGTTCCCAGTGACATCATAAGAATTCTTTTATATTGGTATACTCAAGCCCATCGACGGGTGGTGGGGGGAGCGGGTATGTTGTCCCGGGCCTCAGGACCATAGGGACCCCTGAATGACTCTTAATTTATTTTACTTTACATTCACATTTTTCTTTTTTCTTTAAAACATTGTCTGATTAAATATTACCGTATTGGCCCAAATATAAGACGGCCCTGATTATAAGCCGACCCCCTCTTTTTCAAGACTCAAGTTTGAAAAAAGACTTTTTGAACACCAAATTAATTTTGATACAGAAAATAATTACATCTGTAACAAATGATTATAACAATATATTTGAGAGAAAAAGCATGTTGTTTTGCCTCATTCAGATCTTAATATCTGAACATTTAAATATGTAAACTAAAGTACAATCACATTCGTAAATGAATGGCTTCTGGTTTTTGAAATGTAAATAAACCAATCTATTGTGATAAAACAACAAATTTGCAATAACTGCATTAACCATCAAAGTGAAGTCTAACTGTAACAGTAGTCTTGAAACATTTCTGGTAGACTGACGAGAGGGCCGGAGAGGAGATTCTTTTTTTGTGTAAATAATGAGCCTATGTTACTTATATTTGTATTACTTGCATTTATCCGTTATAAGTTTTATTTTAAATACTATATATTGTTGTTATTATTACTATTTTTTAGGATTTTTTACAAACTTCAATTTTTTTTGTGCCCCTTCAGGCAGAGTTGGTGCCCTACGCGCAGTGCGTGTTATGCGGATGCGGAGCGCCGTGTCTGGGCGTGTGAGCCTTTTTGGGTTTCAAATAGTTCCCGTTCACCACGGATAATGGCCAAAACAAGTCCGACAACTGTGGGACCATTGTGAGGTGGGTAAGCTTAGTGTTTTATATTATGTCAAATACTGGGATCATGGCACACGTTTAATAAGGAGGTGGCTTGCATTTTGTGGGTGAAAATAGTCCCTGTCCACCGAGAAGGTCAAACGGCCGACAACTAGCGGCTTGTCGCGCACCATAGTCGCCGGCTGATAAAGGCGTGCCCGCCAAGAACGCACTTTCCTCGGCTTGGCCACGAGCAGACCCCCGCTCCGACGTCAGCAGGTTTGTCTGGCGGTCATTTTCCAGCTGGGTCCCTGGCAACGAGCACTTCTGCCCACAGCAGGAGAATGACGAGCCGAAACTTGCTCACCGCCGGGGGCTCGCCGATCGGTGAAGACAATCAACCCCGCCGTTGTGTGTGACATGAGTCCGAAAGGCGAGAATAAGACTTGGAAAAGCTGCTTGGTTCGGGTTAGCATGTCGGCTAGTTGTCATGCCTCCTGTTTTGTTTATGCTCTTTCCTCCGTCTTTGAAGCCGGGGCAGGGAAAGGACAAAAGCTGGACAAACTCCAGTGGCATAAAATACCGTTCAGGAGAGGAAGAAGTCGGCAGTTTTCACCATTATTCAGTAATTTTGCCCTGTCATACTGAATAAACGCATGTTTAATATTTCATATTCCATTTAGCAAGACTGTTGTCATGACCATACCATTTATTTAGCAATTGGGGGAAAATACTTAGATAAAAAATAATATCCTGTAAAAATATTGGAGAGATTGAAACAATCATGACATTTTGCTGCTCTGTCGTATTTTCCTCATTCTAAATCTTCCCCGTCAATGGGCTGAATTCTAAATCAGATGAAATCGTGACCCTCCCGACATCATCATCCAGCTGGGGACGCTAGAGCGCTATAATGACAGGCGGGTCTAAACTGCAGATTGAAAGACTAATTTCTCGTCATCTGCGCTTTGCCAAATTGTTGTATATAGTCGAATCGTCTCAAAATATACTAATTTACATAATAATGCTTTTTTTTTTTAATTATGCTGTCACAGGCACTTTAAAACTATTGTGTGACATTTTACTATAATTATACTTTTACTACAGTAATCTATATTTCATATGACGTAAAGCGCATAGAAATACTTTGTGTTGAATTCTGCTTTGCAAATAAATTTGCTTTATCTAATTTTTTTTATAATACTTGTAGTTCTAACAATCAAATACAATTATATTCTATGTAGAACTACTGTTTATTGGACAGTCTTACTTCCACATGTGACTCACCTTTAAATATTAATCAGGTTCTGCAGAAAACTTCAAAGAATGATCATATATCCGCACCATTGACAGCGGTAGACGTTCAATCCATTTTGACCAGGAGGGGCGAATGAACGTTCGTTCATTCGCCCCTCCTGGTCAAACTGGATTGGACGTCTACCGACGTCAATAGCAGCCAGTGGCGAGGTGGTCCGTGTCGCTCGTAAATTGGCACAAGATGTCTTGAAATTGTGCACGAAAACAACATTCATCCTCAAGTCTTTTGTCGAAATACTATGACTGGAGGCGTAAAAATGTTCGTCTAAGATTAACCAAATCGAGTCTAGGACGAAACGCGATCACACACAAACACGTAGATTGACTAATGTCCACTGTGCGGTTTTCGCTCAAGCAGGCGGACTCTAGAAAAGTTCGTTCCGCCCATGAGCGGAGCCGCTCCAGTCGTTGTAAACGTTCCCGGCGCTCCAGGCCGTTTTAGGTCATCTGTTGGCCGTCGTTTCCTGCCGGCTGAACGTACTCCTCCGTTTTGTCCCAGTCCGACACCCAGCCACCGCCCCCGTTGGGGTCCTGGGCGGTGGCCCCGTAGCCGCCGCCGCCCCCGCCTGCATTTCGGTACAGCTCTTCGGTCTCGTTAGCCAGCTCGTCCTCGTCTAGGATGCCACACTTCTCGTCGCTTAGCTGCTCCGGCTCGGCCCAGGCTTGCTTCTCCCCGGAGGCGAAGAGGCCTGCGAGGGGGCGTCGAGTGACGATTATTGGACTGATCCACAGATAGTCGATTATCAAATGAATTGACTACTATTTTGTGAGTCGATAATTTGTTTGGAAAGGTGGTCGACATAAAAAAATAACGTCTAAAGTATTTCTACCAGGGGTGAAAGTGGCTAGAATTTCTTGCCGAACTCCCCGATGTGAAGGTCGCCACGGAGCCAGAAATTTTGTTTGTTTATTTATTTATTTGTTTTCATTTTTTTAGGGGGGTGGGGGCCAAACCTCCTAAAACTACTGAAATGCAAAGAAAACTGTTTTGGCACACTTACTTCTATAGCACATACAAAAACTGATTTTCATTCAAAATTGTCTTTTTTCAATGATTTGCAAAATAAAAGTTAACAAAAACAGCAATAACCCCAACCTCCATTTCCTAATTTTTATTTTCCCTCATTTCCTCACATACTAAATGCCAAATCTCAATTTTAACTACTGAAGAACATAGGATGTACAGTATATTAAAATTGAAGTTAATGTAAACATTTTTTTTTTTTTAAATTTTCATTCAAAATTGCATTTTTTCAGATTTACAAAATTCCATCTCAAACTCCATCTAATTTTCATTTTCCCTCATTTCCTCAAATCTAAAACCAAAACCTCAATTTTTACTATTCAAGAACATAGGATGTACTTTCAAATTGAAGATAATGTAAACATTGACATTTTTGAAATAATAAAGATATAAGTAACATACATTCAGAAAAATAAGTACAAATTTCTGATATTATGCAGAGTGAAATGGAATATATTTAGAAAATCGCGCAAACACTTTTTTAAATCATAAGGAAATGAATAAGTAGTCAAACATAAATGAACAAATATAAGTCCAAAGTGCATCCTAAGATGTTCTGAACCTCCCCATCAGAGCAAATAAAACTAAATATGATAAACAAGCCTCCTCAACTCTTTCCTTGCGCTTAAAGATTTGATCCTTTTTCTGTTGCATTGCCTTTTTTTCTGTCACATCAATTCTTTTTTTTTTTTTTTTTTTTTTTTTGCTGTTCCAGAAAACACACATTTGAACCAATCAGAGCTAACCATTTCTGGTGATCACATGTCAGTATGTCAGCCAATTGAACGGATAAATGAGTCCAGGCATTTTGCTTTAAAGCGTGCATTCGCACTGAAGTGACTCATCATCGTCAGACTCAGATAACTGCAGTAGCTCGGGAAACCTCCATGCCGTCCGTGGCATAAAATAAATAATAAATATAAGTGGAAACGGATTACGCTACACAAGCACTTCATTATGCTTGTTGTTAACACTTGTGTATGTAAATCTGATGGTGGTAGATTGTTTTCTTCTTGGAGATGAAATGAATGTGTGGCAACACATGCATTTAATCGTCCCGATCGTTTTAGTTTGAGTATCTGCCGATCCCAATATATCCCGATCCGATTGCCTTTTTTTTTCTCCTCCCGATTCAATTCCAATCATTCCCGATAATTTTTCCCGATCATATACATTTTGGCAATGCATTAAGAAAAAAATGAATAAAACTCGGACGAATATATACATTCAACATACAGTACATAAGTACTGTATTTGTTTATTATGACAATAAATCCTCAAGATGGCATTTACATTATTAACATTCTTTCTGTGAGAGGGATCCACGGATAGAAAGACTTGTAATTCTTAAAGGATAAATGTGACTTTGTATACTGTGACTAAATATTGCCATCTAGTGTATTTGTCGAGCTTTCAGTAAATGATAGTGTAGCCATTTAACTGTTCTGCCCAAATGCATGATGGGAAGTGCAACCATGACTGTGCGTGGAGGCACCAATTGATATATCGTCTCTGCATTGGGAAATAACATAGGGTGTTAAGAAAAAGATCAACTATTACTTTTCTTCCCCACATTGCTTCCCACGATATTACTAATTATTGAGAGAAGGATTGTAAGGCTTTAGCCAATTAGAAAAAGGCTTCAAAGTCTGCCAAAATTCTCTCTACTCATTTTACGCTGCCTTTAAGCTCTATATATACGTAAAACAGTGCCATTATTGATTGAACACGACAATGCGTGAGTGGGTCGTGCAGCGCATGCGTTAATTGCGTTAAATATTTTAACGTAATTACCGCCGTTAGCGCGATAAATTTGATAGCCCTACTTTAAGCCAAAACTAAAGACTCTGGATGAGTGTAAAACATTTTGTCTGCAACATTAAATACAATTAGAAAACGATTTGATTAAAAAACATATATATTAAAAAAGGCCTGTCCGATATTTTTTTGCCATTTCCGATACTTTGAAAATGACGTCGGCATCCCGATCGATCGGGACATCTTTAAAAATAATGGTTCGTGTCAGTCAGGTTCATACCGTAAAATATGACGCCACCATAATGGACGATAGAGGCGATGAGAAACACGCCTTGCCACTCTTCACGTGTCTGCCAAGAAAATAAAGAGATTTGCTCAGAGACAAGTTATCAAATTGCCTTTCAATATATCTCACCTTATGTTTTGTCATGGCGCCGACTATTAGCGGACACACCATGCCGGAAAGCGTGCCCACCCCATTGGAGATGCCCATGAGGATACTGGCGTAGCGTGGCGCAATGTCCAAGTGGTTGACATTGAAACCTTAATGCAAGGCAAGTTCATTTGTATAGCACTATTCCGCACAAAGTCATTCAACATGTTGTACATCAGTTTCTTTGGGGGCTGCCACATTCCCACTTCAAATTGATTGGGCATCCACTCATGGACAAACTAATTTCAAATCACGGCAGAATAACGATTGGATGCTACATGCAGAGACACTGCTACAGTTTCAATCTAACTTTTGAGGAACAAAAAAAATCTGTTGTTGGCGAACAAAAAACTGCTTTGTTTGACATCACCTGAAATGGCAAAGCCTGAAAATCCCACCGCGAGAACCAAGAAGGAGATGGCCACACCCTTGGTGTGGGAGAAGCCCACCACCAGCAGCAAAGTGGCCTCCATGCCAAAACCTGACAACAAAACAAGAGGTCAGCAAGCGCCTCAAGTTTCCTTGCACGTGCGTACCATTCACCACCATATTGATTCTTTCCCTTCTTCAAAAATAACCCACCATTTTGTAAAAATAAACTCAATTTGTGTGTATTTTCTACACGGAAAAGACTAGGGCCTTAAAGATGACAAAAAGAATGAAGATTGTCAAATATTGTAGAACAACCCCCAATATTGGTGCAAAAACCATTTAAAATTTTTTAAACTTAAAATAAGAAAAATAAAATACTAGGTATGAATTTACAATATTAAATTAAAAAACTAAAGCCATTGAAAAATGGTACAAAATATTGGGTCCAAAATTATATTTTAAAAGATTGACACACAAAATACAGAAATAACTGAAAATACAGAAAATATTAGATTAAAAGAAATCCCAAATATGAAGAATGACACAAAATATTATCCTATATGGAAGTAAATCTGTACTTTTAACACTGAATTTTTCCAGAGTTGAAATTCGGCCTTTCAAAAAAAATCTGAAGAAAAAATTCAATCGCAAATAAATACTGTCACAAAAATGAAGCAAAAAAATATTTTTTGAGTGAATGAATATTTTTTGTGGCTAATTTTTTTAGCCTGAATTTTGATGCAGAAAAAAGTTCAGTGTTAGAAATTCCAATTCCAGTGGCACAGATTTACCTCCGTTAGCCTACCAAAACGAAAATAGGCTTGCAAAAAACTTAAAACAAAGTACACAAAAATACTGGATCAAAATTACATCGTTAAAGCAACACTATGTAACTTTTCAGTTTTGGTTGATTTTAGCGACACCGGTGGACAAAAGTGGTAGTGTTTTTCCTTAAAGAAGCCTGCGTTTCCCATGAGGACCAGCGCATACACCCATAGTGTCATAAAATCATCAGTCAATCACAAATCAATCTCCTGGTCACCTGTGGATGGATAAAACGACAGTGTTGTTGTCGTTTTCGTGAATGATGACGGCAACGAAAATATTCCGTCAACGAACAATTTTTTCATAACGCTGACGTCACGATGACGCACTGAAAACGTTTCTTTGGAGACTAAAAACATGATGAGATGGATGCCAGTATTTGTCTGACGACACGCAAACGAAATGAGAATACGCCAGCTTCCGTCATAAATTCACAATGTGCAGAGGTGGGTAAAATAGCCAACAAAATTACTCAAGTAAGAGTAGCATTACTTCTAAATAATATTACTCAAATAAAAGTAAAAGTAGTCATCCAAAAATTTACTCAACTCCAAGTAAAACAAGTATTTATTTTAAAGGAATACTCAAGTAATGAGTAACACTATGACTAACTGCTTACAATGTTTGATTTTTTTTTTGTAATCATTTTTTTCTCAGCACAACTTCATCTATATCAACTGTTATGGTTATACTGCATTATTATAACCTATTACATGACCATATTTGGCCAAAAGTATGACAAAAAAATCATCGAATTTGGACCAGAAATCCAAAATATGAAACGTCACCTGTCCAAAGAGCATGAGCGCCCTCTAGTGAAGAAAAATATGTTAACTCTGATTGGTACAATGGAGTCATGTGGTCATTGTTTCGACGTCTCATTGGTGAAACAGACGGCCACTGTCAGCATCTCTGACAATAATAAAGTCAATATGTAGACTAAAGACGAAAAATGTAACAACTCGAGTGTACCTCAAAGTAGTGGAGTAAGAGTATTGTTTCTTCACAAATCTACTCAAGTACGGTAAATGTTAAAAGTATTGCATGATAAAACTACTCTAAGAAGTACATTTTTCTCAAAAAGTAAATCTAACTGAGTAATAATAATGATAATTTCTTATTGTATGTATGCATTTAGCAGTGTTTGGTCATGTCATTCATGTGACGTGCTGCGCCTCCACCTGAGACCCCCACACGCCCCACACACAGGCTTAAGCGTGTGGCCATTCCAGACTCTTTTTGTGAAACACATGTGTCAGGTGCTGCTTGTTTTGTTTTCTTATCTTGGCTATGCCATGTTGCTTTAGCCTTTAAAGGTCTGTTCTGAGTGACCATCACACACTAAACTAACTTGTAGTGATAGCATTGCGTTCGCGTTAGCATTAGCATTCAGTGCAGTGACTTGGTGTCTTCTTAAACTCTTGGAAAACATTTTACGCGGCGTCCAGGTGAGTTTAATTAATTGCAAATAATGTCCTGTTTTCCTGCTCAGTGTGTATTATCATCATGAAAATGGTGATATCCTTGTAGGCTTGGCAGTTATGTGCTCGTCTGTCCTGTTCATTCGAAATTGTTGGAAATCTTTTATTTATTTATTCATGGACTAAAAGTTTTGAAGTTTATAGACGAAAACATTTTGAGAATTGTCGACTAAAACTAGACGAAATTTGTCAAGAGCAGTGTTGGGAGTTACGCTAGGGTGACCAAACGTCCTCTTTTGCCCGGACAAGTCCTACTTTCACGTAGTGTCCTCGTGGTCCGGGCGGGTTTTATAAATTCATAAAAATGTCCGTTTTTTAATGATTTTTTAATGATTTTTCACGGGACCAATTTGAAGAGAATCCCTCCGACCGCTGGGTGGCAGCAGTTGACATGGCTCCTACGAGAATGGAGGGAAGTAGTAGTAGTTCTTGTTTTTGTTGGCAGTTTACCCCTATCATGAGGCATTTCCGCCATCTACTGGGTTGACGATTTGGCCACAATGCCTGAAGTTTTGTTTTTTTTAATGATAAATACGTATATAATGGCAACTGTTGACTTCTGTGGGAGCTTTGACTGTAAAATCCCGTTTGGTGTCGCATCGGCGCGCTGCCGATGATTGTAAACTTTTATAGCAAAGTTTGATTTTTGCCTCAGCTAGCTATCAGTAAGCTAAACCGCGCTAGGCATTATGGGAAACGTAGTTTTGAACTGCTACGTTTGGAAACATGCTGATTGAATAGTTTGTCAGTTTATTTCGGTTTTTGTTTTTGTGCAATCTAGAACATTGAATGAGAACATCAATCGAATGGGAATAACAATTTGTCAAGGACAATTGTCGTGATAGTAATTTATAAAAATGTTTAGTTGGCACATAGCCTACTGTGTGTATGTGTATTGACTGGACTACATTTCTATGGGTCTGCATTTTATATATATATATATATATATATATATATATATATATATATATATATATATATATATATATATATATATTTTTTTTTTAAGTCATTATTTATTTATTTTTTTCAAACTGCATTTTTCCATCCAGAGTGAGGGGGCACACTTTAAATATATTAAAGTGATATAGGCATCTTTGAGTGAACTTTGAGGAAAATTCAAGTATCTTGAGGCCGGGCTGAGGCTGGGCTGAGTGTCCTCTTTTTTAGAAATCAAAATATGGTCACCCTAAGTTACGCCATTATAAATAACGCTGTTACGTAACGGCGTTATTTTTTCAGTAACGGGGTAATCTAACTAATTACTTTTTCTGCCGTTACAACGCCGTTACCGTTTCTGACGGTCAAAAGCGGTGCGTTACTTACTCTGAATAAATTGAAGAAACTACCAGCCGTGTCGAGTCGACTCTCTGCTCTGTTGATTTGTCATCCAAGACTTGGGGTGCGTTCAGGTTCGAGAATAGCGCACGTACTTCTGACTCCAAGCTGTTTGTCCCTGCTCATTCAATTAGACAATGCTTTCCAAAGTTTGGAAACGTTTCTGTGTTTGCTACACCTGATGCTAGCCTCGTTCCCATCTCCCACTGTCAGCCAGCAATAATTCTGCTTCCATCTTGAGGACGGCAGACGCTTTGAAGGTGACGTGAATTGTCGGGAAACGAGCCTACCTGAATGCTGCCCCTCGAGAGATGCAATGGAAGTGATTGTGATTGGCTGAGGGTTAGAGTCATGTGTCGTGGTAAGCCAATCAGAGCCGGTGATTTCACAAGCAAACCGGAACAGCGCGTGCGGCAATCACACACACGCAAAACAGATGCACAGGGTCGGGATGGCAGAGCATTCAGAAGAAAAATTGTCCTTTAAGAGGTGGAGATATAGACACTATTTCAAGTTTGTCGAAATTAAAGGAAAGAACCTGCATGTAATGTGTAATTTATGTCCCGGGGCAAAGCTTTTGTCGACATCTGTGGTAAGCAATTCAAATCTGCTGAAGCACCTAACAAGTTAACTACCTGTCTGTTCTTCTCTAGTCCACTGACTCGAATACTGCTCAGAAAATTTCAAATTCTTTGACATACAACAAGTTCTTTTTAAAGTAACGGAAATAGTTACTTTCCCTGGTAACTAGTTACTTTTACTATAGAGTAATTCAGTTACTAACTCAGTTACTTTTTGGAAGAAGTAGTGAGTAATGTAACTAATTACTTTTTTAAAGTAACGTGCCCAACACTGGTCAAGAGCAGGGGTCCCCAACCGCCGAACGGTACCGGTCCGTGGCGCATTTGGTACCGGGCCGCAAAAGAAATAATAATTTATTAACGACTGCATAATGGCCAAATTAAATAGTAATAATAGTAATAGTAATAGTAATAGTGTAAATAGTTTTTTAGCACCGTTGGATAACATTGAGAGTCCAATTGAATATAAAAGAGGGCTTTTTCACCGCCACAAAAGCTTTGGGAGCAAAATTTTATAAGGGTGCAAAATTTGACAGAACACCAGTCCATGAAAAAAAAAAAAAAATCATGCCGGTCCTTGGTGCAAAAAAGGTTGGGGACCTCGGTCTAGAATTTTCTATGAAACGACTAAAATATGATTAAGATTAAGTATTTTCTTCCAAAAGACGAAGACTAAGAAAAAAATTTAAATGGCTGCCAAAAACAACACTGCAATGACATTTCTGTTTCCAGCTGCTATGTGAAGGATGAATAGTAATAAGGTAATGAATCCAGTTGTGGCTTAACAATAGCATATGACGGTTAGCAACCTCAAGATATAAAAGAGGTGTCATTCAACTAACTAGTTGTCAGTGGACATATCACAACTGTAATGAAAATATTTTATAAAAGTTTAAAAGTTACCTAGTGTTGCTTTAACGCAAAATATTATCAAATAGATGAGAAAAGTAATGGAAAATCGAGGCTTCCTTACCTCCGCAGTTCATGAGTTTCCTGACGTTAGTGGTGGTCATGATGTGATTGGAGCGCAGGTGGTCGGCAATCTGGCCTCCGATTGGCACAATAATGGTCATCACCAGGTGGGGAAGCGCAGACACGATTCCCACCTTGCGTCCGAAACAAAAACTTTTTCTTATTCCGTTCGGTGAAAAAAGACACACTAAATACGCGGGAAGTCACCTTGCTGATCTCGAATCCGAAGACCTCCTCAAAGTAGGCGGGCTGACTGATGAGGAGCAGGTAGAAGGTCCAGCTCCTACAGAAGTTGGCCACGATGATGGCGTAGACCGGCATGGAGGTGAAGAAGGCCCTCCACGGCGTGTTGAATTTCTGAAAGCGGACGGTACAGCTTTCAGAGAAAGAGAGGTATGACGCCATCTGGGGAAAGCGGACGCACCGTCACGGAATGTTGAGCCGACTCGCCGATGCTTTCCTCGATGTATTTGCGCTCCTCTTCCGTGATAGTGGGATGGGCGGCGGGGCTTTCGTACGACACCATGATCCAGAAGCAGTACCACATGATGCCGAAACTTCCTGCCAGAGGGGGAAGAGCGTCCGAAAACGGGCAAATTCACGACACGTTCATGCCTTGAGTCGTCCATTGCCGTCAATGGCAGCCAATGAGTTAAGGGTTCATATCTCGCTCTCGGTCTCTTTGAAATTCTTGCTAAAATGTGCCTCTTAACTGATTCAATGCCATTGACAGCAAGAGACACCCAATCCATTTAAACTGGGATGGCTAGCATTGGACGATCATTTTTCAGTACCAGTTTCAATCCATTCTGATGTCAAATTTTTGGGGTGTTTTATTTTAACTTATTGTCTGCCATTGCGCAAATGAATTAGACGTCCACCACTGATATTGGTGTTTTGAATACATGTACTTTTATTATTTTACTGACTAACATAGCATATAATCAGTGGATACTATACTGCCAGTCAATGTGTTAATTGATAAAATAATTAATAACAATTTTAAAATAGCAAACATACAAAACTAAAGTACAATATTTAGTTTTTTTAATGTGTTTATTGTTTTTAAGCAACACTTGGTAACTTTTCAGTATTAGTAAATTTTTGCGACGCTGGTAGACAAAAGCGGTAGTGTTTTGCCTTAAGGAAGACTGCATTTCCCATGAGAACCAGCGCACACCTGCATGGTGTCGTAAAATCATGATGGTCGCCTGCAGATGAATTAAACAACATTTCTTGTTTCCGGCGGCTGTATGAAGGATGAAAATTAATAAGGTAATGAATCCAGTTGTGGCTTAACAATAGCATATGACAATTAGCAACCGTGTAGCTTAGTGTGGTTAAAACCCAGGGATGCGGGAGGAAACCGGAGTACACCCACGCAGGCAAGGGAAGAACTTCACACAGGGAGACCAGAGACCGGTATGGAATCAACAATCACAGAACTGTGAGGCGGATGTGCTAACCATTCTGCTTTTTTCATTAAAATATGTTTCCCAAGAAAACTAAGTGTTATGAATTTTCCACCATGCCCCAAACAAAAAAATCTCTTTTCTTGGAGACAGTTTGCAGTGGATGGTTGACTGTGAGACAAAAGAAATTGTAGCACCGAAACTAATCAGACAAGTGCAAATGTATTCAAAAAAAGTAACTTAAAGGGAACCTCGGACTTAACTTGTAGGCTCTAATGAGCCACAATTGTTCTCTTTTACTAAAATATATTATTTAAAACATATATTATTGACATTGATTTAAACATCTATGATATTTAGTACATGTTTTGACCTACGGAGGACGACATGTTTTACAATGCACGCTGGGGGTGATGACGTGGTTGGGCTGGGCTGGGAGAATAGCTGTGCTAGCTAGCAAGCAAAGCTAGTATGATGACTGGCATGATTTTGTCACATTATGTTGCTTGTCAGATTGTTTTGTGACAGAGCTGTCATACCTGCATCTAGCTCATCAGAAGTGTCTTTAAACCGATCCTAGGCGGCTTGCCGAGAATTGACTTGCTTCCATTTGACAGTTTGTATATCCCTTCGTTGCTAGTTGCATCATTGCCTTGTTTTTTTTTTTCTCGTTTGTCTACCTCTCACCACAGTTTTCCCTGGGTTTTTTAAAAAAAAATTTAATTGATCCCGACCTACTGTCACGGACACTTTTTGTGTCTCCCTTTTCGCGATCGTGTCTTTTTTGTGTGTTCAATAAACCCTTTTACGCAATCCCTGTTATTGTTGTTTGCTTGCTGTTCGAAGTGAGCCGCGTTTTCGAATTCTGTGGTCAAGCCAGCCACACTTTTCAGTTGCATTTCCCTTTCAGGTTTTACCACACAGAGAGAACGCATGTGGGTTGCGATATAAGGAAAATCATGACTAACATCAAGCAGAAGTATAGTCCTGTGGTCTATGCGCTCGTCTGTCGTAGGGGAAACGCAGCTTCAAATCCCGCTGGAGATTGTAATTTAATTGCTTTTGCTGTTTGTTTTGTGAAATATCGACAGCCCTGTCCTGCTCATCACTTTTCCGTTCGGGTTCAAATTGGAAGAGCAGAATCAACAACATATTTATGGAGCGAAATAGTAACAGTTTTTTCTAGTTCGTTTTTTTTTTTGACACTTTGGTAGCACAGCAGCGCCCCCCCCCCCCCCCCCCAGTAACAGTACCGCTCAGAGTGCATTGCGTCGTCAACAACAATGGCGACCTACTAGTTAATCCAATTTTACAAATTTTGTGTTAAGACGAAAACATTAAGAATTTTAATTTAAAAAATTTAAAATAAAAATTTTAATCGAGTTAATTACAGCTTGAAAATTAATTAATCGCAATTAATCGCAATTCAAACCATCTATAAAATATGCCATATTTTTCTGTAAATTATATATATATTCTGTAAAATAAATTGTTGGAATGGAAAGATAAGACACAAGATGGATATATACATGCAACATACGGTACATAAGGACTATATTTGTTTATTATAACAATAAATCAACAAGATGGCATTAACATTATTAACATTCTGTTAAAGCGATCCATGGATAGAAAGACTTGTAGTTCTTAAAAGATAAATGTTAGTACAAGTTATAGAAATTTTATATTAAAACCCCTCTTAATGTTTTCGTTTTAGTAAAATTTGTAAAATTTTCAATCAAAAAATAAATTAGTAGCCCGCCATTGTTGATGTCAATAATTACACAATGCTCATGGGTACTGAAGCCTATAAAATCAGTCGCACCAAAGCGCCAGCAGAGGGCGGCAAAATTCCATAAAACACAATTAACAAGTGGGCATTTCACTCTACTGACATTTAAATCTGTCTGAGCGGGACATGTGCGTTAATTGCCTCAAATATTTTAACGTGATTAATTTTAAAAATTAATTACGCGATAATTTTGACAGCCCTAGTTTTAATATTATATTATTATATTATTATAACTCATACTAACATTTATCTTTTAAGAATTACATGTCTTTCTATCCGTGGTAAACAACTAAAAACTCAATTCCTACTTTTTTTTGCAATCATATTGCAAAATATGGAATAAACGCTGACCATAAACGCTTACCGTAGACATAAAAGACTGAGGACCATCCTGAGTACTGGACCAGAATCCCAGCCAATGGCATAGCGATGACAGCACCCGCATAAGAACCTAATTAAAAATAAAACCAGATAGGAACTTCTTGAAGAAATATGAGTTTAGGTTAAATCGTCGACTGCCATCTTTACCGCAGAAAGCTGTCGTAGCCAGGCGGCTTCTCTCCAGGGGCGGTGCCCATTTGGCCCAAATGCCGTGACAGGCCGGGTACGACACCCCCTGTTGGACGATGACAGACAATTAACAAGATCGGTACGGTTTTAGGAGACATATACGCGCGTCACCTCCACCAGGCCTTGAAACACCCTGACGAGGATGACGCAGCCAAAGTGCATGCGGGCCGCCGACGGGATGAGCATGTTGAGGAAGGAAGTGGCAACGATGGCAAACCCGAAAACTCTGAAAGCAGGGAGGGAAGTAGAAAAAGGAAAAGGTAGCGCTTCAGGTAAACGGCGTCGGCGGCTAACCTGTTAGCGGCAAATTTTTGGCAGATGAAGCCGCCGGGAATTTGCGTGACGATGTAACCCCAGAAGAAGGAGCCGTGGATCATTCCCACTGTCTCTGGGTCCCAGTCGAACTGAGCTTTCTGGTGGGAAAAAACAAGACGTCAATTAATCCTTCTGCTACCAATTGAAATAGGTTTGTCACTAGTAGGGATGGCAGCGAATGAAGGAACATTCGCTGCCACCCTCCCACATCAGATGGATTGGACGTCTAGCCAAGGACTTAAATATAAAGCATTGGAGTCACTAGTTTACAACTAGTAGAGGTTCAATCAAGGGCGTAGGTTTGCATAGGGACGGTAGGGACATAACACTATCAACTTTTCAGGATGTTCAAATATGTATAAGATAACGAGTTCAGTTAGCCAGGTAATTAAGATAGTCTTCCCATCAGTCAGGATAGAATAGACCCTACGATTATTAAGTGAATTATTTTTATTATGTTCAAACTTACATTTACATCTTTTAACTTGCTGAATAAGTGGGTCCATTTTTTTTGCCCTCAAACGCACGTCTGATTGGCTGATGACTTGACCCACCCCCGACACACACACGCACGCTCACACAGCCCCGACAGAAATACATGTCGACAACATGCCCCCTCCTCCGCCCTCTTCAAAGAGGAGGGATATTCGTTTTTTTTAGCCAGCAGCAGCCACTGTAAGTAATTTAAAAAGACGCATAAGTTGTGGAGGTGGGAAACACACCACTAATTTTGCTACTGAAAGTCTGACCGGCATCGGAGATAGCATAACATTAAGCTGTGTGACCTTGCTAACCTGCAAAACCCGAGTAGGAAGCTCCTTATAGAGAAGTGTCCTTCTGTTTGCGTTTTCTACTGTTTATGTGAATTAAATTTTGAGAAATGTAGTGAACTCTGCTGGAGACTATACTGTATAACCAGGAAAACTTGAGCAAGAAGCTACTTAGAGACAAGTGCTGCTTAACTTCATATGTTGCTATACAACACAACATACACACAACATAATCATAATTAACTACCGGTATGTACAGTACATAATTTTTTTTGGGGTGGGGGATGCCACGAGCTACCCACACTAGCGTTGCGATCGACTGGTTGATCGTGATCGAGGTAATGAGCACCCTTGATTTAGCATATCAATTAATTAGGTTCAAATGTGTGAGAAATGTAGCCCTGACCCCAATTCACCCAATCTGTTTGGTCTTATTAATGTCCCATCCCGAGTAAAAAGTGTACATTCAAGTTATGCTGTTATATCGTCCCTACCAATGTTGAGACCAAACCCACGCTCTTGCATCCAATCCATTTGAAGTGGGAGGGATGGCAGCAAATTTGTTGTTTGTTTGTTGCCAATGCTTCACAGTTGGTATGAGGTCAAACATGTCCTCTGTTCTGGTATCCAAATAATTCAATTTTAATTTTATTTTATTTTATCTGTCCAAAGAACATTGTTTCAGAAGCCCTGGTCTTTGTCTACAGTCACTCTGAAAAACTTCAGTCTGGCCTTCCTGTTCTTCTTGAACAGCAAAGATTTCCTCCTTGCACACCTCCCATGAAAGTTAAACTTGTGAAGTCTGTTTCTGAGAGGCATGCACCATCACGTCAACAGTAGCAAGCGCCTGCTGTAGGTCCTGTGATGACATTTTAGGGTTTTTGGAGACTTTTTTTTACCATCTTGCGGTCTGCTCTTGGGGTGAACTTGCTTGGACGGCCAGACCTGGGCATGTGTGCAGTTGTTTTGAATGTCCTCCACTTGTAGACTTTTTTCTGGACAGTGGAATGGCTGATCTTATATTCTTTTGAGATCTTTTGAAATCTCTTACCAGACTAATAAGCATCTACAATCTTCTTTCTGATGGCCTCAGACAGTTCCTTTGATCTCACTATGGTGTTTTCTCTCACTTCAACAGTCAGGGGCACACCAAACTAAATGTAAAGTTTAAATAAGGCAAGCCGCCTTCAAAACACTGGGTAATGGTGTTCTAATCATGTGCTCCTGATGTGATGCACTCTTGTGTGATTTTAGCCATTTTGAGTGGGATTGAATGTGGGGGTGTCCTAATTTATTCCTCAACAGAAATTGCATTTATTTAAAATTACATTTTACAGAAAGTTATCTTTTTTTCCCCAGTTTTGTTTAGTTCTATTACTTGAATCTCTCAAGATTGTTAAAATTGATATTTAAAATCCATATGACCCAATATGTCTGAAAAAAACACAGGTTTCCATAGGGTGTCGTAATTTTTTCACTCGACTGTATATACATATATTATAAAATGTATGTATATATAAAGTTTAAAATAAATTTTCAAAACAAAAAACAAAAACAAAAAAAACAGTTAAATTATTTTTTTAAATTTTAGTTTTGTTAATGTTGTTTAAAAAAGTCATTTACATTTAATATGTATTTTTTATTTACAATTTAAACACAATTTTAAAATGGACTTTTGTTTTTGTTCATTTGTCATGATTCTACAGGACCAAAAAAAAACATTATTTTTAAAAATTTAAATGAAATTTATTTTTAATATTTGTACTGTAATTCACTAAACCTTACCCGATTACTCCTATGAAAGAAAACTATTTTACAATTTAGTACACTAGACAGACAAAACTGGATAAAAAGCAGTTGATGTATTACTTGCACTCAAGACTCACCACCACGACTTCCTTGTTGTCCCTGTAGATAGTGTGGCTGTTCACCATGCTGACAATGGCCACGCCCAGATTGCAGCGGATACCGAAGGAGATGCAGAAACCAATGCCTGACAGGATGGCGATAATGTAGCGGCGCGGTAGCCCGAAACACGTGCAGTCCACCGCCGGCAACTCCTTCTCCTCCACCAACTCCGGACGACCCTCGGCCGACAGCTCGATGGTCTCGCCATTCTCCTGCTTCTTCTCCAGAGCGCTGGCCCACAAAATTTGACATTTACCGAATGTATTACCGTGTCCGTCGCCTACATGTACCGCACTCTAGAAGTTGCAAAGACAATGACTGTTACTCTTAGCCTGTCAGTAGCAGCTAATGAGTTAACCCCAGATTTTGGTTTCGAACCTGAATTTGTTAACATAATTTTTCGGGTTTTGACTAGGCATGTGCCTTTATGATAACCTTAAGCCAAAATATCAAGGTTTCACGCTATAATGGTATTGCAATTACAGCTCTAAAATGTGTTACTTTGAGATATTTGGGTTTTTTAAAAATTAACTTTTTTTCCAGTGAACAGGATTTTTATTTTTTAAAACATATTAGCAAATTGGAACATAAGTATAATGTTAAAATAAATGAAAAAGAAAACAAAATATTCTAAATAAAATGAAAATGCAGCCCTTTAGGTGAGCCTGAACTCACAGCCACAGTTCAACATTATTGCCATAAGAACAAAAATAATTGAATTATTTTCCATTAATAGCATGTATGCATGACTCGTATCATGTTTACATTATACACACACACTCGCTTTCTCAACACAGACAGCTGCCAGACAAACAAAAACATGTTTTACCACCGCTAGACACACTAAACACGCTGGAGTAAACTCTCGTAGCTGGTGGGAAAAGTTCACGACAGTGTTTTCCAACCTTTATTTTGTATAAATGCGAAATCATATTGGAGGTATTGCCTCCTCGGTAGCCACCCTCCGGAAAATTGTTTTACATGTCGGTTGGCCCTCTTCCTCTAAGCCACGGCTGTAACTTTTCTGTAGCCAAAGTTTTCCCATACCAGCGATTTCGTTTTCTTCAATGGTGGAGTGGAAAAAGTTCAGGAATTTCACCTCCTTCAGCCATCGTGTAGTACAGCTGACTCGCAGACACTGAGCAACAACTGGTGGGGCAAGGTTGAGCCTTACAGCTGCATACGAGGGATTTCTCCATGCATTTTTGGGACCTAAAAAAATTGCTAATTCAGGACGGTATGACGTAGTTTTTTTGCAGTTTTGAAACCTTGACGTTTTCATACCACGGTATACCTTGGAACCGGAAATCGGCACGTCTAGTTTTGACAGATGATGTTTCCGAGGAAATTGATTAATTATTCTCCATTCTTATTCCATGATTAAGTATTATTGGAACAAAATATTGTGGTTTAATTCTCCTTTAAAGACTCTTAACTCATTGGCTGCCATTGACAACGCTTGATGTCCACTTGATTTGAACTTCATAATTACATTGACGGGACACACGCCTTCAAGTAGGGGGGGCGTCCCACACTCCGTTTCAATTATTCGCAGTCGGTCGCAGTTATTCAATACATGCAGCGATCCAACGCCGGATTTAGGTTGAACAAGTACGAAAGCTGTACCGCACACAAACAGGAAGGATTGTCTCAGGAGTGATTTGTTTGAGGATTCAAGGTATTTATTAAATTTTTCGTACCACGCAGGCATTTTGAAACGTGAAAAAATCAATGGGAGAAATTAACCGCTACGGCATTGGCATCATAATTCCAAATATTTACATAAAATAAATGCTAACCGCCCGTTTTTTTTTTTTTTTTTTTTTTTTTGCTTTTAACCAAGAATCGAGACTGTTTTACAGTCATATCTATAAAGAATTCAGGGATTTAAGAATAATTTTCAATGTAAAAAGCTCTTAGTTGTAAGAATGCCGCCACAGTGGCTTAAAGACTAGCAGCATCATTCGACATATTTACGTGTAATAAATGCCAACTGCCCGGTTCTTTGCTCTTTCAAACCAAGAATCGAGACTGTTTTACATTCATATCTATAAAGAATTCAGGGATTTAAGCATTTATTCACAAGAATTTTCAACGTAAAAAGCTCTTTGTTGTAAGGCTGCAGCCACAGTGGCTTACAGACTAGCAGTACATTCGACATACAGTGGGGCAAATAAGTATTTAGTCAACCACTAATTGTGGAAGTTCTCCCACTTGAAAATATTAGAGAGGCCTGTAATTGTCAACATGGGTCAACCTCAACCATGAGAGACATAATGTGAAAAAAAAAATACAGAAAATCACATTGTTTGATTTTTAAAGAATTTATTTACAAATCATGGTGGAAAATAAGTATTTGGTCAATACCAAAAGTTCATCTCAATACTTTGTTATGTTTGTTATGTACCAAAAACGGAGGCCAAACGTTTTCTGTAACTCTTCACAAGCTTTTCACACACAGTTGCTGGTATTTTGGCCCATTCCTCCATGCAGATCTCCTCTAGAGCAGTGATGTTTTGGGGCTGTCGTTGGGCAACACAGACTTTCAACTCCCTCCACAGATTTTCTATGGGGTTGAGATCTGGAGACTGGCTAGGCCACTCCAGGACCTTGAAATGCTTCTTACGAAGCCACTCCTTTGTTGCCCTGGCTTTGTGTTTGGGATCATTGTCGTGCTTAAAGACCCAGCCACGTCTCATCTTTAGTGCCCTTGCTGATGGAAGATTTTCCACTCAAAATCTCTCGATACATGGCTCCATTCATTCTTTCCTTTACACAGATCAGTCGTCCTGGTCCCTTTGCAGAAAAACAGCCCCAAAGCATGAAGTTTCCACCCCTATGCTTCACAGTGGGTATGGTGTTCTTCGGATGCAATTCAGTATTCTTTCTCCTCCAAACATGAGAACCTGTGTTTCTACCAAAAAGTTATATTTTGGTTTCATCTGACCATAACACATCCTCCCAGTCCATCATCCAAATGCTCCCTAGCGAACCGCAGACGGGCCTGGACGTGTACTTTCTTCAGCGGGGGGATACGTCTGGCAGTGCAGGATTTGAGTCCCTGGCGGCGCATTGTGTTACTGATAGTAGCCTTTGTTACTGTGGTCCCAGCTCTCTGTAGGTCATTCATCAGGTCCCCCCGTGTGGTTCTGGGATTTTTGCTCCCTGTTCTTGTTATCATTTTGATGCCACGGGGTGAGGTGGAAGTTGAAAGTCCGTGTAGCCCAACGACAGCCCCAAAACATCACTGCTCTAGAGGAGATCTTCATGGATGAATGGGCCAAAATACCAGCAACAGTGTGTGAAAAGCTTGTGAAGAGTTACAGAAAACGTTTGGCCTCTGTTATTGCCAACAAAGGGTATAGACCCTACTCACCTACGTCACAAAATGACGTGTCGCTGTATCCGGCCGCCATATTGTCCGTATTTTTTAGACCTATTCTCATTGTTTTCAATTAGTCGTGCAAGTTATAGAGCAATTCATGGAAGCCCCGGTGTTATCTGACACCGTAAACTCATTGGATGCATTGCATAAAATGCGTTATGTGGAAAAGCTTCAGTTTATCCATTAGCCAGATCCATATTTGATGCCTAAATCGATGTTTTTCGACCCGCTGTCTTCGCCGTCTTTGCCTGACCCTGATATTTACAACTATCTTGTCCACACAAAATCAGCCTATTCTCACGAAAGTTTGAAAAACTTTAAGAGCTTGGAGGCTTATAAATGCTACGTTGCTGGTTGGGTGAAACAGGTCCTCGTACACGAAAATTCGGCAGGAATCTTGTGCTCGGGAAGGTGAGTTACGAAATTTTCAATTCAAAATCTTTTGTTCTTGCTAACATCCACTGTCAAGTCTAATGTATTTCATGTCATTTGTCATTGGAGCTAGGGCTTTTAATGTTTATATGGTTTAGCGATAGCACTCTCACTACATACATATATAATATGTAATAAATATGAAGTGCGATAGCACTACTCCAGATTGTCCCTAGTTGAATTTATTTTTTTGCTTTTGACCTCAATAGTGAAATTGTAAATTAATTGTATGACAACTGTCTTATTATCCCCTTATAATTATATATTTTCAGGTAGTTCATTCACAACGTCTGAGTGTATGTTGTCGGCGATTAGCCTAGCAATGATCTTAATTGTGGTTGTCAGCCCAAAACCCTCTAAATATATATTAAATGCATCTTACCAGATATAAAATGACTACTACATAATCTGTGGTAGTCGTTTGGAGCCCAGTTTTCTCGTCGAATTGCAGCAGTCAATCTCGCTCTCCTCTCCGGGTCTCTCGGAATACGGCAAAACTTCAAGTCTCTCCGTCTATCTTCTCTGTTTTTGCAACCGACCGCCACAGACGACTTCACCATTTTGATTATTAATGTTAACGAGCAGAAAAACACGCCATAATAGGAGGAATTTACGAAGCGCTAATGCATTAACATGACGAGTATACGGACAACATGGCGCGGGGGCGTGGCTGTGACGTCACGTGAGTAGGGTCTATATAACAAAGTATTGAGATGAACTTTTAGTATAGACCAAATACTTATTTTCCACCATGATTTGCAAATAAATTCTTTAAAAATCGAACAATGTGATTTTCTGTTTTTTTTTTTTTTTTCCACACTCTGTCTCTCATGGTTGAGGTTTACCCATGTTGACAATTACAGGCCTCTCTAATATTTTCAAGTGGGAGAACTTGCACAATTAGTGGTTGACTAAATACTTATTTGCCCTACTGTATTTACGTAAAATAAATGCTAACTGCCTGGTTCTTTGCTCTTCTAACAAAGAATCGAGACTGTTTTACGTTCATATCTATAAAGAATTCAGGGATTTAAGCATTTATTCACAAGAACTTGTAACGTAAAAAGCTCTTTGCGGTGATAAGGCAGCGCCACAGTGGCTTAAAGACTTGCAGCACATTCAAAATATTTAATGCTCACTGCCTGTTTTTTTTTCCTTTTAACCAAGAATCGAGACTGTTTTACGTCCATTTATTCACAAGAATTTTCAACCTAAAAAGCTCTTTGTGTACGTTTCCACCCGGTCAGCTTTGACAGAGATAGGCCCCCTATTAATCGGCCCCGTGTCCCATCAATATAATATGAAGTCTATGGTTAGAGATGTACACTGTTATAGTTTAGCTGCTATTGAAGGCGCTAGACGTTCAGTCCTTTTGAAGTAAAAGGACTGGCAGCAAATGAACATTAACATAAACCTACCCCAAACTTGGTCACATTTTGCCTTTATTTTCGTTGTACAGAGCACAATGAGATTAAGAGCTTCGCCATAATGTGCACCACATAAAACAAAAGCAAAAGTACAATAAAGCTAATATAAAAACACAAGTTATAGTGTACACATATTGGGAATAAAGTGAATAAGTGACTAGCAGCAAGTGACTTATACTAGTAGGCAGATGGCTGTCTTAATAATAGTTTGTGCATAGATATCAATGTAACTGTGCAAATATTGCATAAAAAGTATCCAGATTACGCAGTACCCAGATTGACAGAATTGAGAACATATGATTTAGTGGGATGCATGTGACAATGTTGTGGCATGAGACGTCTAATGTACTGAAACCTTGCAACAGGGGTGTGTAGACTTTTTCTATCCACTATATTTCTATTGTCTGAGTGGGTCGTGCAGTCATTGATGCGGATCAAGTATTAATAGATTCCCAAGTATGAATTATTAATAATTCTGGAAGCCTTGAACTATTTTTGTCTTTTCTCTTGTTTCCTTCCAGCTTGAAAGCTTTTTTTTTTTTTTTTTTTTTTTTTTTAAATCTGTTGCTGTCAACGCATCTAGCCGGTCTGTTCTTGTCGTTTTGTTTGTTTTACATTTTCAAATACGGCGGATGTGTATTTAGTGACTCGTGGTGGTTTGAGCGTGATTTAAACGCAATCCGCTGTAATCCTGGTGGGTTACCTTAGCTTCCCTCATGTTGCTGTGTGTATCCGGATTTGGTCCTCGGGCCGCCAGTTTGACACCTGTGGCTTGAAGTGACTCTTGTCTCATCCATATAAATGAATAAATAAATACACTATGCTACATACTAACATACAATACATAAATTCAGTGTTGCTAATAACGGCGTTAGAGTATAACGGCGTTATTTTTTTCAGTAGCGGGTAATCTAGGTAATTACTTTTCCCATTTTTGCAATGACGTTACCATTACTGAGGATGTGAATGGGCGTGTTGCCGCGTTACTACACACAGCTGCGTGGGTGGGACAGGGGATGTGACACCGTTGCAAACGCGATGATGATTGGCTTGGAGCATGAGCATAGCATTCGCGTTAGCATTAGTATACAGCGTGGTGAGCGTCATCTTAAACTTTCGGGCAACTTTTTTTGGCAATGAATTCGCTGTCAACCCTCCCACTTCAAACTGATTGGACGTCTATTCCCGTCAATGGCAGCCAAGAGCGAGCCAGTTGGGTTCGGCATTGACTGACTTCCTTTTCTTTCCGTCCAGGATTTGATCTGTGGTCTAAACACTTAAATCCTCTCCACAAATAGCCTTCCTCCGTTCCAAGCTGTCGAGGCCGGCAAATCCCCCGCGAGCGAGCGGTGCCCCCGCACGCCTCGGCGTAACCCCTCCCCCTCCGGATTACAAGGTGTGGCGCTCTCGATTTCGTGCGTGACACGCGCCGCACGGCAGGAAGCGGGACGCGACTTAAGTCGTTGTCCGCGTCACGGCACAGGTGGGGGTGAAAAAAGTGGTGACAAGAAATGGAAGGAAAGTTGTTTTTTCTTAATAATCATTTAAAATCATCTCTCAATCATAAAGTAAATTGAATTTACCCATTAATCCTGCTAATTAGTACCGTTTTGGGTCATATTTGATTTGGATTTTTTAAAAAAAAAATTTTATTAATAATGATTTTTATTCTAATATAGTCACTGTGATGAATTGTGATTTCTAAAAATAATCAATTCAAAAGTAGTAATTAACACACTTATTTTAGGAGTCGAGAGTTAAAATATTTACCTGTGAGATGATTAATTGCATTGTGTAAAATAATGAATTCAATAGAGGTAATTAGCCCTTATTTTTATTGTTCTCCCATATTAATGAAATAATCTATAATAAATGACTGGTTGATATTAACTGACAGTTAATGGGAGTCAATGAATTAATGCGAGTTAACTGCGAGATTAATTGCGTTTAATCGCATTCCGTATAATAAGGAATTCAAAAGTAGTACTTGGAACTTTTATTTAAAATGTACTATCATATTAATGAATGAATAAGTCATAACTCAGATATTAACTCAGAGTGAGAATGTGTTAGCATGCAGATAGAATAATTCACAGTGCTACAATTAATATGTCAATGTTTTTATGTTAGAAGTGATGTATCTGGTTCCGTATGTCTGTTTTCCGGATAACTCAAGGACGAATAACGGAGTTATTATCAAACTTGTTTCCAATGCTTCTGAGAGGTAGCTCAAAAATTGAAACATCATGCAGAAATTATTTTTGGATTTATTGATGATTTTTATTATTATCATCATTTTATTCATATTAATATTAAATATTCACGTATACGATTTTTCCCGTGTGTATAAATTACATCAAATAGTTTATATTGACAGTGAAATTATTTATTCCTTTTTCATTTGGAATTAAATTTGTGATTATTAAAAAAAAACAACAAAAACAAAAACAAACAAAAAAACAATTAAATTAAATTAAATTAAATATAACAAAATATTTGGAAATGTAAGGATAAAATAAATGAATAATTAAACACATTTTGTAATTTGGGATTGAACATTTAATTTAATCTATTCATTTTTTAAAGTGTTGATATTAATTAACCAATTATGTAACGACAAAAATATAACATCTTAAATTTACTTCTATATTGTTATTTGATTTGAGATTTGATTAATTTTTTTGTGTGTAAACTATGCGAAATAGTTTATATTGATAGTGATTTTTTTAAATTAAATTAAATGTGATTATTTAATCTATTTTTAAGTCAGAAATAACAAATTATATTTAAATATTCTTTATTAAATTAAAAATATTCAAATTTAATATTAAAATATTACAATAAACGCATTTATTTTGTATTTAGGACTGATAAATTATTCAAAGTATTGATCATTTTTTATGTTACATATTTATTGTACACTATACTATGTATAGTAACTATTTAACAACATTTCTGTTCAATTAAGTACATTTTAATTTGTTGATAAAGCTGACGATTATTTTTCTAATTAGATGAAAGGTGAAAAAATAATTTCCTTCCTTAATCCATAAACTGAACATTATTTTGAATTGACTGCAGAAAATTCCACCCCCCAAAAAGACCAGCATATGATTCATTTAATGTTTCCAGTGTGAAAATAAATGTTTTCAAAAAAATTGATTTCTTTATTATTGGCTGAAAACAAACACTTTTACATCATCATTTGCATTTGACACAGATGATGAACATCTGAATATTTACTGTCTTAAAGTAGCTAGCAAAACGAACAGATTAATAACTTTCAGTGCCATTAAACATGATAGACATCCAATTCGTGTGCCTCTTTTCATCCTTTTGATGTTTATTTAAATGCGTTCCTCACGTGTAAACATCCAACATATTTGAACAATCCAATGAACAGTTCATTCGCTGCCAGCCCTTTCACTTCAAACGGATTGGACGATTAGCACCATGAATGGAAACTAAACTCGTAAATTGTCCATTGCTAACATATACTGCATTGTTTAACCCCTTCTGCTGCCCCCCCCCCCCCCCCAAAAAAAAAAAAAAAGTCTTCATTGATTTTTATTCTACTCAAATACCAGAACAAAGTGTAATTTTTTGGTCGGGAATATTTCATCCTTTTATTGGTTACTTTTGATGTTACATTGTTTTTAATGAGAAATGAGCACGTACGTTTGCTTTTTTTAAGTTGCCTTTTGTGTCAGCCATTTTTAAAGAGCCAAAAATAGCAAAGAGGGCTTGCTAAACCTCATGATTTAATTTTGATGGGTAAAGTTTCGTCCAATCATCTCCCAGAAGTGGAATTAGCAATTAAATTCAGTGTATTTATTGATTTAGAGACGTGAACGCGTCATGTCCTTCAGCAACATGCTCAGGTCTGAAGTGGTTAAAATATGACAGTTACTCCCAGTCAAAACATATGAGATTTCTAGCACCGTCAATGGCAGCCAATGATTTAAGTGCTCCCCAATATCTCATTTATGAAACATAATTTTTCCATGACAACAAACTCTTCCATCCTTCTTGTTTTATTGGAACTATTGCATGACTGCAAACTGATCAATTATTCATAGCAGATTCCTGTATGTGATACTTTACATTGAGCGCTAGTGTAATGGAGACTGGAGAAAAATAGGAGGGGGCAAAAAAAAAATGTTTTCTTTAGAAAGTGAATGTACTCACCCATAGATTTTGCCAAGGGTTTTAGCCGCGGCGGCCTTAAACCTGTCTGGCCGGATCTCCATCTTTCCCGGTCCAGCCTGTGCACGCTCCCGACAGCTTAGTCCCCGCTAACACATCCAAACTAAAGTGAAGAAGGGGGAAAAAGAAATATTAAAAAAATAACACACAATTAAAAAAAACATGCTATGAATTCCACTTACCTTCAGCTGCGTTGATGAGAAATCAAATTCCCATACATTGTCCAAGTTGCACTTAGTTGTCCTCAATATGGTCAAAATACTATAAAATATACTTTATTTTATGTTCTAGGGAGGTGGGATGCCCACGAGAGGCAACTTTGGACGGGAGTCATGGCCGCTGTTTTTCCTGAGTCCAGATTACCGCAGTCTAATCTCCCCTTCAGTGAGCGGGACCCACGGAGTGAGCGGCAGGTATAGCATGTCACTTCCTCCGTCGCGTGCTATTCCTGGAGCGCACACGTCGCGAATAGATGGACGGAGAGAGAGAGATGAAAAAAAATAATAATAAAAGAGGACCAAAGCTCACTTTCAAAACAAAATTTTAAAAAGTAACTCACGACTGCTGACGTCGATAATCCATTTGAACTGAATTAGACGTCTGTCGCTGTCAATGGTGGCAAGTTTTTAAATGAGATGTATAGAATGCAACTAAAAGCAGGTTGAAATGGAATCTTGTTTATTTGGAGTGCAAATATACGTATAATATCACACAAAAGAATACAGTTCACATACAATTAAGGATGGGAACTTCTAGATAGCTCACAATATGATTTGCGATACAAGGCTCACGATATGACTATACAACGATTATCGATACATGGATCAGGAAATCATTCTACGATACTCTAAAATATAAGTAACTAGAAATTGCATTTTCTGGAGAAATTATGATGGGGCTTTGCTATGGTAGATACAGATCTATCAGGTCACCTTCTGTTAATTTGGAGACATTTCAGGGACACGTCCAGTTGATATCAGGTCACTTTCTGTTGATTTGGGCACACAGTTTTTTTTGCCACTGAAAATGAATGGGAAATTTGGACGTACATTGCCATCAATGGCATTACATATACAGTGTATCACAAAAGTGGGTACACCAGTCGCATTTCAGCAGACAATTAAGTATATCTTTTCATGGGACAACATTGACAAAATGACATTTTGACACAATGAAAAGTAGTCTGTGTGCAGCTTATATAATACAGTTAATATATTTTCCCCTCAAAATAACTCAAAATATACACTCACCGGCCAATTTATTAGGTACACCATGCTAGTAACGGGTTGGACCCCCTTTTGCCTTCAGAACTGCCTCAATTCTTCGTGGCATAGATTCAACAAGGTGCTGGAAGCACTCCTCAGAGAGTTTGGTTCATATTGACATGATGGCATCACACAGTTGGTGCAGATTTGTCGGCTGCACATCCATGATGCGAATCTCCCGTTCCACCACATCCCAAAGATGCTCTATTGGATTGAGATCTGGTGATTGTGGAGGCCATTTGAGTACAGTGAACTCATTGTCATGTTCAAGAAACCAGTCTGAGATGATTCCAGCTTTATGACATGGCGCATTATCCTGCTGAAAGTAGCCATCAGAAGTTGGGTACATTGTGGTCATAAAGGGATGGACATGGTCAGCAACAATACTCAGGTAGGCTGTGGCGTTCCAACTATGCTCAATTGGTACTAAGGGGCCCAAAGAGTACCATGAAAATATTCCCCACACCATTACACCACCACCAGCCTGAACCGTTGATACAAGGCAGGATGGATCCATGCTTTCATGTTGTTGACGCCAAATTCTGACCCTACCATCCGAATGTCGCAGTAGAAATCGAGACTCATCAGACCAGGCAACGTTTTTCCAATCTTCTATTGTCCAATTTCGATGAGCTTGTGCAAATTGTAGCCTCAGTTTCCTGTTCTTAGCTGAAAGGAGTGGCACCCGGCGTGGTCTTCTGCTGCTGTAGCCCATCTGCCTCAAAGTTTGACATACTGTGCGTTCAGAGATGCTCTTCTGCCTACCTTGGTTGTAACGGGTGGTTATTTGAGTCACTGTTGCCTTTCTATCAGCTCGAACCCGTCTGGCCATTCTCCTCTGACCTCTGGCATCAACAAGGCATTTCCGCCCACAGAAGTGCCGCTCACTGGATATTTTTTCTTTTTCGGACCATTCTCTGTAAACCGTAGGATGGTTGTGCGTGAAAATCCCAGTAGATCAACAGTTTCTGAAATACTCAGACCAGCCCTTCTGGCACCAACAACCATGCCACGTTCAAAGTCACTCAAATCACCTTTTTTCCCCATACTGATGATCGGTTTGAACTGCAGGAGATTGTCTTAAACCATGTCTACATGCCTAAGTACACTGAGTTGCCGCCATGTGATTGGCTGATTAGAAATTAAGTGTTAACGAGCAGTTGGACAGGTATCTAATAAAGTGGCCGGTGAGTGTAGCCATTAATATCTAAACCCCTGGCAACAAAAGTGAGTACACCCCTTAAAAACTACGTATATCCCTAAATGTCCAAATTGAGTACTGCTTGTCATTTTCCTTCCAAAATGTTATGTGATGCGTTACAGGAGTGCTGTCAGCATTGCTGCAGAGATTGAAGAGGTGGGGGGTCAGTCTATTAGTGCTCAGACCATACACCGTACTCTACATCAAATTTGTGTGCATGGAAGGCACCCCAGGTGGAAGCCTCTTCTGAAGACAGTACACAAGAAAGCCTGCAAACAGTTTGCTGAAGACATGTCAACAAAGCACATGGATTACTGGAACCATGTCCTATGGGCTGAAGAGACAGGCGGGCTTTCTTGTGTACAGTATTCAGAAGAGGCTTCCTCCTGGGGCGACAGCCATGCACACCAATTTGATGTAGAGTGCGGCAAATGGTCTGAGCACTAACAGGCTGACCCCCCACCTCTTCAATCTCTGCAGCAATGCTGACAGCACTCCTGTAACGAGTCACAATACATTTTAAGGTGTGAACTCACTTTTGTTGCCAGGGGTTTAGATACTAATGGCTATATTTTGAGTTACATATTTTGAGGGGAAAATAAGCTGCAAACAGACTATTTTTCATTGTGTCAAAGTGTCATTTTGTCAGTGTTGTCCCATGAAAAGATATACTTAAATATCTGCAGAAATGCGAGAGGTCTACTCACTTTTGTGATACACTGTACATCAATGGAATCCAAGTACATTGGCATCAATAGAATCGGCATACATGGCCGTCCATGGCATGGACGTGCATAGCCCTCATTGGCATCAGTGTACATGGGCGTCAATGTAATGTAAAAGCCATTGGAAATAAATGGGACATGTGGACGTACATGGCTGTCAATGGCATTGACTTACTTGGGCGCCAATGTCAATGGGCTGTAATGGTAAATGGTCAAAAACTGGTCATAACTATCGCTTAATTGTATTTTTTTGTTACCATCGCATTATCCCCGATATTTTAGATGATAATCAATCAAAACAAAGAAAAATTGATGAAAAAATACATGAAAAAGAAAATCTCGACCACTCCTCAATCTCTGCAATTTCTGCATTGCCACCCTTATTATATGACCATGTTTCACCCCTAATATCCCCCAAAAATCCGGCTGTGGCCATTCACAGCTGTGTCTTGACACTCGGCGATACATGCTACATGGAGTTTTTTGATCGAAAAGAGGTAAATGCGGCATAATATCTCATTAAAATTGTGGCGTCTTTAATTATGCTCTCGCTTGCTCTCGCCTCCAGTTAGGGTTTTGCTGTTTAAAAAAAAATAAATAAATTTATTAATTAAATGCTGCCTGTTCAATATTTTTCTTCCCCCGGAAAATTGAGATTTTAAGCTTTCCAGTGATGTATAATACATGCATATAGGACAGTTTTGAAATTTGACCAAATTGGGGGTCTCAGAGCAGAACTTCAAGTCACTTGAGTGTTTTCCGACATTTATATATATTAATGTTTTTAAGCACTTGAAATTGATTAATTATGATAAGTTTTAAACATGTTACTGTCCCAAATAATTATTTTTAAACAAGAAAAAAGTAGACGCCCAATCCATTAAAAAAGAAAAGTTGAAAAATGCTTGTCTTTATAAAAGCTTCATTGTGTGTCCACTTAATTCAGCGCCAGCTGCTCACTTACACACAATGAGTTGCCACAGCAACTGTTTAACAAGTTAAACGATGATTGACACATGCGGCGCTTTGAAGGTTGAGTCTCTGGCACGATCAAAGCTTAACTGTCTGTCAATCATCGTTTACTTTAATAAGCAACTCCAGTTCACTCTCTGACAAACAAGAAGCAGGGAGAGGGAGCGAGCAGGAGACAGCACGATCAGCTCGGGACAGCTCATCTCTATTTCTTTCTTTTAATTGGAAAAAAAAATATGCGATGGACCGAGGGTACGAAGTAGCAAGGGATCACTGTACTTTTTTTGTTTGATTGGTGTAATTCCACTATCGACCACATGATGGTGGTAGCATTAAATTGTTTGGCAAATTTGACTTAAGAATGAACTCCTCCACTCAACGGTGGGTTATTATTATGCGATAGATTTTTTTAAATGTAGGTAGATGATCTATTTTGTTTGTAGACTGTAATTCCACTGTACACCAACAGATGGCAGCCCAGTATTTGGTTTGGCAGATTTGACAAAAGAATAATGAAAACAGCTCATCAATGGTAAATTCTTGTCAGATGGCAGTTTTTTAAATGCAGTTTCACTTTATTCTCACATTTGGTGTGGAATTCCAAAGTCAACCACCAGATGGAGGCACACTACTGGTTTGCCAAATTTTACAAATGGAGAAAAATGAAAAAGATTACAATTTTCTGCAGCAAATAAACATTTTATCTAAACAGAATATTTGATGTTTAATGGCAATATATATATATATATATATATATATATATATATATATATATATATATATATATATATATATATATATATATATATATAGTTTTAACCCTAAAATTAATTCCATCAATTTCCGGCAGGTTTGCAAAGTAACGCCGCAATTCAGGTGGGATTATTGCATGTGATGGTGACAGTACATATGGCAAAACAATCAAAAATGAAGAAATTCAATTCATTAACCAGTTTTAAGTATAAAAAATAATTACATTGATTGGCTAACATAAACATGGGCAGGATTAAAGAGCACAGCCCAGAGTTTTAGTCGACTGGCTGTTTAGATGTAACCTTGCTGCAGGTCTTTAGCGGAGATGCTTCTGAGGGAGCGTGAAGAGGAACCGGAAGAGCTGGATCTTAAAAATGAAGGGAAAGGCATGGAGGATGGGAGCGGGGTCAAGTAAGGGGGAGCAGAGATGACAGAGGGCGTGTCTGAAAGGGCGCCGTACCCAGCGTGTCGCAGGTCCAGGTGAGGATTTGGCAGATCTGGATGGGATAATTCATATTTACTTATTTTACTACTACTTTAACTCATTTAGTGCCATTGACAGCGCTAGATGTCCAATCCATTTGAACAGAGGCTGTCAGATATTCGATCGCTGCCGGCCCCTCAGTCTAGATGGATTGGACGCCTATCGCTGTTAATGGCAGCCAAGTTTACATGTAGGAAGAAAATAGTGCTTTGTTGTGACATATTTAGACCAATCTAACACTTTGTCTTGGAGTTTTTTTGCATTGAAAATGTTTCCATTTAATCCCTTCTGATAACTCAAAAACAGCTAAATGAATCTGTTCCAGGCTAGGAAAAACTGAAACAATATACTTCCTGAAAGCAAACAGTAAGGACATCAAAATCTTAAAATGGAAATCTTTTTTACTTCCTTTGTGTTTCAATTTAATGCATATGATGCCGCTCCCACTTGTTGACGAGTGAATTTGTACCTTGGTCTTCCCGAAGCTGGGTATGCAGGTACGGTTGTTTGTTGTAGAACTTGTTGTAAATGCAGTACACTACCGCCATCAGAGTACACGTCCCAACTGCCGCCGCGATGAAGACACCCACCTTAGCGTTGCCCGGCTCTGCAACACAAATGCATTTGAGTATTTGAACATTTCTTTTACCTTTTATAGTATACATTAATTTAAATTGAAAGTTGCCGTTTTAAATTTTAAACATTTAAAAATATTTTTTATTAAAAAAAAAAAAAGGGGGACTATCATGATTGTTTTTTTTTTTATTAAAAAAGTATTACTGTAAATTAACTTTTGGCCTATTTTGATTTAAAAGTTTTAAATCCATAACATTAAAAAAATATAAAATGAATGTTTTTACCTTTTGCATGACTGAATACAAACATTTAAAATAATTAACTTTGTTTTTTGTAATATATTAATGAATAATAAAAAATAGATAAACTAATATTCACCGTTTTGTTTTTATATATGGATGCCATTTAAAACATTGGGATTAAATAGTTTTTACTTTTTTTTGGTTTGATTTAAATAAAGTGGGGGGAAAAAACAACATTAAAAACATTTACTGGTTAAATAAATACGATAGCAAAATACATTTCTAAGTTTTTTGTATAAAACATTTGAAACAATTAGATAAAACTATTTTTTATTTTGAATTTATGTAAAATGTTTTTAAAAAATAAACACGTAAATAAAACAGTTTCCTTTTGTTTTTAATAAAACGTAAAAATGAATGGAATATTAAAATCAATAACTTTTTGTTTACATTTTTTTTAATTACATCAGATTGGTTTTCTCATTTTATATGTAAAATTAAAATTAGAAACATTAAAATATTGCTTTTTTCCCTTACAAAGTTTTCAATTTCAAGTTTTTAATTTTCGGACTATAAGGCGCACCTGAATATAAGCCGCAACCCACCAAATTTGACACGAAAACAGCATTTGTTCATATGTAGATAACTACACCGGACAAAAAGCTGCAGCTGTCTTCACTGTATTAATGGATATTTACACAAAAAGATATTAATTGGTAACACTTTATTTAAAAGTGGAATCCTAAGACTGTCATAAGACCATATGAACCACCATGAAGTTTTGAACCAATTGACTGCATTCATTGCTTCAAGAAGCTTCATTTGGCCATCATTGCTCCCTTGGGGGAGACAGTCAACCTCTGCTGCCACCTGTTGTCAACACTCTCCAACATGCCTCTTAGCTTGCATTGTAGTGCTACAGATGTAAATAGCAATCAAAATTCATGTTCTGTGCTAATTATTTCTTCAGTTACTGTTCCAGTTGTTTCAATCATTGCTAGTTATGGTATCTGGTAACACTTACTTTGACAGGAGTAGTAGTCATAAGACCATCATAATTATGACACTGCCATGAGCATTAATGAATGCTTATGACTAGGGTTGTTCCGATCATGTTTTTTTGCTCCGGATCCCATCCCGATCGTTTTAGTTTGAGTATCTGCCGAAACCGATATTTCCCGATCTGATTGCTTTTTTTTTTGCTCCCCATTCAATTCCAATCATTCCCGATAATTTTTTCCGATCATATACATTTTGGCAATGCATTAAGAAAAAAATGAATAAAACTCGGACGAATATATACATTCAACATACAGTACATTAGTACTGTATTTGTTTATTGTGACAATAAATCCTCAAGATGGCATTTATATTATTAACATTCTTTCTGTGAGAGGGATCCACGGATAGAAAGACTTGTAATTCTTAAAGGATAAATGTGACTTTGTATATTGTGACTAAATATTGCCATCCAGTGTATTTGTTGAGCTTTCAGTAAATGATACTGCAGCCATTTAACTTCTGCCCAAATGCATGATGAGTAGGGGCACCAATTGATATATCTTCTCTGCGTTGGGAAAGAACATAGGGTGTTAAGAAAATGATCAACTACTACCGTTCTTCCCCACATTGCCTCCCACGTTATTTTTAATTGCTGAGAGAGGTATTGTAAGGCTTTAGCCACATAAAAAATTGCTCTAAAGGCTGTCAAAACTCTCTACTCATTGATTACGCTGCCTTTTAGCGCTATCTACTGTATAGGTAAATTGGCGTCTTTATAGATTGAACGCAACAATGCGTGAGTGGGTCGTGCAGCACATGCGTTAATTACTTAACGTGATTAATTAAAAAAGTAATTACCGCCATTAACACAATAAATTTGATAGCCCTACTTTAAGCCAAAACTACTCTGGATGAGTGTAAGACATTTTGTCTGTAACGTTAAATACAATTAGAAAACGATTAAAAAAAAAAAAAAATATATATATATATATACATATATATTTAAAAAAGGCATGTCCAATATTTTTTTGCCGATTCCGATTCTTTTAAAATGACGTGATCGGACCCAATCAATCGGCATCCCGATCGATCGGGACATCTTTACTTATGACGGATGTCATTTTGTGTCATCCTGCAAATTATCTCACTTTTGAACAGATGTAAAAGATCCAAGCAGGACATAAATGGAGTTAGTGACATAATTTGCCGGATGACACTTAAAGACATCTGTCATATGCATTCATTAATGCCCATGATTGCGTAATGTCATAATTACGAAGGTATTACGGCTGTCTTATGATGCCGCTGTCAAATAAAGTGTTACCTGTTAACCCAAATAAATTAACAAATATGCCACACTGGACTATTAGCTGCATGATTCAAAATGACGGAGAAAAAAATAGCGGCTTATAGTCTGAAAATTATGGTAAGTACTTCATTGTTGTATATACACATGCACACACACATATAAATTGTCTATTTTTTTTATATAAAAATGTAAATAAAATAAAAATTAACGAATAAGATGATCTACTATTAATAGACTCACGTGGTAGTTTTGCACTTAAATGGTTCGTCTTCTCCTGGTTCTGTAATAGAACCGGGATGTGTTTCGGTGCTGGTGGAGGGAGCGGCACCGGGTCTTGGTGGGTGTAAAGGGGGCTCTGGCTGCATCTTGCTGGCAGCAAGAGCAGCAGGAAAAGCGAAAGAAAACGATCCATGAAGACGAAGTGTTCTGAAAACAAAAAAGGTTGTTAGTTTCCAATATTTTTTCAGCGTTTAAAAGAAGTGTGAACGGTGCTTACCTGAGGAGGAAGCAGGTGTTGGTAGTTCTAATTTGAAGTGGGAAACAGCATCCAAGACAACGGCGCTCCCCAGACACAAGATTTCCACAAGGGGCGAGTTGTCATAAACAACAAGAACACAAACAAAAGGTACCCCCCCCCCCCCCAAAAAAAGACAAAAATTGCTTTCAAGGAACTGTTTTAATGTGAAAAATATGTTCATAAAAACAATATATTACATAAAGGCATTCCATTTTATGTACTTTTTTGAAAATAAACTGTACATGACAAAATGTTTAAAAAACTGAACAAAATTCATTTTCACAAACTGTTGTAATAATAAAAAATGCGACCAATATAGTGAAACCGATTCAAGAAAAACCATCGAAAATAAATAGCATTTTTCTTTGGACGTCAAGTAAAAATCCCTGAACTCTTTAAGGAAGAAGTTTGGGAAACACTTGTAAACATTTGGATCAATAAGGTCCATGTGTTGCATTATGTTCATAAATGTTTAAAAGGCTCACGTTAACTATTCACATACTTACATTATCATGATTAAAATGATCATGGATGATGTTTCAGTACCGCTGACTACGATGGACGTCCGATCCATTTGAACTGGGAGTGCTGCCAACACTTCCAGCTCAAATGGATTGGACGTCTATCACCGTCAATAGTAAAGAACAAGTTGATAACGTCAAAACAAACTCATAAGTTAACGAGGAGATCCGGAATTCGCAATCACTGAGATCACAGGTGTCAAGCTACTCATTTTAAGTGGCCGGCAAGTTTCTGTAGTCCTAAATGAACAATCGAAGACTACAGAAATAAGGCAATAGTAACATTTTAAACCGAAAACTTTAAAAGGGAAAAACATATAATCTAAGAATATTGATTTCCTTTTTTACTGAAGAATATGTAAATACAAATTTGAATTGAAAATGAACAATTAATGAGAAAATATCTGCTATTGTGAGCAGAGGTGGGTTAAGTAGCCAAAATTTTTACTCAAGAGTAGCGTGACTTCTAAATATTACTCAAGTATAAGTTGTCATCCAAAAATGTACTCAAGTAAAAAAGTATTAAATGAATACTCAAGTAATGAGTAATATTGCGAATAACTCCTTACAATGTCTGATTTTTTTTTTTTTCTCAGCACAACTATATCAGGGGTCGTGAACCTTTTTGACCAATGAGAGCCAAAAAACCCCAACAAATTTTAAAGTATGATTCCAAGACAGCCATACAGTGTGTGCGTGTGTGTGTGTATGTACTGAGTATAAAAATATGGCGGAAAACAGAGACAAGACTGAAAAAGCAGTTTCTGCTCTTGCACCCCTCTTTAAAATAAACTGCTGTATTTCAAGCCAAAAGAATTGTTGTCTTTGATAGAACAATCTGTCTATAGTCGCAGAGTTGTGAAATAAATCTTTAGAAAACAACATCGAAAGCCTGACATCGTCACTTACTATGTTACAATTGCGCACTCACTACTTGGAAAATAACAAATAGAATCATGGTGTGGCACTGCACATATTTCCTGGAAGTGTAAAACTGCAACCAAGTTTGACAGGCGAAAAAGTCGTGGAAGTCAAACTGATTGCGCACATCGATCACTTGAGGTTCCACGTAGTTCATTTTTGTGGTTTAATTTTCCCCTAATCATTTTTATATACTCCGGATCGCTAGGCATTAAGGTGGGAGGGGCCAGCCCTGCTTCTGGCTGAGCAGAGATTTTAGGCGGAAGACGAGCTCTTTACTTACACCCAGCTCCGTGCAATCCACGACAGGAGGACCACCAATGGGCACTGAATTGAAGCATATTATTGCGACTAGAGGCGTGCGAAATTTCCGATTCTTAGATTATTCGCGGTTCGGCCGTGGAAGATTTGAGAACGATTCTCAAACATCCAAAGTCCGATTATTGAAATATCTCAAATAAAGCGGAACTAAAACACAGTCAGCAGGGTCTTCGGGACGCAATGAGGAACGGACTGAGAGTAAACATTATGCTTGTTATTACCCTCGTAATAAGCTCAACTCACAGCTCTGGCTCAACTCATGCCACTCGATAAAAAAAAACCAAAAAAAACAATAATACCTGACCGCTGCCGACAGCCGCTACAAATTACGTCCACATAATGCTACGGTAGATATCACATGTATATAGAACCAGATGCGAAATGACAGACTCGGTGGCGTTAGCAACACATGTATAGAAAACTAGATGCAAAATGACAGACTTGCCGGCGTTAGTGAACAGCCGCCATCTTAAAGCAGAAGTAGTAGTTGTAGCGAACATTCCAAGCGAACCTAATTAACTTTTTATCCAAAATACTCCTAAATCGGCAAAATCTTGACTTGGATCTATATTTAAAACAGTTTTAATACTTTCACATGTTGAAAGTAGATAGAAGGGAAATTATGGAACAACGGGAGCAATTTTAACAACTTTAACGGTTGATTCACAACATTAAATTAATTGAATGTAGTTTAAAGCTGCTGATACAGAATGGGGACTTGAGTATTTTATTTACTGTTTTCAACTATTAACTTGATATGGAAATACTAGTTTATTTAAGCCTGAGAGGATTTTAGTACAATTTTTGTAACTAATGTACGAAGCATTAAAAGCAGCTAATAGCTGAGGTGGGGTGGGGGTGGATCAATAATCGATTTACAATCGAATAGTAGCCTCTGAATCGTAATCGAATCGTTAGGTGCCCCAAGATTCCCACCTCTAGTAAGAGTAGTGTTTCTCCTTCACAAAATCTACTCAAGTAAAAAGTATTGTGTGGTGAAACTACTCTAAGAAAAGGTTATTCAAGTAAATGTAACGGAGTAAATGTAACGCGTTACTACCCACCTCTGATTGTGAGGCTGAAAAACAATGGATTTAGAGAAATTTTAGGTTTAAAAAAAGTCTAAAGGACGGAACAACTTTCAAAATCAATTAATAGTCATTTAGAGGATTCTCGAGTTGATTCGGCCCTGGTTGGCACATAAAACAGCCCTCTGATGGAAACCATAAAAATAATGTGGCCCGTGACAAAAATCAGTTTGACACCCCTGATTTAGGCTGAACGTGCGTCTTCATTCCATTGGCTGGAAGGTGCAATTTCTGTCATGGGGGTTTCCGACTTTGTGCTCACAATTGTGTACTGATCCGATGATATTTTGTCCCGCACAAGAGTGTAGAAGAAGCCCAATGGGACGGGCAACATGGCAAATATGATGAGTAACGCCAAGACAGCCAGAGCCCAGCCGGGATACGGTACGGGAAGCTCTGAACGCTGGGGGGAAAAAAAAAAATCAAGATAAGAACAGAAAAATAGCAATGATTTGTATTTTGGAACCTTAATGTGACTGTTCTTACCTTGTCTTCATTCCAAACCATGTAAGTCGGTGCTTTCATGAACATTCGGATGGTTGTGGCTGCGAGTAGAGCCAACATGGCTAGCTGACAAATATATTTCCATAGGTACTTGTAGGCCACCGATGGGCGCCAACCGAGCATTGCTTCTATGTCGTCTAAGAACCTTTAACAAAAAGCGTGGCGTTTGTTAAATATTTGATTCCGTGTACCGTATTTTGTTGCTACCTTTGACAACAAAGTGGCAAGTTTAGGTGATTCTACGGGCTAACTTGCATCTCACTTCCTTGTTTCATTCCTTATATTTGCTTAGCAGCATGGTGATGTCTCCATTAGGACAAATTATCCAACAATACCCAGAGTTTAGCGAGTGTAGTAGTGCGCACCTGGAGTCCACAACTTTAGCTTTATTGCTATGTTTTTTAGAATGCAAGTCATTTCCAGGTACATGCTGACTTTTTGTCAGGATAAGACCCTTGGTGCCACTATAGAAAAATCATTTAAAGGTAACCATTGCTGGTTTGATTGATTTAAAAAAAATGTTTACCACGACAAAACATGCTATGCTAGCGCAGCTCTAGCAGAGTTTGTTAGGCATTACAGTGGTACCTCTACATATGAAGTTTATCGTTCCAGGTAGAGATGTCCTGATCGATCGGGATGGGATCGGGTCCGATCACGTCATGTCAAAGTATCGGAATCGGCAAAAAAATATCGGCCATTCCTTTTTTTTAAATTATATTTTTTAATTAAATCGTTTTCTAATTGTATTTAATGTTACAGACATAATATGTTACACTTATCCAGAGTCTTTAGTTTAGGCTTAAGGTAGGGTTATCAAATGTATCCCAATAACGGCGGTAATTAATTTGAAAAAAAAAATGTATCCTGTTGAATTATTTAACGCAATTAATACATACGCTCCACAATCCACTCACACATTGTCGCGCTGCATCTGTAATGGCACCGTTTTGCCTATATAGAGAGCTAAAGGGCAGTGTAAATTGAGTAGAGTGAATTTTGGCAGCCTTTGGAGCCTTATTTTAATTGGCTAAAGCCTTACAATCCCTCTCCCTATGATTAGAAATATCATGGGAAGCAATGTGGGGAAGCAAGGTAGCAATTGATCTTTTTCTCAACACCTTATGTTGTATCCCATCGCAGAGAAGATATATGAATGGGTAGCACTACGCACAGTCATGGTTCCACTTCCCATCATGCATTTGGGCATGGCCTTCAGTATCATTTACTGAAAGCTCAACAAATACACTAGATGGCAATATTTAGTCACAATATACAAAGTCACAAGTCTTTCTATCCGTGGATCCCTCTCACAGAAAGAATGTTAATAATGTAAATGCCATCTTGAGGATTTATTGTCATAATAAACAAATACAGTTCTTATGTACTGTATGTTGAATGTATATATTCGTCCGAGTTTTATTCATTTTTTTCTTAATGCATTGCCAAAATGTATATGATCGGGAAAAATTATCGGAAATGATTGGAATTGAATCGGGAGCAAAAAAAAGCAATCGGATCGGGAAATATCGGGATTGGCTGATACTCAAACTAAAATGATCGGGATCGGATCAGGAGCAAAAAAACATGATCGGAACAACCCTAGTTCCAGGACCTTGTTTGTAAGTCGAAATGGTCGTATGTCGAGCAAGATTTTCCCATAAGAATACATTATAATTAGGGCTGCAGCTATTGATTATTTTAGTAGTCGATTAATCAATGAACTAGTTAGTTCGAATAACCGAGTAATCGAATAAGGAACTTAAAAAATTAAAATACCTGACCTGAGCCTCAAACAAAAACAAAAAAGAGGCTATATGTACATCAAAAGAACAATTGGCTAATTTACATAACAAAAGTGGGCTAGCTTAAACGCTATAAAATGCCAACATTTTTTTTTTTTTTTACAATGCTATTAACAAATAGTTCAAACACATACAGTATTCCCACAAAAAACAGCTAAATATACCTTTAAACTAAATTAAGAATGCATTAAAAAAACATTAGCTCAAACAAAAAGCTTATGTTGGTCTTAACAGGGAGCAGCTGGATTCAGACATGTGAAATTAGGCAGACTAGAGGGCAGTGTATCCGCGCAAATTCATAAAACTAAATGCAAACACTTTTAAAATCAAACCATTACAACGGCACTTCAATTAAACGAGTACTCAAAGCAGCAAAGTTTAATTAGAATATTTTTTCCTAATCGAATACTCGAGTTAATCGTTGCAGCACTAATTATAATTCCATTAATTCGTTCCACAGCCCGAAAACCTACACTAAATCCTTAATAAATGCTGCAGGTACTATTGCAAATAGCAAATACACAGAGCAAAATAAATAGATTATGAATAAAAATCGGAGTAAGAATATTAGTACTACTACTAATAATACCTGTAATAATGTAACGAATCAGGTTCTAATGGGATGGATGTGTTTTGCGTGTGTTCCTGAAGGCACCGCGTGGCTGAGGTGCCAGTGAGATGGAGAGTGCAGTAGAGTTTTTACTTTCACTTTTCGTATTCTGTTGTTGGGCGTCAGCTGCGAGGGACAGTTGGCATGTTGTGTTGCACACGTTCTGAAATAAATTATTAAAAACCTGACGAAGCTGGCAATTTCTTTGGCAACAATAATAATTATTGTCACTTTAACTTATAAAGATTGGCGAACGGAGGAGGAATACCAAGCTCTTAGACATTCTATGGCCGTATTGTCGAGGCAGTTTTCAGACGCGGACACCACGCTCATATTTTCCTATTATTCCCATCTTCATTTCAATGGTAAGGCTCACTTTTTTTCACCCCCTGCAATAAGCTTCTTGGAACCCATGTTGATTTATCTCATAAGAAAATCCACCGTGCGTCTGTCTTGCGGGAAAACAAAGAAACTGCGGCACCGTCATAAATCGTCATATTTCGAGCATGTCGTTGGATGTTAAACAAATGGCGAGTCAAATTTTACGTCGGATGTCGAAAAGATCGTGTGTCGAAGCGATCGTATGTCGAGGTACCACTGTAGTTACTTAGCATCAAGGTGATGTCTCAATTAGAAAAATTATCCAACAATACTTCGAGTTTAGTGAGTGTAGCAGTGCGCACTTGGAGTGCACAACTTTAACTTTATTGCTACATTTGTTAGAAGTCATTTCCAGGTACGTGCCGACTTTTTGTCAGGATTAGACTATGTGCCACTATACAAAAATCATTTAAACCCATACATTACTGGTTTGATTTTAAAAGCAAAATGTTTACCACAGCAAAAACTGCTATGCTAGCAGAGTTTATTAGGTACTATTTGGATTTTATGGCAGGAGAAGGCAGCCAATGAGTTCATGCTTAAAAGTGAAAAAAACATACATTTAAAAAACCCGATCATTTTTACCCTATTCCAGTCCTTTGAAAAGGACGTGATCAGATCGAGGACATTCCTAGTGGAGTTTGCATACAAGCCCTCTATAGTTCGGGATTTACAGTAATGAAGCCATTCATGCTAAAGGATCCATTCTAGATCCGGTGTAGGTTAAAATACATTTCATACGTTTCCAGAAAAGATGGAGGCCTATTGAAGAATACTTATCTTGTTGAAGGGAAACCCATAATATGCTGTATTTATGTGAATATTGAGTCATATCTAGGTGTACAGTGGAACCTCGACATATGATCGCTTCAACACACGATCTTTTCAACATCTGACGTAAAATTTGACTCGCCATTTGTTTTTACATCCGGCAAAATGTTCAAAATGTGATCATTTGTGACAGTGTAGCAATTTCATTGTTTTCCCGCAAGACCCACACACTGCGGATTTTCTTGTGAGAGAAATCCACATGGCTTTCAAGAAGGTTAAAGCAGGTGGTGAAAAAAGAAAAAAGGTAAGGCTTACCAATGGAAAAATATGAGCGTGCTGTGCGCGTCTGTGAACTGCTTGACAATACCAGTCTTTATAAGTAAAGGTGACAACTTTTGTCAGGCTTTTAATCATTTATTTCAGAGTTTGTGCAGCATAACACGCCAACTGGCCGCAACAATAGGATGTTAAAAGTGAAAGGAATATCTCAACTGCACTTTCACTTTGCCGTCAGCCCCGCGGGTGCGTTCAAGTACACAACACAAAATACGACTGCAACATTAGAACCCGATTTGTTACATTATTCCAGGTATTATTATTACTATTATTATTCCGATTTTTATTCATAACGTATTTGTTTTGCTCTTTGTAAATGCTATTTGCAATAGTAACAGCAGTATTTATTAAAGGGCTGTTGAACGAATTAATGGAATCATAATGTATTCTTACAGGAAAATCCTGCTTGACATACGACCATTTCGACTTACATAAAAGGTCCTGGAACGAATTAACTTCATATGTAGAGGTACCACTGTATTTGCATTTTACTTACGATTTTGTGTTCGTCCCAACATAATGTATGCATTTTGTATGCTATTGATGATGTTGTCAAGGATTATTTTGTGATGTATTGTTTGTGTGTCCAATAAAAACAGAGTTCCCGAGAAAAAAAAAAAAAGCTGATTTCCTCTCCTTACCGGTCAGCTCCATACAACCAAGAAACGCTGAAGTTCTCAAAGACGACCACAATAATGAGCGGCAAAGTGGCTGAGTAATCATCAAACATCATGACGAAGTAGTTCCCACAGCGCTGAGTGAAGAGCAGGCCGATCAGGAAACCGACCAGGCAGCCGAAAACTGTTCGAGAACAGGAAATGTGAGGACGTGAGCAAATATTTGTCATCTAACTGTGAAAAATACGCAAAGGAGACCTGTGAGTTTGGTCTTATTGTTGGCCAGAGTCTTGAAACGGTCAGTGAGCGGGGTGAGGATGCCTTCCATAGTGCCAAACATGGTGCTGAGGCCCAAATTGAGAAGCATGAGGAAGAACAGCGCCGACCAGAACGGGCTGCCGGGCAACAAGGACATGGCCTCGGTGAAGACGATGAAAACCAGGCCTGTCCCTTGTACACCCTGAACAAAAACGAACAAACGCAGGGTCAGGTTTTGTGCGTTTTGTGAGGAGAATTTCATTACCGTACCTTCTGCATCTCAGTTTCTAAATCGCAGTCAGTAAAGTTCACCGGGCCGTGACTTCCGTGTACTTTGAACCAGTTCCGGTATGCCTCCAGACTCAAAGAACCGGTGTCGGAGTGGTTAAATACCGGCATTGTGCTTGGGTCCATGGACCCTTTTTGGGCCTCTGTCAACAGCAGGTTAACATTTCTGAGGAAAGAAAGATCCAACTGGTTAAGATAGTCCAGATCATGTACGTTCTGTAGTGTTTTCAGAAGTTTCAAACATACCTCACTACGCACTCAGCCACAATCTTGTTGGCGCGGAAACCGAGCACAGCGAACACCACCAGGGTGGCCAGCACCGAGGTGAAGAAATTGATAAACGAGACAGTGTAGGCGTCCCGGTGGCAATTGTTGCTTTTGGGGTTGTAGGAAGAATAAGCGATGATGGAACCGAAGCCCAAGCCCAAGGCGAAGAAGACCTGCGTGGCCGCCTGGCGCCACACCTGTATGTTTCCCCAGATCTCCAGCTGGAAGGAAAATGACGAGGATGTCAGGTGTACATTTAATAAAATGCTCCCCTCGGTAGAAAAGTTGCGTGGTACCTTGGGATAGAACATGAAAGTGATTCCTTCCCAGGCTCCTTCTAGGAGAAGACCTCGTACGAGGAAGCAGATCAGAACCACGTAAGGAAAGATGGAAGAAAAATACATCACCTGAAAAGCACATTTGGACAAAAATCACTTAGAAAGTACTTATAATACATATTGAGATGTTTTTATAGTTTTTCCTTGGCGCCCAATCCACCTTCAGTTTCCCTTTTTCTCCTAAGGACTCAGAACACGATGGCGTGGCTACTTTTTTTCCCCCTCATCCGCCCTTGTTTTCCCCTTTCATAATTAATCCTATACACTCCGTGTTGTACAATCGGGGATGCCGGAGTCCCCTTAATTTCACTGGGTCATAACGTCTGTTGTACTCGTCAAAATCCTTTTTTTTACCGGCATATAGACAAATAGTAGCTTTCATTTAACACCAAATGGTAGAACTGTCGCATCATATTTAAAATGAGCTTTCCGAGGCGTCTGGAAAAATCCAGGCGAAGTTTGTGTCAGTGGCTGCCATTTAGCATCCGCCATTTTTCTTATCATGTCTCAGCTGGAATAATCAATTTTTCTCACAATTATATTGACAAAATGGCATCACAACAACAAGGTAGGGGTAGAAGAAGGTGAAGAACACCAGTAGAAGAGCGACAAGGCTGGGGTAGAAGAAGGTGTAGAACACCATTAGAAGAGCATCCAGTCCTTAGGAGGCGAGTAGAAGCAGTGAATTATGCAGAGTCTGAAGAGGAGTCCCCAGAAAGAGGAGACATGGATTTGGAAGAAGAGGATTTGATCAACAATGGAATTGATCCCCTCCAAGAAGGTAATAAAAATGGAAAAAAATATTGCCATTTATCATGAACAAATCAACGATCCAGTCAAATTAGATAAGATTTGAGCCCTCCTGACCAACCTTTAACAGAGTCACCCTCACTGCTGAATCATATCATGTTGTATTATTGCCCATGTAAACAATGAGAAAAAATGTTTTTTCTGTTTCTCAGCTGCTAAAATCCACTAGAAACCTAAAAAATCATTGATAATTTGTTACATTATTTTATTTTACTAATATATGATACTCGTGTGTGAATTTGACAATACAGTGTCAAAGTGGCTATTTGTAAACATTATATATATATTTTTTCCACTTTTCAGATAGACCCCCTGCCAGAGCTCCAAGGGCTGAAAGGGCGAGCTTTACAGCCAGAGGCAAGAAAAGACCCCTCCCAGATGTAGAAGATGAACATTCCTTTCATTGAAATTAATAGAATTTTTCAATTTGCATGACAATAATGTCTGTTGTTTACCAACTATTGTCATAAAGTACATTTTCTGGAATGTAAATTACTCAACTTTGCTCAACTTCTTATCAGTTGTCAAAACCTTAATGAGATTTATAGTTTATCAGTAATCAGGCAATGTGTGTGATTTTCCATATTTGGCGTTCGAAATTCTTAAACTTCAACTGGTTATGACACTTTCAAAAATGAAAAGAATTTAGAAAAAAGTTCATGACAATCCTATGGTGTTTTAGGAATAAATCAATGTCATTATTGTTTTTAGATCGATAAAGTATGATAATAACCATACAAAATCATCATCCATGTTGTAGATAGCCTTTTTTCGTTGTTTTGTTAATGGGACTGTTGTCGGGCACCTTGACTGAGCTCTTGATCCCCTTGAACATTCCCAAGCACACAATGGCCCAGGCAGCCAGCAGGCAGCCGACAACGTATGGGTTGAAGGAGCCCATTTCATTTATGTTGTTGGTGACATCCAAGGCTTTCCGGTACCAAAAGTAGGACGTAGTGGAGTTGTCCTCACATTTGTAAACTGGAAAAAAAGCACAGTAAGGATTATTTTTCCCAAATTTCCACAACAATTGGATGTGAGAACAACATGTACCGGTTTCGTTTGTCTTCTCTGGACACGTCGTCCAAGGTAAAGGGGACTGAAATGAGTTGCCGAGGTAGAAAAGGCTCCATGCGAGGATGACATTGTAGTAGAGAGCCACAAAAAAGCACACCTAAAAAAAGATTGCCAAATTATTAGCTGGACGACAAGACGTTGAATTCTGATGTGGACGCATTGAACTCACCACACAGCTGGAGTAGCCAATTCCTACCAGTCTGGGGGAGATGTACTTCCATACTCCAATGCTTCCTTGTCTGATAGCCTGACCGGCTGCGAGCTCCATGAAGAACAAGGGAATACCCACTATCAGCAGCATCAGCACATATAGCAACAAAAACGAACCTGAAGAGATAGAAAGACCGAATCAGGTCACTCGTAAAAACGGCTTTTAAAAAAATTATATTCTCACCGCCTCCATTTTGATGGCACAGATACGGAAACCTCCAGACGTTGCCGAGCCCGACGCTGAACCCCACCTGAGCCAAAAAGTACTCGATTTTATTGTTCCAGCCTGCTCTAGCTTCGGGCTCAGAGGCATCTTGGTTATCTTCTTCACAGTGAGTCTCAGCCTCTGCCTGCTGCTTCTCCATCTACAATTACAAGAGGCAAAACTGAGTCAACAACGTTTGCCTTTCCTTCCATTCGTCCATTATACAGGTTCATTTACTTAGTGTGTATTGGCCAGGCCACCTACAGTGGGGCAAACAAGTATTTAGTCAACCACCAATTGTGCAAGTTCTCCTACTTGAAAAGATTAGAGGCCTGTAATTGTCCACATTTGTAAACCTCAACAATGAGGGACAGAATGTGAAAAAAATAACTGAAAATCACATTGATTTTAAAGAATTTATTTGCAATTTAGAGAGGAAAATAAGTATTTGGTCACCTACAAACAAGCAAGATTTCTGGCAGTCAAAGAGGTCTAACTTCTTCTAACGAGGTCTAACGAGGCTCCACTCGTTACCTCTATTAATGGCACCTGTTTTTACTCATTATCAGTATAAAAGACACCTGTCCACAACCTCCGTCAGTCAAGACCAAGACCAAAGAGCTGTCGAAGGACACCAGAGACAAAATTGTAGACCTGCACCAGGCTGGGAAGACTGAATCTGCAATAGGTAAAACGCTTGGTGTAAAGAAATCAACTGTGGGAGCAATTATTCGAGAATGGAAGACATATAAGACCACTGATAATCTCCCTTGATCTGGGGCTCCATGCAAGATCTCACCCCGTGGCGTCAAAATAATGCCAAGAACGGTGAGCAAAAATCCCAGAACCCCACAGGGGTGACCTAGTGAATGACCTACAGAGAGCTGGGACCACAGTAACAAAGGCTACTATCAGTAACACAATGCGCCGCCAGGGACTCAAATCCTGCACTGCCAGACATGTCTCCCTGCTGAAGAAAGTACACGTCCAGGTCCGTCTGCGGTTCGCTAGAGAGCATTTGGATGATCCAGAGGAGGACTGGGAGAATGTGTTACGGTCAGATGAAACCAAAATAAAACTTTTTGGTAGAAACACAGGTTCTCATGTTTTGGAGGAGAAAGAATACTGAATTGCATCCGAAGAACACCATACCCACTGTGAAGCATGGGGGTGGAAACATCATGCTTTGGGGCTGTTTTTCTGCAAAGGGACCAAGACTACTGATTTGTGTCAAGGAAAGAATAAATGGGGCCATGTATTGAGAGATTTTGAGTGAAAATCTCCTTCCATCAGCAAGGGCATTGAAGATGAGACGTGGCTGGGTCTTTCAGCATGAAAATGATCCCAAACACACAGCCTGAGCAACAAAGGAGTGGCTTCGTAAGAAGCATTTGAAGGTCCTGGAGTGGCCTAGCCAGTCTCCAGATCTCAACCCCATTGAACATCTGTGGAGGGAGTTGAAAGTCCGTGTTGCCCAACGACAGCCCCAAAACATCACTGCTCTAGAGGAGATCTGCATGGAGGAATGGGCCAAAATGCCAGCAACAGTGTTTGAAAAGCATGTGAAGAGTTACAGAAAACGTTTGGCCTCCGTTATTGCCAACAAAAGGTACATAACAAAGTATTGAAATGAAATTTTGGTATTGACCAAATACTTATTTTCCACCATGATTTGCAAATAAATTCTTTAAAAATCAAACAATGTGATTTTCTGTTTGTTCTACATTCTGTCTCTCATGGTTGAGGTTTATCCATGTTGACAATTACAGGCCTCTCTAATATTTTCAAGTGAGAGAACTTGCACAATTAGTGGTTGACTAAATACTTATTTGTCCCACTGTACATTTGGTCATTTACTTTTATAGTTAAAATATTAAATCTTTATAGCAACTGGAGATGTGCCGATAACCGGTTTCAAGGTATACCGTGGTATGAAAATTTCAAGGTTTTAAAACCGCAAAAAAATTCCGTCCTACAGTTCCTAAGGTATACGCTATTTTTTTATGTCCCAAAATTCCATGGAGAAATCCCTTGCTTGCAGCTGTAAGGCTCAACCCGCCCCCACCGGCTGTTGCCATAAGAGTTAACCAAGACACTATTATGGTGGAAGATTTTGGTAGCAACTTTTTGGTTCCCTTTTTTTTTTTTTTTTTTTTTTTTAATTTTCTGACATTGACACATTTTTAAAAGGATATCGCGATTCTTGGCAGGAGCATATCGATAAGTTTTGGGGATACAAAGTATCACGATATATCACCATTTCTATATTTTGTTACACCCCAAATGGTAATAATGTTGAGCTGTAGCTGTAGGCTCACCTATAGGACTACTTTTATTTTAATTTTATTTAGAATATTTTGTTATTTTTGTAAATTAACATTGTAGTTATGCTACAGTTTGCCAATATGTTTTGAAAAACAAAAATCCTGTAGTTTTTAAAAACCCAGATAACTCAAAGTAACAAATTTTAGAGCTGTAATTGCAATACCGTGATATTTTGGCTTAAGGTTATCATACCGTCAGAATATCATACCGGCACATGCCTAGCAAAATACACACACACACACACACACACACACACACACATACACACACACAAAAACCCCCAAAAAACCAACAACAACAGAGACCTCTATTGAACCTTCCGATTACTATGGCCTTAAATGACCGCAAATTTTCACAGAAATAATGATGATTTTAAAGGCAAAAACAAGTTATTACAAAAAAAAAAAAAAAAAAAAAAAAACATTTACGTTAAACAAGCCGAAAATCAAGTTGACGTAATTTCCCCCCATCCTTTCGAAACATTGGGACAAAACGTCCTTTCAGTCATTGTTTGGCTAAAACACACCGTCAGAAAATATGTACCCGACTAACCTGTAAGCCAGTGAGCGGCAAAGAGCTGTAAATGAAGAAAAAGTAATGAAAAAGACAAAAAATGTAGATAAATATGGAAGATAAAATTTTGACACGGACACACGTGTAGCTAGTGTAGGACAATGTCGGTTAAAAAAAAAAAAAGGCTATATTATTTAGTTGAATACATTGCAAGCCAGATATAAAACTACACGATAAGTCACAGGACAGCAGAATAATTTAAAGTAACTAAAAGCCAAAACGTGTAAAACTACTACCGCATTTTTCCAACCGTCCTACCTAAGCGTGCTGCTAACCTCGCCTACATGCTGCGTTTACAGGCACTACGGGCTATTGTCACTTCCATCAGAAAGTGCTGCCTATCGCGACTTTCGTCACAAAAATGTGTCAATGATGTAAGGATAATATATCAAAAACTATTTCTTTAAGTTCAATAGTCTTTAAAAAGTTTAAATTTTCTATGTAAATCTGCCCATTTTACTTGTAGCAAATAGTTATAATACAGTCGTTGAATGTAGCTCTAAAAAATAATCAAATGTGGTGACTCATTAAAGAGTTGCGTTATCTGGAGGTCGTAGTTTATCGTATGTAGTAATCCTAGCAGTTTCCACTTTTTATTTACAGATTGCTTCCTCCATACACACAGACTCAAACAGAAAGTCTAGATTTTCTACATCACGTTTTAAACCTGAAGCCAGCACAAGCCACATGAAATACAGTATATGATAATTACGTAAGCGAGTAAACACATTGAGTGAAAAAAACATTGAAAACAATTAAAAATGACATACGATTTAAACTAATATGAGACAATTTTAACTTGAAGTTGTGCGTTATTTTAAGTTATTTACTTTTCTTATAATTATCTTATAGATGCGCGCCTTTAAAATTAAATTTCCCCCCCGGATTTGTATTTATTACTAATAATCCAGTGACTCTTTGCATAATGTATTCTATCACTCGTAATTTATTAGTAACACTAATTCTTAAACAGATGCAAGATGGCATCTGTCACGTCCAACTATCACCCAGAAATGCTCGTGACTTTCAAAATAAACCTTAAATCTTACTCTAAGTCTTTATTTTTAGTTGACATTGACAGGTTTCAGTGTAAACACAAGCGCGCGCGCAGCATCGTCACGCACACTCCTGCCACGTATGCCCCACTCAAGTCAAAACAGCGCTCAAAAAGCCTGAATTTTTAAGGAAAATGCACTTGAACACATCATAAGCGCTATATTATTTATTATTTGAACGCGTTTAAAAGTCATAATTACCTGAGTTTGCGATGACAATATCCTTAAATCAAAAAGTCAGTATGTTGGTGTTACTTTGCTGCCGCTTCTTCCAACTCCGCCTATCTGTCTCCTTCATTGGTGCACAACGGAGGCTTGCCGTGAAAAGTGAAACCTTGAACGAACTGCAAATTTTTTCCCCCTCAGGAACCGCAATGGGGTTCTGAGAAAGAAAACGTATATTTACGGGAGAACCTGAATGTTACACGATCAAATGGCAAAATGTCCCCCAGAGGGATATGATTCAGGTCGTAATTAGTAAATTACAGTGAACTCATTGGCTGCCATTGACTGCAATATACGTCTAATCCATTTGAAATGGGAAGGGCTGACAGTAAAATAAATGTGTGACAACTGGGCAATGCTACATTTGACGGTGGGAGACGTCCAATTCATTTTCACTGGACAAATAATAGAATTTTGGGACCCCCTGCTATTAAGAGGTTTTACAAATTTTGTAACTAAGTAACTAAATAAAAGAAAAAAAGACAAGAATAAGAGATTTTGTTTTATAAAATAATTATAATTTTAATCAAAACTTCATTAAAACTACGTAAAGAGCTAAATAAAAAAACACAATCAAAACACTATTTTAATTTTACTAGCATGATTTTCAGTGTATAAAACCCTATTTTTTCCCCTAATTTTGAATCCTGCAGTTTATAGTCCAGTGTGGCTTATTTGTTGATTTATTTGGGTTAATAGGAAACACTATATTTGACAGCGGCGTTACAACACTTCTATAAGACCGTAATAATTATGGAATGACAGTATCATGGGCATTGATGCAGTGTTTTTCGACCTTTTCTGAGTCGTGGCACTTTTTCCTTTGGAAAAAATCTTGCAGCACACCACAAACCAAAAATGTTCCAAAATTACTTTCTGTACACTACACTCACTGGCCAATTTATTAGGTACACCTGTCCAACTGCTCATTAACACTTAATTTCTAATCAGTCAAATCACATGGCGGCAACTGCATTTAGGCATGTAGACATAGTTTAAGACAATCTCCTGCAGTTCAAACCGAGCATCAGTATGGGGAAGAAAGGTGTTTGAGTGACTTTGAGCGTGGCATGGTTGTTGGTGCCAGAAGGGCTGGTCTGAGTATTTCAGAAACTGCTGATCTCCTGGGATTTTCACGCACAACCATCTCTAGGGTTTGCAGAGAATGGTCCGAAAAAGAAAAAATATCCAGTGAGCGGCAGTTCTGTGGGCGGAAATGCCTTGTTGATGTCAGAGGTCAGAGGAGAATGGGCAGACTGGTTTGAGCTGATAGAAAGGCAACAGTGACTCAAATAACCACCCGTTACAACCAAGACCGGCAGAAGCGCATCTCTGAACGCACAGTACGTCGAACTTTGAGGCAGATGGACTACAGCAACAGAAGACCATGCCGGGTGCCACTCCTTTCAGCTAAGAACAGGAAACTGAGGCTACAATTTGCACAAGCTCATCGAAATTGGACAATAGAAGATTGGAAAAACGTTGCCTGGTGTGATGAGTCTCGATTTCTGCTGCGACATTCGGATGGTAGGGTCAGAATTTGGCGTTAACAACATGAAAGCATGGATCCATCCTGCCTTGTATCAACGGTTCAGGCTGGTGGTGGTGGTGTAATGGTGTGGGGAATATTTTCTTGGCACTCTTTGGGCCCCTTGGGACCGATTGAGCATCGTTGGAACGCCACCGCCTACCTGAGTATTGTTGCTGACCATGTCCATCCCTTTATGACCACAATGTACCCAACTTCTGATGGCTACTTTCAGCAGGATAATGCGCCATGTCATATTACATTACATCTGTAGCTCTGCAATGCATGTAAGGAGGCATGCTGGACAACTGTGTTGACAGCAGGCGGCAGCAGAGGTTGACTGTCTCCCCCAAGAGAGCAGTGATGCCCGAATGAAGCTTCTTGATGCAATGAAGCGTTGCAGCCAATTGGTTCAAAGCTTCATGGTGGTTCATTTGGCCTTATGACAGTCTTATGATGCCACTGTCAAATAACGTGTTATCGGTTGATATCTTTTGGTGTAAATATCCCATAATACAGTGAGGACAAATGCGGATTATAGTCAAGTGTGGCTTATCTATGAACAAATGCCGTTTTTGTATCAAATTTGGTGGGTGGCGGCTTATTATTAGTTGCGTCTGATAGTGCGAAAATTACGGTATGAAACATTTAAAAAGAGAATACTTACTGTTCTTCTTTTGAATAAAAAAACTAATTATTAACAATTTAAAAAATATAAACAAATAAGAGAATATTTATCATTAAGAGGATTCGGACAATTATTAGGTAAACAATGTCCTCATACGATAAATCGACCATCAAAATAGTTGTTGATTCGACATCGTTCGCCGTCAATGACCATTTGAACTGAAGTGCTTACGTAATTTTATGTGTCCAAGGAGTGTGGACGAGAGGTGTGTGTTTGTCGTGAGGGTGTTTCTCTTTCTGAATCATTGATTCGAAACAAAAGAATGAATTATTGTAAATATTTTTTCCCAAAACCAAATATCATTTGTCAACCTGCTGTGAATTTGAAAGTGGTTTTAAGTTGTAGACGTCCAATCCACTTGAAGTAGGAGGACTGGCAGCGAATGTTCATTCGCTGCCAGTCCTCCTACTTCAAATGGATTTAACGTCTATCACCGTCAATGGCAGACAACGAGTTCAACTTCAGGAAACGCCATTCCCACATTGCCTCCTGCTTTCCTGGCGTCATCACTTTCGCCCCTAGCTACAAGGGCATATGTGTCAACACCACACACAAGATGAGTTCAGTGAGGGCAGGCATGACAGGGTGTGAACTGCAAAAGTTGACACACCTCTCTTAAAGCATTCAGGGGAGTGTCATACCTGCACTTAAAACGGGCATACGTTCGTTTAATAACGCGTTCCAAGCGTGTGTCGAGAATTAAGTCCTGGACGCATATGGTAAGTTGATTAAATGTATATCTTGAAATTTTGCGTTGAGTTGAACATGTTCAGACTTGTCACCAATCTATTTTTACTCAGGTGTACTTACATAAAAAGCCTCGGTTGGCACTTGACATTGTTATTTTTTGTGCTACAAATGTTTGTCTGGTGGATTAAATGTAAATCAAACATGCTGAATGAAGTGTATGAGTAAAATTGTATTCGAAGATTTCAGTTGGATTTTATGGGAGCGTTTTTTAGGCAAAAATAATGACCAATTGGTAAGACTGAACATGTCGAAATTATAATGTGGATGAGGTGAAGAGGGAAAATTTTTTTGGGTCAAAAATAATTAGTATTTGGTCAGACCGGACTACTTTGTGGTTTAACTTTTGCGCCCTCAGTGCACTGTGGATTTTTAAAATCTTGTTATAAGTATTTGTTATAAGAAAAGAGTTCTAAAAACATATTCATGTACACTTTATTTCCATCTAGGTATGTAGTATGTAAACTTCCACACATGTACACTCATCATATGAGCGAGAGTGAGAGAATGACTGTACAGTACGTAGTTTTTATATTATTTTATGTGTGTTATTTATATTATTCATATTTTATTTAAATGTTTCAAACTATTCTTTAATGTTTTTATGATAAAATATGCATTTATAGGTTTTTAAATACACTTATTGATATTATATATACTAGTGCTGCAACGATTAATCGATTAACTCGAGTAATTCGATTAGAAAAAAAGCTTCGAATCATTGTTGTTTTTGGCAGCCCTTTCAATTTTTGTCTTTGTCTTAGCCTTTTGGACGATAATACTTATTAGTCTAAGGTTAGGTTCATACTACAGGTCTTAATGCACAAATCCGATGTTTTGCCACATCTGTTTTTTTGGCGTGCCCGTCCAGACTGCCTTTGTCCATTGAGACCGTTCAAGTATCACACATGCGCACTAATTCGCAGTCCGAGATGGGCTCAGCAAAGAGACCCGCATGCGCAGAAGCATCAAAACAAATTAGTCTAGGGTTGTTCCGATCATGTTTTTTTGCTCCCGATCCGATCCCGATCGTTTTAGTTTGAGTATCTGCCGATCCTGATATTTCCCGATTCGATTGCTTTTTTTTTTTTGCTCCCGATTCAATTCCAATCATTCCCGATAATTTTTCCCGATCATATATATTTTGGCAATGCGTTAAGAAAAAAATGAATAAAACTCGGCCGAATATATACATTCAACATACAGTACATAAGTATTGTAGTTGTTTATTATGACAATAAATCCTCAAGATGGCATTTATATTATTAACATTCTTTCTGTGAGAGGGAGCCACGGATAGAAAGACTTGTAATTCGTAAAGGATAAATGTGACTTTGTATATTGTGACTAAATATTGCCATCTAGTGTATTTGTTGAGCTTTCAGTAAATGATACTGTAGCCATTTAACTGTTCTGCCCAAATGCATGATGGGAAGTGCAACCATCACTGTGCGTAGTGGCACCAATTGATATAGCTTCTCTGCGTTGGGAAATAACATAAGGTGTTAAGAAAAAGATCAACTACTACATTTCTTCCCCACATTGCTTCCCACAATGTTTCTAATTGTTGAGAGAAGGATTGTGAGGCTTTCGCCAATTAAAAAAAGGCTCCAAAGGCTGTCAAAATTCACTCTACTCAGTTTACGCTGCCTTGTAGCTCTATATATAGGTAAAACGGCGCCATTATAAATTGAACGCGATAATGCGTGAGTGGGTTGTGCAGCGCATGCGTTAATTGCGTTAAATATTTTAACGTGATTAATCACCGCCGTTAACGTGATCAATTTGATAGCCCTACTTTAAGCCAAAACTAAAGACGCTGGATGAGTGTAAGAAATTTTGTCTGTAACGTTAGATACAATTAGAAAACGATTTAATTAAAAAAAATATATATATATCAAAAAAGCGCATGTCCGATATTTTTTTGCCGATTCAAATACTTTGAAAATGATGTGATCGGACCCGATCGATCGGCATTGCGATCGATCGGGACATCTTTGCAAATTACATATGCTACCTGTATGTCATTCCAGGCTGATCATATTTTGATTTCCAAAAAGAGGACACAAATAACAGACATTAATAATCCCCGTTTAGTCTTATATTCAAGTTTATATGGACTGATAGAACGCATACACGCACACACATGAGCCTTGACGTGTGTGCGTGAAATGACGTGGGTGCATCAGTTTGCCCCGATTCGGTGTGACATGTGTGCAATAATGAAATATTGCTCATTCGGCGCACAGAATGAAAATTTGAAATTGTAAGGCTTATTCTTTTCTTCATTATTTTTTTATGACTGTGGTCAAGCCCACTTCGTCCTTAAAAGCAGAGTTCAAGCTAGGCGCTAATGCCTACATGGCTGCCATCCTCCGTGCCTCTTGCTCTTTGAGGACGTAATTGCTGCATGAATTCCGATTTGGGAGTGTTGACAGTTCAGACCGCCAGTCACGTTCTGAAAAAATGTGGCCCAGATCGGATTTGAACCACATACGAAAGTGACTCAGATCGGATTTGAAATGGTCCACTTCTATGCGACTTGTCCCGTTCAGACCGTCAAGTTAATGCCTGACTCGAGTCGGAAAAACACGAAAAAATCGGATTCGTGCATTAAGACTTGTAGTATGAACCTAGCCTTGATTTAGTCATTTCAAAATGTGTTTGTCTTCGTCTAGTTTTTGTTGACGAAAACTCGACTAATTTCGTCAAGTTTTAGGTGACGTGTACTCCATATTTTCGTCTGTAAAATTTGAAAGTTTTACTCCAAAAATAGATTTAAAAATGTTTTCCAACTATTACGCATATTGTAGCATCTACAAATCTATCAGATGATGATACATAACACACACCCAGCAGGAAAACTACATTATTTTCAATTAATTATACCCACCTACACTCCACGAACTGTATGTAAAAAATATATATATAAATAAAAGTTGTCGGAGAATTTTTGTCCATTCGCAATAGCCTAATGCTAACATGAACATGAATGCTATGCTAACTCTAAAAGTTACATTTTGTGTGTGATGATCACTCAGCAGAGACATTTAAATGCGAAAGCAACATTGCATATTCTCTCTTGCCAAGATGAGAAGACAAATCTTACCGTGTGTGTCTCAAAACAAGCAATGGCAGGGCTGGAGAGGACAATAATGGGTGACTTGGTGGGGCACTGCACATCACATGAGTGACACAAACAGACACTGCAACGATGCAGGCTAGCTATACATAAAATGTCACACATTGTGAAGCTGTGACGGAAACTATGGCCCATTTTCGTCTCGTCAGACGAAAACTGGCATTCGTGTCGTTATGTATTAGTCTCCCTGTTTTTAGCTCGTTATCGTCTCGTCATCCTCATGAAAAAATTGTTTGTCGACAAAATATTTTCGTTATAGTCATCGTTGACAAAAACAACAATGCTTCGAATCAATTTTGCTGCTTCGAGTATTTGTTTAATTAGAGTGGCGTTGTCAAGTGTTTTCATTTAGTGTTATTGATTTGGGTGGATACACTGCCCTCTAGGGGAAACAGTGAATATGACATAACTCATTTAACATGGCTGAATACAGCTGCTCCCTTTTAAAACCAACATAAGGTAAGTTTTTGTTTGAGCTAGTATGTTTTTCATGCATTTGTAATTTAGTTTATAGGTATATTTAGCCGTTTTTTAAGGGAATATGTTTATGAACGATTTGTTAAGAGCATTGTATAAAAACAAAAAAAAACAAAAAAAACATTTTATAGCATTTAAGCTAGTGGACATTTGCTATCCAAGATTGCCATTTTTTCTCTTGTTGTACTCATATCCTCATCTTTTTAATTAATTAATTAATTTTTACCATTTGAGGCTAAGCTCATGCACTTATTTATTTTTAAATGAACGTGCAACTTTGCATAGTTTGAAGAAACACTCACGAATTTTATTTTGTATTCACATTTAATGCTCTTTTGAAAGTGCAATCTAAGCAAGCCTTTGTTTTACATCTCCGAAAATTTATTCTGCAAAGCATTAAATTTCTGTAATCCGATTATTCGAACAAACTAGTTGATAGAGTAATCTACTTCTAAAATAATCGATAGCTGCAGCCCAAAAATATACAGTGGGGAGAACAAGTATTTGATACACTGCTAATGGGTTTTCCCATTGACTGTATCAAATACTTGTTCTCCCAACTGTATATATTAAAAAAAAAAAAAGTATGTTAAAAATGGGGGTGGTGACACAACTTCGCTTTAACGCGGTCAGTTCTGGTCCCCATTAACAGCGATAAGTGAGGGATCCCTGTAAATTGTCGTAACATGGATGGGGTAAATAGGCACATTTCAATTGTTGTTGAACCAATATGTTTGAATTTGAATGAAATAAAGGTGCAAGCTTGTATTTGAAGAATTCAACTGTATTTAATTGGGCTTTTTTGGTCAAAAATAATGACCATTTGGTCAGACTGAACATGTGGAAATTGTTGTAATATGCATGAGGTGAATAGGCAATTTCTTGGGGGTCAAAAATAATGAAGTATTCGGTGATACTGGACAATGCATGAATTGCTGTAACATGGAGGGGGGGAATAGGCACATTTATAAATTTGGATTTGAATGTTGTTAGTGGGAAGTTTTGGTCAAAACTAATGATCATTTCTTAAAAGTTAGTGGGAAGTTTTGGTCAAAACTAATGATCATTTCTTAAAAAAAAAAAAAAAAAAAAAAAGAAAATTGTATTAGTATGAATAAATATGATGAAATTTAAATTAAGTGAAAATTATGACCATTTTGTCAAACTGAACATGTGAAAATTTTGGGAATTGTGTTTGAAAAATGTCAAAATATGATGGAGGTGAATTGGCAAATTTGTGAGTCTTGTGTTTGAAGGTGTCAGTAGCAGGTTTTGGTCAATAATTACCATTTGGTCAAAAATGTGAACATGTGTAAGTTGTTGTAGCAATTTTTAATAGGCAAATATGTGAATTTTGCATTTGAATTTGTCAACATGAGGTTTTTAAATTTAAAAAATGTGATTTTTTTTTGTTAAAAAATCATGTTAATCCCATGAAAAAGGATTGTGAAGGTTGGGAAATTGAAATAAAAAATAAAGCATAGAAATTTATAAATGTGAAAGCCTTCACACTTAACACAAATATTCAACGTCTATTGCCGCTCATGACAGTGAATAGAAAGACAGATACGAGCATAATTTGCTATCCTCAGTGTTTTGTTTTAGCAACGCTTGTGAAACTCCACAGTGAAACAAATGAGTGATACTGGTGATTCCCGTGTAGTTGCGATGATCTCTAAAATGAAGGTAGAGGGTAAAATAGCACTACGTAGTCAAACCGGTTGGACAGCTTACTCGCAAGTTAAAACACCTGGTTACGGAATCACAGAGAGACTGGAGTTGGATTCAAAATTATTAAAAGCATTACTTATGTTAAGTAAAGTATTACTTTGTTCATCTCTAACATATACTGCACTGGACAATGGTCCATGACGGACTGTTACCCCAGTCTAAATGGATTGGACGGTCTTCTGCTGTGCGTCTAAATGACTTAAATACAAGTAGAAGTCCAATCCATTTGAACAGGGAGGGTTCATTCGGTGCCTCACCCTCCTAATTCGAATGGATTGGGCGTCGATCGCAGTGGCGGAACAAATGTGAACAGCGCCTGGGTGCAATGAGCTTACACGGGCCACATGAGCCACGCGAGGAGGAGTGGCTTTTCACTCGGCGCTCCTATCGACAAAATTAAAACCAGTGGTTCTTCACCTTGCTAAAGGTTCTAAATCCCATGAGTTTCACATGTGCATTCACCAAACCCTTTGGAGTTCAATAATAGTTGCATATAATAAATAATAAATGCACATTAATTAACTTTTTTTTTCTTTCTTCAAATTAAGCGTGAGCGTCAAAAGCGTGAGTGGATTTGAGTGGACTAACTCAATCAAGCATTGAAAGCAACACTACAGTAGGTAACTTTCCAGTTTTGGTTGATTTTAGCGACGCAGGTGGACAAAAGCGGTAGTGTTTTGCCTTAAACAAGACGCACAGGAGTGCACAGTGTCGTAAAATCCTGATCTACCGGTCGCCTGCAGATGGATTAAACAACATCTCTGTTTCCAGCGGCTGTGTGAAGGATGAATAGTAATGAAGTAATGAATCCAGTTGTAGTTAAGCCATAGCGTATGATGAGGTTGAAACATACTGTAGACTTTATAATATATTGATGGGACACGGGGCCGATTAATAGAGGGCCTATCTCTGTCAAAGCTGACCGAGTGGAAACATAGACAAAGAGCTTTTTACGTTGAAAATTCCTGTGAATAAATGCTTAAATCCCTGAATTTTTTCATAGCTATGGGACGTAAAACAGTCTTGATTCTTGGTTAATAAGCAAAAAACCGGGCAGTTAGCATGTACACTCACCAGCCACTTTATTAGGTACACCTGTCCAACTGCTCGTTAACACTTAATTTCTAATCAGCCAATCACAGGGCGGCAACTCAGTGCATTTAGGCATGTAGACATGGTTTAAGACAATCTCCTGCAGTTCAAACCGAGCATCAGTATGGGGAAGAAAGATGATTTGAGGTTGTTGGTGCCAGAAGGGCTCGTCTGAGTATTTCAGAAACTGCTGATGTACTGGGATTTTTACGCACAACCATCTCTAGGGTTTACAGAGAATGGTCCGAAAAAGAAAAAATATCCAGTGAGCGGCAGTTCTGTGGGCGGAAATGCCTTGTTGATGCCAGAGGTCAGAGGAGAATGTCCAGACTGGTTCAAGTTGATAGAAAGGCAACAGTGACTCAAATGACCACCCGTTACAACCAAGGTAGGCAGAAGAGCATCTCTGAACGCACAGTACGTCGAACTTTGAGGCAGATGGGCTACAGCAGCAGAAGACCACGCCGGGTGCCACTCTTTTCAGCTAAGAACAGGAAACTGAGGCTACAATTTGCACAAGCTCATCGAAATTGGACAATAAAAGATTGGAAAAATGTTGCCTGGTCAGATGAGTCTCGATTCCTGCTGCGACATTCGGATGGTAGGGTCAGAATTTGGCGTCAACAACATGAAACAAGCATGGATCCATCCTGCCTTGTATCAACGGTTCAGGCTGGTGGTGGTGGTGTAAAGGTGTGGGGAATATTTTCTTGGCACTCTTTGGGCCCCTTGGAACCAATTGAGCATCGTTGGAACGCCACAGCCTACCTGAGTATTGTTGCTGACCATGTCCATCCCTTTATGACCACAATGTACCCAACTTCTGATGGCTTCTTTCAGCAGGATAATGCGCCATGTCATAAAGCTGGAATCATCTCATACTGCATCATGGATCTGCAGCCGACAAATCTGCACCAACTGTGTGATGCCATCATGTCAATATGGACCAAACTCTCTGAGGAATGCTTCCAGCACCTTGTTGAATCTGTGCCACAAAGAATTGAGGAAGTTCTGAAGGCAAAAGGGGGTCCAACCCGTTACTAGCATGGTGTACCTAATAAAGTGGCCGGTGAGTGTATATTACGTAAATATATTGAATGTGCTGGTAGTCTTTAAGCCACTGTGGTGGCGCCGCCTTATCACCACAAAGAGCTTTTTTACGTTGAAAATTCTTGTGAATTATGCTTAAAATCCGTTAATTCTTTATAGATATGGACGTGAAACAGTCTCAATTCTTGGTTGAAAAATTGGGCAGTTAGCCTTTATTTTACGTTAATATGTCGAATGCGCTGCTAGTCTTTAATCCACTGTGGCGCCGCTTTATCACCACAAAGAGCTTTTAACGTTGAAAATTCTTGTGAATAAATGCTTAAATTGAATTCTTTATGTCTGATTTCTTTATAGATATGGACTAAAACAGTTTCTATTATTTGTTAAAAGCCAAAACCGGGCAGTTAGCATTTATTTCACGTAAATATTGCGAATTATGACGCCAATGCCGTAGCGGTTAATTTCTCCCATTGATTTTTTTCACAACCTTTCAAAATGCATGCATGGTACGAAAAATATAGTAATTACCTTGAATTCTCGAACAAATCACTCCTGAGACAATCCTTTCTGTTTGTATGCGGTACAGGTTTAGTACTTTTTCGACCTAAATCCGGCGTTGGATCGCTGCAAGTTTTTGAAAATAACTCCGACTGACTTAAGCAGAGTGTGGGACGGCCACCTACTGGAAGGCGTGGCACAGTGTCTGGGGATTGGGAATGTGTGCGGTCAATATATTTATGAAGTCTATGGTTGAAAATAAAAACGTTTAATTTTGTACCGTGTTCCACCACCGGCCTTCTGACCGCTCACACTAACTCGTCCGCACTGACCAGCTCGGTTCAGAATGGGATCACGCCAGCGAGTGAAAACCGGGCCAATGTTTATTCTTTCAATTTATTCTTTACGTGGTCAGTTTTGGTCCCCATTAACAACAATAAGTGAGGGATCACTGCATATTTTAACTGGGAGGGGCTGGAAGCTATTAAACCAAATTATACGTATAATTAAAATCCAAGCATTTTTAAGGATTTTACACTCCTATACAAACCCTGTGTAAAAGCTCCATGATGACTCACTCATTGGCTGCCACCCTACCAATCGTCAAGTTAAAAAATGGTAACAAAGTTCTCCTCCGCAGTGAATGCCACTCCTAAAATGACAAATCTCAAACGCTATTTCGTCAAGGTGAGTTTTAACCCGAGAGTCTTTGTGTGGGATTATGTAGTAAAATGACTCACTGCTTTCTGGTTTGTAATGTTCTTCCAGCACCTGATCACCTTCTCCCTCCAGAAAGGAGATGTGAGCACAGTGGAGGAGGCACAGTCTCGCCTCCACCAGCTGGCAAAAAGTGGAAAACTGTGGAGTCAGCAGATGCTGCTGGACGTCGGACCTGATGCCGTTTATCTCAGAGGCATCCAAACTGAGGCGGGTAGATGTCATTGACCACAGGGGTTAAACTAGAGGCTCGTGGGCCAGATCTGACGAGCCGAGTCATTTTGTGTGCATTGGGCCAGTTTTTTGCAAAAAAAAAATATATATATATTCAATGCATTTTTTTTGTATATTGAGGTCAGCATAAATCAAAGAATAATAAGTTTTTACTTAAAAAAAAAAAAAAAAAAAGATAAATAAGTAATTTAATAATTGTTTAATGTTTTTAATAATTAAGTGTATAGTGGATATTTACAGATTTACACTTATTTAGTTTTTTAATTAAAAATAATAAACACAAATTTTATATGAAAAATATAAATGGTTTTACTATTTCTACCCTTTTTTTTTAACCTGAAATTTTTGGTACAAAATTCAAATTGAAAATTAAAAGAATATTTACTTTTTTTTTCTTTAAAAAAACAACAACATAAGAATAATTTTTAAAAAATGTTTACCGTTTTTCCTTTGGAAATTTTTTTTTACAGTAAATAAAAAGACAATATTTAAAGGTTTTCACTTATTTATTTTTTTTAAATACGAAAATTCAACTGGAAAAAAATGAAATGAAAATGAAAGAGTGGAATAAGAGTAAGATTTTTTTTTTTTAATTAAAATTTAAAATAATAAATATAAAGTTTACCCATTCTTGTTTGTTTCATTAAAAGAAATTTTAAAAAATAATGCAAATACAAAATATTTAGTTTTCCTTATTGAACAAACTAAAATAAGAGAACATTTTGTTTTCTAATAAAATGTATTTATTTATTTGCTTTTTTTTTTTTTTTTAAATAAAACCAATCAAATAGATTAAAAAAGAATATATCGTTATAAAAAAGGAATAGATTAAAAAAGAATATATCATTATATAAAATAGTATAATGTAAGATGTGCTTTAATGCTTTTGCACACTAACATTATTTACAATAATTAAACCAATTATGTGTGTTTAAAACTAGGTGTTATGATTATGTTTTCTCATGTAACAGTCTATTCGCTTGTGCTTTCGTGCTTACACAATGAAAAGAGTAAGGTTTCTGTTTTCAGTAAATGTCACCATAATGTTTCATTCTGGTTTCTGTTCTCAGTAAATGATACTATAACAGCTAAACGAAACTCATGCATGTGCAATGAATGCTCTCCCACTTGTCAATAAAAGACGCGGCCCCCAGGAAGGAGGCTGAGAGGGTCTTGTTTTGAGCAGACGTGCTGCGCTGTCAACCTTCTCCCTGGTGGCCACCAGTGTTAATTTTATCTTCGTCTCAAGTCTGATCTTTCCTCCGTCATTTCCTAGGGTTTTGTTGTTTTCTTAGTTCAAGTATTAAGTTTAGACCTAACATATAACAATAAATAAGAGAATACATTTTTAAAACTATGGTTTTCCAAAATAAAAATGTATTAAAATTTTACTCTTAAAAAAAAAAATAATAATAATAATAATAAATTCAAGTGAAAACCTTAAAAGAGAATATTTGCCATTAACGCTTTCAGTGCTATTGACAATAATAGACATCCAATCATCTGGTTCTTCTCCTGTGAATTGAAATGAGTGTATCACTAGTAGATGTCCAATCCATTTGAACTTGGATGGATTGGACGTCTACTGTATCACCATCGATAGCAGCCAATGAATAACTGTGGCAGTCCTAGTCGATAGACCACCATATGAAACCATCACTATGATGTGGCCCGCTACAAAAATAAGCTTGTTTGTCAGACATTTTGGAGTTTCTATAGCTTTTAGATGATTAAACCTGGCTGTACCGTCTTGCAGGAAGAACTGGAGAACTACTCCTTCAAGTCCATCTTTCGATGTGACTCAATAATCTCAGAGGAGCTCTTCCCATCCCTGCTCCTCCTGGTGTGCCAGAGCGTCCACGAGAAAAAACCGGAAATTCTCTTCTTCAACTGTGAGAACAAGAAGGTGAGTTCTATACAAAAGCCGCTTTAATATTTCACTTGCGTCGCTCAGGTTTGAATGTTATTACTGTCACAGGCTGAACAAATCTGCGAGAACATCACGCAGGCTGTTTCCAAGTCCGGCAGGAGTAACAACAGTCCGGATCTGATCAGGTAGACTGATTGCAATACTAAATAACACAAAGAACACAAAAATACTGATCTTAATCATAATAATTATAATACATTGTATTCGTGGAGCACTTTTACAGATGCTAAAAGACGCTTTACAATCAAAATAAAGAAACCAGCAAACGACACAAGCAGAATAAAACAATAGATAAAAACAGTTTAAAGCCAAGTCAAGTCAAACCAGTATAAAAAGGTGTGATTTTAGCTCGTTTGGAAACACATGGTAAGAGTTGTTTTCTTATCTTGGCAAGAGGGTATATGGAATGTTGCTTTAGCCCAGTGTTATTTTTGGTAGCCCTTTTAAATTTCGTCCTAGTCTTTTGAACGATAATACTTATTAGTTGTTGTGCATAGACTTCATTATCAGTTGACGAGACAGCTCCCACAGACATTGCACCACGGCTTCCCGTAGGGGGCCGGGCCAGGCAGAGCGTCACGGCAGGTTTTAACGCCGGATTTAGGTGGAAACAGGACGAAAGTTGTAGTGCAAACAAGCAGGCAGGAGTGTCTCAAGAGTGATTTGGTCGAGGATTCATGGTAGTTGTTATATAAAATAGCACCATGCATGCACTATGAAACGTTGAGGGAAAAAAAATGAATGGAAAAAATTTCTGTAACTTAAGCTTGAAATATGTTAGGGCTGTCAAAATTATCGCGTTAACGGGCAGTAATTAATTTTTTTAAATTAATCCCGTTAAAATATTTGACGCAATTAACGCACATGCCCCGCTCAAACAGATTAAAATGACAGCAGTGTAATGTCTGCTTGTTACTTGTTTTTTTTTTTTGTTTGGCGCCCTCTGCTGGCGCTTGGGTCCAAATGATTTTATGGGTTTGGAGAGTGAGTATGGTGTAATTATTGACATCAACAATGGCGACCTACTAGTTTAGTTTTTGATTGAAAATTTTACAAACTTTAATAAAACGAAAACATTAAGAGGGGTTTTAATATAAAATTTCTATAACTTGTACTAACATTTATCTTTTAAGAACTACAAGTTTTTCTATCCATGGATCGCCTTAAGAGAATGTTAATAATGTTAATGCCATCTTGTTGATTTATTGTTATAATAAACAAATACAGTACTTATGTACCGTATGTTGAATGTATATATCCGTCTTGTGTCTTATCTTTCCATTCCAACAATAATTTACAGAAAAATATGGCATATTTTATAGATGGTTTGAATTGCGATTAATTACGATTAATTAATTTTTAAGCTGTAATTAACTCGATTAAAAATTTTAATCGTTTGACAGCCCTAAAATATTTACGTAAAATGAATTATAACTGCCCTTTTTTTTTTTTTTTTGCTTTTAACAATGAATCTAGACTGTTTTACGTTGAAAATAGAAATTCAGCGATTTACACATTTATTTCCAAGAATTTTACACTTAAAAAGCTCTTTGCGCTTCAGCGTAACTTTATATTCAAATAATCAGGTAATTTTTGGCCAACTGCTTGTTTTTTGGCAAAAAAACAAAACAAAACAAAAAACAGTTATTTAGACATTTCTGCGTCCATACAAAAAACGTTCAACTTTAACGTGTTTTAATTTATATAACATTTCAATCTAAAAACGACAAGGGCCAATAGCCGGCAAGTTGATGCTAAAACTACCGCAAATGCCATGCTAACGCTAAAAAAAAAAAATAAATAAATAAAAAAAAATAGGAACCAACAAGTTGGTACCAAAATCTTCCACTAGAATAGTGCCTCTGTTATCTTAATCACTGCTATTTACAGCGCTACGTAGATGCCCAATCCATGAATGCGCAGCCAGTCTTTCCGACAGGCTAATCTTGTTTGCAGGAGTAATCAGAATCAGAGGTTATAATTGATACCTGTTGGGAATTTCTTTTTGCAACAGTAAAAACAATAACAATAACTACCTACTCCAATAAATGAAACCAAAGTAAGCGAGGTTATGTATTCGAGGTTATGTATTCGATTCAGTTTGTTAAATATCATTTAAGGAAAAAATAATAGGGACTATTATTAAAATACCAGGCTCTGTTTGCAATATGAAATGGAAGAGATGATTAGATTTTGGGCTAGTGAGGTCAAAGGTCACAGAGGATTTTTTTTGTATGTTTTTGTTCGAGATAACCTTAATTTGTTCTTGAGTTATCAAATTTGCAAGATATTTTTATATTACATAATTACATTTTGGGATAAGGACATCAAAGGTCACAAGGGTCGGAAAAGTAAAAACTACAAAGCGTTAACTCATTGCCTGCCATTGACAACAATAGGTGTCAAATGTGGATTGGACGTCTTAAGCCGTCAATCGTAGGCAATGAATTAATGAATAAAGGGAATATTGTCAAAGTTTTTATCGACATTTTACATGTTTATCGTCATTATCGCCATATATAGACATGTTAGTGCAAGGCCAGCAGATAGTGCTTAGTTTGCTACATTTTGGGATTTCATATGCCATAGTAGTACCGATAATCAGTCTGAAGACTATTGAGCAAATATATCAATACATGCAAGCGGTGTTGTTTTTGTCTTAGACCAGGGGTCCCCAAACTTTTTCCTGTGAGGGCCACATAACTTTTTGCTTCTCTGATGAGGGGCCGCGTCAGTTTTTAACAGAAAAAGTGTGACGATTGCAGGAGTGCCTAAATGTAAAAATGTATTGTTTTTAAGAAAGCCAAAATCAAATAACCCGTTCTGAATTCTTCACGGAACAAAAGTAAATAAAGTTTAAAAATTAATAATATAATATAATATAATATAATATAATATAATATAATATAATATAATATAATATAATATGATGTAATATATAGGGCTGTCAAAATTATTATTAATTAATTATTATTAATAAATAAGATGAAAAAGGAAGAAGTCTGATTATTATGGCGTCGTTCACTACCTGTCTAGCTTTGGAAAAAGTAGACGCTTCGGAGTGAGGACAGCATAGACAGATTTAAATGACAGTAGAGTGAAATGCCCACTACAGTCCTTATGTACCGTATGTTGAATGTATATATCCATCTTGTGTCTTATCTTTCCATTCCAACAATTTATTTTACAGAATATATATATAATTTACAGAAACATATGGCATATTTTATAGATGGTCTGAATTGCGATTAATTACGATTAATTAATTTTTAAGCTGTAATTAACTCGATTAAAAATTTTAATCGTTTGACAGCCTTAAATATAATATAATATAATATAACATAATATAATATAATATAATATAATATAATTAGGGGTGTCAAACGATTACAATTTTTAATCGAGTTAATTACACATTAAAAATTAATCGTAATAAATCGCGATTAATCGCATTTCAAACCATCTATAAAATATGCCATATTTTTCTGCAAATTATTGTTGAAATGGAAAGATAAGAAACAAGATGGATATATACATTCAACATACGGTACATAAGTACTGTATTTCTTTATTATAACAATAAATCAACAAGATGGCATTACCATTATTAACATTTTGTTAAAGCGATCCATGGATAGAAAGACTTGTAGTTTTTAAAAGATAAATGTTAGTACAAGTTATAGAAATTTTCTATCAAAACCCCACTTCATGTTTTCGTTTTAATAAAATTTGTAAAATTTTCAATCAAAAAATAAACTAGTAGCCCGCCATTGTTGATGTCAATAATTACTTACACAATGCTCATGGGTGCTGAAGACTATAAAATCAGTCGCACCCAAGCGCCAGCAGAGGGCGCCAAAACTCTGAAAAACACAAAAGTACACCTTTCACTGTGCTCTCATTTTAATCTGTCTGAGCGGGGCATTTGTGCGTTAATTGCATCAAATATTTTAACGGGATTAATTAATTAAAAACATATATAATAAAATAATAAATAATTTTGACAGCCCTAAATATAATATAATATAATATAATATAATATAATATAATATAATATAATATAATATAATAAATAATCACTATTAATTAAATAGATAATAACCGCCCCGCTCAAACAGATTAAAATGACAGCACAGTGTTATGTCCACTTGTTACTTGTGCTTTTTGGTCTTTTGTCGCCCTCTGCTGGCGCTTGGGTGCGACTGATTTCATGGTTTTCAGCACCATGAGCATTGTGTAATTATTGACATCAACAATGGTGACCTACTAGTTTATTTTTTGATTGAAAATTTTACAAATTTTTAGGGTTGTTCTTCCGATCATGTTTTTTTGCTCCCGATCCGATCCCGATCGTTTTAGTTTGAGTATCTGCCGATCCCGATATTTCCCGATCCGACTGCTTTTTTTTTTGCTCCCGATTCAATTCTAATCATTCCCGATAATTTTTCCCGATCATATACATTAAGAAAAAAAAATGACTAAAACTCGGACAAATATATACATTCAACATACAGTACATAAGTACTGTATTTGTTTATTATGACAATAAATCCTCAAGATGGCATTTACATTATTAACATTCTTTCCATGAGAGGGATCCACGGATAGAAAGACTTGTAATTCTTAAAGGATAAATGTGACTTTGTATATTGTGACTAAATATTGCCATCTAGTGTATTTGTTGAGCTTTCAGTAAATGATACTGTAGCCATTTAACTTCTGCCCAAATGCATGATGGGAAGCGCAACCATGACTGTGCGTCGTGGTACCAATTGATATATCTTCTCTGCGTTGGGAAATAACAGGGTGTTAAGAAAAACATCAAAAGACTACTTTTCTTCCCCACATTGCTTCCCACGATTATTCTAATCATTGGGAGAGGGATTGTAAGGCTTTAGCCATTTTAAAAAAGGCTCCAAAGGCTGCCAAAATTCATTGTAATCATTTTACGCTGCCTTTTAGCTCTTTATGCTGTATGGGTAAAACGGCGCCATTATAAATTGAACACGACAATGCGTGAGTGGGTCGTGCAGCGCATACGTATTGTAATTAGAGAACGATTTAATATATATATATTTAAAAAAGGCATGTCCGATATTTTTTTGCCGATTCTGATACTTGGACAATGACGTGATCGGGACATCTCTAGACATCTTTACAAATGTTATTAAAACGAAAACATTAAGAGGGGTTTTAATATAAAATTTCTATGACTTGTACTAACATTTATCTTTTAAGAAGTACAAGTCTTTCTATCCAAGGATCGCTTTAACAGAATGTTAATAATGTTAATGCCATCTTGTTGATTTATTGTAATAATAAACAAATACAGTACTTACTGTATGTGTACTGTGTTGAATGTATTATCAATAATTTACAGAAAAATAGGGCATATTTTATAGATGGCTTGAATCGCGATTAATTACGATTAATTTTTAAGCTGTGATTAACTCAATTAAAAATGTTAATCGTTTGACAGCCCTAGTTTATTTACATTTCAAAAACCAGAAGCCATTCATTTAAATAACATGCTTTTTCTCGCCAATATATTGTTATAATTATTTGTTTCGGATGTACTGTAATTATTTTCTGTATAAAAATTAATTTGGTGTTTAAAAAGTCTTTTTTCAAACTTGAGTCTTGAAAAAGAGGGGGTCGTCTTATAATCAGGGCTGTCTTATATTCGGGCCAATACGGTAAAATTGCCTATATCGTGATAGGATATTTTTTCCATATCACACAGCACTACTATGGAATAACCACATCCCTTCGGTGTCCATTTTCAGTTTTTTTGTTAATATTGTGGTTCAGTGAACAATCTCCCACAGCTAGAACGCTGAATCAAAGCGGCGCCACAGTTACTGTTGGTGTGTGCGCTGGTTTGAGCGCGTGTGGAGAGGGAGGGCAGTGTAAACAGCTGACAGAAACCGACCTGTTCTACCGGTCCGCGCATAACTGGAGAAGGTGTGACACAGACAGCCCGGCCATTGTGGTAAAAGGAGCGGCGAAGGGGTGACCTGAGAGTAGTTTTCGGGGGGCTCGGTTTTGGATTACTCATGACCTCTTGTCAGATTCTACTCAAGGATCGGTAGAAGGACTGAGAAGTCGGTAAGAAAGATTTAAAGGGCAACTTCCGTGTTGGGAATTATTCAAATGTGGTTGCTAAAAGGTATTGGCATCTGTACGGTTAGACGCTCAATCCCTTGCTTGTTCTATTTGAACTCTGTTGTCATTACATCATTGAAATTGAATTGGAAATTAGGATCAGTGGCAAGCAGAACTATGATTAAATGGTGGAAAGTCCAAATAACCTGTTGTCGCTCAAAGGCTTTCCAACAAGTACGCACGTGAAATTGAGACTGAATTGTTCTTCAGGTGACAATGACATTTCTATTTGTGTCTAGTGAGATTTTTGGCTTTGCTCAAAACTCAGAAAAAAACGCTTTATAAGGTGTGATATGTTGCAGACCAACTCACACTATTATGTTAATGATTCACTTTATATGATCTTTTTACTTAGTGTTAGGATTAGAAAGTAGGCCTTGTACGATCACTTTGCTGTGAGACAGATATACGTGTACATAAGCAGGGTTCCATACAGGTATTTTCGTCAATTAAAAAAATTTGAAGATCTTTTTAAGCCCATTTAGAACTGAATTTATTGATATTTCTGGAGTAAACTCAGTTTTATATTTATTCTGAACTAGTTACTCCTGAAAATTTCTCAAGACACAATTTCACGCAATGTAGGATAATTTAAAATGTATATAATTTTAGACCAAAATAGAAGAAATTCAATTCCTTTTTAAGACATTTAATCAAAATTTGTCATTTTAAAATTTGGCAATAATTGGGGTTACAACTAATGACTATTGAATTAATCTGATGATTGTTTTTCCGCAGTGTTGTTTTCCTCAATGATGACTATAACGAAAATATTTCGTCGACGAACAATTTTTACAAACTTAACACAAATGCCAGTTTTTGTCTAACAAGACGAAAATGCGCCATTGTTTTCGTCGCATGTTAGCAACGTGGGACATTTTACGTGTAGTTAGCCTGCCTGGTTGTATCACTCAGGTGATGTGCTGCGACCCCCCAACTCACCCACTAGTCTAGTGTCCTCTCCAGTCTCCCCATTGCTTGTTTTGAGACACACAGGGTATTATTTGCCTTCTTATCTCGGTTAGAGAGAATATTCAATGTTGTTTTAGTCTGCTGAGTGCTAAATGTAACTAGTAGCATTAGCATAGCATTCATGTTCACGTTAGCATTAGGTTATTACTAACAGCGAGCGTCCCCCTAAACTCTCGGACAACTTTTTTACATACAGTTCGTGGCGTCCAGCTGGGTATAACTCATTTAAAATAATGTAGCCTACTGTTTTCCTGCTGAGTGTAGATCATCACGTGTAGGGGTGTGACAAAATATCGAAATGGTGATATATCGTGATACTTTGTATCCCAAAAGGTTATCGATATGCTCCTGCCAAGAATCGAGATATCGTTTTAAAAAGGTGTCAATGTTTAAAAAAAATAAAAAGGAACAAACAAGTTGCTACCAAAATCTTCCACCATAATAGTGTCTCAGTTAACACTAAGGCTGCATTGATGGTGCTTGACGCCCAATCCATTTAGACTAGGAACGTTCGTTCATTCGATACCAGAGCATTCAGTCATTCTGTGATTTTTAGGGCATTTACAGGTCACTTGCTGTTCATTTTAGGGCATTTACAGGTCATTTCCTGTTGAGTTTGAGTCACTGCCTATTCATTTGGGTGATTTCCAGGTCACTTCCTGCTCTGTAACTCAAAATAAAAAGGAAGTGACCCATAAAATACCCCAAAATCAACAGGAGCTAACTGAAAATCAACAGGTAAATGACCTTAAATGGCCCCAAATTACCTCATTGCCTGGCATTGGCTGCCACTGACGGCCATAGACGTTCAATCCGTTTGAAGTGGGAGGGATGGCAGCGAATGAACGAATGTTCATTCGCTGCCACCCTCCCAGTTCAAACGGATTGGACGTCTACTAGTGATAAACTCATTCCAATTCACAGCAGAAGCTAGTTTTTCTTTTCATAGAGTTTTCGTCAACAAAAACTTGACGAAGACAAACACATTTTGAAATGACTAAAATATGACTAAGACTAACAAGTATTATCGTCCAAATGACGAAAACTAAGACAAAAATTAAAAGTCTGCCAAAAACAACACTGGTTTTTCGATAAATCGACAAATCTCATTAACTCATCAGCAGTCAGTTTTTCTTTTCACAGAGTTGTCGTCAACAAAAACTAGACAAAGACAAACACATTTTGAAATGACTAAAATATGACTAACAAGTATTATCGTTCAAAAGAAGAAAACTAAGACAAAAATTAAAAGGCTACCAAAAATAACACTGGTTTTTCGATAAATCGACAAATCTCATTAACTCATCAGCAGTCAGTGACAGAGATCGGCTATTAAAATGCTTCATATTCAGAGCTGTAACAAATGATGAGTTGCATTGAATGGTGATTTCTTTCAATTAATCTAATTCAATCTAAATTAATTTTAACATTTCAAGATTATTCGACAAAACGATATATTTTCAAATTGGGAATAATTTCAAACTATTTTAATCATAGATCAAGCTTTTGGTTTTTTAGACGAATCGACGAATCACATTAACTCATTGGCAAATCCTAACGGTGATTAGATTTTAAAATGCTACATAATGAAATGCAGAATAATCAAGGCTGCACCTAATTATTATTTTAATCATAATGTAGATTAATCGCTTGTTTTTTTAGATTAGCGTATTTTTCGGACTAAAAATCACACCTGAGTACAGGGCTACAGACTCCGACCAAATGTTCAGTACAAGTAGGCCTGCACAATATATCGTTTTAACATTGCCATCACAAAGTGCGCATGGGCAATAGCCCCATCGTGGGATGTGCGATTGTTTAATGTTTGTTTTTTTAATGTAAACTTTTGATTTTCCTCAGAAAAACAGCAATTGTGCAGAAACATGGCTTCCTGGATCACTTTAATATACACTAATCTTCATCATTCCCAGATAAACCCCCTTAGCCTGGATTAATCGGTTTTATATGAATACTAGGGATGTCCCGATCGCATATTTTTGCACCCGACTGAGTCCAAGTCACATGATTTTAAGAATCTGCTAAGACAGAGTCCTGATCCGATACCGGAAAAAAAAAGTTTTTTGTTTTTTTGCTTTGACCCTCACGCTGCCGAGAACAGCCTCTCACTTACACAATGAATGAGTTGCCACTGCACACTTCAGACTGTGTAGCAAGTAGTGTTGCACCGATACCATATTTTGGCTGATACCGATACCACTTTGTTTGAAATTTATACATGTACTGTATATATTAGAGGTGTACGAAATTTCTGATTCTTAGATTATTCGCGATTTGGCCGTGGAAGACTCGAGAACGATCCATCCAAATTCCGATTATTGAAATATGTCAAGTAAAACAGAAGTAAAACACACTCAGTGCGCCGCGCGGTCTTCGGGACGCAATGAGGAACGGAGAGAGAGTAGCTAAACATCATGCTTGTCATTACCCGGCCCCTCGGGTAATTCCAATGCTCAACTCACGGCTCTAGCTCAACTCATGCCGCGAGATAAAAAAAAAAACAACAACAACATAGCTGACTGCTGCCGAAAGCTGCTACAAAGTACGTCCACAATACATAATGTTAAGGTAGATATCATATTTATAGAGGACTAGATGTAGAATAGACTCGTTGGCGATAGCAGCACATGTAGAGAAAGCTAGATGCGGGCGCTAGTAAACGGCCGCCATCTTAAAGCAGTAGACTTCCCTGCAAGGCTGTTGTAGCGAACCTTCCAAGCGAACCTAATTAACTTTTTATCTAAAATACTCCTAAATCGGTAAAATATTGACATGAATCTATCTTTAAAATAGTTTTAAAACTTTCACATGTCGAAAGTAGACAAAAGGGAAATTATGGAATAACAGGAGCAATTTTAACAACTTTAACGGTTGATTGACTTGACAACATTAAATTAATTGAATGTAGTTTAAAGCTGCTGATACAGAATGGGGATTTGAGTATATTATTTATTGTTTTTAACTGTTAAATAAACGACTATTTCAGTATCAAGTTAAGCCTGCGAGGCTTTTTTTTTTTTTTTTTTTTTTTACAATTTTTGTAACTAATGTACAAAACATTAGCAGCTAATAGCGGGGGGGGGGGGGTCATCAATAATCAATTTATAATCGAATCGTAGCCTCTCAATCGTAATCGTATCGTTAGGTGCCCAAAGATTCCCACCTTTAGTATATCTAATATATATAGTCCCTGACAAAAGTCTTGTCGCTTATCCATTTTGTAGAAACAATTGCTAATAACCTGACTTTTAATTATTCAGTTGGTTTCAGAAATGGCTCATATGAAAGCTAAGACCCTCCCAAATGATGTTGAATGTACAAAAATATATTTGTTTCACTGAAAAAAGATTGATCATTTAATGAAGACATAAAGGTCAAATTTTGGCAAGACAAAAGTTTTGTCGCCTACAGAAAGTAGTGTGAAAATTGAACAAAAAATGCATTTCAAATACAAAAATATGTTAAATAACATCAGTAAATTAAGTAGTGGTGTCGTGAGATCCAAATTTAATATTTTGTATGACTTCTATGGGCTTCGGCAAGGATTCATACAATTTATTGATGAAGTCATCAGGAACATCAAAGAAAGCAGTCTTGCATGCCTCCCAGAGTTCATCAACATTCTTGGGTTTTGTCTTCCATGCTTCCGCTTTCATCCTACCCCAGACATGCTCGATGATGTTCATGTCTGGTGACTGGGCTGGCCGGTCCTGGAGGATCTTGATTTTCTTTGCCTTGAGGAACTTTGAGGTAGAGATTGAAGTATGCGATGGAGCACCATCCTGCTGCAGAATTTGTTCCTTTTTATGATTAGGAATGTAAGGGGCAGCTAAGATTTGTTGATATTTCACCCTGCAGATCTCTCAGGGTGCAGACATTAAAAAACGGTGTTGCATTTGCTAAAGCCCACAGCCTATCAAAAGGATGGATGCTGGAAAAGTGGCAAAAGGTGGATTTTTCAGATGAATCTTCCATTGAATTACACCTCAGTCGCCGCAAATATTGCAGGAGACCTACTGGAGCCCGCATGGATCCGTGATTCACTCAGAAAACAGTGAAGTTTGGTGGTGGCAAAATCATGGTCTGGGGTTACATCCAGTATGGGGGTGTGCGAGAGATCTGCAGGGTGGAAGACAACATAAATAGTCTGAAATATCAGCAAATCTTAGCTGCCTCTTACATTCCTAACCATAAAAAGGGACAAATTCTGATGCAGGAAGGTGCTCCATCGCATACTTCAATCCCTACCTCAAAGTTCCTCGAGGCAAAGAAGATCAAGATCCTCTAGGATTGACCAGCCCAGTCACCAGACATGAACAGGATGAAAGAGGAAGTATGGAAGACAAAACCCAAGAATGTTGATGAACTCTTGGAGGCATGCAAGACTGCTTTCTTTGATGTTCCTGATGACTTCATCAATAAATTGTATGAATCCTTGTCGAACCGCATGGATGGGAGTCCTTCAAGCCCATGGAAGTCATACAAAATATTAAATAGCCTGTGTGCAGCTTATATCTTAGAGTTCATTTATTTTCCCCTCAAAATAACTCAAAATATAGCCATTAAGATCCAAATCCCTGGCAACAAAAGTGAGTACACCCCTTAGTAAAAACGTACATCCCTAAATGTCCAAATTGAGTACTGCTTGTCATTTTCCCACCCTGTTAGTGCTCAGACTACACACCACACGCTACATCCAATTGGTGTGCATGGCTGTCACCCCAAGAGGAAGCCTCTTCTGAAGACGGTACACAAGAAAGCGTGCCCATCTCATTAAACCATAGGACATGGTTCCAGTAATCCATGTGCTTTGTTGACATGTCTTCAGCAAACTGTTTGCGGGATTTCTTATGTACAGTCTTCAGAAGAGGCTTCCTCCTGGGGTGACAGCCATGCACACTAATTTGATGTAGCGTGTGTTGTGTGGTTTGAGCACTAACAGGCTGACCCCCCACCTCTTCAATCTCTGCAGCAATGCTGACAGCACTCCTGTTACGAGTCACATGACATTTTTGGAGGGAAAATGACAAGCAGTACTCAATTTGGACATTTAGGGATATACGTTTTTTTAAAGGGGTGAACTCACTTTTGTTGCCAGGGATTTAGATATTAATGGCTACATCATAAGTTGTTTTGAGGGGAAAATAAATGAACTCTATTATATAAGCTGCACAGACTACTTTTAATTGTGTCAAAGCGTCATTTTGTCAGTGTTGTCCCATGAAAAGATATACTTAAATATCTGCAGAAATGAGAAATGGTGTACTCACTTTTTGTGATACACTGTATATACATATATATAATATGCTGAAATATTTCCAGACCGCCGCCATTTCCCCTGGTTTGTTTTTCCTCCATATGAAAAAGCTGCCCCGGCATTGGTTAAGAGCAGCTATTGGCCCGCTCTTATTGGTCTGGAGCAGGCCAATCGTGATAACTGCTTGGCATGCAAAGTAATCACGTGTCATTACACAATAGAGAGTGTAGTGCGCGTCAGGAGAAAAAATGGCTGCGGTCAAGTGTTATAATACTGGACCAGTAAATGGTATCAGCACCCTCTTTTTTGGTACTCGTTGATACCGATACCACCATTACGGGCCAGATCGCCCACCCTGCCGATACTGGTATCTTTAGTAGCAAGCTTAACTATGATTAACACATTTGTGCCTTTATCAAAGAGCTGCCGATGTATCTCTGGCCAGATCAAAGCTACAAACCTGTCAATCATCGTTAACTTTAAGTACCAAACGCCAGCTGCACGGGTGACCAAGAAAAAGAGTTTGGTTGCATTGCTTAGCAGGATGGAAGGTGAGAAGCTGTACGAGCATGAAGCTGAAAAACACATATATCTTTTAAAATTAAAAACCCGATCCTTCTCACCCTATTCCGATCATCTGAAAAACAGCGCAATCGGACTGATTTTCGATCAGGTGACCAGATCAGGACATCCCTAGTGAATAACATTTGAAATAATATAATAATGTGTTCATAATTGAACACGAGTTGATCCAGAGGATAAATCCTACCCCCGGCCAAACGATTTAAAAAATTGTGACTTATAGTCCGAAAAATACAGAAACCGACAAATCACATTAACTCATTGGTTGCCAATAACGTTGACTGGATGCTAACATTTTTTTCAAATAGGAATAGGTTCCAACGAATTTTTCTCACAGAATAATCACTTGGGGTTTATTTACATGAACTCATTGGCTGCCATTAATTTCGACTGGATGTTAAAATTGCTTTCAACTAATCATTTCAATCATAGATTAATCTCATTTGGGCAGATTAATCGACAAATCACATACATTTGGACAGCTTCAACAGCAATGAAATTAATGCGCTGTATGTGAAAGTCACGTAATGTGCTGAGTCAGCGGCTGCCGCCATCATGACATGTTTTTCACAGTTTCGGCACATCCATTTTAGAATTTCCCGGAACGACGGGGACATGATGGACCCTTACGGCATCCCGAGCCACCCAATCGCGCACGCGCCCAACCCCCCACCTATTAATCCTCCACCTTACCCGGGGCCTCGAGGTGAGCAAACTTGATTTTCTACAGTTTTACCTTGACTTCTGAATGATTTGCCCTTTTTTTTCTTTTTTAAACTTAGTCAACGGAGGTCCTGACATCTCTCTACTCAGAGCCGAGAGAGAAGTGGTACGTCTCCGCTCGGCATGTTCTCGTTACCTGTGAACCACGAGCAGGGTGTTAAAACGAGCACCTCCCATTCCACAGGGCATTCTCAATCACTGCTTCGATGACATCGAAAGCTTCATGTCTAAACTGCAGCAGACGGCCGAGGCTGCCATTGTGCTCAACCAGAGGAAGAAGAAGAAGAAAAGCAAAAAACAGAGTGCGGAAGGTTAGTTTTGGACTTTTTTATTCGTACAATAAAATTGACAGAGATAGACAATTCATCCATTTGGCCTAAGAGGGCTGACAGAGAATACAATTTAGGGTTCAAGCTATCGATTATTTTAGTAGTTGATTAATCGATGTACTAGTTAGTTCGAATAATCGGATAATCTATCTATCATTCCATTTTCTCCCACTTATCCGAAAAGTTAAAATACTTGAGCAGAGCCTCAAATGGCATAAAAATTAAGCAATGAGGATCTATGTCCAACAAAAGAACAATTGGCTAATTTACATAGCAAAAGTCTGCTAGCTTAAATGCTATAAAAGGCTAACTTTTGTTCTAAACAATGCTCTTAACAAATGGTTCAAACACATATTCCCACAAAAAACGGCTAAATATACCTATAAACTAAATTGCGAATTCATTAAAAAAAAAAAAAAAACAGTAGCTGAAACAAAAACTTGTTGGTCTTAACAGGGAGCAGCTGGATTTAGCCATGTTAAACAAGTTATGTCATATTCACTGTTGCCACTTGTAGTCACCCAAATCAATAAAAGTAAATGCAAACACTTTCAAAACAAACCATTACAACGCCACTTTAATTCAACGAATACTCGAAGCAGCCAAATTTAATTCAAATATTTTTTATAATCAAATTACTCAATTAATTGTTGCAGCACTAATTCAATTAATATACATATAGATTACCCCTCACCCTATATATATATATATATATATATATATATATATATATATATATATATATAAAACATATATATATACATACAAAATATACATTACTTCATTTTCAGAAATTGTTTACCTAGATATTGTCCAAATCCTCTTTTTTAAGACTCTTATTTTTCTTGTTTACTTATTTATTTTTTGTATTTATTTTTTTTCCCGGTATTCATTTTTTGTAATTAAGAAAAATGGGTGGAAAAATGTATTGATTAATTTAAAAAATATATTATTTTTTATTAATTTATTTGTTTCTTTTATATTTCTTAAAAAAATATTAATTCAACTCAATTTAAAAATATATTTTTAATTAATTGATTGGGCTGAAAATTATGATTAGTGGCAAGGCCAACTTATTTATTTTAATTATTTGTTGAAAAAAAGCAATGAGGGGAAAAAAGTAAATACACTCTATTAATTATTTGTTGAAAAAAAAACCACGAGGGGGAAAAAAGTAAATACACTCTTATTTAATTGAAAAAAAAAAAAAACTACATTTCTTTCGCTATTTTTTCCCAAATATTTTTTTTATATTTTTTGGAATGTTTTATTAATTTCAAAATATATCTTTGATTATTTTTTGATTGGGTGTAATGAATATATTCTTTACTTATACATTTCTAAATTAATTTTTAAAAAATGCAAAAAATTTAATGTAAAAAATGTTTTCATTAATTAAGCAGCAAATGATGATTAGTGGCAGGCCAATTTATTAATTTCAATCATTTATTAAAAAAAAAAAAAAAAAAACAATGGGGGGGAAAAGTCAATATTATTTCTACTTATCTACTTTTGTTAATTTGCATTTTTCCCCATTAAATAAAAAAAACTTTTTTCTATTCACTACTTCGGCCTTTGAAAATTGTATCTAAAAAAATAAACATAACTGAAAATATTGCATTTTAATTTGTACTTCAAAATATTCTTAAAATTAACCAAAAAGAAAAAAACAGCAAATATTGTCTTATTTCTGTAGTCCTCATTGCAAGCGGATAATCTTTTATGTAACTGATCTAAATTTGATATTTGCTAATGAAATCTGATATGCGTTAACTTTGTTTCCAAAGAGGATCTACTAACCATCAAGGCCAAGCCACCACCAGAGGAAGAGTTTGTGGATATCTTCCAGAAATTTAAATATTGCTTCAGTCTTTTGGTTTGTATTCCACACCATCGTCTCTAGTCAATACTTTTGACTGCCTTTCTAATGTGAATTTGTTTTTCTACATAGGCACGTTTGAAGTCAACCATAGCTAGTCCTTCCTCAGACGAGCTTGTTCATTATGTATTTAAACCTTTGGATATGGTGAGTGAATATTTCATCCATATACATATACTGTATATATACTGTATATTAATAAAGGTTGTAAAAGTAAAGCAAATAAACTTTTTAAAATTTTAAGTTAATATCACGTGTTTAATATGATTTTAAATAGAATTTATGAATCACTTCTACTGCATAACAATACATGATTCCAAGATTGTATTTCTATTTTTTTGGAGAATAAAAAGTGTTTTTTTTTTTTGGACAGTGAAATATTTAATACCTAACATAAAGTTTTTTGTTTAAAAATCTTACTACCAGTTTTCAGAAATCTGATATTCTGTGAGTAAAAAAAAGTTGTTGTTTGCATTTTAGGGTGGCTTTTTTTGTAGGGAAAAATATGAATCACTGTTGTTGTTTTTTTCTTTTCTTTTTTTTCTAATGTACCCAAAATATATAATTCAACTTTTCAGGGTAGACAAAACTTTTTCCTTTTTCCTCAACAAAACCTTTTCTCGTCTTTTTTTCCTTCAAATCTTGACATATTGTCAATAAAATTTTGTTTTCATTTTTTGGTGACTTTTTGTGGAAGAAAATATGAATCATGGGTCACTTTATTTAGTCAAAAAATTATAATTCAACTTTTCAGGGAAAGCAAAACATTTTTTTCTCAACCAAATATTTTCTTTAATATTTATTATATATATATATATTTTTTAAATATATTACTTTTTGGTCATTTTCCTTTTTAAATCTTGACATTTTCTCAATTAAAGTTTGTTTGCATTTTTTGTTGGAAAAATGTGAATCACCATTTTTAGTTAAAAAAAAAAAATTTTTTTTTAACTTTTTGGGGTTAGGAAAAAAAATGTTTTCGTCAACAAAAATTGACATGAAGAATAAATTTACTTAAGTAAACATCTTATTTTTTTGTTCAAATCTTTAAAAATCTAACATTTGGTAAATTACAAAAAACACTTGTTTGCATTTTTTGGTGACCTTTGTGGGTAAAATATCAATCTCAATTGTTTGTTAAATAAAAAAAATCCCCTTTCTTTGTCATATACTGTATCAATAAAATTAAATGGTGAAAAAAATACTTCAGCTTGTAAAACAAATGTTAATAGGTTAAAAATGGCTACCACGAATATTCCATGACTCTCGCTCGGCGTGCCAGATAAAAGCTGGTGATTCACACTGTATATATTTAGCTTTTAGTCCAGCAAGGTATGAAAAGGGAGCTGAAGCCAACACGCGTCTTATCAGAAGCGGCCTGCGAACACTCACTGGTTTGTTTGTCTTATCTGGGTGTGTCCAGATGGTGAAGACCACCGGGGGCCCGGCTCTGGCCGCCTCTGTGTCCAGCCCCGCCCTGACCGGCGCCGCCGTGTCCTTGCTGCAGGACAACCTGGATGTCGGCGAGCGGCAACTGTGGACGTCGCTCGGTCCCAACTGGACGCACTCTCGGTAGGGGAAGAAGGCACCTTTTTATCATACTACTAGCAGTATGGCCGAGCGTTGCTCGGGTTTCTGTAATGTGAACGCAGTACAACCGAATGGCAGATTAATCATACTTTCCTTAGCAATGCAGCTGGAATGTAGTACAATGTGTACAAATAAATATATATATATATATATAAAATAAATGGTTTTTAAGCACTTCAAAAGTAACAATCACGAATCAAAGTTCGCCGTGTTGAATCACATTAAGCAGCAGGGCAACGTACTCCGGTGAAATGCCGATGTTACACCCCCGTACCAGTGCCCTATATTCGGCTTGGACTCCAGGAGACTCCGATGGCTGGATGGAGACCTGGTGGCCAATGGCCATTATTCTTGCTTCATACTTTTATGCCATTGGCGCAATCAGCTGCCACTCAAACACACCGGAACGAGCGTTGAAGTTGAATCTTTGTGTCAAAATGATTCAATCGAAAATAAGTGCCTTCAAAACTTTTCCCACTTCAAAAAAAAAAGTGTGTTCAAAACTTTTTCCACTTTGAAAAAAAAAAAAAAGAGTTTAAAACTTTTTGCTTTTCAAAAAAAGTGATACTTCAATAAAAAAAATATATATTTCAAATAAAAAAATATATTTTCAAAAAATATATATTTTTGCAAATGATTTTTTTCTTTGATTAAAAATAGTTTTCTGATTAAAGCAACTTTTATTGCGATTGAATGATTTTGACACAAATGTCCTACCCCTATTATGGCTTGAACACAAAAAGGATTGCTTCAATCAAAGAAAACGGTTTGAATGAAAAATAAAGTGTTCAAATGCGAATTTCTGAGTCTCAAATATTTTTTCACATTCAAACCTTTTTCTCTACGATTGAATTTTTAAAAATTTTGGATTGAAGTGATTTTTCTTTTGAAAATTTTTTTTTTTTTTTGTTTGAAGCGACTTAAATTTTGATTGAATAATAAAGACACAAATGTCCTAGCCAAAATGTGGTCCAAACGCAAAATGACATGACTTCAATCAAAAATGGTGTTTCAATTAAAAAAAACTTGACTTAAATCAAAAAAAAAATTTCAATCAAAGAAAAATTGTTTTCAAAGAGATTTTTTTGAGTTTCAAATTTATTTTTGCATTCAAACACATTTTTTTTGATTGAAGAGACGTTTTTTTCGATTGAAAATATATATTTTGATTGAAACAACTTTTTATTTGATTGAAGCAACATTTTTTTTGATTGAATAATAAAGACACAAATCTACCTCCATAGATCAAACCCGTCTAAGAACACTCCCAGAAACATACAGTACATCTGTGTAGAATTTTGGCAAAATCTGCCCTGCCGTTTCAGAGTCCATAGTGAACAAACACAGACACACACCCACCCCGACTCCATTTACATATAATGTTTTCCTTGCCTCAAATTTCCCACATACTTGGTTCTGTAAACATCGATTGACGATATTCCTACCGTCAGATCGGAACTACGAGGACCCATCGCCCCGTATAAGCCCGTCTTCCTGGACGGATGGAACCCAAGGATACATCGGGACGACGGGCAGGTTTGGGAGGATCCGATCGAGGCGCAACACAAACACGAAGCCCTAATGCTCAAGCAAGAGGTACAAAATGAGGGTGTAACGGTACATGTATTTGTATTGAACCGTTTCGGTACGTGGTGCTCGGTTCGGAACGGAGGCATACCGAACGAGTTTCTGACGTAATGTAACCCTTACTTTTGGAGGCTGTGAGTCGACCAGGTTACAGTTTCTTTGTGTAGATTATATTTACTCCGTCTTCTCGACTTTAATGAGGACCAACACGGTAGGACAGTATAACCCAGAAACGTCAACGGCGCGACAACGTGGCTGCCGCGAGAACGCAGTGAAACGCGGGCGTTAAAGTCAATCAGCCAATGCACACCCTTCGCAGTACACGACGCACACGAAAAGAACGGCAGAGTTAATTATTTGACGCGAGACGCGACCCTCCTGCGTCAATACTACTACCGGTAGCTAGGATCGGGCAGACCGGAAGCCACTCATGTAAAAATACGGTGGATCCGTCCATTTTCAAACTAATATGCAATCGTAACCCACTTTTTGAGTCCATCAGATCTCTTGAGTGGTAGATTGGGGCACAGTTGACTTGTCTTTGTTGATTTACTGCGGTCTTCTCTGCTATAATAATAACCAACACGGGCCCGTGTTCAATACAAAACCCTCCTACCACAACAAAAGAAGTAGGAACTAATATTCACATAGGAACTAAAGTTATACAACATAAAATTAACAATATAAATGAATACTACATCACATTTGTAAAATATAAACACATAATAGAATAAATAATAGTCCATTTAAATAAAATAAATTGAAATGAGCTAAAACACCTATGATTAAATAATAAGAATAATACACAGATCCTGCTGACACAATTAAATTTTAAATTTAAATTTTTAAATTTTAAGTCAACCGTTCATAAGAAAAAAAATGATTCATTGAGGTATTTCATTTGTAAAATACCTGTTAAAATCTTTGTCATTGGGATTGCTTTTCTCTTGAGCACAGGACTTCTTTTTTCGTCTTTCTTTCAGAAAGAATGCTGACCAATACGCGGGGTCTGAAAGGCAAATTGTTGTTGGATTATCTTTAAATACCCGCTACTTTTTGAGCATAATTCTAGCTTTGTTTAGGCTAATGTTCCTATTGTTGAAAGCACAAAGGTGTGTAATAAACAACTAGCACATTTATATTTTGCATTTTGTTTTCTTACTGTACCGAAAATGAACCGAACCGTGACCTCAAAACCGAGGTACGTACCGAACCAAGATTTTTGTGTACTGTCACACCCCTAATACTTAGTCATTTTCAACCACGTGCAAACAATTTTCTGTTACTAAACTCATTGTCGGTGATAGACGTCCGATCTATTTGAACAGTCTGTCATGAACCTGTGCAGTGCACGTTAGCAACATACACAGTAATAATTCAGCTGCCATTGACAGCGATAGTCATCCAATCCATTTTGAGTGGGAGGAACAGCCCGTCATGGACCATGGTCTTTTACAGTGAAATACACAGTAAAGTTTAGCTTCCATTGACGGTGCTAGGTAAGGATGTCCCGATCGATCGGGTCCGATCACGTCATTTTCAAAGTATCGGAATCGGCAAAAAAATATCGGACATGCCTTTTTAAAATATATTTATATTTTTTAATTAAATCGTTTTCTATTTGTATTTAACGTTACAGACAAAATGTCTCACACTCATCCAGAGTCTTTAGTTTTGGCTTAAAGTAGGGCTATCAAATTTATCGCGTTAACGGCGGTAATTAATTTTTTTAAAATTAATCACGTAAAATTACTTAATGCAATTAACGCATGCGCTGCACGACCCACTTACGCATTGTCGCGTTCAATCTATAATGGCTCCGTTTGACTTACATATAGAGCTAGAAGATAACGTAAAATGAGTAGAGTGAATTTAGGCAGTCTTTGGAGCCTTTTTATAATTGGCTAAAGCCTTAAAATCCCTCTCTCCACAATTAGAAATATCGTGGGAAGCAATGTGGGGAAGAAAAGTAATAGTTGATCTTTTTCTTAACACCCTATGTTATTTCCCAATGCAGAGACGATATATCAATTGGTGCCACTACGCACAGTCATGGTTGCACTTCCCATCATGCATTTGGGCAGAACAGTTAAATGGCTACAGTATCATTTACTGAAAGCTCAACAAATACACTAGATGGCAATATTTAGTCACAATATACAAAGTCACATTTATCCTTTAAGAATTACAAGTCTTTCTATCCGTGGATCCCTCTCACAGAAAGAAGGTTAATAATGTAAATGCCATCTTGAGGATTTATTGTCATAATAAACAAATACAGTACTTATGTACTGTATGTTGAATGTATATATTCGTTCGAGTTTTATTCATTTTTTTCTTAATGCATTGCCAAAATGTATATGATTGGAAAAAACTATCGGGAATGATTGGAATTGAATCGGGAGCAAAAAAAAGCAATCGGATCGGGAAATATCGGGATCGGCAGATACTCAAACTAAAACGATCGGGATCGGATCGGGAGCAAAAAAACATGATCGGAACAACGCTAGTGCTAGGCGTCCAATCCATTTGATGTCGGATGTCGACTAGAAACTTATAGTAGACAGACGTTCAAGCCATTTGGACTAGAAATAACAGTCTGTCATGCACCGTGGTCTTTTACGTATTGTACATGTTAGCGATAGACACAGTAATAGCTTAGCTGCTTTTGACTGTGCTAAGCATCCAATCTATTTAAAGAGGGAGGGTTGGCAGCGAATTAACGAATATTTATAGTCATAAATTGGACATTAACTAGAAACAAACTCATTGAAATTCACAGCAGAGGGATGTCCAATCCATTTGGACTCGGAGAAATAGTCTGTCATGGACCATGGTCTGTTACAGTACTAGTTTAGCTGCCATTGAAGATTGCTAGATGTCAAATTCATTTGGTGTGGGAACGAATGTTTGTTCGTAATTAAAATGGATTGGACGTTGGAAGTGATAAACTCATTTTATTTCACAGCATAAGCATGATTGGACTCCACATGATTGGACGTCTATCATTGTGGATGACACTGAAATAATTTAAGGTATCAAAATAGTCTACTATAACAGTGACTATTTGGCTAATGTCACAATGAATATCGAATCATTTTTTGAAGGATTTTCTTGTTCCAAAATAATAGGTAAATATTTAGAGTTATTTACTTTTTTAAATTAGTATAAAAATATACATAGAGAATTGTGTTTTGCTTGTTAGTAAAAAAAAAAAAAAATTTAAACAGAAATGAATAAAAATTGAGTGTAAAAAAACTACCAGTACTTTTTTTCCAAAATAAAAGAAAATCTTTACTGTTGTTTCCTTGTCTTATTAATAATATAATAGTACGTAAATGAAACAAACAAATACATGAGAGAATATTTTCTTGCCTTTGTTTCGTTGAAAAAAAATAATAGAAAAATGTATAAAAAATGAATGTGAAAAAATGAAAAAAAACCGGCATTTTTTAAAATAAAAAAAGTCAAATGTACAATTTTTTTGTTTTTAAAATAAAATACAGTACTGTATTAATAAAAAAATAAACTAAGGTAAAAAAAAACAAAAATAAAGAAAATACATTTAAAAAAAAAAAAAAAAACAAGAAAAAAAAAACATCCATGAGGGACTCTTAGTCAGCTCCCAAATAAACTGAACATCTATCACCATCAAAGGACGCCAATAACTAATCAAACATTTCTGCGTCTTCTTATCAACAGCAGTACCAGCTCAACAGTAACATCAGCGACGAAATGTAAGTCCTCCTGCTTCTCAAACTGAGCTATAACTGGTCAGAGAAGAAATAATTCTATTAACTCAGTCTCTTTTCCCCATCACAGAGAAAACGCCACTCCTCCAGAGCCGGAAAAAGTCTACAGCTGCAGTTACGACTTCATTGCCAGAAACAGCACTGAGCTGTCGGTGCAACAAGGGGAGACGCTTGAGGTACTCCGACACTAGCATTGTGAAATGACTATACTGTATTTCCACTTCCTACCTGTGCAAAACAGGTACTGGAGTCATCCAAACGCTGGTGGAAGGTTCGCAATCGTTTCAACCAGGTGGGCTTCGTCCCCTTCAATATTCTGGAGCCTATCGAACACGTGGAGAGTCCCGTCACTATCAAGCCGCCCCCAGTAAGACTCACAAAACTGACAAATATCTTAACTCACCGGCTGTTATTGACAGCGTTAGACGTTCAATCTCTTTTGGACCGACACTAACCGAACAGTTCATCATGGACCACGGTCTTTTACCCTCCTATTTTTTAAGCCTCTTCATAGCAATATTTTTAAAATGTCTTTTTTTCAGGTTTATAAAAGTGGGAAGTCATTAAAAAAATATTTTCATTATTATTTTGTTTTTAAATAAAGACGGAAAAAAGTAAATTTTCTCATTAATTCATTTTCCCCCATTTTTATTGCATTATTTTTTACATGTTTTAATTAAAATATGATAAAACAGTTTTTAAAAACTCTTCAATTTAGGGAGTTAACTAAAAAAACCAAAAGAAACAGTAGTTATGTTTTTTTCATTTTTATCTTTGATTAACAAAAGGAAAGTACAAACATGCCATTGATTTACTAATGTCATTTTCATTTTTATCTTTTATTATTAATCTTTAATAACAAACCAATAAAATGAAAATAAGGTAACATGCTCCGTTTTTATTTTGGGGATTTAATTAAACAAAAAAACAAAAAAAAGTAAAAACAAAATATTGTGTTTTTTTTAGGGCTGCAGCTATCGATTATTTTAGAAGTCAATTATTCTATCAACTTGTTAGAATAATTGAGTAATCAGATCAGGAACATCTAATGTATTGCAGAATAAATTTTAGGCTAAAAGAGCATTAAATGCGAATGCAAAATAACATTTCCCACGTAGAATTGCACTTTTAAAAATAAATTAAAATACCTGAGTTTAACGGTATTTAACGGTATTAAGAAAATTAATAACTGAGGATCAAAGTGCAATAAAAGAACAATTGGCTACCTTGTACAGCACAGCAAAAGTGCGCTAGCTTAAATGCTATAAAATGCTAAGTGCCTCTTAACAAATTTTTCAAACATGTTCCCACAAAGAAAAAAACACACACAGCTAAATATACCTATAAAATGAATTACGAATCCATAAAAACATTAGCTTATTTTGGTCTTAACAGGGAGCACTTGGATTCAGCCATGTTAAATAAGTTATGTCAAATTCACTGTTGCCACTAGAGGGCAATGTATCCACCCAAATCAATAAAACTAAATGCAAACATTTTTAAAATAAACCATTATAACGCCACTCAAATTAAACTAATACTCAAAGCAACAAAATTTGATTCAAAGCTTCAAATTACTTAATCGATTAATTCGTTAATCGATTAATCGTTGCAGCACGACTGTTTTTACTTTAATTAAACATGATTTATTAATGTTTAAATAACAAAAAAAGAGAAAAAAAACAGTAAATATTCTCTTTTTTATGTTCGGAATTAAATAAAAACAATAAATTAAACACTAAAAATTCTGTTTTTATTTTAATGAACACAATTTATTAATGTTTAAATAACAAACAAAAAAAGAAAAAACTAAACACTCTCTTTTTTTATATTTGGAATTAAAAAAAAGTAAAAATTAAATATTGTTTTTAACTCTAATTAAACAAGAAAAGTCTCAACATGACTTATCCATGTATTTTTAATTTTTATCCTTTATTTATGAATGTTTTAATAACAACAAATAATAACAACAGGAATTGAGGGTAAACATCCTGTTTTTATTAAAAATTTTAATTTTGGGATTTTGTTAAAAAGAAAAGGAGTCCCTAAATTTTTTATTTTGCATCGATTTCATTGGGGGAAAAAAGACAAAAAAAAAAAACATTAAATATTCTTCGATTTCTGTGGACCTTGAGCACAAGCACAAAAACATGAATTTGATGTACATGATTTACTTTCACTGGCCAGATTTTGACATTTTTGCCGATGTTCTTTTACCGCCCACAGGCTCCGGCCGCGCCTCCGATAGCCAAGACTTTCACCCCAGCCGCTCCTCCCTTGCCCCAACTGCGCCACAACCCGTCGGTCCAACGCGTACCACACACCTTACCCGCCTACAGCCCGCAAACGCCTGCTACGGAGGAAAATGATAAAGGTAGCTGGTCACCCATTTGTGGGGAATTTTTTTTGGCTAGACTGCTTATGACAGTATACTAGTCCTTCTCAAAAAATTAGCATATTGTGATAAAGTAAAGTTCATTATTGTCTGTAATTAGGGTTGTTCCGATCATGTTTTGTTGCTCCCGATCCGATCCCGATCATTTTAGTTTGAGTATCTGCCGATCCCGATATTTCTCGATCCAATTGCTTTTTTTTTGCTCCCGATTCAATTCCAATCATTCCCGATAATTTTTCCCGATCATATACATTTTGGCAATGCATTAAGAAAAAAATGAATAAAACTCGAATATATACATTCAACATACAGTACATAAGTACTGTATTTGTTTATTACGACAATAAATCCTCAAGATGGCATTTACATTATTAACATTCTTCTGTGAGAGGGATCCACGGATAGAAAGATTTGTAGTTCTTAAAAGATAAATGTTAGTACAGGTTATAGAAATTTTATATTAAAACCCCTCTTAATGTTTTCGTTTTTTGTAATTCTTAAAGGATAAATGTGACTTCGTATATTGTGACTAAATATTGCCATCTAGTGTATTTGTTGAGCTTTCACTAAATGATACTGTAGCCATTTAACTGTTCTGCCCAAATGCATGATGGGAAGTGCAACCATGACTGTGCGTAGTGGCACCAATTGATATATCTTCTCTGCATTGGGAAATAAAATAGGGTGTTAAGAAAAAGATCAAATACTATCTCTCTTCCCCATATTGCTTCCCACGATATTTCTAATTGTTGAGAGAGGGATTTTAAGGCTTTAGCCAATTAAAAAAAGGCTCCAAAGACTGTCAAAATTCACTCTACTCATTTTACACTACCTTTTAGCTCTATATATTGGTAACACGGCGTCATAATGGATTGAACACGACAATGCGTGAATGGGTTGTGCAGCGCATGTGTTAACTGCGGTACATATTTTAACATGATTAATTTTTAAAAAATTAATTACCGCCATTAACGCGATAAATTTGATAGCCCCACTTTAAGCCAAAACTAAAGCCTCTGGATGAGTAAGACATTTGTCTGTAACGTTAAATACAATTAGAAACGATTTAATTAGAAAATATACAGTGGGGAGAACAAGTATTTGATACACTGCCAATGTTGGCAGTGTATCAAATACTTGTTCTCCCCACTGTACATATATTTAAAAAGGCATGTCCGATATTTTTTTGCCGATTCCGATACTTTGAAAATGACGTGATCGGACCCGATGATCGGCATCCCGATGGATCGGGACATCTTTATCTGTAATGTACTGATAAACATTAGACTTTCATATATTTTAGATTCAGTACACACAATTGAAGTAGTTCAAGTCTTTTATTGTCTTAATAGTGATGATTTAGGCAAAAAAGTCAAGAAAAACCAAAAATCCCTATCTCAAACAATTAGCATACTTCATCCGACCAATACAAAAAAGTGTTTTTTTTTAATACAAAAATGTCAACCTTCAATTAATTATATCAGCTATGCACTCAATACTTGGTTGGGAATCCTTTTGCAGAAATGACTGCTTCAATGCGGCGTTGCATGGAAGCAATCAGCCTTTGGCACTGCTGAGGTGTTATGGAGGCCCAGGATACTTCAATAGCGACCTTAATCTTATCCACAGAGTTGGGTCTGGTGTCTCTCAACTTCCTCTTCACAATATCCCACAGATTCTCTGCCATGGTCAGTAAACCATTTAACAGTGGTTTTGGCACTGTGAGCAGGTGCCAGGTCGTGTTGAAAAATGAAAGCTTCATCTCCATAAAGCTTTTCAGCAGATTTGGAGCATGAGTGCTCCAAAATCTCCCGATAGCTAGCTGCATTGACCCTGCCCTTGATAAAACAAAGTAGACCAACACCAGCAGCTGACATGGCACCCCAGACCTTCACTGACTGCGGGTACTTGACACTGGACTTCAGGCATTTTGGCATTTCCTTCTCCCCAGTCTTCCTCCTATCTCTGGCACCTTGATTTCCGAATGACATGCAAAATTTGCTTTCATCTGAAAAAAGCACTTTGGACCACTGAGCAACAGTCCAGTGCTGCTTCTCTGTAGCCCAGGTCAGGCGCTTCTGCCGCTTTTTCGGGTTTAAAAAAGTGGCTTGACCTGGGGAACGCGGCACCTGTAGCCCATTTCCAGCACACGCCTGTGCACGGTGGCTCAGGATGTTTCTACTCCAGACTCAGTTCACTGTTTCTGCAGGTCCTCCAAGGTCTGGAATCGGCCCTTCTCCACAATCTCTCTCAGGGTGCAGTCACCTCTTCTGGTCTGGTTGAGTTTCCTGCCACACCTTTTCCTTCCCACAGACTTCCCACTGAGGTGACTTGATACAGCACTCTGGGAACAGCCTATTCGCTTAGAAATTTCTTTCTGTGTCTGAGCCTCTTGCTTGAAGGTGTTATGGTGGCCTTCTGGACGGCAGTCAGGTCGGCAGTCTTGCCCATGATTGTGGTTTTGAGAAATGAACCAGGCTAGGAGTTTTTAAAAGCCTCAGGAATCTTTCGCAGGTGTTTTGAGTTAATTCGTTGATTCAGATGATTAGGTTAGTAGCTTCTTTAGAGTACCTTTTCATGATATGCTAATTTTTTGATATAGGGATTTTTGGGTTTTCTTCACTTTTTCGCCAAAATCATCAATATTAAAACTAGAGATGCCCCGATCGATCGGGATGCCGATCACGTCATTTTCAAAGTATCGGAATCGGCAAAAAAATATCGGACATGCCTTTTTAATATATATATATATATTTTTATAATTAAATCGTTTACTAATTGTATTTAACGTTACAGACATAATATGTTACACTCATCCAGAGTCTTTAGTTTAGGCTTAAGGTAGGGTTATCAAATTTATCCCGATAACGGCGGTAATTAATTTTTTCAAAAATGTGTCACGTTAAAATATTTAACGCAATTAATGCATGCTCTGCACAACCCACTCACGCATTGTCGCGCTCAATCTGTAATGGCGCCGTTTTACCTATATAGAGAGCTAAAAGGCAGCGTAAAATGAGTAGAGTGAATTTTGGCAGCCTTTGGAGCCTTTTTTTAATTGGTTAAAGCCTTACAATCCCTCTCCCTACCATTAGAAATATCGTGGGAAGCAATGTGGGGAAGCAAGGTAGTAATTGATCTTTTTCTTAACACCCTAGGTTATTTTCCAACGCAGAGAAGATATATCAATTGGTAGCACTACGCACAGTCATGGTTGCACTTCCCATCATGCATTTGGGCATGGCTACAGTATCATTTACTGAAAGCTCAACAAATACACTAGATGGCAATATTTAGTCACAATATACAAAGTCACATTTATCCTTTAAGAATTACAAGTCTTTCTATCCGTGGATCACTCTCACAGACAGAATGTTAATATTGTAAATGCCATCTTGAGGATTTATTGTCATAATAAACAAATACAGTACTTATGTACTGTATGTTGAATGTATATATTCGTCTGAGTTTTATTCATTTTTTTCTTAATGCATTGCCAAAATGTATATGATCAGGAAAAATTATCGGGAATGATTGGAATTGAATCGGGAGCAAAAAAAAAGCAATCGGATCGGGAAATATCGGGATCGGCAGATACTCAAACTAAAACGATCGGGATCGGATCGGGAGCAAAAAAACATGATCGGAACAACCCTAATTAAAACAATAAAAGGCTTGAACTACTTCAGTTGAGTGTAATGAATCTAAAATATATTAAAGTCTAATGTTTATTAGTACATTAGAGAAAATAATGAACTTTATCACAATATGCTAATTGTTTGAGAAGGACCAGAATGTATCGGAGTGAATCTCTTTCAGTCATGTTGGTGAACGACGAGCTGCTCCAAAGGTTGACCAACGGGAAGTCGATCAACAGCAAGCCTCTCATCATAACTCGATCGGCGGAAACCTCGCTCCCGCTCGACTATCACTCCACTCCTGAGGATGTGGCGTCGTGGTTGGCGGGGAAAGGCTTCAGTGAACCGTGAGTGGGAAATTGTCAGACTTGGATGTAAAGGGGGGAACTCTGTGTTTGGGATAAATGCGTTCCAAAAAGTCTGGAAGGACGAAAACTGAAGAATAAAAAGTTTCATTTTAAACAGTGTTATTTTTAGCAGCCCTTTTAATTTTCGTCTTAGTGTTTTGGACGAAAATAATAATTAATCTTAGTTAGGGCTGCAGCTATCCATTATTTAACTAATCGATTAATCTATTTATTAGTTACTTCGAATAATCGCACAACCGGCTTAGAAACATTTAATGTGTTGCAGATTAAAATTTTGGAGATATAATACAAAGAAACAATTTTTTATGCTAGCAATAACATTTATTTTGGCTTGCTAAAATTGCACTTTTAAAAGAGCATTAAATGCAAACACAAAATAAGTGTTTCTTCAAACTATGCAGAATTGCACTTTCATTTCACAAGAGCAATAAATGCATTTGAAAATAAATTAAAATACCTACGCTTAGCCTCAAACGGTATGAAAAAAATAAATAAGGATCTAAGTTCAACAAAAGAACAACTGGATAACTTGCATAGCAAAAGTCTGCTAGCTTAAATACTATAAAATGCAACTTTTTGTTTTTAATCGTTCATACACATATTCCCACAAAAAAACTGCTAAATATACCTCTAAACTAAATTATGAATGCATAAACAAACATATTAGCCCCCCCCCCAAAAAAACTTCCTTATGTTGTTCTTAACAAGGAGCAGCTAGAGTCAGCCATTTTAGATGATTTTTTCATATTCTCTGTTGCCACTAGAGGGTAAATCAATAAAACAATGCAAAGCTTTCAAAACAAATCATTAAAACGCCATTCTAATTAAACAAATCCTCGAATCCTCGAAGAAGCAAAATTTGATTGAAAGCTTTTTTCCTAGTCGATTAATCGTTGCAGCACTAGTCTTGTCATATTTTGGTCATTTCAAAATGAGTTCGTCTTTGTCTAGTTTTAGTCGACAATTACTCAAAATTTTTTCGTCTGTAAACTTCAATTCCATGAAGAAATAAATAAAAGGTTTCCAACAATTTCATATGAAAATTGACAGACGGGCACATAATTGTAGAGTCTACAAGGACATCACCATCTTCATGGTGATAACGCACACTCAGCAGGAAAACAGTACATTATTTTCAATGAATTAAACTCACCTGGACGCCACGAACTGTATGTGAAATGTTTTCCAAGAGTTTAAGACGACACTCACCACGCTAAATGCTAATTCGAACGCTATGCTAATGCTACAAGGCACATTTAGTGTGTGATGATCACTCAGCAGAGACCATTAAAGGCTCAAGAAAAATAGCATTTTCTCCCTTGCCAAGATAAGAATTGGTCACATGAGTGACACGACGAAACACTGCTACGATGCGTGCTAACTACACATACGATGACAAAATGTCGCACATTGTGAACATATGATGGAAACCGTGGCGAATTTTCGTCTCGTTCTCGTCTCGTCAGACAAAAACTGGCAATCGTCTTATTATGTATTAGTCTGCCAAGACATGTTTTTAGCTCGTCATCGTCACGAAAAATTGTTCGTTTACGAAATATTTTATCGTCATCGTTGACGAAAATAACACCGGTTTAATGTCTAAAGGTGACGAGTTTCACCGAGTGAATGTGAAAACTGATCGCGATGATGTATTTAACTTTGTAATGTACAGAGTTTTACGTTTTATCTTGACAAGTGTCTGCAATTTAGCATTGCGTTTTAACGTAAAAGTCATTGTGTTAACGTTATCAATTTAAAATTTTGATGTGACGACTTTTACGTTTTAACTTGATGAGTTCCAGCATTTTAATGTTAGTTATGTTTTAACGTAAAAGACTATCGTTAAATTTTGACGTGATGAGTTCTTCGTTTTGACGAATTTCAGCAATTTAACGTGTTAGTTCTTAACTTAATGGGTTTCTGCATTGTAACATTACAAGTTATCAAGTTTTAATGTAAAATACAGTTGTTTTAACTTGATGAGTTTGAAGTTTTGACGTAAAAAGTTTTACATTTGGACAAGTTTCTGCATTTTAACACTATAAGTTATCGTGTTTTAACGTAAACGATAATTGCGAGTTAATATGACGTTGTTGTTATTTTCATTGTGCAACTCATTGCATGCCGTTGACAGTGATAGACGTCCAGTTCATTAAAGCGGGAGGACTGATTATGAATGCTCATCTTTCAGTGCCATCGCTCATGATTAACTCGCTCCTCACAGTCAAAATGGATTGGACGTTTTCATGAATTTTGCACCCAAAAATGTACCAAAAAAAAAAAATATATAGATTTCACGCTAAATTTTGAGTTTTTTTCTCGGTTTTGAATATTAGCTTTGCTGCCCTCTTGTGGTACCTATAGGCAAATACAACACTTTTGGGAATTTTTCACATACTGTATAAGTGAGGGTTCATCTCAGAGTGTATTTATATAATTCAATCCTATATTTCAAACTGCTTCATTACAATGCAAAATATCTCACCTGTTTTCTCGTTCCCCTCCAGGACGGTCAGCTGTTTGAGGGTCCTGACAGGCGCTCAGCTCTTCTCCCTCAGCAAGGACGAATTGCGCGAAGTCATCCCGGAGGAAGGCGCTCGGGTCTACAGCCAGTTGGCGGTGCAGCGAGCACTCCTGGAGGTCACCCAAACTTTTTAAACCTCGACTCCATTCCCGTGTTTTTTTGGTCCTAATCATTTTATTCTTCTCATTAGGACGCTCGGAGAGCCACGGAGCTGGAGGCAGTGATGGAGAAGCAGAAAATGAAGGTGGATCTAAAATTGGAGAGCAGTACACTGTGAGCGGATGCATAACAGATGGACTATAGTGCATTATTATGAAGAGTATAATATATACGGTACATACCTGCAAATAGCTGTGACGGAAGCTTCTGTGTGCCACAGTGTTGATTTGAACTTCATTTTTGTATTTAACGCAAGTACAAGACGCTAACTTATAGTTCTTTGTGTTGATTTTAGGTTCATGATAATATTACACTGGTAAAAATACGGTAATCTGATATGTAAACCTTTTTAATGTACAATTTTGCCCCTCAAAAATGATTTAAAAAAATACTAAAAGTATTGTAAGACAGTAAAATGCTCTGCTTGTAGTTGGAAATAACTTTCAATGTCATTTTTCTTTATGTATTCTTTCAATTAATCAAATGATGAATTAATTTTTTTCCACATTCGGCAAAATATTTGCATTAGCATTCAGGCTTGAATATTGCGTACATTACAGTATATAGTGCAATTTTATTTAAACACTGCAGAAAAGCTTTTCATGCAAGAAATGGCTAAAATGCAATAAAGATTTGAATATGGTTTGAGCATATGCGCTTTTTATTTTAAGATTTTAACCAGTGGTGGGAATTTCACGCATTACAATTAAATTGTGTAAAAAAAAATGCTTAATTTTCTTCCGCATTTTGGGTTTAAAGAAACACAAATTATATAGACAGTGGGGAGAACAAGTATTTGATACACTGCCAATGGGTTTTCCCATTAGCAATGTATCAAATACTTGTTCTCCCCACTGTATGCAGGGCCGGCCCAGGCCATTTGGGGGCCCTAAGCAAAATAATGCAAAGGGGCCCATATTTTTGGCCCACCATTTCGTCACAGTGTACTGTGAAACCCATTAATGCGATCCAACCCATACGTCCATATTTTGTATATTAATCAGATTTTGTTGCACTGCATACTTCAAACTTCTCACCCCAAATGATTGTCAGTACTTACAGTAGATAGCGCCAAACCTTTTTCTAAAAGAGGAAAGAAAGAAGTTAAGGAAGAACTTTTATTTTTTAAGCTTGTAATCAAGTATCAAAACGTACAAAAGTCAAATAAAGCAAACTGTAGTAAACAAAATAGAATATAAATTAAACAATTGCCAGTTTGGGGGCCCCCTAGTGGTCAGGGGCCCTATGCAACTGCATATTCTGCGTATAGGCTGGGCCGGCCCTGACTGTATGTATATAAAATCAAAATATTTACTACACTCCAGTTGAGGGCAACTGCAACATTAAACGCACACCAATTTAAATGACAAAATACATTTCGTTATCGCAAAAGCTAATATGCACTGAAACACCCCATTCAAGCGCTAAAGAATATTAGCATGGTTTTGCCTTATTTAACTCGAAAAAGAAACAATGTTAAAACGCAAACCCAACAACATTTCTATTACACTCACAGGTACAAATTATATCAACCACAAACTTAAAATAAGATATTAAGAAAGCGTTCTTCTTCCATTAAAGTCACAAATGCAGCAGGCGCTTGTCTTTGAGGTGCTGCCTCCCAGTGGTCATGATGCGCTAATACTTAGGTTGTTGTGTTCACTGCAATTTTTCTTTTAAAATGATATACTGTACACAGTATACCTCTTAAAGACCCTAAATTCTAAGTTAAAAAAAAAAAAAAAAAAAAAGATTCTTAATTTGTTGAAGTTAATCTTCATTTTTTTTATTTTTTAAGCACTTAGAAATACTTTTGTGGGAGAAAGAAAAAGTCCTGCAATGGCACTTTATGCTCTGTAACTATTCATATTTGGCCAGGGGCATCTTCTCTTTGCTATCGTCATGTAAATGTGATTAAATGGATTTTTAAAGTATTAACAATTATCACACCTGTGTATATTTAATTCAGTCGTTGACTAAACTATTTTTCGAATATATGTGTTTGGGATATTATTGTGCGATTAATACAGAATTACTCATTACAAAGTCACTTATTAGAGAAGTTTAATTAAATCAAGTGCCTCCCCTAGTGTTTCGATCGGAATTAGGAGTCGGTCTTGAGTATTGCATACAGTAAATGTGTAATGCTCATATTTAAAGTGCGTATGGCACCAAACAGCATGTTTATTTCATATTTCACGCAGTGTTTAATGCTCCTTAATGAAATGGACCCCTTGGATGTGTGTGGAAGCGATCGTTTTATATATTCAATTTTTGAATCACGTGCCATGAAAATGAGTGATTTTCAGCTCCAGTCTCGGGTTTAGGACGAATGCGAATGTGACAGCATCTCACAATACAGCATTGCTTTATGGTATGCAGATGGACTGCGGATTCAGCTGATTTTGCGGATTAATTCGTTTTTTTTCGCATCACATCAGCCAAACGGCTGCAGGCTTTTGTAGCTGCACCAGCGAGACGTGTGAGCCTTTTTACGTTTCAGAAAATTCCCGTTCACCCAGAGATCCGCCAAAATATTTTTTTGACGACTGTGGGACCATTGGATTTACGAGGAATTGAGTAAAAGTCGGGTTCTGTATTATGTCAAATACTCGGATTATGGTACACGTTTTAATACGGAGGTGGCTTGCATTTTGTGGCTGATTGTCCACAGAGAATGCCAATCGGCCGACAACCGGCAGCTTGTTTGAACACCCTCTATACTCTGCTTATTGCCCTATTCATGTGCCCGGTGATCTGTCAAATTTTCCACCGCATCAGAAATTATGGCCACGAATACAGCAATTACAAAGTAAACACTACAAACTTTCTAAATAAAGGACTTTTTACTTACGTCTGATCATGAACGACATGTAGAAAAGTTCTCCTCAGACACATCCTGCCATGTTAGCGGCACGCCGCTGTTTACGTCTTCGCCGTGTAGTAAAGCATTATTTTACGCCACCCATATTAGTCTTGACCATGTGGCAGCTCCGCGCTCCGTCGACGTCAGCCGGTTTGTCCGGCGGTACTCTCCAGCTGCTTCCCCGGCGAGCTCTCCTGTCCGTCCGCAGCAGGGGAACGAGCTGTAACTTGCTCGCAGCCAGGCGGGTTGCCGATCGGCAAAGACAACCGACAACTCCGCCGCCGTGTGACATGATCCAGGCTTGTTTTGTGTGATTTTAAGACTGAGACATCACTCGGTTCGGGTTAGCATGTCGGCTAGCTGTGGCGCCTCTTGGTTTGTTTACATTCTCCGAAGTCGGGGCAGGGAAATGACAAAAGCCGGACTAACTACGGTGGCATAAAATATTGTTCGGGAGGTGCAACAGTAAAGGTGAAGTCGACAGTTTTGACCATTATGGAATAATTTTGCCATGTCGTACTTGCAGTATTATTATTTCATATTCCATTTCACGCAAGACTTATTTGTCATGACCATACCGTTAATTTAGCAATTGGGGAAAAATACTTGGATAAAAAGAACATCCTGTAAAAATATTGGAGAGACTGAACCAATGACATTTTGCGGCTCTCTTCGTCGCATTTTCCTCATTCAGAATAATTCCCCCTCAATGGGATTAATTCTAAATCTGATGAAACCATGACCCTGCCGGCGTCATCCTCCTGTTGGGGACGCTAGAGCCCTATAATGGTAGGCGTGGCTAAACAGCCGATGAAAAGACTAATTTCTCGTCATCTGCGCTTTGCCAAATTGTTGTATGTAGTCGAATCGTCTCAAAATATGATTCGAATTCACATAATAATGCTATTTAAAAAAAAAAAAAAAGTATCCTCTTGTACCCACTTTAAAGGGTTTACATGCAAATAACAAGACAAAAAAAATGCAATCAAGATTTTAATATGGTTTCATTGAGAATATTTTTTGGGGGGGTGAATGAATCCCAGATGACATTTCATGTAAGGCGACAATCTGCATTTAATTACAAAGCAATTCAGCCCATTTTCTTTTTCAATACGGCATGTACAAATTTTTTGCTTCTTTTCCCAACACGACCCTCCCCCACACACAAAAAAATGTATAAATGAACTTTAACAAAAATGAACTCTTTCAAGCGAGATTGACGATGATAGACGTCCCATCATGTCGCTCATCATCCTTCTGCTGTGAATTTAAATGAGTATTTAGTGGGCGTCCAATCCAATTGAAGTGGGAGAGTTGACAGTGAATTATTGAAACGGATTGGACGTCTAGAGCCGTCAACGGCATCCAAACTATTGCTGTGTCCATTGCTAACATGTACTGTAAAATACCATCGTTCATGACTGACTGTTACTCACAGTCAAAATGATTTGGACGACTATCTCCGTCAATGGCAACCAATGAGACAACTTGCAAACATTTCCACCGAATTATTTTTCTACATATAGAAGCCTACCCCACCAAAAAACATGGCTGACATACGGGGAAATTTAAGAGCTTTTCTAAGACTGAACAAACCAAACACAAGGAACAAAACCACGCTGGTTTTATACAAACGATTAAATAAAATATTCACAAATTCCTCCTCTCGTTTATTGGATAAAGAAAAGCCACCATATCACAAATTTGTGAGAAACAGTAGCTTGATAAACTTTTTTTTTTTTTTTTTTTACTTAAGAAGTTTCAGGTGGGTTAATGCAAAGAAAAGAGGAATCTAACCAAAACAAAAATGGCGGATGCGGTGGGGACCTTCACGGGTCTTCTCTGTCGTCCCCCCTGCGAGAGTCCGACCTGCCGTTGACGCCGTCCCGCCGCTCGCGTCCCTGCGATCTGTCCCTGGAAGAACGTTCGCGGTCTCTGGATGACCTAAGAAGCAAGGTGGTTAACTTTTCGACTTCTTGACCGAATCGACGGAATAAATGCGCGTACTTATGTCTAGAGCTCTGCTCACGGCTGTGACGGTGGCCTCGGCTTCGGGAGCGTGAACGCTGACGCCGCTTCCTGTCGCGAGATCGGGAGCGCGAACGGCGCTTGTCTCGCGACGAGGAGCGCGAGCGACGCCTCCTTCGCTCGCGGGAACGAGACCTAAAGGGTAAAGGGATGATGAATAAAATATAAAAATATTTTCAGGATATATTTTTAGGAATTGGCCAGCTTTGGGCGCATGCAGACATTGGATCAATGCCGGTTTAGGCCCAAGTGTGTCCAATTTGCTGTCGGAGGGCCAAATTCGGGCCCGCCTCATCATATTATGTGGTCCACAAAAGCAAATTACGCGCATTGACTTGATGTTTCCCACTGAAATGAAATTTCAATTAAGCTTCTGTCATCTTTAATGCAAGATTGAGCATTGATGCAGTTTTTCTTTTGTATTAAAAATACATTAAAAATGAAAGTTTTCTTTTATTACAAAACTAAATTTTAATTTAGATTCTGTAGTCTTCCATAAAAGAGACAAAAGACAAAAGAAATATGTACTGTTTAAATTTAACATATTCTTCAAATATTTTGTTTTTCCATTTTACAGAAAAGATGTCAAACAGAATATTTAGTTTGTTCAGTTTATTTTTTAATAAGTTTTTTTTGGTGTAAATTTAAATAAAAAGCACTCAATGACAAGCCAGTCCCCCCCCCCCTCGATTAAAAATAAAGGGTATATTTACTGTTGTCCCTTTTTGATGTTTTTAATTTTAAAAGAATAAACACAATATTTGCTATTAACACATTGCCTGCCATTGACAATGACAGACGTCCATTTAATATAAACTGTAAAGACGCTCATGTTTACAAATTAAGAGGCTCAAAAATGAAAAAAATATTTGGTCCATTTTAAGGTCAATAATGTCTTAAAACAATTCACCAACTGTCCAATTTCGTCCAATGTTTATGCACCAGTCAATGAATTAAAGGGAACCTCGGACTTAAAGCCTTGTAGGCTCTAATAAGCCACAATTGTTCTCTTTTACCAAAATATGTTATTAGACGCACATTAAGTATTGCCATTGTTTTAAAAATCTATAGTATTTAGTACATGTTTTGACCTTCAGAAAGCGCCATGTTTGATGCGCGCAATGGACGCTCAGTGTGATAACGTAGTAGGCCTGGACTGAGAGAAGGCTGTGCTAGCTAGCAAGCAAAGCTAGTATGGTGACTGGGATAATTTTGTCACATTCTGCTGCTGGTCAGATTGTTTTGATACAGAGCTCTGGGATAAACTCCCGACGTCGTATCTGCATCCAATTCCATTTTATCAGCAGTGTCTTTAAACCGATCCTAGGCAGGTTGCTGACTTGCTGCCATTTGACAGTTTGTATTCTCGATCCCTTCGTTGCTTGCCTTGGTTTTTTTACGCGGCTAGTTGTCCGACACATGCGCACATCAGATCAAAGCCTAAGTGCTAACTATTTGTTTTTATTAAGTCTTTTATTACCTTTTCATTGCCTCAAAATACTTTTTGCATGTTTCCCTCTCATACTTTTAAGCTTTGTTTTCTTGTGGTAGCTTGACCACATTGTCACGTAGCGCCTTTAAACCACCCTTATTTGATATTACTACGTTTAAGTATTTTCTTAAGTCACCTTTAGTATGTTCTGCCTGTAAACAAAACAAGGTGAAAGTGCACGGTAGTACTTTGGGTGTCAAATTCGCCTCTTGTTTCGCCAGTGTAGCCCATTTTGGCAGAACACTCCCCCCCCCCCCACTCTCGTCTCATCCAGTCTTTCCTGTTCATTTTGCATTTGCTGCTTGTTTTGTGAAATATCGACAAAGCTTTTATGCTCATTAATGTTTCTCTCGGGTTTAAATTGAAAGGGTTGAACAGATGATGTTTATGTCGCTAGAGTCGTACTCCGGAAGCGTAACCGTGTGACGTCACCGCCCTGCGATGCCAACAACAATGGCGACCTAAACTAATTTTACAAATTGAATAAAAACTGAATCATCAAGAGGGGTTTCAATATCAAATTATTTTAACTCATGATAATGTTTATCTTTTAAGAACTACAAGTCTTTCTGTGGATCCATTTAAAAAATAAACTGATTATTTGCTATTAACACATTGCCTGCCATTCACAATGACAGACGTCCATTTATTATAAACTGTAAAGACTGGCTGTAAACGCTCATGTTAACGAATTAAGAGGCTAAAAAATGAAAAAAATAAATATTTGGACCATTTTTAGGCCAATAATGTCTTAAAACAATTCACCAACTGTCCAATTTCATTTTATATCGCTTAGTCAATCGTGGCAGCACTAGTTGGCAAACATAAGGGCTCTCGGAAGGAAACCAGAACTTTGAACTAAAGCTGCAACTCATGATTATTTTCATAATCGATTAATTGGACGATTGATTAAAGAAATTTCACTTTTTACATTAACCTTCACAATTTACCTTGAAGTTGTTTTAGGCATGTTGTAAGTAACAACGAAGACAAAATGGGTGAATATTTCCTTCAAAAATACTATTTTAGTAGAGCGCCTGACTTACCTGTAGTCTACAACTGTATCGGTTATCATATTCGTTCGCAATTAATATATTAATCGATTTCAATTAATTAGTTGTTGAAGCCTTAGTTATTAAGAAGCTAGTTTAGACAGTAAGATGTCCGAAAATTGGCAAAAATGTAAATTGATGTTTTCCAAAGTAAAATTTTGTACGCGTTAACAAAAATATAATGAACAAATCTGATATTTAAAACAGAGAAATTAAATGTGTGCAATCATTTCAAGCATTTAGTCAAGTTTATGGTCAAGAAAGTCCGAAACGATTTATTGGTTATCAAAATAGTTGTCGATTAATTTGCTAATCGATTAGTTGTCGATTCATTGATTAATTGTTGCCCCTCAAGATATGGCCATAAAATACATGTCCGTCCCTTTAAAGCAACACTTGGTAACTTTTCAGTTTTGGTCGATTTTAGCGACGCCGGTGGACAAACGTGGTGTGTTTTTGCCTTAAGGAAGACTGAGTTTCCCATGAGGCCCAGCGCACACCCGCACAATGTCGTAAAATCACGATCTCCCTGTCGCCTGCAGATGGATTAAATGACATTTTGGCTTACAGCGGCTGTGTAATAAGGTAATGAATCCAGTTGTGGCTAAACAATAGCATATGACAGTTGGCAACCGTGTGGCTAAACACCCCCACCCGAACTCTTCAGCGTTAACGACATGGGGGGTTGGAGGGTGAGGGGTGTCACGTCAGCAAGTGAAAGCAGGGCAAATGTTTACTCTTCAGTATCCTGGTAGCCTCCTTTTTTTTCGTCTTCAGACAAAACTTTTTGTCTCTTTTGCTGCTCTGCCATCTTTGCAGAATTTGCGCGAAAGCGTTCGCATAGACTTCCTTCTTTATAATGAATGAGAAAAGGGACGTATGCCGTACGGCAGTCAGCACATTTGTATTTTTTTTGTGTGGCAGGTTCCTGCCACCCTCCTCAAAGTTAGTTAGTGCCGGTGAAAGCTATACAGACCCCCCCCTCAAGATATAAAAGAGGTGTCATTCAACTAGTTATCAGTCGACATACCACAAATGTTATGAAAATATTTTACAATGGTTGAAAAGTTACCTTGCGTTGCTTTTAAGATGAAATTTAAAAAAAAAATGTTTGAGACAGGTTCAAGTAAGACTTAATACCGTTTATGCTCTCTGCTGCGGGATCTCGTCCTGTGAAGAGAAGAGATAACGTCACTAAAAATATTTGACTTTCTGCATTCGTATTCTCTATGCGAGAACACTTACCGCTTTTTCATCTTCTCCTCCTTCTCTCGTTCTTCCCGCCTCTTAAGGCGATCCTGGTTTCGTTTCTCCTGCTTTTCCACAACCGTTTTCTGACCAGGAAAGATGATGTCACTTTATGAACTCCGTTGATGGCAAGAGACTGAATGAATGAGTTACCGCCTCACCTTAAGATTGTCAAGCTTCTCTCGGATTAGGATGAAGCCCAAGTGGAGCTTGCCACCGAAGTGGTCGGCCAGACGTCGGTCGTTGTCGTGGAGACCCAAATAAGCCGAGCAAACCTCGCAAACGCGCAATTTTTGCTGCTGGTAACTCGACGCCGGCATAGAGTTTCTGTATTCCTCCTGGAAGAAGACGTGAAGCCATGAAGAACTGTGAGGAAGTGAAGGACTCAGCGCTGGAGCTTACCTCAGCTTCCCTCTTCCTGCTGCGGACCTTCTCCACCTCGTGCAGGACCTTTTGGGATTCGTCCACATTTCCCTCGGCGCCGAGTTGCTCGGCCTTAGCAAGGAGCTTTCCGATTTCCTCGTTCAGCTCGTGGACCTTCTCTGCCTGCGGTGCAAGTTTAACGCTTAGATCATCTGACACTAATAAAACCAGAGTTAACTCATAAATTAACCCAATGTATTATTTAAGACGAACTGCCAAGAGCTCATGTGATTATAATCAAGCAATAGCATCAGAGCAGCGAGGAAAACAATTCCTAGGGATAGGGGCTAGGGATCGCGTCATTTTTCAGAGGATCAGAATCGGGTGAAAAGGATCGAGTTTTTAATTTAAAAAAATATACTTCCGTTTTTCTGCTCCATGCTCATACAGCTTCACTCTCCCTCCTGCTGCTTTTCTTAGTAAGCAATGCACTGCGAGTTTTGCTTGTCAAATTTAACAATGATTGACTGGTGTTGAAGCTTTGATCTTGCCAGAGAAGCTTGGCATCGCTACCTTCAAAGACTCCGAATGTGTTAATCATCGTTTAGCTTGTTAAACACTAGTGTGCTGTGGCAACTTTGTGTGTGTGCAGGTGTGTCTGTGTGCGCGACTGTTCTCAGCAGTAAGTGGATTTGAGTGGATTCAATGAAGCATTTAATAAAGACAAGCATTTTTCTATGTTATTCTTGTTCAAAAATAATTCGCATTATGAAGGCGGCAGAGTAACATGTTTAAAAACTTTTTCTTTTTTTTTAATGGAACAACACTTTTTTTCCCCGGAGAGCTATTTATTTAACCTTTTATTCAACTTTATAGTCTAGGAAATTCAGACACTTCTGGAGCTATTATTTTTTATTTGTATGATTCAAATGTGCTTTAGGCATTTTGATGAAGTTCAGTGCTTGCATTATTCAAATTTTTAAAACCATTTTTTAACAGTTTTACCGCAAATGAATATCGGCTCCACAAGACTGTTATCGGCCCCTCTAACTACTAATAATCTCTATCGGTCCTAAAAACTCATATCGTCAATCTCTACTTTTGAATGTCACTTTGAACTAATCTAATGCCCATGCCTGAGTGCAGATAGTTTGACACAGACAAATTGTAAGTGCAAGACTTGTCCGATAGTGACTTTTTAACCAATATCCCGATATTTTCCAACTCCAACAATCAGGTACAGATATCAGAGATATGCGGTCGTGGACTTAACATATTATGACTAATTGCATTGTTATGCCCCACCAGATTGTTTAATAATGATAAATGTAACAACTTCAATATTTTACAAAAAACATTCTGTGAAAAATAAGAACTTCAACAGACCTTCAATAATTTCCCAAACGATATATGTAATAGTTGTATTGCCATATCGTGTGATCGTTATCATGAGCCTTGCATGGCAAATTGTATTGTAACGTACCTAAAGCTTCCCACGCCTAATTGCAGCTCAACTGATCAGTTATTTAGAATCAGTGCTACCAAAAAAATTTTAGATTTTATTAGATTGTATGAAAAGAGAGGATGCTGTGCGATTAATCTTTATTTTTTTTCCGAAATCATTGTCCAACGCAAGTATTTCCACTTTTTGAATTTAAACAGACCTTGGCCGCCACTTCTGCACTGATCTCTTCTTGAGTTTCCGCCAAGCGTTTCTTGGCCACTTCCGTCCTGCGGTCACAGTCTGCGATGAAAGACTCCAAGTGGTCCACCGCCTTTAAAACAGTGTCACGAGTCAGTGACTTAACCAATTCCCTATAGTCTCCCACGGATTTTGTTGGATTTATGGCTGTTAATAATAAGACTTACGTCCAGCTCAAAGAAGAGCTCTCGCTCCTTGGAAGCAATTTCATAGTCAGCTCGAAGCGCCAGGTCGTGGATCTTTGTGCACTCTCCCAGGTCCATTCGCTTTCAGACAGAACCACACAAGTACATTTAAACACTAACACCCGACAATGCTACGTTTAGTTCTCGGGAGCGGCGACGTACGGTTCCCGACAGGATGTCGTGTGGGCAGCAGTCCAGTAGGTGACTTTTGCAGACTCGCTCGTCCGAGTACTTGACCCTCTGCCGCGTCTCGTCCCCTGAAAGAGTTGGGAAGAAGTCCAGTGAGAAGGACCTCATGTATTGACCAGCAGGGGCCATACATGTGCTTTGCACTTATCTGACTGACATTTTGACAGCAGACGACTGTGTCGTGCCGGGTCGCAAGAACTGCGTTCAAAGACTCTGAGCCCACTGTTGAATAGTGGGGAGTAAATCAATAGAGCTTCTCGGTCATTAGTCCCGCACCGAGCTAGTCATAAGCCAATAATTCATAATTGGCGTACGTTTGAAGTTACATGAGACAACGCGTGATCTCATTGTGTGACTTACCCAGGCCTCAACTCTCACTTTAGCTTGTTTGAAGGCTCAGTGGCCTCTTTGCTAGCGTTGACCGTAATTTCTCATGTATAGTGCAGAAATCGCCCCACCAATTTGCTGGTGTTTTAATTGCTAATTGTCAAAACTTAAGCAAAATGGTCTCTGATAAAAATGGTTTGTCAGTCTGGGAATGGCCACATTTTCCACAGTCACTGATTTAGTTCCTTTCATTCATGTTAGTGCAATTGTTGCAGGTTTATTTGTGTAAAGCAGGCACTATTACAAAATTACACAGCGCAGACTTGCAGACAAGACCCCAAGGTAATCTAAAATATACTTTTTCCACAAATTTTTAGCTAAAAATGTCAAGATTGTTGCACTTTGTGCTTTGAATTAAATAGAGGAATCTGGTCAATTGCCATTGATTTTTAATTTTATTTGAATTGTCTTGGTCTCAACTTACTTGACTATTGTTTTCGTCTCAAATAATATTGTCTAAAGCAGGTACTATATAAATCTGTAAAAGAGTGCTGTACAATATGATATATATCGTCAAAACGAATCTAGACATTTTACACGTCTATCATTATCGTCATAAGTAGACCTGTTCCCGCAACGCACATTTTGGCCAGCAGAGCGCACAATTTGCACAGATTTGTTACTATTTTTATTCATTTATCTTTATTTTCCCCTCAGGCATGACAAATCCAAACAAACACACAGCATTTATATGTGTTTACAATGAATTCAACCTGAAAAGACACTGGTGGGATTCAAAATGGCGTTGTAGTCCTACCTATTGCTATCAAGATTTTCCTAATAGTTAGCAAATTTGCTCCCTCAGCCAACCTTTGTAAGCAATTGAAAATAGCGACCCATATAATTCGCACAGAACACACAATTCGTTCCAACATCAATACTACTTTATTACTAATGGTATTAAGCTAAATTAATATACAGTGGTAAATCTACTTACGAAATTAACTGGTTCTGGTAAGCTTCGTAACCTGAAAATTCTGGAAGTAGAGACGCATTTTCCATGTAAATGCCCTAATCCAGTGATCCCCAACCACCGGGCTGCGGACCAGGGGCCGGTCCGTGGCGCATTTGCTACCTGGCCGCTGAGCAATAATAAAACATTTGTTAATGACTGCAATCTGGCCTGTGACTGTGGCCTTGACGCATCAATACCCGGTCTACTCTACAGACTAATCCGAGTAAAGCTTTGTGTAGGTCGCCATCTAGTGGTTGGCCTCAAATACTGGTGTGTTTGAACACCGATAGCAGCCCAAAGCCTGTCAATGTAAACAGTAACTTTAGCTGCTGTTGACTTTATGCTGCGGGCGGCGACTTCTTTGGACAGCTTCTTTTATGGGGAAAAGACCACCTGCTGAGCCAGAAGAGGAGCCTACAACCAAGTCCATTCTGCATAATATGTGACATAATATGTGAATGCACTGTAAGCATCCTACCACATGGCGCACCGTATTGCTAAAGCCAAGAAATCTCATTATGCTTGCGACCACGGATATTTGCTGTCAAGTTTTAGTTTTAGTAGAGGCCACTGTTAAAGAAAGGTTGATTCAGTGCATGGTGAGTGAAATTTTCCCTGCATTTAATATTCATTTTTAGCCCTGTCGTGTTATTTAATATTTACTGTCATTTTTTTCCCCACACATTGCTGGTCCGCGAAAAAAAAAAGAAGCCTATATTACACCGGTCCGTGTTGCAAAAAAGGTTGGGGACTACTGACATAATCCATTCCAAGCTACCCAAAATTCAGACAAATCTTTTCTAATGCATAAAAATACATCACAACACATAACAAATACATGTTAAAATTAGAACACTGCACAATAAACATAAAATCAAAATTGTGAATAATGTAAAAACCCAGAAGAGTAAAGAATAAAAGTTAAGACACTCATCCAAAGCTGTCGGAACACGAAGGGTGAACGAAGAGGATACAATGCTAGCTAGGCAATAGCCAATGGGAGAGCAGCTACAAGTATGTTGCGCTCAGTAAAATCTGGGAGCTGAGAGTACCTGCCATACTGTATTTTTACCTTTCTTATCCTGAAATTTCTTTCGTAACAAGAGGCAATATTTTCCCATGAAGGCGTGTCTTAACCTGAAAATTCTGTATGTAGAGACGTTCGTAAGTAGAGGTACCACTGTGAATCAATTTTAAAAGTCGAACCACTAGTCATGTATTAAAAGACTTTAGATATCTTTAAATGAGTAGAAATTTGCATGCTACTGTGCTGCTTCTATTTACACTGGCCAGCTTGAAGTTGCAGCACTACTTGATACATTTAATGTGTAGAAGATTAGTTTCATGTCAATTCAAAAATGAGTGATAGAAAAACTGCCATAACTATTGTAATTTTTCACCAAGTATATCATGCCACATGAATACTGTGATGTAAAATGGCCCATGTCAAGACTTTTTCTAAATCGCACAGCCCCCCCCCCCCCCCCCATGGGCTGGTTGGTATGTCAAAACCGCCACAAAATCATACATTGTACAATGCGGCAACAGTTTCTGATTTCCCTCACGAATCACATGAACCTTAGTTTTTGCTTTCAGCAAAATAAATCGTCCCACACATGAGAAATTACGTCAAATAAGGTAAATAAGGTAACAAATGTAAATCAATGGGGGTATGTTTTCCGAGCCACTCACAGACATTAAAAAAACATTGACAGAAAGTAGGTTTATACACACTGCGATCTGCACCACATACTGTACCCTTCTGCATCTTCAAGCCCTCAGCTGCAGAATTTTAAACCGGCTGTGGGAAAGTTAAAATGGGAACAGTTTTCTTGCCAAACCTGCGGTAAGAAGTTGGGAGTCATACAAAAGTCAGAGCGAAAATGAGGTGTGTTATGTGTTTGTCTCTTCTGGGAAAAAAAATAAAAATTAAAAAAAGGATGTGTACTGGTTTGCTGAGAAGTGTTTTGTGTTTATTTTCATTCAGCGCGACCAGATGTTTTAGCACTACTCCAAATTGAGAAGCTAGCCATGTCAATATCATTTAAAAAAAAAAAAAAGAAAAAAGAAAAATTAAAAAAACAGGCTACAATGAGTTCCGAAAAGCAAACATACTGTTTGGATATTGATCATAACAGCTTTAAAAATTATGTGTGACTCACGGCTTGTTGAACATGAGGCTTTTCTGCAACTCCTTTGCAGATTGATGTAGGCTGGCAAAGATACACTGAACCTTAATGAATAAAATAAAGGGGCCACAATTGTTCAGTTTGTATGCAACATATGCATGGGAAGAATTTTGATGAGCATATTTCAACACACGCACGCACACATTCGCTCACACTGGAGATGATCCACAGAACTATACATGTCAGAAACCTCAGTTGTCATAGCGCTGCCCGTGTATGCTTTCAGCCTACTGTAGGACTCAACATTTTAGGTGGTTTATGTTTGTAACCAATAGGAGTCTCAAACACCAATTTCAACATGATATGATAGCGATTATTTGGATAATATTCCAAAGTCTGCCTTGACTCCTGGTCTCTGACAGTTCCTTATAAGCCTGGTGGGCTGGTGGGTTTTTCTTGCCCCAAAGCCAGTATACATATACATACATATACATATGCTGCAACGATAATTCGATTAATTCGAGTAATTCTATTAGAAAAAAAGATTCGAATTAAATTTTGCTGCTTCGAGTATTGTTTTAATTCAAGTGGCTTTGTAATGGTTTGTTTTGAAAGTGTTTGCATCGAGTTTTATTGATTTGGGTAGATACACTGCCCTCTAGTGGCAACAGCGAATATGGAATAATTCATTTCATATGGCTGAATCCAGCTGCTCCCTGTTAAGACCAACATAAGCCAAGTTTTTGCTTCAGCTATGTTTTTTTTTTTTAATATATCCGTAATTTAGTTTGTATGTATACTGAGCCGTTTTTTGGGGGAATATGTGTTTGAAACATTTCTTAAGAGCATTGTAAAGTTAGCATTTTATAGCATTTAAGCTAGCAGACTTTTGCTATGTAAGTTAGCCAATTGTTCTTTAGTTGTACTCAGGTTAATTCATCTTTAGGGCTGTCAAAATTGTCGCGTTAACGGGCGGTAATTAATTTTTTAAATTAATCACGTTAAAATATTTGACGCAATTAACACACATGCCCCGCTCAAACAGATTAAAATGGTCATGTGCACTTGTTACTTGCGTTTTTTTTTTTTTTTTTTTAGTTTTGTCGCCCTCTGCTGGCGATTGGGTGCGACTAATTTTATGGGTTCAGCACCATGAAAATTGTGTAATTATTGACATTAACAATGTCAAGCTACTAGTTTATTTTTTGATTGAAAATTTTACAAATTTTATTAAAACGAAAACATTAAGAGGGGTTTTAATATAAAATTTCTATAACTTGGACTAACATTTATCTTTTAAGAACTACAAGTCTTTCTATCCATGGATCGCTTTAACAGAATGTTAATGTTATCTTGTTGATTTATTGTTATAATAAACAAATACAGTACTTATGTACAGTATGTTGAATGTATATATCCGTCTTATCTTTCCATTCCAACAATAATTTACAGAAAAATATGGCATATTTTATAGATGGTTTGAATTGCGATTAATTACAATTTTTTAAGCTGTGATTAACTTGATTAAAAATTTTAATCGTTTGACACCCCTATTAATCTGATCACAATGCTATCTTGTAACTGTCAATGATAACGATGATGATGACAATAAAGAATACAACGGATCCTCATTTGTTTATTTTTTTATACCATTTGAGGCTCGGCTTATGTATTTTAATTTTGTTCCTTACCCGATTACTCGATTATTCAAATTAACTAGCTCATCGATTAATCGACTTCTAAAATAATCGCTAGCTGCAGCCCTAAAGTTCCAAACAGGTTACACTACGGTTTACAGTACTTCCTCTTCTTCAGGGAGTGTTGCGTATTATTGAGTATAAAACATATATTTTTGCTTCTTTTGGCAATACCGTTGCATTTCTGGATTATTTTGTTACTTTTTAGCCCTTAAAAAATATTTTTGTTCTTTTAAATTGAAAACAATCATTTCCAGCAGATTCCGATTGTCTGAAAAGATTTGCCTGATTTCAGATTACGTGATTGGATCGGGGATATCCTTAGTTAATTGTAATAACTCAAAATTCCCATCAACTTCACATATTTATAGTTTATTTTAACCGCCCCCCAAAAAAGTTTTATTAGGGAAATCCTGATGATTGACGCTTAATATCAAAATGACAGAAAAATATAGATTCACGGTTACAAATCGGAAACCAATACACTAATATTATTCTCGTTGTTAATAATGCGCACCTCAGTGGGAGTTTAACATTTTTGAAATATGTTACTTGCCTCTTAGTCTCTCAATGTATTTAAACTGTTATTTGACAAAAAAAAAAAAAAAAAAAAAAAAAAAAAAAGAAACACCAAGATTGTTATGTTTATCCGACTTCCGGCTGAAAATTTACGATGAGCCAAAAATGAAAAGATCTGATACTTTATTCAACTATTTAAAGTGCCTGTCACAGCATAAAAAATGTTTACTAGCATTATTATATGAATTAGAACCATATTTTGAGACGATTTGGCTATATACAACAATTTGGCAAAGCACAGATGACGAGAAATTCGTCTTTTAATCTGACGTTTAGCCCCGCCTGTCATTATAGTGCTCTCGCGTCCCCAGCTGGTTGATGACATCTGCAGGGTCACGATTTCATCTGATTTAGAATTTAGCCCAATGAGGGGGAAGATTCAGACCGAGGAAAATGCGACAGAGAGGACCAAAATGTCATGAGTGTTTCAATCTCTCTACGCCAATATTTTTCCAGGATATTCTTTTTATCTAAGTATTTTTCCCCCAATTGCTAAATAAATGGTATGGTCATGACAACTAACAGTCTCGTGCTAAATGGAATATGAAATGTTGAAAATGCATTTATTCAGTACGACGGCAAAATTACTGCATAATGGTAAAAAAATGCCGACTTCTTCCTCTCTCGAACGGTATTTTATGCCACCGTAGTCAGTCCGCCTCTTGTGATTTCCCTGCCCCGGCTTCGGAGAAGGAGGGAAGAGGTACACAAAACAGGAGGCTCGACAGCTAGCCAACATGCTAACCCGAACAGAGCAGCTTTTCCAAGTCTTATTCTCGCCTTTTGAAAAAGAAAAATCACACAAAAATACCCAGACTTCAGTCACACAAGGCGGCAGGGATGATTGTCTTCACCGATCAGCCAGCCCCCGGCAGCGTGCAAGTTACAGCTCGTCGTTCTACTGCGGCTCCGGCGGGCAGGCAGAGACGGGAATGAACGCCAAAAATAGCGCATTCGCGGTGGACAAACCGGCCAATGTCTGAGTTGGGGGCTGCCCGAGCCCAAGCCGAGGATAGTGGTCTATTGGCGGCCACATGAAGAGGACCGAGAGGGTGGAAGTGACCATGGTGTGTGACAAGCCGCCGGTCGAATGGCCTTTTCGGTGGACAAGGGGAATTGTCACCCACAAAATGCAAGCCACCTCCTTATTAAAACGTGTGCCATGATCCCAGTATTTGACATAATACAAAACACGTAGTTCACTCACTTCCTCGTCGGTCCAATGTTCCCACAGTTGTCGAACTTTTTTTGTGTCTGAGAAATTTTTGTTATCCAAAAAGGCTCCCAAACCTCTCCCTGGTGCAGCAACACAACCCTGCACATTGAGCTGGCGTGATGCGAAAAATAAACCAATTAATCCACAAAATCAGCTGAATCCGCAGTCCATCTGTATGCCATATGGCAATGGCTGTATTGTGAGATGGTGACCCGGCTTGCGTCACATTCGCATTCTTCCTCAATCCAGAAAGTCACTCATTTTCATGGCGCGAGATCCAAAAAATTGAATATATAAATAGATCGCTTTCACACACATCCAAGCCATCCATTTCATTCAGGAGCATAAAATACCGCGTGAAATATGAAATAAACATAATTTTTGCTGTCACAGGCACTTTAGCGTCTCGGTACTTTTTTCTTATTGTGCTTAACTTGTTTCAGTTCCATTGACGGCGCTAAACGTCCATTTCATTTGGACTAGGAGGGCTAGCAGTGAAATCGCAATGGTAGCTTAAGTGTAGTGAGACAAGGCTAACATGTACCGCACAGTAATACAAGTTTTCAAAACCATGATCCATGACACTTTTACTAAAAGTTATCCAAATCCATGGTCCATGCTAGCACTGTCAACTGCAGCTAGCAAGGTTGTTTTACATTAAAAAATTCTTATTCTTCTATCACGTTCAATGGCAGCCAATAAGTTAAAACACATTGAAATTATTTTGTGCACGAAAACCATGTAATAGCAACAAAATCGCTTAAAAATAAACGCTTTTACCTTAATTCCACACTGATGCCAGCTTTACAAGTGTTGAGTTTTATTAGCATGCGCGCCCAACTCGTTAAAAATAAGATGGAAATAACACTACCATGGTCAATAGTTGGTAAGTTTTGACAGCTAGTTAAAGTTAAATAATGTCCAAAATGGATACAAACATGAAACCGTGGCGTAGTAGGCAAATATTTATGAAGTGAGCCCTCCATTCCATTCACGCAGGCCTGTTCATCACAAGCCAGCCTCACCACTGGCTCCATCTTGGCTAGCGAGCTAATGCTACAGCGACTCACCATCCCTCGCCGTTCCCATGAGCTGGTCGAGCAAAGCTCTCATTTGAGCTTGGGCGGACATGCTTGCGGCCTCTCTCGTCGACGGCGCTCTTGGAAAAATGCAAGTAAGCGGCGAAAAATGGCGATTCCGAGTTAATTGTAGGAAGGAAAAATAGCGAATCGGTCGAGCATCGCCGATTTCTGACGTTGTCCTGCCTTCTTTTTTGTGTTAGTGGAAATTACGTCGAATCCTGTTTCAAAGTTCCGTTTCCCTGCTTTAAAAGGGGTGGCGAGTGTGTCGAAATGGACCAATCATAGCATACGACCGCAGGCGTATTAGCCAATCAGAGCAGAGCTTGCTGAGCATTAGTGTACTTTTATCGTATCAGACCGACGCTTCCTGATAATTGATATATTTTGTCCTGAATTATGACTTTCAGGCAACGTCGCTAGACTTGCTAAGATGATTGTTTAAAACTAAATTTCACTTCGGATTTATTAGTGCTTACTATTGAAGCCAGGGAATTATCATAAATCTGAAAATATTATTCATAGATGTGACAGGAAGTGCAACCTGACAAGAAAATTCGGGGTTTAAAGCGACTCGTACAACCTTGATTTATTTTTTCCCCCACTGCTTTCCGGGGCGAGCCTACCTGTCTTTTAGCTTTTTGGCTACATTTTCGTCAGACGACACTTGAAGGTGAGTAAAACCACGGCATTTTTACATCAAAGTACATCGTTGGCGTTGTCATGACGGAATCTTTGGTTAAATCTCGTATTTCAGCTGTCGTGGGCGGGATGAGAACGAGAGGGGGGGCTTGGCTTTTTTTGCTCAACAAGTTAGCCAACTATAAACGTCAACTTTTCAAAGCGAAAAACTCCACATAACAAGTTCCTTGCATTTGATGGGTTACAACAAGAGAATGACTACAAATACAAATCAAGGTATTACAAATGTTGATTTGTCAGGATAAATGTCTTTTTTTTTACGCCTCGAGCTATACAACAAATGACAGGTTTGTTGTGCTGAGAAGTCTCTGGAGGGACTGTTGGCTAGCAACAATAGGCCACCACTTTACAAAGGTGGATCCAGGAGAAAAAGCTGGAAATCGCAACCAATCTTGATTATTTTTCAGTCGCAGCTAGGCCTGCACAATCTATCGTTTCAACATCGCCTTCGCAATGTGCGCATATGCAATAACTGACTAACTCCGGTGGCATAGAATATCGTTCAGGAGATGCAAGAAGTTGACAGTTTTGACCATGATGGAATAATTTTGCCATGTCGTACTGAACAAATGCATTTTAATATTTCATATTCCATTTAGCACAATACTTATTTGTCATGACCATACAATTTATTAGCAATTGGGGGAAAAATACAAAAGAATATCCTGTAAAAATATTCAAGAGATTGAAACAATTACATTTTGCTGCTCTCTTCGTCGCATTTTCCTCGCTCTGAATAATTCCCCTTCAATGGGCTGAATTCTAAATCAGATTAAATCACGACCCTGCCGATGTCGTCCTCCAGCTGGGGACGCTAGAACGCTATAATAACAGGCAGGGCCTAAACGGCAGATTAAAAGACAGTTATTCGTTATCTGCGCTTTGCCAAATTGTTGTATATAGTCGAATCGTCTCAAAATATGATTCCAATTCACATAATAATGCTATTTAAGACTTTATTTATCCTGTCGTAGGCACTTTAAGATGTGCAAACTTTATACTTTAAAAAAAAAATTTTTTTTTATACCATTGTTGTTAACCTAGCGGCCCGCCAGGTTTATAAAGCAATGGAGGAAACCCTGGCTTATCATTTAATTTTCTCGTTTCAGATTCTTGCATGGTGATGCGCTAAGAGAACGATGGAGACACTGGAACGTCCCACCGAAGGGGAACCGTTGAAGACCGGCGAGGACGGCGTGGAGACGGGACCGACGGAGACGGAACTGAAAAAGGGCTGCAAGGAAGTTCTGGGACTTTCCAAACTTACCCACTGGCGGACGGCGGTCTTCTTTCTGTCGTTGTTCCTCTGCCTCACTGTGGTCTTCGCATTCTCCTTCATCATCCCGTGTCCGGTTAGACCACAGTATCAGGCTTTCTGGAACAGGAGCTTCCCTGGAGCTGGTGCGTACGATCAAAGAATTTGACGACGATAGACGTCCCATTTTTGAACTCTTTTTATCCTTCTGCTGCAATTTTAAATGAGTTTATCACTTGCTGCTAGCCCTTGCAATTCAAACGGATTGCACGTCTATCATCGTCAATGGCAGCCAGTGAGATTCATTGAATCGATTTGTGACTTTTTTGGGGGGGGGTTGTCCACAGAAACGTATGACTTTTTGGCATTTGAAGATGTCAACAAAGACAAGGTGAAAGACGTCCAATTCTTGATAAAAGACAATGAAGCCAGTCCGAACAATACATGTGGAAATGCAGGTAAAAATAGAGCCGTGACTTTTAAGAAAACGGATACAGCCATTTGTGTCGCGATTTCCAGGTCTGCCGTCGCCATGCGTGTTCATGATCGCGCTAGACGGGACGGATGGAAAAACCCTGTGGGAGCGTCCGCTGGAGCCAGACTATCACTGGGCTCAATGTGGTCTGGATGCCAACATGGAACGAAAGTGGGACTGTCTAATTTTCCATTTCGACAAACTGTCGGCGCTGGAGAAACATAACGGTATTGGGGATTGGGTCAGGGTTAACCTAATTTTTCAATCTGATGGAAATCTGATGGTAAATTTTTGTGATCAGGCGAAGTCAGGTGGCAGCAATCCCACCCGTCCGGTCCACACAGCAGCATTCCGGTGCTTAGTGTTCCGGATTTGGATGCGGACAAAGTTGGTGACATCGCCTTGGTGGCGTCTGATAACGTCCAGGTTAGAAATGTTTCCTAGACTGCCATTAACAGAGATTTTAACTAAGACTGGCATGACTGGGTGCAATTACACACTCAAGTACAGAGCTTGTCGGTGCCAGGATTAGTGATCAGGTAGCACAGAATAGGATGTCAACTTATCCACACTTGTTTTATGGCTGCAGGTACTGATTATTTTAGTAATTGATGAATGTATCAGCTAGTTAGTTCGAATAATCGAGTTATTGGATTAGGAACATTTCATGCATTGCAGAGTTTTAGGAGATGTAAAACAAAAGGCTTGCTACGATTGCACTTTCAAAAGAGCATTACATGCAAATACATGATAACATTTCTGAGTGTTTCTTCAAACTATGCAAAGTTGCACTTTCATTTAAAAATAAGTTAGAATACCTGAGCTTTGCCTCAAATGGTAATAAAAATAACTGATCTAAGTACAACAAGAGAACAATTGGCGAAATTTCGAGCTCAAATGCAATAAAATGCTAATTTAAAAAAAAAAAAAATAATGCTGTTAAGAAATCATTCAAACACATATTCCCACAAAAATGCTAAATATACTGTACCTATGAACTAAATTACAAAAAAAACATTCGCTCAAACAAAAAAACTACCTTACGTTGGTCTTAACAGGGAGCAGCTGGATTTATTTTCATATTCACTGTTGCCACTAAATGGCAGTGTATGCACCGAAATGAATAAAACTAAATGTAAACACGTTCAAAACAAACCATTTCAATGCCACTCTAATTAAACAAATGCTCGAAGCAGCAAAATTTGATCCAAAGCTTTATTCTAATCAAATTACTCGAGTTGATCGATTAATCGTTGCGGCACTTCTGGTTTCCACATCCCCCATTGCTGAATTGCGTATGCTCCACCCCGCTTAATCACGTCTCCTTTTGACTCACCTTCCCTTTTTATCCTCAGTTATCACCCCCCCCCCCCCCCACACACACACACACACTGTCCATGGGGTAAATTTAATTAGCTAACGATAGCATCACTATTATTGTTCATAGGTAACATAGGCGTGTAATAATGTATTCTTGTTTTTGCTTCTCTTCTTTCTGCTTCCCTCCTTTCTGTCATCCCATAACTCCTTCCTGTTCACTGCCTTCTAATAAATAAAACAATTAACAACCACAATAGGAGTATATCAAACATCCTTGTGACACATTATAATTGTTCAGACCATTTAGACAGTCGGATTCCTATTCTCCGTGTCGAAGCAGATGAAAAGAAAAAAAAAAAAAACTAAAAGAGGATGGCACTTTTCAATATGAAATAAAATTGTGACCAAAGTGTAAAGCATTGGTGTCAAACTGGCAGCCCAGGGACCATATCCGGCTCACCGCATTTTTTTAATGTGGCCTGCTAAAGTAAATATGCATCCACCCTTTTTTACCAAAATAAAATTTTGATAAATAAGTTCCCGAAAGGTTGAGGAAAATATAAATCATAGAATATTAACTGTACAGGTAGTCCCCCGGTTACAACGTACCCAACTCATGTGATTTCGACTTTACGACGCCAGTCTCGTCAGTGATTTTTCAAGTCGCGTAACAGTGTTGTCTGCCACCTCTGCATTAATGGCAACTAAAGTATATTATTTGTAATTTATTTTTATTATTGAATCTAAATGGTTGATCTCTAATGGCGTACCGCATGCAACACGTCACTTCCGCTCATTAATATTCACGACGTTAGCTACTGTTGCTAAGGGAGGACACGTATCCGTTTGTCCCCAATAGGAAATGAATGGAAATCTTGTACGAGGGAGATGTTTACAAAGCTAAAAATTCCAATTCTCTCTGAAAATGATGTCCCTGGTGCCAAATTCACATGCAAAGATGTGGAAGTACATAAAAATGTTCAGTTAAAGAGATGGCTTGAGTGTCGAGAGCTGAAAAAGACGAAAAAAACGAGCCGACCTTAGCATAGCCTTAGCGTTTATCGACACATTTTTCTTACGCGACTGACAATGACATTCTCCTGTTTCAGCAAGCTATCCTTTACCACCAGCCCTGTCTTTCCTATATATTAGGGCTGCAGCTATCGAATATTTTAGTAGTCGATTAATCGATGGACTAGTTCGAATAATCGAGTAATCAGATAAGGAACACGAAAAATTAAAATACCTGAGCTGAGCCTCAAACGGTATAATTTTTTTTAGGGATGGGGATGGGGATCTATGTACAACAAAAGAACAATTGGCTAACTTACATAGAAAAAGTCCGCTAGCTTAAATGCTAAAGTTTTTTTTTTTTTTTTTTTTACAATGCCCTTAACAAATGGTTCAGACACATTCCCACATAAAAAACGGCTAAATATACCTATAAACTAAATTATGAATGCATTAAAAAACATTAGCTCAAAAAAAAAAAAAAAAACTTGGCCTACGTTGGGCTTTACAGGGAGCAGTTGGATTCAGCCATGTGAAAAGAGGCAGAACAGAGGGCATTGTATCAACCTTAATCAATAAAACTAAATGCAAACACTTTCAAAATAAAACATTACAACGCTACTTTAATTAAACGAATACTCGAAGCAACAAAATTTAATCCGAATAATTTTTTCTAATTGAATACTCGAGTTAATCGATTAATCGTTGCAGCACTATATTATATCCTCTGGTTGTCCTACGTCTCTGACCGTTCTTGGGGGTAATTTAGTTAGTTTTGTGTAGCGATCGCAAATGCTACTCAGTGACAGCCAACGAACACTTTTAATATTTTTCATTGATAACAAATCTTAATTCTTTAGTTTATTTACACTTCCCCCTTACTAAAGTTTTTTTTTTTTTTTTTTTTTTACAACAGAAAAGATAACAGTGGCAGTCAGATACCATTTTAATTCTTTTCAGGTCAATCATTGTCAGACAGAAGCAGCACGGCACAACGTCACGCTAAAAAAATAAGCTAAAAATATCAAAATGGCTTACCTCTTCGTCCTCTGAAAGGCCATGCCAACCCAACAAAATGTTATCTTCATATGAAATATGAATGGCTTCACATAGCTGGCGTTAAAACATCCGCGCAGGTAGATTAATTATTGTTCACATTTTTTCCTCCCGAGTTTTTGTTTTCGGGAAATGTATGAAGAAAACATCCTTCATATGTCGTAATGTCTAGAGTAGTTTCGACAAGTTACAAAAAAGCAATGTGTGATCGGCATGTTCGTTTTTGAAAGATTACTGGAGAAAAGTAGCAGAATTAACATTGTTTCTATGCAAGGGCGGGTCTATAATGTCCCACTTCGGCTTTACTTCCGCTTTACGATGCGACGTCACGGTCTAAAAATAGCATGCGTGTGGTACGCCATTGCTATACATATCATTATACTACATGTGCGGTCCGCTTTCCTTTGTTGCACCCGGACTTATTTGACGTCACGCCAGCACTACTTCTTTAGTTTCGAACATTGCTTTCACGTTGGGAAGCAGGGGTGAGCGCCAGTTAACATTAGAAGAAGGCAGAGAAAGGGTAAACGGCACAGGCTCGTCGATGCTCACTATTAGCCCCGCTAGCTTATTGAGCTGCGTTCATTTTCATCGTTGGACCGGTGCCACTAATACTTGCCGTTTTCCTTGTTGAATTGCCCAGGATTTGGTCCTTATTTTTCCCGGTATTATTGTGCAGCCATTGAGGTATGTTTTGTTAAGCAAGTATGTTTCCATTGGTTTGCTTTATAGCATTATTGTATGCTCTGTCATGACTGTATTTTCTAAATATGTGTTCATAGTTTTACGGTGACAAATAAATACATGTCATTGTCAGTTGTAAGAAGAACTATGGTGACATCGATGTTAAGGGAGGGAAGAAATATGAAATTTTACTTTTTTTATTAATAGGACATATGTTTTTAGATTGTTATTTTGAGATTAATGGTGCTTAAAGGGTTAATTCAACCTCGAGGGGAAATTCGGGTTACGTTGCCAGCGTAGGAACGGAATTCTTTCGTAAACCAGGGACTACCAGTATTTGCCTTTTTTGTCAGTCATAAAACACATTTTGTTTTTAAAAAATATTTTCTATTTTCCCTTTTTGTAATAACAAAATAAGTTTATAACATGTCAATTTCAATTAATAATTCCAAAACGCTTATAAAAATAAAAAATGTCAATTAAAAAATATAAATGGAACACATTAAAGACAACATTTGCTATTAAGACATATTTCTGATTAATTCAGGTTTCTCCTCATTGACAGAAAGTGCTATTCCATTAAAATTGACATGTCAAATATTTCACCAAAATACCAGACCAGTTGTGTGTGTGTGTGTTAACGTTTGTTTTAAAGCACTAAAATGTATATAAAAGTTATGAATAAGTAGTTACAAATTTTAAAAAATGACATTAAGGTTACAGGCTTGAAAATGTAAAAATGTTCTTGCACCTTGTAGACTCAGCTGGTGTTCCTATCGGGTAAGACTGGTGTTCAGATGGGCTCTACGGTTGTGCTAAGCAGCGCCCAAACAGACGCTCATCTGCTCCACAAGACCGGGGAGGGTTCCTACTATGTGCTGCTACAAAATGGTGAGTCAATACAGTCAATCATTCTTGCTCAGATCACAGAAACAACTCTTCCTTTAGGCGACGGCTTGTCCGGTTTGGCCCTGTGGAGAATTGCGGCTAAAGCCAAAGACGGTATGGAGGCAGGGCTAAAGAAGGATAAGCAATTGGAGAGCAGAGCCGCCGACGTGTCCGGATTGGTGCCGGTTTACACGTAAGCAGAAGCTAAACACTCGTACAGCACGTCGGGTTCTAATTTTGATCTGTTGTTTAAGGTCGGGTTCTTTGAGGCACGTGGTGAAAACCAGCAAAAGCGAGTCGTCCGACTTGGTGCTGGTTTCAAGCAGAGAAGTGGCTAAAATGGACGGAAAGACGCTGCAGCTACTGTGGACGTTCAACACCACCTCAGTTCTCAGGTCAAGTCAAATTTATGAATCGTTTTGAGACATTATTGAGTGTTGACCTAAAAATGGTCTGAAACTCTGAATCCTCTTTTGTGAGCCGCTTAAAAGCAAATGTTCTCCTTCATAGTTTGCATTTTTTATGTAGTCAGGGGAACGAAATATTTTTTATATTGATTAAAAAATTAATATTTTACTTTTTGATTACAGTAAAAAACAGTAAATATTTCAATTGTTTTACTATCTTTGATTAAAAAATAACATGAAATATTTTCATTTTTTTTTTTTTACATTTTTTTTTATTACAAAGAAAAATAAATGTTTTAAATTTATTTTAAAAAATGATTTTTTTTTTTTTAACTTATGCATTTATTTTAAATATAAAACAAAATATTCTCCATTTCTGTAGTCCTCAGCCTTTCATTGAAAACTACCGAAATTTTATTTTAGCAAGAAAAATGATTTGGACATGATTCACTTTCTCTGGCCGGTTCTGGCCCCCGTGTAGTTTACGTAAGTGTTTTTCAACCTTTTTTGAGCCAAGGAACGCCACCAGTAAAACTTAAAAATGAATTTCTGTAGCCTATAATATCAATATAAAGTTGTCTATTGTAAAGGAATCAAACTAAGACAAAGACACGTTTGATAATCTTTTACTCAGTCACTGTGAACTAGAGCTGAAACGAATACTCGAGCAACTCGAGTAACTCGAGTTTAAAAACTGATCCGAGTAATTTTATTCCCCTCGAGTAATCGTTTATTTTGACAGCTCTAAGCATCACGTTTTACTCGGACTACTTTTAATGCGGGACAACGCGCTGATGTCAAGTGCGTAGAGGAAGAAGCAGAAAAAAACCAAACTTACATCAGCCGACAGCCGCTACAAACGACGCCGACGTTGCTAAATACTAGCCTGCACGATGCTACGTTAATAGCAGGTAACGTCTGATGAGTCGCATAGAGATCACATGTATGTTGAACTAGATGCGAAATGACGGACTCGGCCGCGTCAGTAAACAGCCGCCATCTTAAAGCAGTAGAGCGCTAAGCGCTAATAAATAAGATTAACATTACTGTCACGAGCTCACGTAACGTTAGCCTTGCGGAGGGGCTAGGTTTCTATTAATTATGACCACTGTTGATGCGTGGCTAACGTGTCTTACATCCAGGCTTTAACATAACATAGCGATGTGGAGTGATGAGGGTGTAAAATAAAAACTAAATAATGCTAACGATCAATTTTAGCTCAGTAGTCATTGCTGGATAAAACACCAAGTAGCACTGGTCCCTAATGTAATCCAATACAGCCTGTATCATACATTTATTTTGGACACTGCAAAAACTCAAAATCCTATCAGGACTTACAGTTTAGACTAACTTAAAACTTAACTAGAACTTAAAAATGGCTTGTCACAAATAGAAATTCAATTGAAACACGTGGGAAAAAATCCTAACTTTTAAGGGATGTGTGTTATCAAGCGTAACGGCATTTTTATATATATATTATTTAATAAGATCTAAAGGTTTTTGAGTGAAAGCAGTGAATTAGTCTTTTTTTTAATTGTAGTTACATCTGAGATGCAATTGTTGGCCGTTTTCAACAATATACATCGAAAATAAAGACATTGATTGACTGAAAATGGTTCAAGATTAGATGAAATGTCTTGTTTTCTCATGTATATTTATAATTGCTCTTCACCTAAAAATATATTTGTTTTATCCGATTACTCGATTAATCGATAGAATTTTCAGTCGATTACTCGATTACTAAAATATTCGATAGCTGCAGCCCTAAACTGCATTAACAATCAAAGTGAAGTCTAACTAACTGTAGTCTTGAAACAAATCTGAATAAGGAAAAACATTGCAATAAAATAATGCAAACTGGTTAAACGAGTAGCTGAGATCTGTCATGACAGAACATCGCTTCAATGATATCTGGCGCCATCTAGCGTCATGAATGGGGAGTAGCTGAGATCTGGCATAACAAAACATCGCTTCAATGATATCTGTCGTCATCTAGCGTCGTGAATGGGTATAATGTCTGGACCGCGAATATTAGACGACCCCCTCTTTTTCAATCTTATTTCAATGCAAAAAACACCGTCTTATATTCGGGCCAATATGGTAATTAGCTACCTATTGCCGTCTGCTGAATAAGGAAGAGTGTTACATGACTTGCGACCATTGGAGTGCGCACACTTGGCAACAGCAAATTTGTGGATTTATTTACAAAAAAAAAAACATTTTAGAGCAGAAGTTCTTAACCTTGCTAAAGGTACCGAACCCCCATGAGTTTCACACGCGCCAAACCCTTTGGAACACGAAAAATCGTCTTTTGCCTTAACTTCACCGAACCCCTTGGGCTCCTCGATCAAAACCAATTTGATGAAAGAGGACATTTTTCCACGGCGCAGTAGGGTGCCACGGCACAGTGGTTGAAAAACAACGGTCAAAAAGATGTCATCTGTTGTTACTCGGAAAATAAATGTTCTTTTATATCCTTCATTTAGGGAGCCTGCTTTTGGTCACTACAACAAAGACGGCGTACTTGATGTTGTGCTTGAAGAGGACATGGATAATTCCACCAAGAGGGTAAACGCGGATTAGAACTTTAGACAAAAAAGTCCAAATTCAGAGTAATAAGAGTTAGGTTTCGCTTACAGGTGTTGATTCTTGACGGGAAGTCAGGTGACAAGTTGTGGGAAGTGGAACTTCTCTCCAGTGACAACTCGCCTCGCCCCACTTCTGTGCACACCATCAACTCCATCTCCATCTTTGTCTTCTGGGGGCTGCGGCCTTTAAATTCTTCCGTAAGTCTTTTCTCACCTGTGTAAAAAGTCTCACACAGTTGGAAGAAGTCTGAACGGAGCGTTTCCCCTCAGGTGTCGTCGTTACCTGGCGAACGTCGGTCTTACATGCTGCATCCTCTCTACTCTGATGTGATTCTCCAGTGTGAAAACTTCACCGAACACATTGTTACGTTTAAAGGTAATGCAACGCTTTCGTTCTCAAAGTAGGGAAACTCTAGCGTTGGTGAATTTTTGTCACAGCCACTCTGATGGAGCGAGGACGCCACGCCGCCTTCATCCTGCTGACGGGTCCCAGCGGCGAGGACACGCAAGACGAGGTTACACTGACCAAGTGGAAGCTGAAGCACGACGTACCTCAGAGCACGGTGCTCCCGGTTGGCGACGAGCCATCCGAAACGGACGACGACAATATCAAAGAGGCCTTCAACAGGCTGCGCTTTAGCGACGATTGACGGAACCTCCCAGAGGACATCAATTCGGACTCTGTCAATGTCAAGTGTCAGACAGGGCATTTGCATGGACCACTTGATGCCCCCCCCCCCCCACCCCCCGGTTCCCCCCTCCAAAATCCAAAAATTCTAAAAAATTTTTCAATTTTGAAAAAATGGATGCGCTAATACCGTTATTTGGCTTCTTGATAGTGTTTGTCCACAACTGCTGAGAAATCCACCAAAACTTGCTGTATTTTTACTTCTTGCACTTTTTCCACAACAATGCAATTGTTTTTCATTTACCAAAAAAAACTTGGTTATTAGTGTAGATCTATGCAATTGTTTGTCACACTTGTGCTTTAATTAAAGGTTAGTGGGGGTAATTGCTGTATATTTCATACTAAATAGCCTTAAACATTTCAACTTGAACTACCCCGCCAATTATGTTTGAACTGTGGTTTTATTTTCAAGGCTGTCAAGGTGTGTTCTTGCTGTGCGGTTGTAGCGTATCAATCTGAATTGCATCTTTTTTTGTATATTAATATATTGACAATATGTTGCTTTGACGGCGAGCTGGGATTTCTCCTTGAGTTTCAATTTGTTTGATATTAAATTCATTTTTAAACATCCTCGAGAGGACTTTACACTATTACTGTAATTTTTGGACTACATAGTGCCACTGAGTATAAGCCGCCACCCACCGAATTTGACACGAAAACAGCACTTGTTCTCACTGTAAAATCTGATATTTACAACAAAAGATTAACATACAACCAACTGAACTACCATGAAGCTTCATTGCTTCAAGAAGTTTCATTTGGCTATCACTACTCCCTTGGAGGGCACAGTCAACCTCTGCTGCCATCTGCTGTAAACACTTGTTGAACATGCCTCCTAGCATGCATTGCAGCGCTACAGATGTAAATAATCAAAATTCATATTCTGTGCTAATTATTTCTTCAGTTACTGTTCCAGTTTCATTAATGCTAGTTATGGTATTTGGTAAAACTTCATTTGACAGTGGTGCCATAAATCATAATTATGACATGACACCATCATGAGCATTAATAAATAATTTTGGCAGATGTCATTTTGTGTCATCCAGCAAATTATCTCACTTTTGAATAGATGTAAAAGATCCGAGCTGGACATAAATGGAGTTAGTGACATATTTTGCCAGGTGACACTTAATGACATCGGTCATAAACATTAATTAATGTGTCATAATTATGACAGTCTTATGGCAGTAAGACTGCCATAATAATAATCAGAATATGGAGGACCAAAATACACATGTAAATTATTAAATGTGTCATTAAAAAGCATCTAATTCAGTATTTATAATTTCAATATTTATTTCAATTTATATATTTTTTATTTTTTTTATTTCAACTAATATTTTTTACTTTTTATTCATTTAGTTCAACTTTTTTTATTTCAACATTTATATATTTCAATTTTTATTTCATTATTTCAACATTTATTTCATTTTTGTGGCCACATTAAATAATTTTATCTGCTCATCACACAAGGGGAACAACATTGCAAGAATGAAATCAATAAAAAGTTAAATAAATGTTGAAATCATGAAATATATAAATGTTGAAAGAAATAAATGTTCAAATTTATGTATTGGAATAAGTAAATAACTTGAAATAAATAAAAATAAATAAATTGAAATTTACCATAATTTAAAAAAAAATAGAAATATAAGTTGAAATAAACAATAAAAATCGAAATGTTGAAAAAAATAAATACTGAAATAGCTATTTAATGACACATTTAATAATTTATTTGAGTATTTGATTTTTGCACTCCTGGTCCTCCTTAGTATTAGGACCCCGCTGTCAAATAAAGTGTTACCTATTAACCCAATAAATCATCAATTAACCCACACTATAAACCGCAGGATTCAAAATGAGAGGGAAAAGTAGCGGTTTATAGTCTGACGATTACAGTATGTCCTTCTGAATGTGTTTCTATACGAGTAAAGTGAGCCAAATTGGTCAAACAATAGTAATAAATCAAGTAATAAAAACCTAGCAAACAAATCGGCTACTGCTGACATCTTCCCGCCATAAACGCTGTACAGTAAGATGCGCATGCGCAGTCAAGTACATCTTGTCGCGCACATGCCATGTGTTCATTGGATTCAGTCACGTACCACTCTGCTTCATATCAGAGTCCAATAATGACGTACAGTGTGAAATAAGGTCACGACTACTTAAATTTATGTGAGCCTCCAAACTTCAAAATGCTCAGCGCGCCATATTTAACATATGAACTCTCCAGGAAATAAACCGGGAGAAGAAAAAAAAAAAAACTTTTATTACCTGCAAAATGCCACTTAAATCATTGACCTCGGTCACTTCCGTGTTGTAAAGACCAGGATTTATACGAGGATGAGCAACAACAAAAAAAGTGAGCAGGGTCGTTTAATTCAAATTCACCCTGGTTGCCTTAAGTCTTAGCGGCATGAGAGCCGAAAACGGGCTCAATGTGACCCGGTGTGTCCGCCATACCGTCCGGTTGGTACGGCACGATTGATGACGTGAGCCGCCAGTGGCGAGGCGAGCTTATCAGTTAGTGGGACGTCGTCATATTTTCACCTCCGGGACAGACGCAAACGAAGCAGACGGTGAATAGAGACAAGAACCAAGGTCATTTTATTTCATTTTCTCCGCAAAAAAATAAATTATATTGATGTTAGATCAATATTGCACTGCTTATTCCTTATTAGGAAATCCTGTGATTTCTCTGACATCTATTTCAACTCCTAATGCTGATTTTCTTTCATATTTTCGATTAATAGTTCTTTATTTTAATGAGACATACCTCAATTATAATTACTGCAATAGTATTTCTCGTATGGATTAATAATAAGCCGATTTTGCCCTATTTAGCAGCCATTTTCCTTCATGCCATTGATTTATTTGTGCTATCAGTATGCTGTGGTGTCAACTAAACTAAATACATGATACTTTTATTTTTTTTAAATTGTCCCACTCAAGTATTTACAGGTACTTCATAAGTTACATGAGCTTTTTTTTTTTCCATTTTTCAGTCGGTCGATCAAAAGTGAAACTAACCTTGATTCACTTCACACACAGAGAAATATTTCATGACTTTGATATACTTGAAATAAGGAACATTGTAGCAGTTGCGTATTAAATTAATATTGTCCTTATTGGTTAAAGACACGAGTAAAGATGGCTGATGACATCAAGACCAAACTGGAAAACTATCGCACCGCTCCGTTTGATGCCAGGTTCCCTAACCAGAACCAGACCAGGAACTGCTGGTCCAACTATTTAGGTATTATAAAAATGGACGTATTTATTAATAGACCACCTAGTATGCATTGAATTGTCTATTTGTAGACTACCACCGCTGCCAGAAAGCTCTCGATGCAAAAGGTGCAGACAAGACCCCGTGTGAGTGGTATCGCAGGGTCTACAAATCCCTCTGTCCCATGTCCTGGGTAAAAAAAACACATTTGCTATGATACCACATTCAAATGCCCGCATCACATCAAAGCCAACATCAGTTAATGACAAACATTTCCACTGGAAATTGTGTCCTGTAGATCGAGAAGTGGGATGACCAAAGGGCAGCGGGGACATTCCCAGGAAAGATATGAAGACCACCGTGTTTGAAGAGCACGAAGCTACATCAGAACCTTTACAATCGTCATTAAAAATGTCTAACAGAGCCTTAATAAATAAAGTACTATATATATCGATATCACTTCTTGTTTTTCGTGCTTAGAGATATTGTGTACTGGGAGGAAAATAAACAAGATGTGAACCTTTTGGAATATCTGAAATTTAATAGATGCATAGATTTCATAATGATATTGACAGGTCACATTCGTCAGACACTGCGCCACGCCTTTAAGTAGGGGGCCGTCCTACACTCCGCTTCAGTCGGTCAAAGTCGGTCGCAGTTATTCAACACATGCAGTGATCCAACGCCGGATTTGGGTTGAAAAAGTACGAAAGCTGTACCACATACAAACAGGAAGGATTGTCTCGGGAGTGATTTGTTCAGGGATTCAAGGTAATTATTATATTTTTCGTACCATGCATGCATTTTGAGAGGTTGTGAAAAAAAATCAATGGGAGAAATTAACCGCTACGGCATTGGCGTGATAATTCACAACATTTACGTCAAATAAATGTTAACTGCTTGGGTTTTTTTTTTTTTTTGCTTTTAGCCAAGAATCGAGACTGTTTTACATCCATATCTATAAAGAATTCATGGATTTAAGGATTTATTTTTTAAAATTTCAATGTAAAAAAGCTCTATGTTGTAATAAGGCGGCACCAAACTGGCTTAAAGACTAGCAGCACATTCTACATTTTTACATGAAATAAATGCTAACTGCCCCCCCCCTTTTTTTAACCAAAAATCGAGACTGTTTTACATCCTTATCTATAAAAAAAATTCAGGGATTTAACCATTTACTCCCAAAAATTTCAACGTAAAAAGCTTTTGTTGTGATAAGGCGGCACCACAGTGGCTTAAAGACTAGCAGAACATTCAGCGTCTTTACGTAAAATAAACGCTAACTGCCTGTTTTTGCTTTTAGCCAAGAATCGAGACTGTTTTACGTCCATATCTATAAAGAATTCAGGAATTTAAACATTTACTCACAAGAATTTTCAACGTAAAAAGCTTTTTGTGTTTCCACTCTGTCAGCTTTGACGGAGATAGCCCCCCTATTAATCGGCCCCGCACCCCGTGTCCCGTCAATATCGTTATGAAGTCTATGTTAGATGAATAATTCCAAGGGCGTAGGTTTCGGCGCAATATCGGTAGAGACGATATAACAACATAACCTGCATGTACACTTTTTGCTGGGGACGGAACATTAATAAGACCAAACAGATTGGGTGAACCCAATTGTTTTCAAAAACTACTAAAACATTTGTAGCAAGTGCAAGTCCTTTTAATAAAAAGAAATGGAGCGCTATCCAAGAATGGGCCCACTTCTGGGTCACACTGCAGCACCCCTGGACTCAAACAAAAAAAATATTGAAAAAATACACGGACCGATCTACATCTGAGGCATACTATACCACCCCAAGATTCAAACCAAAGCACTCTCACGAAATTCTGATGTTTGATTGAATGTCAGTGTCCCCCTGAAGTGGATCCATTCTTTGATAGCTCCCAGTTTTTTCAATAAAGGGACTTGCACTCTGGAACCAAAGCGTTGCTTTACCGTAATGCACATAATCCAAACCATGATCCAAATGAGGGACGGCTAGCTTGACTTTGTTGTTCCTTGTGGAGGCTGACTGCAGTAGATTTGCAGGTTAGCAAGTTCACACAGTTTTGTTATGCTAACTCTTGATGCAGGTTGAACTTTCAGGAACAAAATTAGTGGTGTTTCCCCCACCTCCACAACAGTGATATCTTTTTACATTACTTACTTATTCCTGCTAGCTAGAAAAAATAATATTCCTCCTCTTCGAAGGGGGCGGAGGAGGCGGCATGTCGACAGGACCTTGTCGGGGCTGTGTGTGTCTGAGTGGCGGGGGTGGTCAAATCATCAGCCAATCAACGTGCGTTTGGGGGGGAAAAAATGGACCGGCACATTCACCAAGTGAAAAAGGATATATGTAAGTCTGAACATAATGAAAATAATTCACTTAATAATGGTAGGGTCTATTCTATCCTTACAACATATGGGAAGACAATCTACATTTCTTATATAACTGAACTATTATACAATGCAAATAAGGTTGCTTAAAAGTTCGTGGGGACAATTTGAGCATCCTGAAAAGTTGGTAGCGTTATGTCTCTACCCTATGCATATCTACGCCCTTGAATATTTCACTTCTTGATATAGAAGCACATGACTGAAGTTTCTTGATTGGTAGAAACTTTGTTGAACCGGTCCAAATCTCATCCTGATGCTGGCGCAAATCTGATCTGCAACAACAATTAACTCTCCGGACAATTTTTAATTACTAGTGTAGTACACTTTAGAATGGTCTTGGGTTCAAGCAAGTTTTGTAGGTGTTAACCTGCAGTATCAAACGAGACTTTCATAAAGATTCAGTCTTGCTGACAGTCTCGGTCTTGATTCAATCCACAAGACTTAGTCGATCTGGGAGTTAGGCATGGGCCGGTACGAGATTTTGAAGGTATGACAACTAGTGCTGCAACGATTAATCGATTAACTCGAGTATTCGATTCGAAAAAAGGATTCTAATTAAATTTTGCTGCTTCGAGTATTCGTTAAATTTAAGTGGCGTTGTAATGGTTTATTTTGAAAGCGTTTGCCTTTACTTTTATTGATTTGGGTGGATACTCTGCCTTCTGGTCTTCCTCATTTCACGTGGCTGAATCCAAGTGCTCCCTGTTAAGACCAACATAAGCTATGTATTTCTTTGAGCTGTTTTTTTTTTTTTTTTTTAATGCATTCATTATTTAGTTTAAAGGTATTTTTAGCCTATTTTTGAGGGAATATGTGCCTGAACCATTTGTTAAGAGCATTGTAAAAAAGTTAGCAAAAGTCCGCTAGTTTAAATGCTATCAAATTCTATGTAAGTTAGCCAATTGTTCTTTTGTTGTACATAGATCCTCATTTATTTATGTTTTATACCGTTTTAGGCTCAGCTCAGGTAATTTAATTTTTCGTGTTACTTATCCGATTACTCGATTACTCAAACTAATGGTTCATTGATTAATCGACTACTAAAATAATCGATAGCTGCAGCCCTAATTAATACCTGAAGCAAAAATACAACATTTTCACGGTATTGCAATTATATCTCTAAGATGTGTTATTTTGAGATGTATGGGTTAAAAATATATATATATATTAATGTCTATATAAATATTAATATTTCACAACATATTTGCAAATTGGAACATCAACATGAATATAATGTTCAAATAAAACAACAAAAAATAACTATATTAAAAAAAAAAAAAATTGAAGTAAATAGAACTTATAGACTCATGCCACAGCTCAACATTAGAACAATAAAACCCTTGTTAATATAGAACTGGACTTAAACAATATATGGTTAAATTGATTTTATGCAAAACACATACCACAACTACTACTATTATTTTTAATTACTTGAATATTAATGGAGAGTGAGAGTAACAGACAGAGCGCGTGTGTATGACTCGTATCATGTTTACATTATAAACACACACTCACCCTCTTTCGACACAAAGTCGCCATAGAGAAAAAACACCACAGGCTGTATTATGAAAATGTTATTTTGAACAGATATTTACAGTGGCGGAAGACTTTAGTAGAGAGGAAACTAGTTTAGCAGACATTCTAGACACCTCATCTGCCTCGTTAACAAGCTTATGTTACAGTATTTGTTTTACCACCGCTAGACACCCTAAACACGTTGGAGTGAACTCTCTTAGCTGGTGGGAAACGTTCATGACAGCGTTTACTTCCTTCAAATTTGTATTTATTTATTCATTTTTCCTTTTTTATTTTGGGGGGGATCAAACCTCTTAAACTACTGAAATGCAAAGAAAACTGTTTTAGCAGTTATTTCTATAACACATAAAAAAACTGATTTTCATTCAAAATGGGATTTTTTTCAATGATTTGCAAAATAAATGTTAACAAAAACAGCAATAACCCCAACCTCCATCTTCTAATTTTTATTTTCCCTCATTTCCTCACATACTAAATGCCAAATCTCAATTTTAACTACTTAAGCACATAAGATAAATGTTAAAATTGAAGTTGATGTAAACATTTACTTTTTTTTTTATAATAAAGATATAAGTAACATACACTCAGAAAAATAAGTACAAATGACTTGTATGATGTAGAGGGAAATGAAATATATTTTGAAGATTGCGCAAACATTGACCTTTTTAAAACATAAGGAAATGAATAAGTAGCCTAACATAATTGAACAAATATAAGTCCAAAGTGCACATTGACAGCCAAGATGTTCTGAACCTCCCCATCAGAGCAAATAAAACTAAATATGATAAATAAGCCTCCTCAACTCTTTCGTTGCGCTTAAAGATTTGATCAATTTTCTGTTGCATTGCCCTTTTTTTGTCGCATCAATCCAACAAAGTTTTTTTTTTTTTTGCGGTTCCAGAAAACATGCATATTTGAACCAATCAGAGCTAACCATCTCTGCTGATCACATGTCAGTATGTCAGCCAATTGAACGGATAAATGAGTCCAGGCGTTTTGCTTTGCTGCGTGCATTCGCACTTTGACGTGACTCATCATCGTCAGACTAGGATAACTGCAGCAGCTGGGGAAACCTCCATGCCGTCCGTGGAATAAAATCAATAATAAATATTGGTGGAAAGGGATGACGCTACACAAGCACTTTATTATGCTTGTTGTTAACACTTGTGTATGTAAATCTGATGTTGGTAGATTGTTTTCTTCTTGGAGCTGAAATGCATGTGTGGCATCTTAGCATTTAAAAAAAAAAATTTTTATACATAGCGTTTTGACGGTTGCCGTCATATTTTCGGAAACAAAGCACCGTGTACCGGAACAGCATTCCGGCCCTGAATCTTATACCGGAACTGCGTTCCTGACCGTTCTGGCCCACTTTCACCCCTGCGTAAATGTGAAATCATGTTCTCCCCCTGGCAACCACCCCTGCAAGCATTTCGGCTGTCCTTCCTCCTCTATGCTAGCATTGACATAAAATAGCTAATATCGTACTACGGTATGACGGAAATTTTTTTGTGGCTTAGAAACCGTGACCTTTTCATACCACGGTAAACCTTCAAATCGGTAACCGGCACATGCCTAGTCTTGGTCTTGTGTTGTTCTTGGCCTTGTTTCAGACTTGGTCAATGTCTTTTGTTTCATTCTTGATTTTGGTCTGTTTTGTTTCATTCTTGGTGTTTCCGTCTTGTTTTGATCTTGGTCTCAGGCTCAGTCATTTTTCGGTCTTGGATTGTTTCAGTCTCAGTCTTTGTTTGTATTGGGTTTGGTCTTGTTTCAGTCCCAGTCGTTATCTATGTCTTTGGTCTTATTTCATTCTCAGTCTTGGACTCGACTCAATCCAAATGAGTCCGGATTTCTGGCAAGTCTAGGTCAAGTCAGTCTTTGTTACAGATTTTTTTTAAATTGCGTACAGGTTCAAAATAAAATTGTAAGAAACACCCCCCCCACAAAAAAAAAAAAACATACAGTACACATACCTACATTTTTTATTTGCCTTTGAAATAAGCCTACAATTAATATACAGCATCAATCAATATTAAAAAAATAAATATTTTTTTTCCAAAACACTAAATACCACGCATACAATAATTCTCACCCCATGCTGAGTTATAATTGACATCACATACTGAAATAAAATCTGCACAAGTGCAACTGACATCAGTCATTCATCTTGTGGCTTATTTATGCAAATGAAGAATCGGAACGCATGGTGCGACGCAAACTACGAAAAAAGTGAGCGCGTCCCGTTGCGAGATCGCTGATCTCGAAATTTTGAGGTAAACGTTAGTCGTGTTTGCATATTATTCAAACGGTAAAGCTTCGGATCGCGACTTTAGTAAAGGTCACTTGGATTTTAACTAGTTTTGTATATAATGTTGATTAAGCTTGCTTTTGGCAAAATACCCTACAAAGCCAATTTTAGCCTATTTCCTCAAATAGTGGCTGTTATTAAGTTTTTGGAGGAAACTGGGGGAAAAACCACTATATGAGGAAATAGGTTTTACTTTGAAGTGTTAGCTAGCATTGACGGCGATAGGCGCTCGATCCTTTTAGACTGGGACGGCTGGCAGCAAATGGATCGAGCCCCTATCGCCATCAATAGCAGCTAATGAATAATGTACATATTAAAAAAATCAATACAAAAAGCTCTCAGACACATTAGCCAACATGAATAAATGACTGCTAGCTACTGATAAGTATGTGCATTGCATTACATTTAGTTAGGTGAAGGACTATCAGTGGATTAACTGATGAATAAGTTAACAAAGTACTATCAGTGGATTAAATGATCAATAAGTTAAGTACTTGTGAAAGTGGACTGGCTATTTATTATGCTGTTATATTTACACGGCACTGGCAGAGTACAGGCACAGTAAGAAGAAGCCCAGCAGGTTCATTTAGCCTGAAACCAACTAGAAAGTTGAGTACGGGTGCGTTTGTGTGCGTGTGGCAAACCCGCTGTGAACAGTGCAAAACGTGCCCTCTTCAGTGTGGTTCATGCAGATCACAATCATGGAGAAGGCAGATTTCAGCCAATGGAGGTGAAAAAGTCCAGCTACAAGTCAGTATCTCCTCTGTCCCGGTTTTCCCACGTCAGTCATACAGGTTTTGGGCCGAAGAGCTTAGAAACAAACAAAAAAAAAAAGTGTTTGAGAATGTGTTTAAGGGGGCCGAGAAATTTATAGTCTGAAAATCCCATTATTTATTTAGTCATGTATTTAATTTGATCCCTCCACGTTAAGGGTGTGTAAACTTTTCAAATCCACTGAACAGTGCTCATGTGGCTTACCTGGGTCCGCTGCCTGCTTCTTTTTGTTGTGATGGACGATCTGATTCTCATTGGTCATCTTCACATCCTGGTCTTCCACATAATTACTACAAAATGACGCAGGAAAATCATTACAATAAATTTTTTGTTAATCTATTGAAGCTGACAGGAAAAGACCGGGACAGGAAGTGAGGAAAGACAGATTAGGACTGTGGGAGATAATCAAGTGGGACATTTTAGGGTCATTTTCAATGTGACCACAGGGGGGCGCTCTACCGTATTACTCACTGCTGTTGGCGTCTGCTGCCATGGGGGCTGAAGTAAAGAAGAGCACAGCCGGTTCACACTAACTTCACCTTAGGTATTAGCTCGTTCTTCCCCACATTTAATCTCAATTCCACTATATGTATGTGGTTGAATAAAATGAAAAATTTCCCTCCACTAGTTTGCAGTCTTACCTGATGACAGTGTTCCTTTCGCGATGCGCGATATAGGCGTTGTCGGTGAAGAGGATGGTGTGATATGGCACCGCCACGTCGCACGTGGGAAGAATGCCGCGGCTCACATGGTTCACACTGTCCAAAATGCCGTTGTACACTAGGAGGTCATCCACAAGCAGCTACAAGCAAAAACACACAGCTTTTCCATGACAAAATTCAACTAGGAGCAATATTTGCTAGTCTTTTGAATTATTATGTAATGTTTTAAACGTCCTGAATTGGGGATTTTTTCTGTGGAAACTGCGGGAGTTTATTTCTTTTCCTCTCAAACACCCTCTTGTTACCTTTTCCACCCAAGCAATTGTGATACCAACTAATGGCAAGCCCAACATTGTTGTTTTAACCTCATCGACCCTCTTGTTTTCCCCTTTTCCACTTGTTTTTTTCCTCCCCTGCTGCTGACTGATGGCATTTGTTTTTTTATTAATGGCATTCCTGTTCTTTATCTAGCTTGTTTTCCCTTTACCACCTAAGGAATCAGGTGCTGACTAATGGTCCCCCCCCCCCACCCCCTCATCTGCCTTTTTTCCCCCCGCATTTTCCATCAAACGTCTTTCCCTTTCAGCCCCCCATTCACCCTCGTTTTCCCTTTTCCACGTCTGGAATCGGGGAAAAGACTGATCGGAATGCCAGAGTCCCCCCAAGAAATCAGGGCACCAACCAATGGCGTAACCTCGCAAGCTCCTCAGTATACCAAGTAAATGTTTTGGAAATTTACCCCAAATTCTTTAACTCCTCTCAGCGGGGTCTTGGAGTAATTCCAAAGCTTAATCATGGACACGGTCACTGGCTGGTCAAAGATGACATAAACACGATTCACCTGCCGAGCAAATAACACATTCATTAGAAAATACAACCATTGCCAAGCTTTCCTAATTATTTTTTAAAATAACTCCCTTACTAGTCCAGGTAGCACAGGCGCAAGCCACATGTGTCTTCCATCCTGAGTGCTGTTGACACCATCTATTAATTTATCTGGAGTCCTCACGTCACCACTCACGTTGTCCAGGACGTTAACGCTGTCTGGGAAAGCGGCGATGTCTGGTCAAATTTGGTTCAAGTTCCATCTCGGTTTTGTGGGACAGTAACAGGTTGGGTTTTTTTTTGTATGAAAGGATACTATTATCGCTGAGGGTGATCTTCTCATGATTCTGGTTGTAGAACTCAAGACCATTCAGGCCAATGTAGTACGGGTCTCCCCAGGTGGTTAACAGTTGTAGCTGGAAGATGACTGGCAGAAATAAAAAATTAAGGAATACATTACAGGCACTTATCACTCAATTTTTGAGAGAGAGAACCAAAAGTGGTATTTGCCGCGTTGCAAAATTGATTTTGCCATTGAAATTTTTTTTCAATCAGTTTTGCCACATGGCAAAAAACTGTCACATGGCAAAATCAATTTTGTGGCATTTTTTTGCCATGTGACATTTTTTTCCATGTGGCAAAATTGATTGAAAAAAATTCCAATGGCAAAATCAATTTTTTTCCCATGTGACATTTTTTTCCATGTGGCAAAATTGATGGGAAAAAAAAATCCAATGGCAATATCAAAATGGCAAAATCAATTTTTTTGCCATGTGACATTTTTTTCCATGTGGCAAAATTGATTGAAAAAAAATTCCAATGGCAAAATCAATTTTGCCACATGGAAAAAAAATGTCACATGGCAAAAAAATTGATTTTGCCATTGGAATTTTTTTCAATCAATTTTGCCACATGGCAAAAAATGCCAAATGGCAAAAAAATGCCATATGGAAAAAACTGCTACATGGCAAAATTCATTTTGCCACATGGCTAAAACAATGCTACATGGCAAAATCCAATTTGCCACATGGCAAAAAAATGCCACATGGCAAAATCCATTTTGCCACTTGGCAAATAAATGCCACATGACAAAATCCATTATGCCACACGGCAAAAAAAAATTGCCCATGGCAAAATCCTTTTTGCCACATGGCAAAAAAACTGCCCATGGCAAAATCCTTTTTGCCACATGGCAAAAAAACTGCCCATGGCAATATCCATTTTGCCACATGGCAAAATCCATTTTGCCACTTGGCAAAAAAATGCCACATGGCAAAATCCATTTTGCCACATGGCAAAAAAAACCCAATGGCAAAATCAATTTTGCCACATGGCAAAAGCCCATGGCAATATCCATTTTGCCACATGGCAAAATCCATTTTGCCACCTGGCAAAAAATAAAAATCCAATGGCAAAATCAATTTTGCCACATGGCAAAAAAATGCCATATGGCAAAATCAATTTTGCCGCATGGAAAAAAATGCAACATGGCAAAATCCATTTTGCCACATGGCAAAAAAATTGCCCATGGCAATATCAATTTTGCCACATGGCAAAAAAATGCCACATGGCAAAATCCATTTTGCCGCTTGGCAAAAAAATGCCACATGGGAAAGAAATGCCACTTGGCAAAAAAATGCCACATGGCAAAATCCATTTTGCCATATGGCAAAAAAAATGCCATATGGCAAAAAAATAAAATACCACATAGCAAAATCAATTTTGCCGCACAGCAAAAAAAATGCCACATGGCAAAACCCAATTTGGCACTTGGCAAAAAAATGCCACATGGCAAAATCCATTTTGCCACTTGGCAAAAAAAAAAATGCCACATGGCAAATACCACATTTTGTTCTCGGCCCTGCTGCAATTTTTTTGTCTGCCTGAAGGATCATCCATGGGGGTGCCCGTAAGTAAAAGCACCGTTGTAGAGTTTTAACCGTGCAGAAGGATACATCCACAAGGCATGATGGGAGCTTCATAGTCCATGCTGGCTTGTTCTGCTTTCTTGGCACTTCGCCTGAAGTGGGCACAGTTGAAGTGTGTAAATCAGGGGTGTCGGAGTGAACTTTGCCCAAAAACTGTTGAAATGTGTTTGTCACTAGTAGATGTGCAATCCATTTGAACTGTGAGGATAGTAGCTGGTGTTGTTTTGGCAGCCCTTTTAATTTTTGTTTTAATCTTAGTCTTTTGGACGATAATACTTATTAGTCTTAGTCATATTTTAGTTATCTCAAAATGTATTTGTCCAAGTCTAGTTTTTGTTGACAAAAACTCCACACCAATTTCGTCTAGTTTCAGTCGACGTTTACAAAAAATGTTTTCGTCTGTTAAAAAAAAAAAAAAAACTACAAAAATAAATAAATAAATGAAGGTTTCTAACTATCTCGATTGACATACAAGCATATTTTGTAGGACAAAGCCAACTTGGTGATAATACACACAGCAGAAAAACATTATTACATTATTATTAGTACATTATTTTCAATTAATAATACCCACCAGGATGCCACGGACTGTATGTAAAAAAAGTTGTCTGAGAGTTTAAAAGGACGCTCGCCGTTAGCATTAATGTTAACGTGAATGCTATGCTAACGCTATGAGTTACATTTAATGTGTGATGATCTCTCACCACAGACCTTAAAGGCTAGAGCAACATTGCATATTCTCTCTACAGGGTCTCTGCAGGGTTCAACAAGCCAAATCTAAGACTTTTAAAGACTTTTTTCAGACCATAATGAATCAAATTTAAGACCCATTCCACATTGATACTGGCAACAAAAAAAACGTACAAAAGATTTAAAAGAAAATAGGTGGCCCGGAATTACATGCAAAGTATATGAATTCATTCCCAGCTCTTTTTGTGATAGGAATGAGCACGAAGTACTACGACTAGTAGTAGTAGTGAAGTAGTAAAGTAACGTCAATAGATTTTTAAGACCTTTCAAAATTGTATTTAAGACCTTTATTGAGATATTAGGAGATTTTTAGACATTTTAAGGCCTTAAATTCAAATGATTGGATTTAAGACTTTTCCTGTTGCCGGCCTCCCCGTGCAGTTTGGGCTGGGAGGACTAAATTCCTTCACTTTTTACGACCCAACAGATACCATGTCTCTAGCTGAGATGAGAAAAAAAATCTTACCGCGTGTGCAAGCCTACATGGAGACTGAAGAGGACAAACTGGTAAGTCGGGGGTTGTGGGGGGCGCAGTATGCCACATGAGTGACACAAACAGACACTGCCACGATGCAGGCTAACTACACATTGAAATGTCACACATTATGAACGTGACAGAAACTATTGTGCATTTTTGTCTCGTCAGACAAATATTGCATTCATCTTGTTGTGTTTTAGTCTCCCCAAAACACGTTTTTGGATCGTTATCGTCTCGTCATTGTCATGAAAAAAGTGTTCGTTGACGAAAACAACACTGGTGGCAGGAAATGAATGTTGCCTAGTGCCATTAATGGCAGCCAATGAGTTGAAAAAGGAAAAAAAAAACAGTAAATATTCTCGTTTTATTTACTTCTACCGGTAATTCTTTTTTTAATTGACATTTTTTCCTTTTATTTTTGGATGATTATTAAATTTATGCATTTTAATTTGTAAAAATAGCGCCACTGATAAAGTCTACTGAAGTCCAATCCATTTTGACTAGGAAGGGCAATTTAATTGTTGTACACATGTACGTTCGTTTCCCCTTTTCCACCAAATGAGTTTTTTTTCTGCCCCCTCATCCATTCAATGTTCATTCGCCCCTCCGGGTCAAAATGGATTGGACTTCTAGCACCATCAACTGCACTGAAACATGAGCATTCACAGCTAATCCTCCCAGTTCAAATGAATTGAACGTAAATCCTTATCAATGGCAGGCAATGAGTTAAACAAAACAATTGTAAAAATTCTTCATCTTTCATTGAGGACTACAGAAATAGTATTGACATTTTATTTTAGCGATAAACATGCCGATGCATGATTTACTATTGTCGGCTACACAAGATAATGTGGAGGGTAATACCTGGCCCTTGCGCCATGAGTTGACACCTGTGGTGTAAAAATATTTTCCATCAAAATAACTATAATTGTTCTTACTTGTTTGGGTACTCTTCCAATGTCTTGTTTTCAACGGATATCTGAAGATAGTCCACAAATAGGATCTCTTGCGCAAAGTCAAAATGACAGTTTCCTGGTCCTTTCCTGATAAGGAAGCCCTCAACTGGCGAAATGGCGATGTCGTCAAGTATTACATGGATTACCTTTACCTGTGTGCCACATATTTTTGGTCATTATCCACCAAATTTGATCACACTTTCTTGTGGTTCCGTTTCTCACCCCTCTGTACGAGTCCTCAGGCGACTTGTTGTAGTTCCATATGCGAAGCCCGGCGATGGTCTGCGCCTGAGGGAAGGTGATGGTCACCGTATGAGGTTCTCCATAGGAGAAAGGGATCAGCCACATGTGGTGGTCATCCGTGGTGATGTTGTGGCCATCGATAAGCCTGGAAATGAAGGACAGGCGCCATTTTGAAACGGTGTCTTTAGCCTTTAGACAAAATCGGACATACTTGTCGAGGGTACGCCAGTCATGTCTGTATTCTGGAAGCTCGTTGAGATCCTCGGGTGAGGCGGCCACGATACTGAGATCCAAGGGTAAACCGTCCCCATCTTTCCCGACTACTTCCAGTCCCGTCAGGCCTACGTAGTGGGAGTCTCCCCATGTCGACACTAGCTCCAAACGAAGGCCTAGCGTGGGTTTAGAGACAAATGATGACGGAATGTAGCGATCAGAAAGTTGCAGAAACTGTTCACAACGTGTGAACTCACACTTTCCGGTGTACATCCCAGGAATTTGCTCTGTGTTTTCCAACTGGCTTACGTTGACGTTGAGTTGAAGTTTCGCCTGAAAGAAACGTTGGTTGCGTTTTAATACACTTTCTTCAAATTATTTTAACTGTTAACTCATTGGCTGCGATTGACGGTGAAAGATACACCAGAGTTGCTGGAAAAAGGAACTGTTTTTGACCACACAGTAACTTTGGCACATGAACACTTTTATATAAGTATAACACCATAACACCATAACGGTCAAACTAAGGAAACATCAGCATTCGTCTTACCTTTTTGGCTGTTATTGACGTTGATAGACATCAAATCTATTATGAATGGAGGGGAAAATTTTAATTCTACTTTTTGGAGGAAGTGTTTTTTAAACATTAAAATATTTATTGACAAGACTTTAAACATTTTTTTTAAGGTAATTTTTTTTTTAAATCTGAAATTTGGTCATTGTTGTTGGGTGGGGTCATTTTGCAACCCACATTTAAAAAAGAAAAAAAGAAGAAAAAAAAGAAAAAGGTCCAAATCTGTTTTTTGTAACCGAAACATTTGATGTTAGACAAAATCTTTCATTTTGGTCAATTATTTAAAACAAATCAAATATTTGTAAATTAAAAAAAAAACAAAAAAACTTTTGTTTACAATTTTAGTGCGTTGTATTTGTGGGAAAAATATGAATCATGGGATTACGTTGTTAAAAGTAACTTTGTTTTGCCCTAAAAAATTACATTTTTGTGGATCTGTGATTTGTGTTTTTGTCCAAGATTTGATGTTTGAAAAAAAAACCCCAAAAAACATTCTTTTAAACATCTTTTGTCAATTTAAAAAAATAAAGTCAAATTTTGTAATAAACAACTTTTAATTGCATTTTTTGTGACTTTCTTTGTAAGAAAATGATCAATGCCCCATTTTTTGTTGAATAAAAATATTTTTCTTTGTCAAATATCATTAATACTTAACGTAATTTTCGGACTATAAGCCGCTACTTTTTTCCATCATTTTGAATCCTGCAGTTTATAGTCCAGTGTGCCTTATTTTTTGGTTTATTTGGGTTAAGAGGTAACACTTTATTTCACAGTGGCGTCATAAGACCGTCATAATTATGACATGATACTATCACGGGCATTACTGAATGCTTATGACAGATGTCATTAAGTGTCATCCGGCAAATTATGTCACTAACTCCATTTATGTCCAGCTCGGTTCTTTTACATTAAAAAGTGAGATAACACTAAATGACCTCTGGTATATGCATTAAATTAATGCTCATGACAGTCTCATGTCATAATTATGATTGTTTAATGACAGTCTTATGGCACCACTGTCAAATAAAGTGTTACCAAATACCATAACTACCAATTAATGTAACAACTGGAACAGTAACTGAAGAAATAATTAGCACAGAACATGAATTTTGATTGTTATTTACGTCTGTAGTGCTGCAATGCATGCTAGGAGGCATGTTGGACAACAACAGTATTGACAACACATGGAAGCAGAGGTTGACTGTCTCCCCCAAGGGAACAGTGATTGCCAAATTAAGCTTCTTGAAGCAATGAAGCTTTGAAGCCAATTGGTTTAAAGCTTCAAGGTGGTTCATTTGATCTTTGACAGTTATATGATGCCGCTGTAAAATAAAGTGTTACCGGTTAATATCTTTTGGTGTAAATATCCAATAATACAGAGAGGACAGCTGCAGCTTATATTCCGGTGTGGCTTATCTATGAACAAATGTCGTTTTTATGTCAAATCTGGTGGGTGGCGTCTTATAGTCAGGTGCGCCTTATCTTGTGAAAATTATGGTAATTAATACTGTTAGCATGTTGAAATGAAATGAGTGTTAAGAACTTACAGCGAGGTCCTCCTCTCGGAAGCCGGCCTGCGTAAAAGGTCGTTCTTCGCCCTCGCCGTCGGCAGTTCGCGGTCGACGCAGCTCCTCTTCGTGTACCGGATTGTCTGACGTTTCACTCTCACCAAGGAATGTTTCATCATAACGGGACATGGCCTCAAGGATGTCGTCATCAGTCGTGAACAAAATTGTGTCTCCGAATTGATCCAATCCTGATTTGGGGTATGAAAAACAAATAGCTTAGTATAAGTACACACAAAAGTCAAAGACATCAATGCAAGGGTTTTTTCCAGTTATTTTTTTTCTTCTTTTTAAAACGTTATCTCCATTTTTGGAATGAGCGTATTGATAACCTTTTGGGATGCAAAGTATCACGATATATCATTTCGATGTTTTGTTACACTCCTATGAAAAAATGAGCATGCGCCTACATTTAGTGCTGGTGCATCTTAAGAGTAAAGTTAGGCACACCAGTGCAACCAATGCAAAAAGTGTGGAGTGTGCAAAGTGTAAGTGTGGAGGCCTTGGCAATAAACCTGTATATTGCAATGTTAATTTTTTCCAACATCATTCAGGCCTAACTTATTTATGTATTTACTTTTTAAGGGCTAAAAAGTAACAAAATAACCCAGAAGTACTTTAAAAAGTACAGTACTGTAACGTGATTTGAATATTTGTTCAAAAAAAAAAAAAATTCCCGGGATCGGATCAGGACTCTGTATTGGCAGATTCTCAAAATCAGGTGACTCGGGACTCGGGTGCAGAAAATATGCAATCAGTACATCCCTAAATATTACGGTCATTCATGTAGCCCTCAACCTGCAGAATTTCCTTTTGAATCTCACTTTAATGAGAAATATGAAGTCGATGTACAGTGATACCTCATTTTTCGCGGTTAATGGGGACCAGAACCCGCCAGGATAAGTAAAAAACCACTAAGTAGTACCCCTCCCAAAAATTTTTTGGGGGAGTATTCAATGTATTTATTCAGATTTAGCATTGAAAAGAGATACATAAGGGACATGTATTTTCACTTTTTCCCAAAGGTATAATTAAAAAAAAAAATCTTTCACAAATACTGTATATATTTTGATAAATTGTAAGCACTTCAAATGTAATACAGTAATTACGATAAGTTTCAAACATGTTACCGTCCCACCGAATTATTTTTAAACAAGAATAAAGTAGAAAAATGCTTGTCTTTATTTAATGATTCATTGAGTGAGTGAGTCCACTCAAATCCGCTCAAGCTGCTCACTTACACACAATGAGTTGTCACAGCAACTGTTTAACAAGTTAAACGGTGATTGACGCATGCGGCACTTTGAAGCTTGGGCTTCCCAGCATCTCTTGCAAAATCAAACCTTCACGTCTGTCTATCATCATTAACTTTTATACTAGGGCTGTCAAAATTATGGCGTTAACGGGCGGTAATTAATTTTTTTAATTAATCACGTTAAAATATTTGACGCAATTAACGCACATGCCCCGCTCAGACAGATTTAAATGACAGTACAGTGAAATGCCCACATGTTAATTGTGTTTTATGGAGTTTTGCCGCCCTCTGCTGGCGCTTGGGTGCGACGGATTTTATAGGCTTCAGCACCCATGAGCATTGTGCAAGTAATTATTGACATCAACAATGGCGGGCTACTAGTTTATTTTTTGATTGAAATTTTTACAAATTTTATTCAAACGAAAACATTAAGAGGGTTTTAAATATAAAATTTCTATAACTTGTACTAACATTTATCTTTTAAGAACCACAAGTCTTTCTATCCATGGATCGCTTTAACAGAATGTTAATAATGTTAATGCCATCTTGTTGATTTATCGTTATAATAAAAAAAATGCAGTCCCTATGTACCGTATGTTGAATGTATATATCCTTCTTGTGTCTTATCTTTCCATTCCAACAATAATTTACAGAAAAATATGGCATATTTTATTGATGGTTTGAATTGCGATTAATTGCGATTAATTACGATTAATTTTTAGGCCGTAAATAACTCGATTAAAAATTTTAATCGTTTGACAGCCCTATTTAATACGCAACTCCAGTCTCCAGCCTGACCAAGAAAAGCGGCAGGAGTGAGTGAGAGACTACGTGGTCAGATTAGCGCTATAAAATACTGAATCTATTTTTTTAGTTGAAAAAAAAAAAAAAAAAACCCGCGATGGACTGAGGATGGGAAATTTTAACATCGAAGTAGCGGAGGACGGGAAGTTTGAACAACAAAGTAGCGAGGGATCACTGTATATAATTTTCTTTTGCGGGCCAGACAAAATAACATGGGTTGGGACTTTGACCATGGATCTGGCCCCTGGGCTGCGAGTTTGACACCCATGCAATAATGCATTTTCTTCCTTACCTCCCGAAAGAGTCCCAGAAGCCTTGGCGATCTCGCCCCGGAAGATGCACCTCCCGTCGAGCAGCATCTCCACCTCCTTCACGCCCCGGAAAGAGTGGATGCGCGACTTGTTGTAATTCCACACCCGGATCATGGCAATCTGATGGGCGTGTCCAAAGTCCAGGAAAACAGTGTGGCGCCGACCAGGTGTGAATGGGGCGAGCCACAGGTGCATGTCATCCTGCGTGCGGTGAACGCCGTCGGTCAGGTTGGTCACCACGCGGGGGTCCTTGCCGTACGCCGGGAGTATGTTAATGTCGGGTGGGTCGGCGTTGATGCGAGCCGGTCGGAGGGGCTCGCCACTGGAGCTGAAGACTTCTAGGCCGTTGAGGCCCACGTAGTGCCGGTCCCCCCAAGTGGAGAGAATGTTGATGACCAAGCGTTGGCCTTTGGGGAGCACCGGGATCTCAAACTCTTCCTCCTGCTCCGGAAAGCAATCCCCGTCAGGGCCGTCGCCCGGAAACCCTCGGGTGGCGGGAAAGTTCGAAGATGGGCGGGCGGCCGCAGCGGAGAGGTTGACGGGGGCGGCCGGGGAGCCCCGGCCGTGTTGTTGCTGGAAGTCCTCAAAGACCTCCCCGTCCAAGCCCGTGTTAGAGATGCGACCGCGTTGGCACTGGTTGAACTTGGTGAGGGAGTCCCACGATTCCATTAGGGTGTCGTCCCGGTGGCTGTGGCCCAGGGGTCGCGGGGTCCGCTGCCTCCTGCTGGCGTTGGCTTCTGCGTGATAAACAAATTGGCCTCAAAATTCTTTAAAAAGATTTTCCTCTACATATTCATCAAGAATATGTCTACGCTTACAAATCAATGGTACAAGTTTGCATTATCAATTTAGCATAGTATAGCCAGAGTACAAATCTGTTGTTCGCTCTACTAACTATGGCTAGCATTCTTTTCTAATAGTTCTTTTTTTCTCCAGGCAAGTACATCAACATTAAAACAGCAAGTTTTAGTAATTGGTATGTCAAATTTAAATTACAATATTTGAACATAACTTCTATTATATTATCATATACAATAAATATAAACTTGTTCATAATCTCTTAACTATCCGGGAATGCAAAAAAACATTATTTTCTTAGGATTACTCAACATTGTCCAAATATATAAATTAAATATAACTGAAAAACTTCTTTGTCAGGGAATAACAATAATAACTAAAAATGGAGCCTTCCTTTTATTTAAACACTTCTGATTTTGTGCACAAGCACAGCCAAATTCAACAAAAACGAACGCTCCTTTGGGCTGCTTTCAAACCACATGGATAAAATACAATTGACAATTGACTGACTGACACAGACTTGGGACTTCTCTCTAAGCAGCTTCTTGCTCACATTTTTCTCGTTTTATACTACATTTCTCACAGTTTAATTAACATTAACAGTTTGCACAGTTCAATGTTATGCTAAGTCTAATGCAGGTTGAACTTTCAGTAGCAAAATTAGTGGCGTGTTCACCACTTCCACAACATTGATATATTTTTAAATTATTTACAGTGGCTGCTACTGCTGTTGCTTGCCGAAAAAAACCTTTTACTATCCCTCCTCTTCGAAGGGGGCGGAGGAGGCGGCAGGACATTATTCTGTCGGGGACGTGCGTGTGTGTGCGTGGGGTGGGGCCAAGTCATTAACCAATCAAACGTGCGTTTGAGCAAAAAAATGAACTGGCACATTCAGCAAGTGAAAAGGGGGAAATGTAAGGCTGACCATAATGAATTTACTAAATAAAGGTAGGGTCAATTCTATCTTTACAACATACAGAATGTGAAGACATTCTAAATGACCCATTTAACTGAACTCATTATATAATGCAAATTAGGCTGCTTAAAAGTTTGAGGACAAAAAGTTTGGAGACAATTTGAGCATCCTGGAAAGTTGGTGGTGTTATGCTCCTACCGTCCCTATGCAAACCTATGCCCTTGCAGACACACAATTTTTTAAAAAATTCTACTGTACTTCATTTTTTCATTAAAAACAAGCTCAAAATAAGCCTTCCGACCTGTGTTTGACTTGTGTTGCTCCTCCGTCAACCTATTTCTCAAGGAGCTCCTCCGTCCGCTAAACGGCCTCTCGTGCTTTTGCTCCCCAAGCTCGTCCAGCAGGTCACAGTCCAGGTCTAGAGAATCTGCTTTCCGCTGCGCCCCGTTGGCTGCCCGCTCTCCGCCCCTGCACACCCGACCAGGGTTACACGGCAGCTCCGGAAGCAACGATTTTGCCTCAGCGGGGGGCTGCTGAGGCACGAGCCAGCGCGGTCGCTCGCGACCGGCCTCGCAGCCCTCGGGGGCGGCTCGCTTCAAGGGCTGCAGCCACTGTGGGGTCATCCTCGAGGACGACGGCTGCACAGTGACAGTCGTCGCCGGCACGTGCTCTTCGAAGGAACGCCGAGCGGAAAGGGGAGGAAGGGGAGCCCGAGAGCTTTCCTGAGTGTCCGTCATAGCCTGGTCGGATGCATCTGACGCCGGCAGAGTGGAACTGAGGTGCTGGTGCACTGTACCGTCATCGTGGCGATGGGGGGTGGCCCCCCGGAGGTTGTACCCTGAAGAGGAAGGGCTGGAAAATAAGGATTCTGTCTGGAAGTCCTGGAGCTCCACGGTGGTGCTGTAGTCGAAAATTTGGTTGCCGCAACCACGCTCTAGCTCGCCCTCAAATACGAGCGTGCTGTTCAGGTACAACTTCACGTGGCGTGCGCCGATGTCAAGTTCCTGGAAAAGAAATAGAGAATTATTAATAACACTGTTTCTTTTGCCTTTGAAAAAAAAATAATTATGCAATGTTTAAAAAGGTAAAAGTAATGTGAAGTAACCTATCCATCCATTATCTACTGCTCAATCTGGGGTCAGGTCATAAATAAATATACATAAAAAGATCATTTTTCCTGTTTTTTGTGCCTTTTTTTATTTTAAAAATGTATTGAAAAAAATAAACATTGTATAAATAAGAATGTTAAAAGTATGTATAAATAAGAATATTTACTATAAACCCTTTGGCTGCCATTGACAACAACAAACATCCAATACATATGTACTGGGAGGAGGCTCGAAATAGAAGAGGCAGCAACCCAAGTGGAGTCTTCATGATGACTAGAGGTCGACGCATATGGGATTTTCAAATGCTGATACCGATGTCTAAAAAAAAATTTCACCCGATTGCAGATATCCATAGCAGATTGTGTAAACATAGTTTTTTTTCAAAGCATGTAGATTATGAAGGGCAAATTTTAAAAAATTGCTTCACCAGTTTACCATTTACAATGATGACCTAAGACTTAAAGGATTCATTCGGTCTTGTGCCACCTAACCAATGTGGAACAACCATTAAAGTTGCTCCCATTACTGCTGATAAGATAATTATTAAATGGGTATTAAATATTTGTTTTCACCAATGAAGGCTCACGATTGCTATAATAGTATGTTCCATGATTGATTGCAGTAAAGAGACATTTTTGTGATTGACAACTATAGACATGTTTAGCTCCTGATAGAACTGCCTTGTCATTCTGACCGGTTTAAACCGACCCAGGTTCCACAGGTCAACTTCAAGGACAAGCCACAGACATTGAGAAACTAAACTGTCTGGGACATTTAAGAAATCATATTGTTGCATTTTATCGCTTGCCAAATGCTAGTGCTTCATGAAATGTGTTTGATGAGATTATTAAGAATCAATAGCTGCTCGCAATGAAGAAATGCTTATTGTTGCTCGGAATGAAGAAATGCTTTTGCTTATTGTTGCTCACAAAGAAGGAATGTTTTTCTTGAAGAAGCCTTGAAGACTCGTTTTCTCAAGGGCAGAGACAACAACAGAGATAGACAGTTTTGCTTTGCTGGAATGTGCTGACTTACATGTATTAATCCCTACTACATGCATACACATAGCCAAACAAATTCATAGAGGTGTCACCAGCTTGCTTCCCCATTCCCTTTAAGGGCAAGACACCCATCTGTTGCTAGGGCCATCCCAAATAAAAGAGGTGAAGGAGGGTCTAGGCAGAAAGATTGCGGAAGCTGTATAGTTTCCCCTCCTTCTCCTTGCAAGCTTTTCAACTAAATTGAGTCCCTTCTCGCTTTATTTTGGGCATTATGTCTACCTAAGGATTCGTATTTGAAATTAACAATTGCATTATTTCCCGTTTTAAAACCATTTCATCATTTAAAGATGGATTCAAGTCAGGATTTTGCCGATTTAGGAATATTTTAGATAAAAAGTTAATCACCTTTGGTTCGCTACAACAGAGCCTCCCTGAGAAGTCTACTGCTTTAAGATGGCGGCTGTTTACAAACGCCGGTGAGTGTATCATTTCGCATCTACTTCTCCATACATTTGCTAACAAGGCCAAGTCTGTCATTTCGCATCTAGTTCTGTATACATGTGATATGTATTAGATGCATCAGACGCTACCAACGTAGCATCATGTGGGCGTTGTTTGTAGCTACGTGGGCGTAGCGGCTGTTGGCTGCATTCAGGTATTATTGGTTCAAGCTGCTGCAGGGTCCTTCTGGGGTCCTACAGTCTGTCAGCGCCAGCCACAGTTGCACACACAGATGCCTGATCAAAATCCTTTTTCATCACCTCATTCTTTTTGTTAATTGGTTGATGGCCAATGTTGGAAAAAAGTCCATATATCGGTTGACCTCTAAGAATGACTGTCTAGAAGTGAATGATCATGTTTCATTGTCATTGACGGCCACAAATGTCCAATGCCAATGGACGTCTTTTGCGGTCAATGAAAGAAATACAATAATTCTAAAGAGTTAAGTGTATACAGTACACACTACAGTAATTTTACAATATTAGCATTGCTGTTTGATTAGCATTTTTCAAGGACTGAAGACCAACTTTTAAAATGTCAAACCTATTATATAAAACATTTGAAACAGCCAAGACTTTTCACACACATTTTGCTTTCTAAATATATTTAACTACCACAATCGCACACACTGAATGAGTCTGTCAAGCTTGCGCTAAGTAGCCGCTATGAAAAACAAGACATGGCTGACACCCAGCTTAAATCCAACTGATCCTCCTGGCTCAGACTCTCGGGTCAAAACTGAACAATCCCACCCAATACTCACTTACCTGACACTCTTAACCCCTCACTTTGGATCAGCAAGGAATTCTAGAAACTGTGAAGGAACTAAAACAATAGCTAGCGGGTGTTCGGTACCCCAGAATGAACAACAGTGAGGATGAAAGGACACGTTTCCTCTTGCACTAATCTTTCGGGCTAATCTCTCTGTGCTCCACATTTGGGACAGACTGAGTGCAGCCCTGCCAGCCTCTGACGTAACTGAGGGAACAGAAAAAGCAAAAGGTACTAACGTTGAGGCTTCGGTTGTAGTTCCAGATTTTGATGCGAGAGATCCGAAAATCCGCCGAGCGCTCCGTATTGCGGATGATGAAGTAGAGCTGGATGGGGGGATGGAAAGGGCACGTCCACATGTGGCGCTCCTTGGTGGTCTGTCATCCAAATAAAAACAGTCAACAAAAATCAACAGCAAATGACCCGAAATGCCGCAAAAATTAAACTAATTGGTTGCCATTGATCGCCACACTCCCAGTTCAAATGAATTGGACGCCTACTAGAAACAAAGTCATTTCATAGACTTCAATATCAGTTGACGAGACAGCTCCTACAGACATTGCGCCATGGCTTCCCGTAGGAGGCGGGCCAGGAAGAGCGCCGTGGAAGCTTTCACTGCGATAAACTCAAACACACGCTGCGTTCTAACGCCGGATTAAGGTGGAAACAGGACGAAAGTTTTAATGCATACAAGCAGGCAGGAGTGTCTCAGGAGTGATTTGGTCAAGGATTTAAGGTAATTATTATATAAAATTGCACCATGCATGCACTTTGAAACGTGTAAAAAATGAAAAGAATGGAATACATTTGCGTAACTTTAGCTTGAAATATTTACATAAAATGAATGACAACTGCCCGTTTTTTGTTGTTGTTGTTGCTTTTAACTAAGAATCTAGACTGTTTTACGTTCTGGAATTTATGCATTTATTTACAAGAATTTTCATCTTAAAAAGATCTTCGTTTCGTGATGGCCGCCATGTTGGATTTTGTATCCATACACAATAGCGTAACTTTACATTCAAGTAATCAGGTAGTTTTTGGCCAACTGTCGGTTTTTTGGGCAAAAAAATAGTAATTTAGACATTTCAATTAAAAATTCAGCTTTTCCGTGTTTTATTTTATGTAACATTTCAATCTAAGAACGACGAGGGCCAGCTAGCCGGCAAGACATGCAGAGGCAATAGTGACATCGGAATTCAACCTACCGTAATTTTCGGACTATATGGTGCACCTGACTATAAGCCGCCACCCACCAAATTTGACATGAAAAACCATGTTGACATGAAAAGCCATGTGTTCATAGATAAGTCACACTGGACTATAAGCCGCAACAGTCCTCATTGTATTATGGGATATTTCCACCAAAAGATATTAACTGGGAACACTTTATTTGACAGTGCCATAAGAAGACTGTTATAAGACCAAATGAACCATCACGAAGTTTTGAACCAATTGGCCGCAGAGCTTCATTGCTTCAAGAAGCTTCACTTGGCCATCACCGCTCCCTTGGAGGAGACAGTCAACATCTGCTGCCACCTGCTGTCAACACTGTTGTTGTCCAACATGCCTCCTGGAATGAATTGCAGCGCTACAGATATAAATAACAACCAAAATTCATGTTCCGTGCTAATTATTTCTTCAGTTACTCTTCCAGTTGTTTCATTAATTGCCAACTCTGGTATTTGGTAACACTGTATTTGACAGTGGTGCAATGAGACCATTATAATTATAACATGACACTGCAATGAGCATTAATAAATGCTTATGACAGATGTCATTATGTGTCATCCGGCAAATTATCTCACTTTTTAAAAGATCTATTAAAAGATTCATGTGTGACAAAATTTTCCGGAGGATACTTAACGACATCTGTCATAACCCTTCATTAATGCCCATGATAGTGTCATGTCAAAATTATGACGGTCTTATGGCAGTCTTATGACACCGCTGTCAAATAAAGTGTTAACTATTAACCCAAATAAATCAACATAATAAGCCGCACTTAACTATTAGCTGCTGGATTCAAAATGAGGGAAAAAAGTAGCGGCTTGTAGTCCGAAAATTACGGTAAATGAGTTGTGATTGTGTACAGAAAAATGCTAAATTTGCTTTTGTTGAGTAAAATTCAGATGATTCCGCATGCGTTCCTCAAGTATTAAGTTTCTCATGTGAAAATTGAGTGATTTATTAGCTGTTGAAAATTTATCAAAATTGCACTAAATTTAAAAAAAAATTAAGTCGCCATTTTTGGCAAAAACTTACATGATATGTTAAATATTGGCACTGATCCTGAAAGTGTTGGTGATTCTCTCTGCATTTAGTAATTTTTGTGCATCTAGCGTAAAATCTGAGAATTTTATAGCCATTTTAAGTTCTGTTATACTTATACAAAAAATAATTTATCGGGATTATTGGGGAACAACTTTGAATATTTTTTGATGCCGCGTTGCTCATGGAGACTCATATATGCCTAAGGGAGGTGCCTGTTTTGGTCGCTAGCAGCTTCGGTTTTGAAAATATTTCAATTTTAAGTTTTTGAAAATAGGCCCCCTACGGAGCAGATGTGGAAGTGGCCCACAACAAAACAAAGTTTGACACCACCGACGTACACCAACCTTAGCCTTGCCGTTGACGAGTGCCGGTAGATTCCCGGGATAGTCGGCATTCCTGATGTCCAGGTCGTGCGGCGACACATACAGCTTCTTGTTACTCGGGCCCAAAAACTGTAGTTCAGTCAGGCCCACCAGCATCCGGTGGCCCCAGTTGGACAGGATCTCCATGGTGATGTAAAGAGCAGGCGGGACCTCGGACGAGCGCCTCGGCTGGCGTGAGCGCATGCATGAAAAAGGTGGTCTCAAACACCCCCGACTGGGCATTTCGGGACTCACCGGGGGTTTGGCGGATTCTGCTTGGAAACCCTGAGGATTGTTGGATGGGGGCGCAGATTCGAGCTCCTCCAAGGCTTTCAGCAGTTTGTGCTGCTCCCTGAAAAGCAAAGTGACAATCTGCTCACTTTTTCTTTTTTTAATAACGTCATCGCGATCGTCGTGCTCAGGAGGGACAAGCAAACATTCAGTTTCATGTCGTGACTAAAAATAGCACACTTTCATGCCTTCAACCGTGGTGAGTCGTCGATAGAAGAGGCAGATTTTGAGGGGAAAAAAGGAATACTTCCAATTTTTTGAATCAGTCTCTACAAGAACAAAAAAACAATACAGTAGCACCTTGAGATACAAGTTTCTTGCATTCTGTGCTCATGTTCATGGCTCAAAAAGCATCTCAAATCCACCGTTTCAAATTTTTTTTTTTTTACTATCTGCCAAATTGCTGAAGCACCCTTTTTTCTCTCAACTCAAAGCAATAAACGATGCTGTATATGGCCAAACAGCTGACCCATGTCATGACGAAGTCACTCATCTTTAAAATATTTTGCTTATCAATCACAGCAAAATGGCCATAGAGCAGCTCATATCATAACAAATTCATCAGTTGAATATTTTGTATTCAAAGTTTTTGTTAGTAGGTCAAAGCAAAAAAAAAAACACCAAAGAACAGCTCTTATGATGTCAAACCCATTTTTTGAATCGTTCACATTTTAAAATTTTACTCATGTGTCAAAGCAATCAATAGCCAAAGTACAGATCGCATGACATTCATAAGTCACTTGCAGTCACTTTTTGCTCATAATTTAAAGGCCATGGCAAACTTGTACGTCAAGTCACTTCATATCAAATGTGTGCTTACAGGCAGGGGTGGAACGTAAGTGGGTGCTGGAGGTGCGACCATACCCGGGTACAGGCCTTTATGGCCCCTCTTCCACATAGCTGGAACTGGTGCTTGTTCCATGCTCGTGCTTGGGTGAGCACTGGTTCTTTCTGTTTCGATCACCCAAGCACGAACACTAGTCCCTGAAAATGAGTGCTCAGCAGAAACTAACCAGTGAAGGGATAACTATGTCAGGGAGTTGGAGGCGGGTTCATTGACGGTGCAGGGGTGTGAGGCGGGGTTATTTTTCAGGTAAAGACGCATAAATTCTAGAGCTGAAACCATTACTCGAATAATTCGAGTAACTCGATTTTAAAAATTGATTGAGGAATTTTCTCCGCCTCAAGGAATCATTTAATTTTGCCAGTTCTAAGCATGACGTTTTGCGTGGGCTACTTTTAATGTGGCACAACGCGCTAACTTCACGTGCCGCACATACAGGAAGACGACATAGGTGGCAGATATATTACAACTATATATATACAACAATGCACGAATATAGATGTAACAACGAAGACCCCGACGAAAGCGAGGAGAAAGGCACCAAGAAAACGCAGAAAATGTCAAAAGTGTGGGAGCATTTCAAGCTAGACACCAAGGCGAACACCTTTTCATGTTTTCACTGTAAGACAGCGCTTGCATAACACTACAGCACGACCTTCAATGCCGAAGGAACCCCGTTTACTCCGAGAGCAATACTAGGGATAAAGTAAAATTAAGTTAACCTCGTGCTAAGATTAACGTTACTGTGCCTTGCTAACGTAACGTTAGCCCTGCGGAGTGCTAGGTTTCTATTAATTATGACTACTGTCGATGCGGCTAACGTGTCTTTCATACAGGCTTTATTTAATCTGTAAAATCACAGTGCTGTAGAGTGATGAGGGTGTAAAATAAAAACATAATAAAGCTAAATGTTAATATTAGCTCAGTAGTCATTGCTGGATAAAACACTAAGTAGCACTGGTGCTAAGTGTGCTCCAATACAGCAGGTATCACACATTTATTTTGAACACTGCAAAAACTGAAAATCCTATCAGGACTTACAATTTAGACTCCCCTAAAACTTAACTGGAACTTAAAAATAGCTTGAAACAAATGGAAATCCAACTGAAACACATGGGAAAAAACACCTAACTTTTAAGTGAAGTGTGTTCTCAAGCATAATGACATTTTTAGGAAGAAAATTTTTTTTTTTTTTTTTTTTTAAGATATTAAGCTTTTTGAGTGAAATCAGCGAATTTGTTGTTGTCACATCTGAGAAGCAATTGTTGGCTGTTTTCCACAATGTACATCTAAAATAAAGACATTGATTGTCTAAAAATGGTTCAATATTAGGCAAAACATCTTGTTTTCTAATGTATATTTATAATTGCTTTTTAAAAAATTAAAAATCAAATTACTCGATGGAATTTTCAGTGGAATACTCGATTACTAAAATATTTGAAAGCTGCAGGCTTCCTTTTTCCTTTCTTCTTCTACTGTACGTTGCATTTCCGGCGGACTCGACGCCGCTGATATGGTTTACGTATTTGCATATTGACGTATTCTAAAGACGCATGACATGGCGACATGACGAACCAACAAAGCAGAAGCACGCTTATTTTTTGGGTGGAAAATGGATATGAGGGGCCTGGTTTGCGGGAGTAAAGTGGGCGTGGTTGGGCAAGGGGAGGGTCGAACAGGAAGGCAAGATGATGCGCAGAGCTGTAATATAGGGCTTAAGTGTTACAAAATATCTGCCAGCTGGAGAGGCCGGCAAAAAAATTTCTCACTTGCACCCCCCTTCTCTCTACACCCCCCCCCCCCCCCCCCCCCACACACACACACACACACTGGACAATTTAGACTTAAAAAAATAGTCAAACAGTAGAAAACTCCTAAATTGAGGCGTTTGTATCTTAAGGCACCATTGTATTACAAGTATCCCCTTGAGAAGTACAACCTTATACTACCTCATTACCCGCCACTGACAATGATAGACATCCAATTATTTAAACTGGGAAGACTGGCTCTGAGTGAGCAAATTTCAATGTGATCAATGCGTTAAAAATACACAAAAAAAATAGGAAAGGTTTTCCAATTTCTATGGAATTAAAGTGTGCACATTGTAATTCTGTTACGTTGCATGTGCTTGTTTGTCTCCAACCTGGATCCCATGAGAGTGATTCGCTGCATGGCCACGGCGACACCACTCTCCTCTTTATCGTCAGTGTTGCTGCGCGCTAAGCCGTTCATCATCTGCTGCCCTCTGCCCTGGATCAAGTCAAGCGGAATCAAAGAGTCAGACTCACGCACAAAGCTTCGGGCTTGGGCCAAATCTGTCACCGTGTTCAAATGGCCCCCACCGTTTTGCGAGAAAAAAGATCAGGACTGTGGTTTTCTCTCTGGATGGCTTGACACACCTGGAGAGCCACCTCGTCCGGGTCTCTCTCCGGCTTGGAAACTCTCCGGGTGGCCGATAGCGGCCTCTCTGCTTGACTTATTGGCCCTAAAAAGTGAATTTATTAAAGGGGAAATTCAGATTTTTTAAAAAATTAGGCTTAATCTTCGAGTTAGCTCGGGTTTAATTAGTCGGTGGAGTTGATTTCAACAAATTCCGTGCATTTTGTCAGTTATTTGTTGGTTTCAGGGTCCCGGAGTGGCTAAGCTAACCCGAGTCAACAGTGCCTGTTCAGCATGCCAATAAAAGACAAAATTAACAGATCTAACGTAGTCAAATAGATTCAAAATGCAGATTATTGTTCGAAATACTATTGAGGCCAAAACAATGTTACACCAAAATGCCATAATTCATTTAATTCTGCAGGACTACTTTTTTAGATGCGACCATAGAAGAGTGCTTCGACCACTCGTGTTCAGTCTGCTGAAGAGTCCCTGTCGTTCCCACAAAAAAAAAATCAATGGTGAAAAAAAACGATGTGATGTCACTCCGCCTTGCTTGCCAAGACAGCCTGTTCCCTGCAGAGCTGCTGGCTTACAAATGTTGCTGTTCATACTACAATTATTGACATGAAATGGTCAGTTTTAGCCGTCACTATTCATTGCGTGGGTCATCGGTGATTCTCATGTGTGCATATGTTTTTTTTTTTTTTATTGGTATGCTACGCAGGGATCATTGACTTGCGCTAGCATAGCCACTGCGGAGCCCTTAAAGTGATAACAAATAACTGGCAAACTGCACGGAATTTGTTGAAATCAACTCCACCGACTAATTAAATCCCCGCTAACTCGAAAATTAAGCCTTATGTAAAAAATTCTGAACTTCCCCTTTAAGGACAGGCTAATAATTGCTGCACGTTTGAAGCAAAAACTTACTCGGATGACCCCAGCTGTCTTTTGAAGGTGGTATATCTAACGTTTTGCTTTTCACCAGAAGTGGTTTGGCGGGTATGAAGGAGTCGCTGTTTTCTTTTCTCTTAGCTGACAATGAACGTTCAAGTTTGCGACCTGTAAAAGAAAAAATAATAATAAAAAATAAAAATATGTATTTTGTCGTTTTTAATCCTCATTAAGAAACAATGTGTCATGTTTTTTTTACAATGCATAAAATGTTAGCAATGGACACAGTGATAGCTTAGCTGCTTTTGACAGTTAAACGTCCAATCCAGTTAAAGTGGGAGGGATGGCAGCCATTGACCCTCCCAATAAAAATGAATTGAGCGTCTCCAAGTGACAAACTCATATAGATTCACAGGAGTAGAATGAAAAGAGTTTATTTGGGCCAAATAAAGATTTAGTGTAAAAAAAGACTTTTTATTCAAACATCTTTTTTTGTCAATTTATAAAAAAAACTTTTTTTTTTAAGTAACTTTGTAAAATACAACTTATAAAAAATCCAAATTTTTGGGTGAATAAGAAATTTTTTTGATCGAACAAAATTAAATGCATTTTTTAAATATTTTCTTATTTATCTTTTTTTTTTTTTTTTTTTTTGGTCTTTTTCTTTCATTGTGCATATTTTTTGGGTTGGTTGGTACGACTTCCCCAAAAATATGGTAAATACTAGAGGTTGACCGATATATTGGCCAGCCGATATACGGACTTTTTTCCAACATCAAGGAAATAAGCTGATAAAAAGGATTTTGATCAGGCATTAGTGTGGGCAACTGTTGCTGCCGCTGACAGACGATAGGATCCCGGAAGGACCATGCAGCAGCTTGAAGGCAGGTTACTACAGGAAACTTCAAGCTTGCCTGTTTTGTAAATATTGGAATATTTGTTTTTTATCTTGCATGAGAGAATATGCAATGTTGCTTTAGCCTTTTATGATGTTTACTGAGTGATTCTTACTCTAAACGTAACTCGCTCATTCACGTTAGCATTAGCTTGAGCATGGCGAGCATCCTCTTAAGCTTTCACTTGTTTACATCTCGTGACATCCTGGTGGGATTAATTATTTGTAAATAATGAATTTACCGTTCTTGCTGAGTGTATATACAGTAATCATAAACAGAAGTGCTGCGTTCATTGGTTTTGTAGCACTAAACCTAATTAATCCTTTAGGTCTCAGATTATCATTGTTAATTTGAAGCTGTTGAAGCATTTTTTTTTTCTAAAAATGTCTTTCATACTCCACGTGCTTTAAAAAAATAAGTATATCAGCCTCAAATATTGGGTTACATAGTCTGCTTTGGATATCGGCAATCAGCTGAAAACTTTTTTTAGATATTGGTGTCGGCATTTGAAAATCCCATATCGGTTAACATCAAGTATGTACTGTATATATCCCTAAAAATATGTTTATACAGTAATAGAAGACACTGGAAAAAATGCCTATATGGACAGATTTTGCCTACTTTTCACTTTCATTCAGACATTGTGACGTCCCCCACTGTCAATGGCACTGAAACATGATCATTCATCTGCTCTACCTTTCAGCGCCGGTCCAAAGTCGAGGACAATGAGGTTGGCCGGGTCGAAGTGACTCTGCGGACCGCCGGCTCGAGAGTTGGCCGAAGATTTGGAGGACGACACGGGAAGTCCCAGTTCGTCGAGACTCTCGGTGCTCTCGGCGCGTTCCAGTTGTTCCTCCACCCACTCTTCGTCTGACTCCTCTCCCGCCGAGCCTCGGCTGCTTCGCCGCATGCTGTTCTCCAGACTGCGCCTTAAAACCTTACGGAGGCAGCCAATGAGTAACAGTACTTTGTGGACTATGTGGTCTTTAAAAATTTTACAGTGCGGTACGCGTTAGCAATAGACACAGTATTACGTTGTTTGCCCACGTTGGCGATAATAGTCCAAACTGTAATAAAGAGAAAAACAAAGTAGACTTAAATGTACTTTTTCCTATATATGTCACTCATTTAACATATTGGCTGATATTGCTAGAGGTGCAATCCATTTTGATTGGGAGAGGCTGGCTAAACTGTGTCTATCAGTAACACACACCGTAAATGAATAGACTGGATGTCAAAAGCAGTCAGTGGGAGTCAATGAGTTAAAATACTATCAAATAAATAAAAAAAATAACAATAATCAACTTTAGAGTCTTTTTGGGGGCTATAACCAAAGTGTAATTCTATTTTTATTCATTTTTTTAATTATTTCATATACACATATATATACATATATATATATATATATATATATATATATATATATATATATATTAGGGCTGTCAAACGATTAAAAATTTTAATCGAGTTAATTACAGCTTAAAAATTAATTAATCGTAATTAATCGCAATTAATCGCAATTCAAACCATCTATATAGTATGCCATAGTTTTCTGTAAATTATTGTTGGAATGGAAAGATAAGACGCAAGATGGATATATATATATTCAGCATGCGGTACTTAAGGACTGTATTTGTTTATTATAACAATAAATCAACAAGATGGCATTAACATTATTAACATTCTGTTAAAGTGATCCATGGATAGAAAGACTTGTAGTTCTTTATGAAAAATGTTAGTACAAGTTATAGAAATTTTATATTAAAACCCCTCTTAATGTTTTCGTTTTAATAAAATTTGTAAAATTTTCTATCAAAAAATAAACTTGTAGCCCGCCATTGTTGATGGCAATACTGTAATTACTTACACTATAAAATCAGTCGCACCCAAGCGCCAGCAGAGGGCAGCAAAACTCCGAAAAACACAATTAACAAGTGGGCCTTTCACTCCTCTGTCATTTAAATCTATCTGAGCTGGGCCAAGTGCGTTAATTGCGTCAAATTTTTTAACGGGATTAATTAAAAAATTTAATTAACGCCCGTTAACGCGATAATTTTGACAGCCCTAATATATATACACATATACAGTGGGGAAAATAAGTATTTAGTCAACCACTAATTGTGCAAGTTCTCCCACTTGAAAATGTTAGAGAGGCCTGTAATTGTCAACATGAGTAAACCTCAACCATGAGCGACAGGATGTGGAAAAAAAAAAACAGAAAATCACATTGTTTGATTTTTAAAGAATTTATTTGCAAATCATGGTGGAAAATAAGTATCTGGTCAATACCAAAAGTTCATCTCAATACTTTGTTATGTACCCTTTGTTGGCAATAACGGAGGCCAAAAGTTTTCTGTAACTCTTCACAAGCTTTTCACACACTGTTGCTGGTATTTTGGCCCATTCCTCCATGCAGATGTCCTCTAGAGCAGTGATGTTTATGGGCTGTCGTTGGGCAACACGGACTTTCAACTCCCTCCACAGATTTTTCTACGGGGTTGATGTCTGGAGACTGGCTAGGCCACTCCAGGACCTTGAAATGCTTCTTACGAAGCCACTCTTTTGTTGCCCTGGCTGTGTGTTTGGGACCATTGTCATGCTAAAAGATCCAGCCACGTCTCATCTTCAATGCCCTTGCTGATGGAAGGAGATTTTCACTCAAAATCTCTCGATACATGGCCCCATTCATTCTTTCCTTTACACAGATCAGTCGTCCTGGTCCCTTTGCAGAAAAACTGCCCCAAAAGCGTGTTTCCACCCCTATGCTTCACAGTGGGTATGGTGTTCTTCGGATGCAATTCAGTATTCTTTCTCCTCCAAACACGAGAACCTGTGTTTCTACCAAAAAGGTTTATTTTGGTTTCATCTGACCATAACACATTCTCACAGTCCTCTTCTGGATCATCCAAATGCTCTCTAGCGAACCGCAAACAGGCCTGGACGTGTTCTGGCTTCAGCAGGGGGACACGTCTGGCAGTGCAGGATTTGAGTCCCTGGCGGCGTATTGTGTTACTGATAGTAGTCTTTGTTACTGTGGTCCCAGCTCTCTGTAGGTCATTCACTAGGTCCCCTCGTGTGGTTCTGGGATTTTTGCTCACCGTTCTTGTTATCATTTTGACGCCACGGGGTGAGATCTTGCATGGAGCCCCAGATCGAGGGAGATTATCAGTGGTCTTGTATGTCCCACAGTTGATTTCTTTTAGCGTTTTACCTATTGTGGATTCAGTCTTCCCAGCCTGGTGCAGGTCTACAATTTTGTCTCTGGTGTCCTTCGACAGCTCTTTGGACTTGGCCATAGTCAAGTTTGGAGTGTGACCGATTGAGTTTGTGGACAGGTGTCTTTAATACCGATAATGAGTTAAAACAGGTGCCATTAATACAGTGGAGCCTCGTTAGACCTCGTTAGAAGAAGGTAGACCTCTTTGACAGCCAGAAATCTTGCTTGTTTGTAGGTGACCAAATACTTATTTTCCACTCTAATTTGGAAATAAATTCTTTAAAAATCAAACAATGCGATTTTCTGTTTTTTTTTTCCCACATTCTGTCTCTCAAGGTTAATGTTTACCCATGTTGACAATTACAGGCCTCTCTAATCTTTGCAAGGAGAACTTGCACAATTGGTGGTTGACTAAATACTTATTTGCCCCACTGTATATTATACAGTATATACTAAAAATATTTTTAATTAAAAAAAAAAAAAAAGACAAAATAAAAAAAAAATTCACAAAAATAAATAAAAATAAAAACAATAATCCCTTGCTCTATAAAGGATTAGGACTCGTAACTAAAAAAAAAATGTAGGCGCATTTTCAAAAATCGACATTAACACAGTAACAAAACTACTTGTCGACTTCCCATTTACCAACCTTGACTTCCTCCAGATTAAGAAGCACCTTCTCGCCGTGCTCCTGACTCGCAGGTCCCGCCTGACCGTCTGACCCGGCGGCGAAAGCGCGCGAAAGCGCACAGGTGTCCCTCGAGGAGCGTGGGCTGGAGCTCTGCGGAAATGTGAAATGGCAACGACAGCTATAGTTGACAAAAAGCCTCTCCCACTAAAGTCAAAAAGTGCCTTTTACCTCCATGTCTATACTTTCATAAGGCTCAAAATCATCAAAGTAGCGCTTTTCCGGGACTATCTTCAAACTGGTGCCGTCCTCCGTTCGGATTATGACTGAATCCTCCTGGAACGTGAATTAACTGACTGCCACTGACAGCAATAGGCATCCAATGCATTTGAAGTGGGAGGTTGGCATCGAATGAACGTTCGTTCATTCGCTGCCAACCCTCCCACTTCAAATGCATTGGATGTCAACTAGTGATAAACTCATTTCAATTCACAATAGAAAGATGATTGGAGGCCAAGTCACTTTTGCAAAGAACAGAACTACAAATCAAGCTCATCGTACCTGCGACCATTCTCTCCTCTGGACCTTCCCGGGGGCGGTGCAGCTCCTCTGCTCGCCGGGCTCCAAATCTTCACTTAGCCGCTGAGCGCTTTCGCAGACATCTGCTGATGAGTCACACGTCGTGGGGGGGGGGGGGGGGGGGGGGGGGTTGGAAAAAAAGGGAACATGAAGCGCATGCGACGGACGTGGCGTTTGCTTCCCCACAGATGGAAGGCTGTAATTATGCATGCAGATGGTCCCCGGCACGTATGAGCCGGGGATGGAAAAGCTGCTGCTGGACACAACTGTCACTATCATTTATTCATCACCGCACGACAACGAACGGTCATTAAAATGGGTTATGTAATTGATGTCCTATGCTTAGTTGACTGACTTATTAATAGGGACTTGAATGTAACAATTCAACAGTATTTACATGAATCATCACGATAGTGTATTATTTAAAAAAACGTTTCCTTCTCTTAAGCAGGGTTCGGCAACCTTTACCACTCAAAGAGCCATTTCGACCCCATTTTGACTAAATACTTATCACTGAGAGCTCCATGCACCGACAGTGGTACCTCTACTTACGAAATTTATTGGTTCTGTAAATAGTTTCTTAACTTGAAAATTCTGTTAGTAGCAACGCATTTTTCATGTAAATAGCCTAATCTGTTCAAAGCCCCCCCAAAATTCAGACATAAGTATTTTATAATGCCTAAAATGCATCAAAACATATAACAAATACATGTTACAATTACAGTCCCTGACAAAAGTCTTGTCGCTTCTCCATTTTGTAGAAACAATTGCTAATAACCTGACTTTTAATTATTCAACTGGTTTCAGAAATGGCTCATTTGAAAGCTAAGACCCTCCCAAATGATGTTGAATGTACAAAAAATATATTTGTTTCACTGAAAAAAGATTTATCATTTAATGAAGACATGAAGGTCAAATTTTGGCAAGACAAAAGTTTTGTCGCCTGCAGAAAGTAGTGTGAAAATTGAACAAAAAAATGTACTTCAAATACAAAAATTTGTTACATAACATAAGCGAATTAAGTAGCGGTGCTGTGAAATCCAAATTTAATATTTTGTATGACTTCCATGGGCTTCGGCAAGGATTCATACAATTTATTGATGAAGTCATCTGGAACATCAAAGAAAGTATTGCATGCCTCCCAGAGTTCATCAACATTCTTAGGTTTCGTCTTCCATGCTTCCTCTTTCATCCTACTCCAGACATGCTCCATGATGTTCATGTCTGGTGACTGGGCTGGCCAGTCCTGGATGATCTTGATTGAAGTATGCGATGGAGCACCATCCTGCTGCAGAATTTGTCCCTTTTTATGGTTAGGAATGTAAGAGGCAGCTAAAATTTTTTGATATTTCAGACTATTGATGTTGCCTTCCACCCTGCAGATCTCTCACACATCCCCATACTGGATGTAACCCCAGACCATGATTTTGCCACCACCAAACATCAGTTTGTGGTGTAAATCCATGGAGGATTCATCTGAAAAATCCACCTTTTGCCACAAAACAGTGTACCACATTGAGCATGGAGAAAAGAAAGAAGACCAAATAACTGTCTGAGGACTTGAGAAGCAAAATTGTGAGGATGCATGGGCAATCTCAAGGCTACAAGTCCATCTCCAAAGACCTGAATGTTCCTGTGTCTACCGTGCGCAGTGTCATCAAAAAGTGTAAAGCCCACAGCATTGTGGCTAACCACCCTAGATGTGGACGGAAAACAAAAATTGACAAGAGATTTCAACGAAAGATTGTGTGGATGGTGGATAAAGAACCTCGACTAAAATTCAAACAAGTTCAACTTGTCCTGCAGTCCGAGGGTATAACAGTGAATGAAAAGGGACTCTATGGTAGGATACCCAGGAACACCCCTTCTCTGACCCAGGGACATAAAAAAGCCAGGCTGGAGTTTGCCAAAACTTACCTGAGAAAGCCAAAAACGTTTTGGAAGAATGTTCTCTGGTCAGATGAGACAAAAGTAGACCTTTTTGGGAAAAGGTATCAAAGTAAGAGTTTACAGGGAAAAAAAAAACGAGGACTTCAATGGAAAGAACACTGTCCCCACAGTCAAACATGGCGGCGGTTCCCTGATGTTTTGGGGTTGCTTTGCTGCCTCTGGCACTGGACTGCTTGACCGTGTGCATGGCATTATGAAGTCTGAAGACTACCAACAAATTTTGCAGCATAATGTAGGGCCCAGTGTGAGAAAGCTGGGTCTCCCTCAGAGGTAATGGGTCTTCCAGCAGGACAATGGCCCAAAACACACTTCAAAAAGCACTAGAAAATGGTTTTAGAGAAAGCACTGGAGACTTCTAAAGTGGCCAGCAATGAGTCCAGACCTGAATCCCATAGAACACCTGTGGAGAGATCTGAAAATAGCAGTTTGGAGAAGGAGGCACCCTTCAAATCTCAGAGACCTGGAGCAGTTGGCCAAGGAAGAATGGTCTAAAATTCCAGTAGAGCACTGTAAGAATCTCATTGATGGATACCGGAAGCTGTTGTTCCCAGTTATTTTGTCGTAAGGTTGTGCTACCAAGTATTAGGCTGAGGGTGCAATACTTTTGTCCAGCCCATTTTTGGAGTTTTGTGTACAATGATGATTAATTTTTTTTTTCTCCATTTCTCTTTTGTGTTTTTCCATTGCAAGCAAAATAAACCAATATATAGCTACCAAAGCATTTGTAATTGCAATCATTTTCTGGGAGAAATTGAGCATTGACTAACTTAATTGCAGGGGTACCAATACTTTTGGCAAGGACTGTATAGGACGCATCGGATAATAAGGCGCACTGTTGGCTTTTGAAAAAAGTGAAGGCTTTCAGGTGCGCCTTATAGTGCGGAAACTACGGTAATCATTTGGACTGTATTTGTAGCCAATTTAGTCATTTTGACAGTCGGCTAATATAGCTAATATAGATACATACAGCATGTGAGGCCTTCATTATAAGGCTTATGTAAGGCTGTCAATTTTTTGCGGCTCTAAACACACGTTTTTTGCTCCAACATGGCTCTTTCAACATTTTGGGTTGCCGACCACTGCTCTAGTGGGACACAAAAACATGTCTGCTTCAGTTCAGATCAGTTAAATTTTAACATTTTATCTCGAAGCACTTGGCATTAATTCTGTTAAATATGTACAATACGCTTTAAAGGAATCATCATCGGCTTCACATTTTTCGCCATCAGTGGCAGTGTTTCAATAACAAACCTGTGGTGCAGGCGCTGACGTGTTTGCGTTCGGGGCTCCGTTCCCACTTTTTGCAGGAATCTGCATTGGCTCCGTTGAAATAAATGGAAAATCCTTGTTCTAGTCTTTCCAACTCGATCTCTTTATAGCTTTTGACTTTGAGACGATTCAGAATCCTGCGGACAAAATTCAACCTCATCAAACCAATCACTGCTTTGTCGAGTTTTAATCAAACGTTCTAAGTCAAGCAATAGTTGAACAAGTTAGCTGTGAAACCCAACCGGCGTCTTCCTGTTCTTCACCTGTTTTTGTGCTGCAGGTCGATTAAATATTCATCGGCGTTGTCATCCACAGCCGGAGTGAGCTTCCTTGCCTTTGACTCCTGTAAGAGCACACACAACGCACAAACACGGCAAGAAAGAAGACATTAGTTGATGACTTTGTTACTATGATTAGGAAGAACCACCGCGATGGTGAAGTGAACTCTTTTCAAAAACAACCTAACTTCTAGTTGAGGATTTAAACCATAACGTATCAGTCGATTCACAGAAGTAGTCCCCGGGTTACGATGGACCCGACTTACGCGATTTCGACTTACGACGCCTACGTCTCGCAATTTTTTATTTTATCAGATTTTTTTTATGTTGACTTTTGTTTTGTGATGCATGCTTTTATTTTCCACACCACAAATGCACACACACACAGACAGCAGAGTGACAGAGACAGCCTGTGCGCACATTTGTTGCTTGTGAAGCATCCAGAGACGACGGCTGTATGTAACCCCTTTTGTACTCCCTATTGTGGACGCTAAATGATGCATGCTAATCATTTGTTATCAGCAGCTACTTGTAAATGTAAATTGAATTGCTGTTATCGAAGATGAGACTGATTTAATTTCATATTAGTTTCAAGTCTTGATGTCATGAGAAGCTGAATAAAGTTAGCAAACCACATGAATGTATGACATGTCATTTTGGAGCTTAGCTCACTGTCTAGCTAGGACTTAGCGCCAACGTCTTGGCGAGGACACTTAAATGACGCAAGGGCGTAGGTTTGGTCTCAACATTGGTAGGGACGATATAACAGCATAACCAGCATGTACACTTTTTGCTGGGGACGGGACATTAATAAGACCAAACAGATTGGGTGAACGGGGGTCAAGGCTAAATTTCTCTCGAATATGAACCCAATCAATTGATAGGCTAAATTATCAATGCAAAATAAATCTGTATTGACTTATACTAACTTTCGTGTGTATTGGTCCAGGTTATACAACAATCGATTCAGTCCTTTGTTTTTAAAAACATTTGGAATTGCAAGTCGCTTTTTTAAAAAACGGAGAGCTATCCAAGAATGGGTCCACTTCTGGGTGACACTGGAGCACCCAACTCCAACTCCAGACTCAAACTAAAGTATTGTATTATGAAAGTGATATAGGAAAAAAAAAAAAGGGGAAAAAAATCGGCGCTATCCAAGAACGGATCTACATCTGAGGCATACTAGACTACCCCAAGACTCGAACCAAAGTACTCTAATGAAATTCTGATGTGTGATTTCATTTCACTGATATTTTTTTTTATGTCAGTTCATGTTCATGTCAGTGTCCCCCTGAAGTGGACACATTCTTGGATAGCACCCCGTTTATCGTAATGCACATAATGCAAACAATGATCCAATGAGGGACGGCTAGCTTGACTTCGTTCTTCCTTATGGAGGCTGGCCTGACCGCAGTAGTTTTGCAGGTTAGCAAGTTCACACAGTGTAATGTTATGCTAACTCTTGATGTAGGTTCGACTTTCAGTGGCAAAATTAGTGGTGTTTCCTCCCACCTCCACACCATTGACGTCTTTTTACATTACTTACTTATTCCTGCTGGCCGAAAAAAAAAAATCTAATATCCCTGCTCTTCGAAGGGGCAGAGGAGGCAGCATGTTTTTGACATGAATCTGTCGGGGCTGTGTGTGAGTGCGTGTGTGTCTATGTGGTGGTGGTGTGTGTGTGTGTGTGTGTGTGTGTGGGGGGGGGGTCATATCATTAGCCAATCAAACATGCATTTGAGGGGAAAAAAATGGACCGGCACATTCACCAAGTGAAAACAGATAAATGTAAGTCTGAACATAATAAAAATAATTCACTTAATAATGGTAGGGTCTATTCTATCCTTACAGCATTATGGGAAGACAAACTTTATTATATAACTGAACTAATTATATAATGCAAATAAGGTTGCTTAAAAGTTGGTGGGGACAATTTGAGCATCCTGAAAAGTTGGTAGTGTTATGTCCCTACTATGCAAACCTACGCCCTTGCAATGACGTATAAAACATGTTTTCGGATAGTTTTTTTTTTTTTTTTTTTTTTTTTTAATACAGGGTGTTTTGAGGTACTTAAAGGGTTAATTCCACCCTACACAGAAATCCAGGTTAAATCCCCTGTGCTGGAACGGAACTCGTTCATAAACCGGGGCCTACCTGTGCACAAATCGCTAACTTTTTCCGTGCTACTGCCGATGAAAAACGTCCAATCAGGTGGCTCTTTTCATTCTTCTGCTGTGAGTTTGTCATTAGTGGACGTCCAATCCATTTGAACTTTTCATTCGTTCACTCGACGCCAGCCCTCCCAAGTCAAATAGATTGGACGTCTTGCGCAGTCAAAGGCAGCCAAACTTAAGTCTTATATTATTCCGATTTTAATATCGTAATACTACAACTTTATCCCCGTAGGCTTTACGATTTTTTCTTTGTATAGCCTTAACACTCCGCCGTAAATGATTTCTCCTGTGAAATATGAGGTCTTGAACAAAAAATAAACTCATACAATTCTCAATTTCTGTCATTTAAATTTCCAGGCATCATCATGCAACATTAGGAGAATAGAAGAAAACCCCAAGACCCTTACTTGTGAATTACTACAGGCTACTGCATCTGTCCGAGAGCAGAAGATGAGCAAAGCAAGAGAAGAGGAAAACAGAATAGAGGTTTAGAGGAAGCAAATGTTATACAAGTGTTGAAATTTCAAGTGTCATGACGTGTCGAGTATAAAAGGAGGCGAGATGAGTCACTAGACCGAACGGACGTGGCCTACCTACCTCGTTTTTATAGTCCATTGTACGGCGGAGGAAAGTGAAAGATGCTGTGTCCACATAACCTCGTGGTGCGTTCGGGTGACCCTCGGAAAAAGCAGCAGCACAGCTCGCCTGACCTTGGATACACCACGAGGGAAGAGCTCAACTTTCACAAAAGCTGCATCCACCGCCTTTTATCCGAAACGGGAACCTGTAGTACGAAGACATGTTGTTAAAATTCAGTATTTCCGAAGTTAAATCCATTTCTTTGCTTGGGTGGAGACAGCCACGATTATTGCATTGCACGGAAACCTTTATCGACGGCCTATGTGATGATCAGTTACGTGTGCTCTTTGTAGAAGTGGATTTAGACTGAAACACAGTACATTTTCATGCTTGGAATCAGACTATTTAAAATAAAGCGCTTTTCGTTGTTAAAACACACCTTGTTGTTTTTGGGTCCATCTTCCTCCAGCGTCGAGCATTCTTCAAATATTTTCTAAAACGCTGCAGGTGGATATGATTATTTTAGCAAAAAACAACACACCAAGGTTCGCTTTCAGCACTTCCGGATTAACAATATTTTTTGCCTAGCAACAGGACACAAATATCCCCTAATTACACGATACTCGATTAAAAATGTGATATTTACGGACTTAACGGAAACTAGCAAGCTAACTGTTCATATTTTCAATAAAAGTAAAACATGGAGACATGTTTTAAACAGCGACGTATATCCGCTATGATAAAAAGAGCTTCAAAATACGTGGACTTTATCTTAAATAGCACAAGTGTTCAGACAGCAAACGAAACGTAGTTAGCGTATGCTAAATTGAAGCGCTAACCGTCTAGCGGTAAGAGAATAAAACCCGAAACCAAATGAATTTTTCATTCAGAATATCGTCAACATTTTCTCCGTGTCCTTATTATTGGAAATACTCACCGTCGTCTTGTTAAAAAATGAAATAGTAAGCAGAAAGCTGCTTTATTTTCCTCTCATGTGTCCACTATGTTGTGATGCATGGTTACCAGGATGTTCCTCAACCAATCAGGAGAGCTGTATGCCCCGAGGACACGCCTCGAATAGAACACACACGCCCACTGCCAACGAGCAAAAGTTGAACACTGTGTTTATTTCTTATAAATCAATACAGTTTATATAAACCAAAGGATAAAATGAGGTCTGAAATAAAACCGCTGTGGATGTAAACTCAGTAGATTAGGTTTTGCTCACTCCTTTTCACCACAATCATTGCACTCACTCATCAACATTTTAGCATTTATTCACTTCTATATCCATTTTCATGTACTAGTGTGCTTTTTGCGCTCATTAATTGACAATTCAGTGAGGGCTAGGATAGAGATGAATTACAGGATGACCCAAGATGTGGTATTTTTCCATTAAGATTTGACTACCTGGCTGCCATTGACAGTGCGACATCCAATCCATAACACTAACTGTGCTATAATTTCAAATTGATTGGTTTGACTTTTTTAAATTAACTAGAGCCACCCAAACGGAAAAAAACAGCATTTTATAAATATTCAAGTCATACATTGTAATATTACGAGAATTGAGAATTTTACGAGTATGAAGTCATAACATCATGAGAAAAAATTGCAGTATTATAACTACAAGTATAAGGTACAACTGAGTAATAGGGCCACACACATAAAAAAATAGGCCTGCAAGAATCAAGTCGTAAAAAGAAAAAAAGTCGTTTCAAAGCAACACGAGGTAAATTTTTAACCTTTATAAAATATTTTTAATTTGTGATATGTTCACTGACAGCCAGTTTATATCTTGAGGGATCTGTATCGCTTTCACCGGCACTAACTTTGAGGAGGGACGGAGGTACCCTGCCAAAAAAAAACAACCTACAAATGTGCTGACTGCTTTACCGCATGCGTTACTTCCCCCTTTCGCTATTAAGATGTAAGTCGATGCGAACGCTTGTGCGCAAATTCTGCAAAGATGGCAGAGCAACAAAGGAAACAAAAAAGTTTTGTCCAAGGAGACAAAAAAAATCATACAGGGGAATACACTACAAAATCAAGCGTTTCTAATTGTCAACATGTCGTGTGCTATTTTATGGCGATATACTGTAGTTGTGCCAAGACATGTGCCAATTACCGGTTTCAAGGTATACCGTGGTATGAAAACGTCAAGGTTTCAAAACCGCCAAAATTTTCAGTCATACCGTCCCTAAGGTATTAGCCATTTTTTATGCATGGAGAAATCCCTCGCTTGCAGGTGTAATGCTCAACCCTCCCCCAACAGTTGTTCAGTTGTGCCACATGATGGCTGGAGGAGCTGAAACTCCTGAACTTTTTCCTCAATTGAAGAAAACGAAATCGCTGGTATGGGAATACGTCGACTACAGGAAAGTTACAGACGGCCGCGGCTTAGAGGAGGGCCAACCAACATGTAAAACGTGTGCGGAGGAATGCTGCCGAGGAGGCAATACCGCCAATATGATTTCACATTAATGCAAAATTAAAGGTTAGATAACATTGTCATGAAGGTTTCCCACCAGCTACGAGTTAACTCCAACACGTGTTTAATGTGTTTAGCGGCGGTAAAACGTGTTCTCTCTGGCAACTGTGTTGAGAAAGTGTATAACGTAAATAATGTACGAGTGATACACACGTGCTTTGTATGGAAAATGATTCAATTATTTTTGTTCTGATGGTAATGATGTTGAGCTGTGGGTTTAGGCTCACCTAAAAGACTGCATTTATTTTTATTTAGAATATTTGGTTACTTTTTTTAAAAATTATTTTAACATTATACCTATGGGTTAGTGGTTGTAGAGCTGTATTTCAATAACATAAATCCGTGATATTTTGGCCTAAGGTTATCATACTGTCAGAATATACTGGCACATGCCTAAAAGAAAACGTTTTGTCCGAGGAGACAAAAATAATACAGAAAAATAATACAGGGGAACACGGTACAAAATCAAATGTTTCTTATTGTCAACATCGTTATATGCTATTTTTTTTTAATGGCGATATACATTAGTTGTGCCACTATTCTGTCATAGGAACAGAAATGTTGTTTAATCCATCTGCAGGCGACTGGGCGATCTGGATTTTACAACATTGTGCGCTGGTCGTCAAACGCAGCCTTTCTTAAGGCAAAACACTACCGCTTTTGTCCACCTGTGTCGCTAAAATCAACCAAAACTGAAAAGGAACCTAGTGATGCATGAAGACAGTTGTAATATTAAAAAAAATCTCGCAACACTACGACTTAAATCTCGCAATATTAACACGTATGACCCAAATAGTAATTATATAATACAACTTTATTCTCTTCGGCCTAGTTTTTAGTGTGTGGCCCTTATATTCCGTCATACTAAACACCCCCGCAGTTCAAATGAACGTCAATCACAGTCAATGGCAGCCAAGCCAATGAGTTCACATTGTAACAAAGAAAAATGTGTGAAAGTAATTATTATGCTGTGATAATCCATTTAAAAAAACATTTTCTGATTCAAGTGCCTGAAAGGAAAAAGCATACTAGTACATGACCGTAAATCTAGATCAAGGCTTTTGAATAAATGCTTTCCATACTTATCTAATCACCTTAGTAACGTCTTTAAATGAAATTAATGCGGTTGACAGACAGCATCGCATTTAAGCCTCAGTTTTGTGCAATATTAGAACCACCAGCAGTCAGCATCGTGAAGTGTGAACAAACTATCAATCCCTGACCAGGTAAACAAAATTCAAATCTTTCCAAAAGCGACAAAAATTGACCACCTTGACCGGAAACGATATTTGGATTTCAAGTAAAAGCCGGCGTCATTGCGTTTCGACACACTTAGCCACTTTATTTTTTTTTGACGGTAGCGCTGCGAAGCTGAAAAAAATGAAAATTGTCGAAGGAATTACGTCTGTAGAAAATGCCCTTAGTTTGCCGAAAGCGGCCAAGGCAATACTAGTGCGCTCAATCCTCCCCGGCGCAAACCGTACGACGGCGTCCGTCCAATCAGACCCTCACATTTTCAAAAAGTAGTTTACGTCGTTTCCCTTTTTAAAATATAGAACAAATCAACAGCGGTGCCTTGAGATACGAGTTGAGTAGGTTCCATGACTTGTAAATGAACTCTTTCCGTGCCATTGATGATGATAGTTTAGATTAAAACTTAAAAAATTTATTTCTAGTAGACGTCCAATCCATTTTGAAGTGGGAGGGTGGCAGCGAATGAACGAACGTTCATTCGCTGCCACCCTCCCACTTCAAAATGGAGTGGACGTCTAGTGTTGCCAATTGCAGCTAAACTATAACTACGTCCATCGCTAACATCTACTGCACTGCAACAGTTCAACTTGACTGGACGCCTATCGCCGTCAAAGGCAACCAATGAGTTACAAATAGTCCTTTCCCATTGAAATGAATGGAAATGTAAAGAATTTCAGTTCGTCAGTGTGCCGCTAAAATCAGTCGCTCTTTGGAAGATGAAGTTATTTGTATCTCAAGGCACTCCTGTAATATGTAAAACAGGAATGGGATAAATGTAATAGCTTTGAGTTTTTGAACAAAATATATTTTGCTGTAGCGTGGTGGGTAGGTGCAAGTCAAAATAACTACAAAAAAACACTCACACGCGAGGGAGTAGAGCAATAACTTAAATAGAAGTGCTTAAAATGTCATCAGAGCCCTTTCAAAAACCTTAAACTGCAAAGCAGGAATCCCATGAGCCGTACGATAACACTAGAGTTCATCCGACCGGACTATTATTGGCCCCCCCACGTCTGTGATTGGCGTCCGTCGTCCATTTGAGAGTGCTCGGCTTGGACGGGCGGCAGACCGCCTTCTTCCCGTTTCCGGCGCTCCAATTCCCACTCGACGAATGTGTCGAAAAGACTCGGCCAGGCTTCGTCCTCGCTGTAGTTGCTGAGGTCGGGCCCGATGGCCTGCGTGAAGTTGAGGAACATGTTCCAGGTGTCCCTGGAGATGCCGCGGATGCCCGGCGGGTTCTCTGCCAGGAAGTCCAGCCAGTGCTCCAGAATGGAAGGCATGTCCTGGGTGAAGACCAGGCGCCAGAGCGCGATGGCGATGTCCCGCTGAAGCGAGCGCTGGCCCTCGTCGGCGTCCAGGCCGAACTGGAAAGTGAAGCGGTACAGGTCCTTGAAGCTCTCCTCGCCCTGGGCTTCCAGAAGCATGCAGGGGAAGCGGGAGCAGATGCCTTCAAGGCTGTCCGCCTGGATGGCCTTGCAGCCCTCAACAAACTCCTTCCTGGGGACGCCAAACGTACAACAGTAAAAAAACGGACAGTGTTGTTATTGTCAACAATGGCGATAAATATTTCATCGAGGAACAATTTTTTCATGACGATGATGAACTAAAAACTTGGCTTTGGAGACTGTAATAGACTTCATAATGTATTGACATGACACATTCCCCATTCACTGCGTCACGCCTTCCCGAAGGTTGAAAAAGTACGAAAGCTATACTGCATACGAACAGAAAGGATTGTTCAAGGATTCAAGGTATATTTCCCGTACCATGCATGCATTTTGAAATGTTGTAAAGAAAAATCAACGGGAGAAATTAACTGCTATAGCAATGGCATTATAATTCACAATATTTACGTAAAATAAATGCTACCTACACTTATTTTTTTTGCTTTTGACCAAGAATCGAGACGGTTTCACGTCCATATCAATTAAGAATTCAGGGATTTAAGCATTTATTCACAAGAATTTTCAACGGAAAAAGCTCTTTCTTTACATATGACAGCCACATATTTCCTCACTGACTAGCCTCATAGTTCGCAATATTTACATAAAATAGATGCTACCTGCATGTTTTTTTTGTGTGCTTTTAACCAAGAATTGAGACTGTTTTACGTCCATATCTATGATGAATTCAGGGATTTAAGCATTTATTCACAAGAATCTTCAACGGATAAAGCTTTGTTTACATATGGCGGCCGTTAATTTCCCTACTGTCTAGCCTTATAGTTCGCAAAATTTACGTAAAATAAATGCTAACTGCACGCTTTTTTGTTGTTGTTGCTTTTAACCAAGAATCGCGGCTGCTTTACATCCATATCTATAAAGACTGCAGGGATTTAAGCACTTAGTCACAAGAATTTTCACCGGAAAAGCTCTGTTTACATATGGTGGCCGCCAAATTGACTGACAGACGAGCATCGTGCTTCGACATATTTACGTAAAATAAATGCTAACTGCACGTTTTTTTTTTTGTTTTAACCAAGAATCGCAACTGTTTTACGTCCATATCTATAAAGAATTCAGGGATTTAAGCATTAATTCAAAAGAATTTTCAACGGAAAAAGGTCTGTTTACATATGGCGGCCGCTAATTTCCTTACTGACTAGCCTCATTGTTCACAATATTTGCGTAAAATAAATGCTACCTGCATAGTTTTTTTTTTGCTTTTAACCAAGAATCGAGACTGTTTTATGTCCATATCGAAAGAATTCAGGGAGTTAAGCATTTACAGTGGATCACAAAAGTGAGTACACCCTTCGAATTTCTGCAGATATTCAAGTACTGTATATCTTTTCATGGGACAACAGTGACAAAATGACACTTTGAAGTTTGACACAATGAAAAGTAGTCTGTGTGTGCTTATATAATAGAGTTAATTTATTTTCCCCTCAAAATAACTCAAAATATAGCCAAGAAATTTGAGCTGCTATCGTTTTTAACTCAAGTAATCATTAGAAAAAAGCTTCGAACTGCTTCGAGTATTTGTCTAATTACAGTGGTGTCGTAATGGTTTGTTTTGAAAACTTTTGCATTTAGTTGTAATGATTTGGGTGGATACACTGCCCTCTAGTTACGATAGTGAATATGACTTAACTAATTTAACATGGCTGAATCCAGCTGCTCCCTGTAAAGATCAACATAAGTTAAGCTTTTGTTCGCACTAATGTTTTTTTTATGCATTCGTAATTTAGTTTATAGGTATATTTAGCTATTCTTTGTGGCGATTTGTTAAGAGCATTGTAAAAAAAAAGTTAGCATTTTATAGCATTTAAGCTAGCGGACTTTTGTTATGCAAGTTAGCTAATTTTTCTTTTGTCGTACTTAGTTCGTCATTATTTATATATTCATTTTGTTTTCATAGCATTTGACAATAAGCTCAGGTATTTTATTTTTTTTAAATGGAAGTGAAATCCTTAGCAAGCCTTTGTTTTACATCTCCTAAAATTGATTCTACATTAAATGTTCCTAATCCGATTACTTGATTATTCAAACTAACTAGCTGATAGATTGACTACTAAAATAATTGACAGCGGCAGCCTTTCATTTATATTGAGATTAATTTCGAGTGATGACATCAATTGCACCCCTTCCGTCTCCGCTGAAGGAGAGTATCAACTCTTAATAATAGAGCGTTGTCCCAACACCTAGCGCAAACGTAACACAAACGAATGGCACCTCTACGGGTCCATTTTGCACTAAATAGAGGGCTTGAGATATTAATTTCGAGGGATGACGTGACTCCAAGCCCACCATTTACTGCAAAATGGACCCAAAGGGATGCCATTTGTTTGTGCTACGTTTGTGCTAGCTGTTGGGAAACCCCTCTGTTATTGAGGGAGTTCGTACACTCTGTCAGCAGGAGTTGGGGAAAAGCTGCGAGTGATGTCATCACTGGAAATGAATATCTCAATATCTATAAAACGATAGAAGCACAAACAAATTTTTTACGACACAAACGAGCACGAACGTAGCATAAACGAATAGCACCGTTTCAATTTTGCAATAAATTGGGGGGCTGCGTGACGTCATCACTCGGAATTAATATCTCAAAAACAATAGCAGCACAAACGAAGCATAAAAGTGACACAATTTTTAGCCATTTTTAATCAGAATGGAGGGGGCTGGTTGACTTCAGGTTGACCTATAAAAGAACTTTATCTTAAAAAAGACAGCAGCACAAATGAAAGTTTTTACTTCACAAACGATTGACATTTTTGTATACATTTGCGTCTGATGGGAGGGAGCCCATCTTCACAGAGGTCATTTTCTGTCATACGTTCACAATGCTTGACATTTTTATATTGTACATTGAGTACATCATCTTGCATCGTAGCAGTGTTTGGGTCGTACATCACTTTTGTGAGATTTGCTGCGCCTCTCACTCTCCTCACCCGAGTTTAGGATGTGTTTCAAGCTAGGCTGTACTCCATCATTTGGAACACACGTTAAGATAGGGGTGGGAACCTCTTGGTGCCTCACGAAACGATACGATTTGCGATGCAAAGGTTACGATAACGATAATCTCACGATATGGCGATACAACGATTATTGATACATTGGTTAGGAAATCATTCTAGGATATTCTACAAAACAACTACCGGTAATAAACCAAAAAAAAAAAAAAAACAAGCTATCTTCATCCTTCTGCTGTGAGTTCATCACTAGTGTATGTCCAATCCATTTGAGCTGGGAGGGTGACAGCGAATTAACTCTCCCTCTTCAAACGGGCCCCTCCCACTTCCCTAACCAATGCCAGGCAACGAGGTCATTTTTGGCCATTGCAGGTAATTATCTGTTGATTTTCAGTCACTTCCGGTTGATTTTGGGGCATTTTATGAGTCACTTCCTGTTGATTTTGGGTTACAGAACAGGATGTGACCCGGGAATGAATAGGCAGTGGCTCAAACTCAACAGGAAATGACCTATACATGTCTTAAAATGAATAGAAATTGACCTGTAAATACGCCAAAAATCGAAAATTTTCACTGTTTTGGTTTTGAATGCTTTGCGAATTGCTTTGGTAGCAACTTGTTGGTTCATTATTTTATCTTGATAAATTGATAATTTTTAAAAAACGGTATCTTGATTCTTGGCATGAGCGTATCGATAACCTTTTGGGATGCAAAGTATCACGATTTATCACCATTTCGATATTTTGTCACACCCCTACGATATGTTTTCTTACCTTGGCAAGAGAGAATATGCAATGTTGCTTTTTGCCTTGAAAGGTCTGCGCTGAGTGATCATCACACACTTAATATAACTCATCGCGTTAGCATAGCATTTGCGTTAGCATTAGCATCAGCTTTAGCGTGACGAGCGTCCTCTTAAACGCTAGTCTATATATTGTTTTTTTTTTTTTTTTACATATATGTTAAGGGGTAATTTTTCTTTCATATTTTATACATTAATTTTTTAATAAGTAAAAAAATGAAAACGGCATTCTTTTTAGTAAATAGTCTTTTTAATTTTCAAAAAATGTTTTAAAAAATGTATACAATGTATACAAATGTGTTTTGTTTCCACTCATCAAAACGTAGACTTTTAAAAAGTACCATAATTTTCGCACTATAAGGCGCACCTGACTATAAGCCGCCACCCACCAAATTTGGCACGAAAACTGCATTTTTTCATAGATAGGCCGCAAGTGCGCACTGGACTATAAGCCGCAGATGTCCTCAGTGTATTATGGGATATTTACACCAAAAGATATTAACCAGTAACACTATTTGACAGCGGCATTATATGACTGTCGTAAGACCAAATGAACCACCATGAAGCTTTGAACCAATTGGCTGCAAAGCTTAATTGCTTCAAGACGCTTCATATGGCCATCACTGCTCCCTTGGGGTAGACAGGCAACCTCTGCTGCCATCTGCTGTCAACACTGTTGTTGTGCAACATGCCTCCTAGCATGTGCTGCAGCGCTATAGATGTAAATAACAATCAAAATTCACGTTCTGTGGTAATTATTTTTTCAGTTACTGTTCCGCTTGTATCATTAAATGCTAGTTATAGTATTTGGTAACACTTTATTTGACAGTGATGCCATATGACTGTCATTAGACAATCATAATTATGACATTAAACTGTCATGAGCATTAATGAGTGCTTATAATAGACGTCATTTAGTGTTATCCGGCAAATCATTTCACTTTTGAATGGATGTAAAAGATCCAAGCTGGACATAAATGGGGTTAGTGACATAATTTGCTGGATGACACTTAATGACACAAGCATTCAGCAATGTCCATGATAGTGTCATGTCATAATTATGACGGTCCTATGACAGTCTCATGACGCCACTGTCAAATGAAGTGTTACCTATTAACCCAAATAAATCAACAAATAAGCCGCACTGGACTATAAGCTGCATGATTTAAAATGAAGGAAAAAAGTAGCGGCTTATAGTCCGAAAATTACGGTAGTTTTTCCTTCTAGTCCAAATGGATTGGACATTTAGTGCCGTCAATGGCATGTACAGCATTGTAAATTAGAAAACCATGGTCCATGACTGACTTTTGAAATGAATTGGATGTCCTACTGCTGTGAATTCAATTTAGTTTATAACATGCAGACATCCAATTCATTGGAACTGCAATGGGTACAAACAAATGAACAAATGTTCATTTGCTGCCAGCCCTCCTACATCAAATGGATTTGTGTTGTAGCGCCTTCAATGGCAAATAATGAGTTTAAAAAAAAAAAGTTAAGTTTTAAAACAGTGAGGGGAGTCAGTGACTCAAGCGGAAGCCTATTCTATTCAGCTTTGGCAGCGCAGGATGCATTTCCTGTTTTGGAGTTACGGTAAAAGAAAAAAAGTCACCTGGTAAACTTGCACATGGTGGCGGCCTGGAACTTCCACGCGAGCACCAGAACGCGGAACTCAGCCGGGTCCACGCACAGGTCGTTGCAGAACCGCTCCATGCCTTCCTCCAGGATGGCGTCCTCCCGCTCGTCCTTGTAGCAGGAGAAAAGCTCCTCGATGAGTTCGAGCGACAGCCCGTCGGCGTCCGGGCGCTCCTCCCGGCACGGCTCTCCTCCCATCACGGCCGAGATGACGGGCGTCTCGGCGGAAACCTCGGGGGCCTTGGTGCCGTTGGACAGCTCGGTGACGGGTTTGCCGCACGGGGCGCCCGCTTCGTCCTTGTGGCCAGCGGCCGAGCAGCCGCTTTTCTTGTGGGACTTAGAGCCGCTGTCCTTGTCGCCGCTCTTGCTGCCCAGCGAGGAAGTCGGGTTCTTGCACTTGGTGACGCACTGGCCCATGTCGTCCTCCCGGCACGCCCGTCCCTCAATCCGCCTCCCTTCAATCGCCGTCCGAACCACCGAGGCGCCTCTGCTCTGGCCCTGCCGGATGGCTCAACATTCCCTCAATCCTTCAAAGATCGATACAATTAGGACAACAGATAAAAAAAAAAAAAAAAAAACTGCCCCTAAAAAACAAGTTCTGATGAATACAGAAAATCTATACATTCACTACATCGTATGCGCCACAATGAATTTTGTTGTTGCTTTAATGATGAACTGTTTTTAAACTGAGCACACAGTAACTTTGGCATATTAACACTTAAAACACCGAATTGAAGAAAACACATTGACGACATTCCTACAGTTAAAATGGCTTTTATTTTATTTAATTTCATTGGTTGCCGATGACGGCAATCGACGTACTATCTATCTGGACCTAGATGGAAAAAACTAATTCTACTTTTTTGGGGAGATCAAAACTTTTTTTGCTCAAGACATTAAATGATGAAAATGTCTGAGTATCTTATTGGTTAGTTCCCTGATTGTTTTTTTTTTTAATTGAAAAAAAATATTTATTTTTTTAAATTACAATTTTATTATTGTCGATTTAAAAAAATATTTGGCAGCTTTTTAGTGGGAAATATGAATAACTGGAAGATTTTGTAGTAGGAAAAAAAAGATCTTTAGTTTATAAAAAATCCACTTTTCGGGTAATTTTTTGTCAACAAAACATTTTGTTTAAAATAAAAGATGCTTAAACATTTTTTAAGTCAATCTAAAAGAAATCTTGACGTTTTTTCAATAAAAAACAACTTTTGTTTACATTTATTGTGCCTTTTTTGTCCAAAAAATATAAATCCCATTTTTTGAGTAAATATAAATCTTGACTATCACCATCAATAGCAGGTAAAAGTTGTAAAGACCATAATCCACGATGGACTGTTAGTGATTGAATGCCTCCATTGTTACCAGACCTCACATTCAAAATAAAACAGACGTCAACAGCACCTAAGCATGATCTTTCAATGACAGCCATCAGCCAGTGAAAATTGATTTTTCACTGTTCAAGGCAGTGAATGAATTTAAAGTGCTCCACGGATAGAAACACTTGTAGTTCTTAAAAGATTAACGTTATTATGAGTTAAAATAATCTCATTTTGAAACCCATCGGGATGTTTTCATTTTTATACAATTTCTAAAATTAGTTAAACTAGTAGGTCGCCATTGTTGTTGACATCGCAGGGCGTTGATGTCAAACGGTTACGCTGCCGGGCTTCCAGAGTATGACTCTAGCGACATAAATATGTCATCTATTCAACCCTTTATATTTGAGCCTGGGAGGAACATTAATGAGCAAGGACAGCACTGTCGATATTTCACAAAACGAGCAGCAAAAGCAAAATGAACAGGGAAGACTGGATGAAATAAGAGTAGGGAAAAAAAAAAAAAAACGTGTTTTGCCAAAATGTGCTACACTAGTGAAACGTCTTACAAGAGGCAAATTTGACACCCAAAGTACTACTGTGCGCATTCAGCTTGTTTTGTTTAGATGCATACAGACAGAAGATGCTAAAGATGCCTTAAGAAAATACTTACACAGTAATATCAAATAAGGGTGATTTAAACATGCTACGTGACTAATGTGGTCAACAGATCAACAATCTGCTTTCAAGCTACCACAAGAAAACACAATGCTTAAAGGTATGAGAGGGAAACACATGCAAAGACTATTTTGAGGCAATGAAAAGGGAATAAAAGACCTTAAAAAAAAAACACAAATAGTAAGTACTCGCTTTGAACTGCCACGTAGAGGGAATTGCAGTAACCCAGTGGTATTCGTCGAGTGACAGTGACAATCTACGTCCTAACCCCGAGCGTCCATAAAACATGACGCCCTCCGTAGGTCAAGACATGTACTAAATATTTTAGATTTTTTAATCAAACACAATATTTTATGTGTTTCTAATAACATATTAAAAGAGAACAATTTGGGCTCATTAGATCCTACAAGTCTAAGTCCGAGGTTGCCTTTAAAAAAAAAAATCTATGTACATAGGCTTCTTGATCCATTGCAAAAGTGTATGCGTAAAAAAAAAAAAAAAAAAAAAAGTACAGTTACCTGTGCCAAATATACCACAAACCAGGTCTTGTACTGCCAGCAGTCAAACCCTAAAACATAACCAGAAAAACGGCACTTGAATGAAGTATGTGTCAGTGTACCATCATCCTTCTGCTTTGAATTTCAATTAATTTACATTATTATATGAACTCAATTCTACTTACAGACTAACCCTTGCATTGCACTTGCAATAAATCACTTCTCCATCACCATGACATCTGCAGTGCTGAAGAGAAACAAAAACTTGAAGTTGATACGCACATTTAACCAGTTTTTTCTTTCTTATATCCTGCGAGGCCACACTTAATAGTATCATTGTGCTCAGCACTGAGCCAACGATGATACACTTGCATTGCTCTGGGCATGTACAGACATCTCGCCCCGAGTTCACTGATCCCAACCCCACCCAGCACATTTTAAGGCTAATTAGAGCATTTCACGTTTTATTATCATTCGCAAACCGCATGATCGACAAATAACAGGCGTCTCTTTCATGGAAACGTGCTATCCTGAGGCTAATTCAGTTTTATTTAGCGAGCATTTTAAAAACAATCTTCAACCACCAATATTCCTCAATCGTCGAGTAGTGCTAACTTTATTAGTTGGAAGTTGTTGTTTTTCCTGATAATCTAAGTGAAGTCATAGAAGATTTGATTCCTCCCCTGTTTAAAAAAAAATATATATATATATCACAATAACAACAAAAGAGAACGCTCGAAACAGTTTTAAAAAATGAAATGATTTACTTTGCTTTTTGTTCAACAAGGGCAAAATTTCTGTCCTCAGTAGAATATTTTTCTCTCCCCCATTAGTGCGGCCAGCCCCCATATGCAAAGCAATGACTACACAAAGAAACAAACTGTCAGGGAATAATCTTTAACTGGAGTTTTTGGCAATAAAAAACACCACCAAAAACACAAATTATTTATTTTTCTTTCACACTAAAAAAAAAAAAAAAAAAAAAAAATCGATTTAACTTTTAAAATCTATTTATCGCCAAGGCCTATGTATATGAATTGATAATTTTGACTGAACGAATTGGACGTCTAGCACGGTCAATGGCAACCAAAGAGTTAAACTCCTTATTTCTAGATTTTTGAAATCCAACTTTTTCAAAAACAAAAAACAAAATGCAATTTCCCTATTATATCTCCTGTTTATACACGGAATAATTTGATATTAATTATCCAAACGAAAATGTCCATTTCTTTTGTAATTTTTAGCTTAGTTGGCGTTGTTGGTCCGGAAATGCCCCGTTCAAGAAAGTGGGAGTTTAAATTCAGTCAAACACAGAAAAACAATTGCACCACTTTATGCTAATAATTCATGCGACAGTCAAAATGTAATAAGTTATTTAACAGTAATTTGTCAAGGCCCGAACGATGTCGCCATCGCTAACTAGCACCAGCTTCCCTGACTAAAACTTAGCTTTCAGCTAAGCTTATTCTCTCGATTAAGAATCTCAAACTCACCTTTTTTCCAACTTCCTTCGTTCAAACATCCGATATGGAGTACAACCGTGATAAAAAGTTAAAAAATTACAAGTTGGCCGACACGACCAGAAATGAACTCTTGAAAAACTCGCCGCACATTAGCTCGCCGAGCTAACGAGTAGCTAAAAAAAAACTTGTAAAAATGTAACAGCGGTGACAGCAAAAAAAGAACGCAATTGAGCGGCTAACATTTAAAAGGCGTCATTGTACTGTCATGTAAAATATACTCGGCACGTCGAAGCCAGTTGAGAAGCAAAAGAGAAATAAAACGGGAGTAGGCGATTTCTTTGTGCTTCCCCCTTTTGGAGGAGCCTCTTTACGGGCATTTCAATGCATCACTTCCTCCCTGTTCCGAGCGGCCAAAACAGCTGATCTTCAGCCCAGCGCCACTGACGATTATCCTTTAATTCTGTGAAACGACAGCGAACGTAAATATGGCATTACAGATGTAATACAAAAAATAAATAAAAAACGACTGAACGACATGTCCCGTCGGTGGTACGTTCAAGAGCTCCTTAAGAGATTAATGTTGCGCGGGGCGAGCCATCGAAATTATTTTCAAAAAAATAAATCGTTGAATAAAAAAACACGAGTATATATTCATCAAAATGTTTAATAGTAATTTATTTACGAAGACATAGTCGTAAAGTCGCGCTTTTTAATATTTTTTTAATATAAAATTTAAAGGGAGGTGACGATGACGTCATTAACATGCGACAAGTATTTCAGCTTCCAGACTCAGGCAGCTTCACCTTACAAGGAGCACTCAAAATCACTATTAAAAGGTAATATATTGACTTATCTATGTTAAATATTAATTAAAAAACGTACTAAAGTAATTTCACATGCCTTCTGTAAGGAAAGGCGCGAATAGGCTCAGTTGAAGAAGGATGCATAATGGAATTTTTCGTGTCGTAGTCATCATAAACCTACTGCACAGTTATGCGACAGCGGATTTAACTTAGACAAAAAAAAACATGACAAATCTAATTTCAAAACTAAATCGAAACTAATGAAAAGCATGTAAACTGTTTCACAACTGTCATTGACATAAGCACCTGAAGTTGATAGAAACGACGTTTTAGTGACATCTAGGGTAAAATGACGGAATTGCGGGGTTGAATCAACTGTAAAAATATTTAAAAATTTTAATTGAATTGTCTTTGGCAAAGGTGCAATAGTGATATTCCTTGTCATTATATTAGGTGTTCAAACCTTAATTGGATAGACAAACAAAGATGCAAAATTCATAGTGAATACATTTTTTTTTTTTTTACCAATTTAATGAATTTGTGACATGACCGTTTGCTCCAATTTTGAATCTAGATGACAGCCTCCACACAAAGGACAGTGTTGTCGCTCTACATGCGAGTGTTTCGCATCGCACGAACCTGGCAAGCGCAAAGTGGAGTGGCGAGTGACACACTAACTGAGAGGAAGTATATACTTCAGGAGGCCCGAACATTGTTCAGACAGAACCAACAGGTGGGGACGCCACGTGTAGTAAATATGGGTGGGAACCTCTGGGTACCTCACGATACGATACGATTTGTGATACAAGGCTCACAATAAAGATGATCGCACAATATGGCGATACAACAATAGCATACCGCATGTAACGCGTCACCTTTGCTCATTAATATTCAAGACGTTAGCAACTGTTGCTACGGGGGTCAAACTCGTTAATCCATTGTTCATATTTTTCCCTCTGAGTTTTTGGCTTCAGGAAACGTATAAAGAAAACATCCTTCATATGTGGACGGTCGTAGTGTCTAGAGTCATTTCTACAGGTTCCATAGCAGCAGTGTTTAATCATCGTGTTCTTTTTTGAAAGATTACCGGCAGAAAACAAGCAGTACTAGCATGGGGTGTATGTGAGCACGCTTCTATGTTGACCCCCTTCCGGTTTACGATGGTGACGTCACGCAGCCTTGCGGTCTAAAAATAGCATTCGTGCGGTACTCTATTATCACTACATCGGTCTGGAAATCGTTCTAGGATATTCTACAAAACAACTAATAAACATAAAAACAAGATATTTTCAACCTTCTGCTGTGAACTGGAATAAGTTTATCACTAGTAGATGTCCAATCTGTGAAGTGGGAGGGATGGCAGCGCTGCCATCCTTCCCACTTCAAACAGATTTAAATGTTTATGCTGCCATCCCTCCCACTTTAAACAGGTTAAACCTTTATGGCCTTCAATGGCAGATAACGCCAGTCAATAAGTTTTGGGGCATTTCACGACATTTTCTGTTGATTTTCGTTCACGTCCTTTTCCTTTGGGGCATTTACGCAAGGACGTAGGTTTGGTCTTAATATTGGTAGGGACGATATAACAGCATAACCTGCATGTACACTTTTTGCTGGGGACGGGACATTAATAAGACCAAACATATTTGGTGAATGGTGGTCAGGGCTACATTTCTCACCAGTATGAACCTAATTAATTGATAGGCTAAATGATTAATGCATAATAAATCTGTATTGACCTATACTAACGTTCACACTGCAAATTTCTAAAGTTTTAATCTGATAATTTTTGTTAAATCTACTCAAATAATTTTCTCCATCATTTTTTTGAGTGTTAAAGGCTAGTTAAAAGATGAATGTGTCAGATTCTTCCACTTTAAGTGAATATTACTATTTGTTTGTATTGAGCCCATACATCTAAAAGTCATTTTTCACATAAATCAAGAAAAAAATGGTTTCAAATAATGTTTTGAACAATATTCTTTAATTAAGAACATTTCTGAATAACAAGTTTTACTTATAAGATTAAATATACAACTTTTTTCTTAAAATAAGTCTGTTGAGCTTATTTTCAGCTAGCTGTTTTTCTTATTTCAAGAAATCTCAGTGAGTAAAATCGACTTGAAGCACTGTAGCAGTATCAGAATTAGTGAAGTGTTCCCCACCTCCACAACATTCATGTCTTTTTACATTACTTACAGAGGCTGCTGCTGGCGGAAATAAACTTCTAATATCCCTAGTCTTTGAAGGGGACGGGGGAGGCGGCATGTTGTATTTTTTTCGGGCTGTGAATGGGTGTGTGTGTGGGGGGGTTCGGGGGTTCAAGTCATCAGCCAATCAAATGTGCGTTTGAGGGGAAAAAATGGACTGGCACATTCAGCGAGTGAAAAGGGGTCAGTGTAAGTCTGAACATAATGAAAGTACTGTAATTCACTTAATAATGGTAGGATCAATTCTATCCTGACAACATATAGGAAGACAATCTAAATGACCTATATAACTGAAATCATAATTTGAACATCCTAAAAAGTTGGTAGTGGTATGTCCCAACGTCCCGATGCAAACCTACGCCCTTGCATTTACGCACGTCCTGTTGATTTGGGGTCTTTACAGATCACTTCCGGTTGATTTTGAAGATTTAGGTAGCAACCTGTTGGTTCCTTTTTTGGTAAAGAGTGTCAACTCATTAAAACGATATATCGAATCTTGGTGGGAGAATATCGATAAACTTTTGGGCTACGAAGTATTGTGATACATCCCATCTTGGATATATTGTCACACCCCTAATAGTGACATCCGGTGCAAGAGTTATCCTGAATTTTTTTGTGTGTGCTAATTTTGCAGATGACTGATTCAGAATCAATAAAGAAATGTATTGAAGAATGTGAAGCACGGATAGAAATTGGTAATACTCTGTACTCTTCTTCTTTCGTGTAACTGTATTGTACCGCTGCCTAATGGCTGAGGTATGTGGACTAGATGGAGCAGTGCAATGTTCATTGTAATGAAGCAAAAAATGTGAGGAAAACAATAACAGTATAATGTTGTTTTGATGTTGTCTCCTAGGGCTACATTACAGAATCCCATATCCTAGGGCTGTAAGTCCAATCCGTTTTCCTTCCTGCCCCAGAGTACAAAGCTGAAAACGTGACCGATTGTGTGTTCTTTCCTTCCTGTAGACGTACCTGCCGCCACTTGGGCTGGCCACTCAGAAAGGGAGGAAGCTGCGAGCGCAGCAGCGCTTGAGGAAGCAGGCCAAGCCAATTTATTTGGAGTCACACGAGGAGACCTGACGAGCCGAATTGGAATGGAGAACTGAACTCGATAGGGTGCAAGCGTTATTTATCATTAAGATGCTTACATGTACTTTGTTATTATCTTAACACTCTTTAGCATGCCGTGCCATATTGAGAACTATTGTTTTATTTGCCAAGATGAAGACTGACTAACTCCTTCAGTGCCATTGACGATGATAGACGTCCAATCTTGGGGCTTTTTTCCATCCTTCTGGTGTGAATTTGAATGAGTTGTCACTAGTAGAAGTCCATCCAATGAGAGTGTCTAGCGGCGTCAATGGCAGCTAAAATATTACTATGTCCATCGCGAACGTGTACAGCACTGTAAGAGACCACGGTCTGTGACGGACTGTTACTCCCAATTCAAATGGATTGGACGTCTTTCTGTCAATGTCAGCCGATGAGTAAAGGACAAAGTGGTTTTTGTAAATACACAAATTGCAAATTTCTTGTATATTTTGTTTTAACATTAAATGTCACAGGAAATCCTATGCTTGTGTTCACCTTTCTTTTTTGTGACTATATTCTAGGCAGAGGTGGGTAGTAACGCGTTACATGTACTCCGTTGCATTTACTTGAGTAACTTTTTGAGAAAAATGTACTACTAAGAGTAGTTTTAGTAAGCCATACTTTTACTTGAGTACGCCACTACTTTGGGCTACACGAGTCTTCTTTTTTTTTTTTTTGCTAGCGATGCCAAGAGTGGCCCAACTAATTTCACCAATGAGACATCGCAACAATAATCACATGACTCCATTACACCAATCAGATGCAAGCTTGCCATTCTATGCTCACGCCAGCCTGTTCAATCGTGGTGTTTTTAAAGCATCGTAAAAAAATAAGTATTTGACATAGAGCCAGTGGTGTTACCAGAATGCCAGGTGTGGGTGGGCATTAGTCTTACCTGGGGGGGCAAAAAAAAAAAAAAAAAAAAAAAAAAAGCTACAATGCTCAAGTAGATCAAAATCCAGCGATCCAGCTTAGGGCTAGTGCACCTTAAAGCATGTTTTGTTTTTCCCTTGAGGTAACTTGTTGTGATTTGGTCTAAACAAATAAACGTTGATTTTATTTTATTTGACTTAGAACACAAAAAAACTGAACAGTATGGCCATGCAGGTGACATTTTTTTTTAGGTAACCTATTGTGGTTCCTCGGTTTTATTATTATTATAGTTATTCTTTCTTTCGGAGCCCCTTTGAGCTCAATTTGACCCCCTTAGAATGCTTCAAAATGCACCAAAATCGGCAGGGAGGTCAAGACAGGCGCAATCTTTGATACCGTGTAAGGACAAATTCCAAATACACTATGTAGTGCCCCCTAGCAGTCATTCTTTCTCTCGCCGACGCTTTGAGCCCTACTTTGACCCCCTCAGAATGCTTCAAAACTCACCAAACTCAACAGCCAGGTGAACTCTGGTGAAAACTTTGATAAAATGTAAAAATAAATAAATCAAAATATGCGTTAATGTGTGTAGCGCCCCCTAGGAACAAAACCAACATTTCATTTTTTTTTTTAAAGGTGAAAGAAGAGGTAACAACGCAAAGGTTAAAACTTTACACATCAGTACTATATGAATGGGATACCATACGCGGTGCCCAGACTGCCGTTAGTACTACATCCAGTTTTCTTTGGGTGGGCATAGAGCGCTGTCCTCAGCGTAACTCGAAAGCGCGAATTTAAACCTCTCCCAGTTTTTATTTGGCACCGATTGACCATGGAAAACTGGAGATATGATCCTTTTAATTTCAAAATAGTGACTATGAGGGAACTACAGTATTCATTATTCAAACTAGGAACTATTTTCTCCAATAGAGGGCACCCATGCTCTTTGGACAAATAATGTTTCAATTCTGTCTTTTTTATTCATTTTTCCTCGCCTGATTTTTAAAAACATTTTTATTTCTTTAGCTTAATGTGGTTATGTAATGGGTTAATGTACAGTATCAATATAACACAAGTTCATATCGATAAGTTTGTGCTGAGGGATAAAAAAAATCCCATTGTTTAAAAAAAAAAAAATCAAATATTGTCAGCAGTTACTCACAATGTTACTCATTAAGTGAGTATTCGTTTCACTGGAAACCTTTTACTTGAGTACATTTTTTTGGATGTGTACTTTTACTTGAGTAATATAAATTGTAAAAGTAATTGTAAGTAATGTAAAATTTTTGGCTACTCTAACCACCTCTTAATTTCTAGGGCACAAGCTTCAAAATCGGGGCCCATCATTTTGTGTGGCACCATGAAAGTCAATCATGTACATCGACTTGATGTCTCTTAGTAAAATAAAATTTTAATCGCATTTCTGCAGTCCTCGATGACCGATTGAGGACTGCAGGAATCTGATATCTGCTTTTTTTTTTTTTTTTTTTACTTTTTAAGAAATACAAACTTTTTGAAATGTGAAAAAAATTACTATTTTTTCCATGAAAAGTATTTTTTTTATATTCACTGTTCTTCTATTCTGAAAACTGAATGAAAATAGTAATAAAATATAGACTATCTACTCTGTTTTTAATGACAAAAAAAATGAAAGAACATGTAATTAGAAAAACCATGAAAAAAATAAAATATATTTGCTATTAAAGTCCTTCCATAAGGATTTGAACAATTTTAAGGTCAACAATGAATCTAAAACTATTAATCAACTAACAACAAAATAGATAATAAGCTAATATGTTAACTGTCGAATCATCCATTAGTTGATAAATTGCTTCAACGTGACCCGTTAAAGATGTTTGAAACCCTATTTTGCAATGATAAATTCGCATTCAGCCACTAGGTGTCGCAATTAGTTTACTTTTTGAAAACGCCAAAACACTTTTCAATGAGTCAGTCCTGTTTGATGGGATTTCCAATATACACATGCCAATAATAAATGATATTTATTAGTTTTTCATACTGTATTTTTTTATCCAAGCACTAATTCAACTTGCTGAAAATGTTACGTCATTAAAATTATCATTAATGTGACCCATTTTTACAACCCATAACTCGGTCATAGTAAGAAAAAAAAGTATATACTGTATTTAAGAATTCACCTGGCAGTATGACACCCATGAGGAAATGATGAACGCACCCCTAGATAGAGGAGAGTGATCCATCACTTTGGGTGCATTATTTAAGGGATTCAAAGAAAGATCCGGAGGGAAATATGGTGGATGAAGAGTGATTAAAAGAAAAAAAAAAAAAGGCTACGACAGTAAATGGGATAAGGTAATTAGAGGTTTGTAAATAGTCGATCCGTCTCCTCATCTTTCCCGGTCAAGGATTTCCATGCAGATCACATTCTTAGTTGTCTCGACTACACTTGAACTTGTCATTAAATAAATATCAAGTTGACGTTTACTTTGTGCTGTGTTGACTCCTGTCTCAGTGGACTGTGTTTCATTTGAGCAGAATACATTTCATAGCATTTCAGAATAAAAGCAAACATTATGGTGGTCTGGGGATGCTCTGTCACTTCAGGGCCTGGACAACTTGCTTTGATTGAAGGACATATGAACCCGAATGAATGTTTTGGAGTGGCTTTATCAGAAAAGTTAGTTAAGAAAAGCAAAAAACCCACACATTTTCAAACACAGAGACTCAAATATGACTAAAAATTAAAAATAAAGCCATTTTTCGCTGCATCTTAAGTGACACATCTATTAGACTAGCACAGTGCCTGCTAGCGGACGCCCCTAATTAGCTCCTTACATAACCACTTCCTATGCAGCCAAAGATGTCAATATGTGAACATTAGCAAGAAGCTTGTGCAAGACTTGTTTAACAAGGTGTGCAAAATGCATGGTGTTCGGTGCAGGATGGCTGGTGAGTAACTCGAAGAAGCCATGAAATATTTAATGGGTCTCCTTTCTTTGTAAACAAACTTTATTTGTGTGATTGACAAGCTTAGAAAGGTTTTGAGGTAACTTTGTTTTGGAGTTATGTTTTCCCTCAGTGGTTCAGTTAGGAAAGACAAAAATATATAAATTTCGGGTCTAATACATACCGTATTTTGTAGCCCCTTAGGCAGCAATAACTTCAACCAGACGCTTCCTGTCGCTGCAGATCAGTCTGGCACATCGACCAGGACTAATCTTGGCCCATTCTTCTCTATAAAACTGCTATAGTTCAGTCAGATTCCTGGGATGTCTGGCATGAATCGCTGTCTTTAGGTCATGCCACAGCATCTCAGTGGGGTTCAAGTCTGGACTTTGACTTGACCTCTCCAGAACGTGTATTTTGTGCTTCTAAACCACAGGTATCAAAATGATTCCAGAAAGGGCCAAGTGGGTGCAGGTTTGCTTTCCAACCAATGAAGAGGACACCTTTTCACCAATTAAATCTTTTACATGTGTAATCAGTTAAACTTTGTCAGGTGCTGCTTTTTTCAGCAGGAAGTTCATTGGTTAAACTCTCTGCGCGTTACCGGTTGGAACAAAATCCAGCACCCACTTGGCCCTTTCTGGAATCAGTTTGACACCTGTGTTCTAAACCGTTCTGAAGTTGATTTACTTCTGTGTTTTGGATCATTGTCTTGTTGCAGCATCCATCCTCTTTTTAGCTTCAACTATCTGACAGATGGCCTCAGGTTTTCCTGCAAAACATCCTGATAAACTTTTGAATTCATTCTTCCATTAATGACTGCAATTTGTCCAGGCCCTGAGGTAGAAAAACAACCCCAAATCATGATGCTCCCTCCATCATGCTTCCCGGTGGGGATGAGGTGTTTATGTTGGTGAGCTGTTCCATTTTTCCTCCACACATGACTTTGTGTGCTACTCCCAAACAATTCAACTTCGGTTTCATCAGTCCACAAAATATTTTTCCAAATCTTCTGTGGAGTGTCCAAGTGCCTTTTTGCGAACAATAAACAAGCAACAATGTTTTTTTTAGACAGCAGTTGCTTCCTCCGTGGAGTCTTCCCATGAACACCATTGTTGGCCATAGTTTTCCATATAGTTTATGTGTACACAGAGATATCAGACCGTGCCAGTGACTTCTGTAAGTCCTTAGCAGACACTCTAGGGTTCTTTTTTACCTCTGAGTATTCTGCGCTGAACTCTGGGCGTCATCTTTGGTGGACGGCCAGTCCGTGGGAGAGAAGCAACAGTGCCAAACTCTCTCCATTTGTAGACAACTACTCTGACTGTCGATTGATGAACATCCAGACTTTTAGAGATGGTTTTGTATCCTTTCCCAGTTTTATACAAATCAACAATCCTTGATTGCAGGTCTTCAGACAGCTCGTTTGACCGAGCAATGATGCACATCAGACAATGCTTCTCATCAAGACATTTCTTACCAGGCGTGTGTCTGATAGTGGGCAGGGCAGCTTTAAACCACTCATCAGTGATTGGGCACACGCCTGACTTAAAATGCTTGGTAAAAACTGGTTTCAAATGCTCTTTAAAGTGCCTGTGACACGAAAAAGCATGTTTATTTCATAATACACGCGGTATTTTATGCTCCTGAATGATATGGACCGCTTGGATGTGTGTGGAAGCCATCGCTATATTTATTTAGTTTTTTGAATCCCGCGCCAGGAAAATGAGTGACTTCCGGCTTCGGTCTTGCATTGAGGAGGAGGGCGCTGTGACGTGTACGGTAGAAGACGTCCTCTTCACTATACAGCGTACTGTTGTGTATGGGGACGAATGATTCAGCTGATTTTGCGGATTAATATGTTTATTTTTCGCATCACGCCAGCCAAACGGCTGCAGAAAAATCATTCTGTATGAGGGAGAGGCGTATGCGTCTTTTTGGAGTTTCAAAAGGTTCCCATTCACCGTGGATATTTACTGTTGGACCATTGGACTTACGAGGAAGTGAGTAAACATCTTGTTTTGTATTATGTCAAATACGAATACAGCGATTACAAAGTAAACACTACAAACTTCCTTTAAATGAAGGACTACTTACGTTTGATCATTGATAGGCATGTAAAAAGCTGTCCTAATGGTCATTAGCAGCAGCACGATAGCGGCACAATAACTCCAGCCACCCTCCTCCGGGGAACGAACTGTAAATTGCTCTCCGCCGGGCGGTTTGCCGATCCGCGACGACAATAGACAACCGGGTCGTCATGTCAAATAATCCAGGATAGTTATGTGTGATTTTCCGCTTTGAAGACTTTGAAACATCACTCGGTTCGGGTTAGCATGTCGGCTAGCTGTCACGCCTTCTGGTTTGTTTACATTCTCCGAAGCCGGGGAAGGCATATGTTCGATTTAGGTGTCATAAAATATAGTTCGGGAGGTGCGACAGTAAAGGTGATGTCGACAGTTTTGACCATTATGGAGTAATTTTGCCATGTCGTCCTGAATAAATGCATTTTTATTATTTCATATTCCATTCAGCACAAGACTGTTATTTGTCATGACCATGCCATTTATTTGGCAATTGGGGAAAATACTTGGATAAAAAGAATATCCTGTAAAAATATTGAAGTAAAGAGACAGAAACAATGACATTTTGCCGCTCTCTTCATCGCGTTTTCCTCATTGTGAATAGTTCCCCCTCGACGGGCTGACTGGTCCTTCTCAAGCCATTTATATAGCTATTGGGGAAAAATACTTGGATAAAAAGAATATCCTGTAAAAATATTGAAGTAAAGAGACAGAAACGATGACATTTTGCAGCTCTCTTCGTCGCGTTTTCCTCGTTGTGAATAGTTCCCCCTTGATGGGCTGACTGGTCCTTCTCAAGCCGTTTATATAGCTATTGGGGAAAAATACTTGGATAAAAAGAATATCCTGTAAAAATATTGGAGTAGAGAGACTGAAACAATGACATTTTGCGGCTTTCTTCGTCGCGTTTTCCTCGTTCTGAATAATTCCCCCTCAATGGGCTGAATAGTAAAACCGATGAGCCCAGTCTACCGCTGACGTCATCCACCTGTTGGGGACGCTAAAGCCCTATAATGGTGGGCGTGGCTAACCGGCAAATTAAAAGACTAATTTCTAGTCATCTGCGCTTTGCTAAATTGTTGTATATAGTCGAATCGTCTCAAAATATGATTCTAATTCACATAATAATGCCGTTTAAGACTTTTTTTCTCGTGTCGTATGCTCTTTAAGTCTCCTTCGGCAGAGGGTTTACTTACTTATTTTCCCCCTTGTGTCATTTTTTGCATGCTATCCTCATTAAATTTAAAACACTATAAATGTTTGGGTGGTTTTAGTTAAAGCAGACACTGTTTTTTCATCTGTGTGATTTTGACAAAGATCATATTACATTTGATCGTGATGTTATGCAGAAATGTAAGCTATTCCAAAAGGTTCAGATACTTTTTCATACCGCTGTACTTGACATTTTTTGTGTGGAATACTTTATGTCTATCCACACTCAGCCGGACTATCTCCAGGAATCCCTTGGACAAATTGAATTAAAAACACCTGGTATAAATGGACAGTGGTGGATTTAACCCATTGACCGCAATAGACATCCAATTCATTTGAACTAGGAGGGCATTCAGAAATTGACTTGGTGTGTTTCATTGTTCCTTCAATCCAGGCCCTTTAGTGACAAAGCAGCACTGTCATGTTTCACTGTTTCCATGAGGTTCCTTTTCTGGGATAATCATCCAATCAATTTGAACTGGGAGGTATAAAGAAGCTGACTTGTTTCTGTGGTTCATGGTTCCTTCAATCCATGCAAGTGGTCCAGGCTCTGAAGCGACAAAGCAGCCCCAGACTATCACACAACCACCACCATATTTTACTGCTTGTCAGTAAATTAACTTAAATAAAACAAACTAAATTTAAATTTTTTTAAACCATTCCTTCATGAACAAATTCTATATTCTGATTGGATTCAAGACCCAAATAAACATGCTAACAGTCCGACAGCTTCAACAATACCCCCCACTGTTAGCTTATAACTTTTTGCTAAGTGTTTACACCAACTCAAGTTGCATCCCAGCATCTATTATTCAATTCTGTAGGTTTTTAAACTACTCAACACACAGGGAAGAATTCAGTCCAGAGTACAAAAGCGCAATTTAATTAAAGTGATCAAGCGCAATCATTTCTTTTAATTGCACTGGATGCATGAAGGTGGATGGAAAACTCATTAAAGAGGGCAGATGAATAATGGAGCAAGGCGTGTTGAGCCCGCGCGAGCTTGGTTTACATCTTCGCGCCAGTCCGCCGCTGCGTGTCAGCGGGAAGAGTGAAAGTGAGGAGCTTCGTTGAAAGGCCTCATCAGGCAAAAATGGAAAAAAGCTACGCCGGCCAGGTAGTGAGCAGTGGGCGGTGGGCGGGATGGATGCCAGGCGTAACAGGAAAGATAAGCTTTCTCATTGTAATTGTCCAAGGAAGAAAATGCTTCATTCATTTAAACACCATAAATGTGGAGGATAACATTTCAGTGCCGTTGACGGCCATAGACATACAATCCATTTTGTACTGTAGTCCCACTCAAATTGATCTATAACTATCAATGGGAGGTAATGAGTTGATAAAGAAAAATGACCCAATCTTTTGAATAACTATATTTGGCCTTTAAAAAAAAAAAAGTGAGACACACTGTCATACATTGCATGCCTTCAAGGGGGCGTGGCCTTGTGAGTAATGCCATTGAAAGTCGCCACGGTCCTTTAAAGCAACACGAGGTAACTTTTCAACCTCTATAAAATATTTTCATAACATTTCTGATAATATGTCGACTAACAACTAGTTGAATGAGACCTCTTATAAATGTCGCGGGGGTCTGTATCGCTGAGGAGGGTGGCAGGAATCCTGCCACACACAAAAAAAAAAACTACAAATGTGCTGACTGATTCATTATAAAGATGGAAGTCAAAGCAAATGCTTTTGCATGAATTCTGCAAAGATGGCAGCACAACGAAAGAGACAAAAAGTTTTGTTTGAGGAGGGAAAAAAAGGTTAGTTACCAGGATATACAGAATAAACATTGGCCCAGCTTTCACTCGCTGGCGTAGTGCCACCCCCCTCAGCAATAGAACTCGTCAGCGCTGAGGAGTTCTAGTTTGGTAGGACGGTTGCTAACCGTTATATGCTATTGTTTAGCCACAACTGGATTCATTACCTTATTACTATTCATCATTCACACAGCCTATGGAAACAGCAATGTTGTTTAATCCATCTGTTGGTGATCGGGAGATTGATTTTTGATTGATTGATGGTTTTACGACACTGTACGGGTGTGCGCTGGTCCTTATGGGAAACGCAGTCTTACTTAAGGCAAAACACTACTACTTTTGTCCACCGGCATCGCTAAAATTGACCGAAACCGAAAAGTTAACTTAACACTGGAAGTCCCGAGGTTTTTTTTGGCTATAAAAAAATATCAGAAAGGCGTCAAATGACACGATACCAAGCTGACTACTTTGCTTTGTCAAACAATACACCACTCAATCAAGCAATCAAGCAGCCTAGGCGTGAAGGAGGGGTTTCACTCTGGATAGCTGCAATTAGAATCTTGAATATTTGCAAATCCAGAGCGTCCAGAACTGTAGATAAACCAGACTGCCTATTTTAGAAAATTGAGTGTTAGAACATCTGGGACAAATCCCAACAAGCACCTTTACTTTGTTTTTACAAGTCCAACATTCAGTTGTCAAGGTTAAAAGTTTATTATGTTAAAGCACACAATGACCAAAGAACTTTCCACAGCAGCTCAAACAGCTGTTTTGTCAGAGCAAATACAAGCTTCAGTATACAGTTCATACTGTAAAATGGTTGTCTGCCCGATTACCTGCCTGAGTGGTCCACTGTCCGACAAAGCCAAGGCAGCCCTACCCCGCAAACACTCAAAATGCTAATTGGAACAATCCACCCTGTGGTTTTGCAAGTGTGAGGACCTAATACTGATGCTTTCAAAAGATATGCTGATTAGAGTCAGAAGACCCTTCCCTAGTAACCAAAGTGATTTGTATCAACTGATCCACCCTTGGTAGTTCTAATGTAAAGTTTTGCTTTACGTTTGGTGAGTCTGAAGGTTGTGTTTTAAGATTTAAAAAAAAACTGGGTTCGCATTGCAAAACAGAAAATTGAAAAGTGACGCTCATAACTCCTAACCAGGGGCCGAACTTAAGGGGATCTTGCGGGAGTGACTGCACCCCCCCTTGGGTATAAAGTGTGCATGGTAAGGCGAGGGGAGGGTCAAACAGAAAATTAAGATGGTGCACAGAGCTGTAATATAGTGTTTCACTGTTAAAATATCAGTTATCTGGATGGGCCCACGAATAATTTTCCACTAGCACCCTCCTGGTTGGACTGTCCACTCGTGGGGTCCAGTTTATGAATTATTTGTATAACATTCCTTCATTCATTCATTTTCCGAAACGCTTATTCTCGTGAGGGTCACGGCTTGTGCAGTATAATATCATTTTAGTCTATTATTTTTCAATCTAAATTATTTTTATATTTTAAAAATTATATTTTCCCATATTTTGTTTTAGCTCATCTGAAAACAATCATTTATTTTTGTAATTTATTATTTTTTTATTTATTTGTATTTTCTTTAAATGTTTTTAACTATTTTATAATCTCATTTATTGTACTATTATTTCCCTTTTTTCTTCTTTCCTAAATTCCAACATCAACATGTTCATACATATCACCTTTGTTTTTCTATGTGAATAATGCAAAAAACTTTACCTGCAACAACAAAAAAACACACGGTGAAAAGCACACTTGCACTATTCAGCTAAGCTTCTTCATCTAAGGTGTAAATTAATAATCACAGGTCGGCAAAGTGTGATCAGCTGCACATCCTTTACATGCGCCTTGTTACGAGAGACAAGGCTGTAATGTGCTGCTCTAATTTTAGCCCCATCTCCAAAAAGCGGTTGGTAATTCACTTAGCACATTACCTTTTGCTATGAAAGGTGAGGATGAAAAGAGTCTCCTCAACTGTGAAGAAATCCCCAAATTAAGGAGACGACGCCCAATTTGGTTGCAATTTCCCCTTGACAATGTCTGGTGAATTCCTTGGAAGCAGTTTTTTTTTTTAACTTGGAGTTTGGCTGAGTGAGCAAGTCATTGCTGATAAGTGCTGTCACATCAAATCAGTCTTGAGTAGTGTCTGTCTGCTGTTTGTCCCTCTCATTGAAGGTCACTTGCATTAGACATAACATTAGGGACACTTGTAGACATATACATTTAAAAATAAAAATGGATCGGATCTGTCAGTGGCAGCCAATGAGTTAAAAGTAACTTCTTTCTGCAATTGTACAAGAATAAAGTTGGAGTTTTGTAAGCTAATTTTTTTGTCACATTATTTGGATTATATTTGACAAAAAAGGTGATTTTAATTAAACAAAAAATTGGGGTTTTATTTATTTTCCCCACAAAAGGTAAAAAACGCAAACACTTTCAAAGCAAACCATTACAACTCCACTCTAATTAAACGACTACTCGAAACGGCAAAATATAATTCAAAGCTTTTTTTTCAAATTGAATTACTCATTCAATTCATAAAACAAGCTTCATTTTCATTACGCTTTATTGCTTACTTTCTGCCATTGACGGCACTAGATGCCCAATTCCCTTGAAGTAGGAATGTTCATTCGCTGCCACCCTCCCAGTTCAAGTGGATTGAACGTCTATGAGTGATAATCTCATTGGTGGGGCTCGCGTGCGGTTGGATGTTATGGGGTGCGCTCGGCTGGGGGTCCCGGTGCCGGGATTGGCGGGGGGGCGGCGTAGGGTCGGTCACCAACGGGCTTACACCCACGAGGGATTCACACGATTACTGGGTTCTAGATAACAGAGCTGATCTTCCCCTTTCAATCACTTAGTTTATAGACTCCCCCACCCCCGTCCCCTTCTTTCCCTGGTCAACAGGCCCCCCACATGGTGTCAACCGGAAATACATCTAACTGACGATCGCACCAACATGTTAGTAGTTAGTGTAGACGTTCAATGTACAGTATTTCTTGTTGTTGTTTGTTTCTTTTCTTTCTTCTCTTGTTTTTCTTCTTTTCCCCCCATAACCCTTCCTGTTCGCTGTTTTGTCATAATAAACAAGGTATGTGAATGATCACAATGGGAGTATGTCATACTCTCAATGTGAAACATTAAAACTGTTCAGACCAACTGGGCACTCAGACTTCCATTCTCCGTGTCAAACAGCTGAACAGGACAGGTTAAAAAAAACAAAAAAACAAATTGAATTATTCGTGTTAATCGATTAATCGTTGCAGTACTACTTGCTATGTTTGGCATATTTCAAAAGAATAGACATCCACATTGTGCTATAAAGGAATCTGACCATCTAGCCAGATTGCCGGAATCACGCAATCCAAACTGACGGACCCGCGCCGGCACAGCTCCAACGACCCGGGCCAGACTCTGAAAATCCGGCCAAAAGGCCAAACTCCGCCCGTTCACCTTAGCCTTAACCCCTTGTACTGACTCCATTTTGAAAGCTGGAAGAAGGCTTCGAAGCACAAGTTGACAATTTATTGGGGTCGACAGCGATCAAACAGTAAGGCGATACAGAAACAGACTCAGGCGAGGAGGCAGATTCGTTCCAAGGTCACCATATCACAGGTTAACAAAAGGTTCCCGAGAAAAATGACAACGATTAGTTAAACATTCAGTCTTTTTGAAACCTCTCGCAGGGCGGGCTGTGGGCAGAAGAAGGGTATGGCGTAGGGCGTGTTTTAGGATTATTGTCTGTTTGTGGATTGGACAGGAGGATTCGGGAGTTACTGTTGTCAGGGCAACGAGTGTTGTGGATTATGCCACTTTAGGATCAAAGGCAAGGGCGTAGGTTTGGCCCTAATATTAGTAGGGACAATATAACAGCATAATCTGCATGTACACTTTTTGCTGGGGACGGGACATTAATAAGACCAAACATATTTGGTGAATGGGGGTCAGGGTTATATTTCTCACCAGTATGAACCTAATTAATTGATAGGCTAAATGATTAATGCAAAATAAATCTGTATTGACCTGTACTTTCACAGTGGAAGATTAGTTGTCCCCCAACACAGAGGTTGTGGGTTCGATTCTCCGCCCTGATGAACTCATCCAAGTGTCCATGAGCAAGATACTGAACCCTACGTTGCTCCTGGTGCTGCGTCACCAGTAAGTGGATGGCAAGATAGTGTATAGCGCTTTGAGCGCCTTGAAAGGTGGGGAAGCGCTATATAAGTATAACACCAATATTTTTTGTTAAATCTAGTCAAATCATTTTCTCCATCTTTTTTTCAGTGTTAAACGCTAGTTAACAGATTAATGTGTCAGATTCTTCCATTTACTAGAAGTAAAAATTACTATTTGTTCGTATTGAACCCATGCATCTAAAAGTTGGTCATTTTTCACATAAATCAAGAAAAAATTTCATTCATATAAAGTTTTGAACAATATTCTTGAATTCAGAACATTTCTGACAAACAAATTTTCTTTTAAGATTAAATATATAAACTTTTTGCTTAAACTATGTCTGTTAAGCTTATTTTCAGCTAGCTGTTTTTCTTATTTGAAGAAATCTAAGTGAGTAAAATCGACTTGAAATACTGTAGCAGTAGCAAAATTAGTGGAGTGTTCCCCACCTCCACAACATTGATGTATTTTTACAGTACTTACAGTGGTTGCTGCTCGCGGGAAAAAAAACTTCTCATATCACTCGTCTTTGAAGGGGATTGGGGAGGCGGCATGTTGTATTTCTGTCGGGTTGTGAATGCATGTGCGTGTGTGTGTGTGTGTGTGGGGGGGGGGGGTTCAAGTCATCAGCCAATCAAACGTGCATTTGAGTGAAAAAAAAAATGGACTGGCACATTCAGTAAGTGAAAAGGGGTCAGTGTAAGTGTAAACATTATGAAAATACTGTAATTGACTTAATACTGGTAGGATCAATTCTATCCTTACAACATATAAGAAGACAATCTAAATGACCTACAGTATATAACTGAAGTCATTATAAAATGCAAACAAGGTTGCTTAAAGGTTGGTGGGGATAATTTGAACATCCTGAAAAGTTGGTAGTGGTATGTCCCTACCGTCCCTATGCAAACCTACGCCCTTGATCAAAGGGACTCTTGGAGTCTTATCAGTTGTGTTATCAGTTGGATATCGGGCGTTCTCCGGTGTTCCTGTTGAATCTTTGTGGTACATATGTCCAATACTGTGTCAATGTTTACACTTGGTACTTAAGGGTATTTATTATATGGGTTTTGCGCTTTACCAACTTAGCTGTGTGAGCTGTATGGATACTCCAAACAAAGTTTCGTTGTGCTTTTTGCAACAATGACAATAAATATTCTGAATCTAAATCTTGTATTGGGACAGGACGTCCCGCCATTTGTTCTGGACTGCCCGTGTGAACTGATTGCGGGAGTTGGTAGTGCAGACGTGGGCTTGTAGATGTCTTGCCTCGTCAGCGTCAATCTTGCTCAGTCAGTTGCATGACGCACACGTTGGGCTTCCGTGATAAGAAGGCGTCTGTATCTGTTGTGCCTTATGGCAAATAAATTCTGCCTGTTTTCCTTAAACTATAGTACAGGTGCTATTTACTTTATTTTGGGTGTGTTAGAGTAATACAGACAGTCAAGCAGTAAATAGGAGAGAAGATACTATTCCCTGATTTATTAAGTGTGTTAGAGTAATACAAACAGTCGACCGGTAAATACGAGAAAAGATACTATTCCCTTCAGCAATGATAAAATTGCTATGCTAGAGCTAAATTTGACAACAATTAGCACGAAGCGCATTTTAGAAGAATACCATGCGTTAGAGGTAACAAGTCAAGCTAAAGTGGATTCTATTTTTAAAAATTGTTATTGTAGCAACCGGGTTTTGAAAGTGAAGTGCAATTTTGGTGCTGCGACTTATACTCAGGTGAGCTTTATAGTAGCAAATTTACGGTATGTGCTAAAAGTTTGGAAACACAGCACTATTTTTTGTTTGCTCAGTACGATTGACAGAGCCGTGAGGCAGCTGAATGGGTAATGGTCGCTGATTGCCGATATACACGCACGAGAGCATTTTGGAATAGGAACGAGGGGTAAAAATCAATCATGTGATCAATGGGAGGCGCCGTCACAGCTGCCTCTCAGCCGCGCCGTGCTGTAAACACATCATTAATGGTCAAGTGAAAGAGATTGACGGTTTTGTGGCAACATTGACTACCATTTGGAACCTTTTGTATTTCTTACATCTTGACAAAGGAAGTTTTCAAACTGCCATAGACGGGATAGACATCCAATCCCTAGGTCTAACTGTCCATTAAAAATGGATTGGGCGTTTATTTCTTGCAGAATCTTTTTGGAATCATTTCTCAGGCGATCAAGCGCAACCCGCCCGTCGAGACAATCGACCAGTTTCACTTAACTGTGTCAGACAAATATCGTTTTCCCCGCTTCCCGTCTTTTTTTAGTCCAAAACGGAGGCGTTTGCTCAAGCGTCCTCCCCGAGGAACGGCAAAGTGCTTTTATAGACCTCCGATGAGGTGACCACTGTGCTGTGAAGGAAGCCAGAGTCCCCGAGTACAGCGGGGCTTCCTCTCGTTTGCCGAGTTTGAATTAAAGATGACCCCCGTGGGTCAAACGCTCCAGCTCATCCCTGAATAACAGTCGTACTCGGCCGCTTGACGTTTATGATAACCTTGACAGTCCGGACTCATTGGCTTAGACAACAGTCAGACACACAAATACTACAGATAATCACTTCTGTTCTTTTATTGGAACATTATACACTGCTAGCCAAAAGTATTAGCATCCCTGCAATTCTGTCAGATAATGCTCAATTTCTCCCAGAAAGTGATCGCAATTACAAATGCTTTGGTAGTAATATCTTCATTTATTTTGCTTGCAATGAAAAAAAAGCAAAAGAGAATGGGAAAAAAATTAAATCATTATCATTTTACACAAAACTCCAAAAATGGTCCGGAGAAAAGTATTGGCACCCTTTGAAAAATCACGTGATGGTTCTCTAATTTCTGTAATTAACTTACATGTGGCACATAACAGGTGGTGGCAATAACTAAATCACACTTGCAACCAGTTAAAATGGATTAAAGTTGACTCAATCTCTGTCTTGTGTCCTTCTGTGTACCACGAAAAGAAAGAAGACCAGAGAACTGTCTTGGGACCTGAGAAGCGAAATTGTGAGGAAGGATGGGCAATCTCAAGGCTTCAAGTCCATTTCCAAAGACCTGAATGTTCCTGTGTCTACCATGCACAAAGTCATCAATAAGTGTAAAGCCCATGGCACTGTGGCTAACCTCCCTAGATGTGTAAGAAAAAGAAAATTTGGACGAGAGATCTCAACGAAAGATTCTGCGGCTGGTGGATAAAGAACCTCAACTAACATCCAAACAAGTTCAAGCTGTCCTGTAGTCCGAGGGTACAACAGTGTCAACCCGTACTATCCGTCGGCGTCTGAATGAAAAAGGACGCTATAGTAGGATACCGAGGAAGACCCCACTTCTGACCTAAAGACATAAAAAAGCCAGGCTTGAGTTTGCCAAAACTTGAGAAAGCCAAAAATGTTTTGGAAGAATGTTCTCTGGTCAGATCAGACAAAAGTAGATTTTTTTGGGAAAAGGCATCAACATTGGGTTTATAGGGAAAAAAAACGAAGCCTTCAAATAAAAGAACAGGGGTTGCTTTGCTGCCTCTGGCACTGGACTGTGTGCATGGCATTATGAAGTCTGAGGACTACCAACAAATTTTGCAGCATAATGTCGGGCCCAGTGTAAGAAAGCTGGGTCTCCCTCAGAGGTCATGGGTCTTCCAGCAGGACAATGACCCAAAACACACTTCAAAAAGCACTAGAAAGTTGTTTGAGAGAAAGCACTGGAGACTTCTAAAGTGGCCAGCAATGAGTCCAGACCTGAATCCCCTAGAACACCTGTGGAGAGATCTGAAAATAGCAATTTGGAGAAGGCACCCTTCAAATCTCAGAGACCTGGAGCAGTTGGCCAAGGAAGAATGGTCTAAAATTCCAGTAGAGCACTGTAAGAATCTCACTGATGGATGCCGGAAGCTGTTGTTCGCAGTTATTTTGTCGTAAAGTTGTGCTACCAAGCATTAGGCTGGGAGTGCCAATACTTTTGTGCGGCCCATTTTTGAAGTTTTGTGTAAAATTATCATGATTTAATTTTTTTTTCATTCTCTTTTGTGTTATATCATTGCAAGCAAAATAAATGAAGGTATTACTACCAAAGCATTTGTAATTGCGATCCATGTCTGGGAGAAATTGAGCATTATCTGACAGAATTGCAGGGGTGCCAATACTTTTGGCCAGCAGTGTGTGTCCTTTACATGTTAAACAACTTACCGTAGTTTTCGGACTATAAGATGCTACTTTTTTCCCTCATTTTGAATCCTGCGGCTTATAGTCCAGTACGGCTTATTTGTTGATTTATTTGGGTTAATCGGCAACACATTATTTGACAGCGGCGTCATAAAACTGCCATAAGACCGTCATAATTATGACATGACATTATCATGGGCATAAATGAATGCTTATGACAGATGTCATTAAGTGTCATCCTGAAAATCACGTCTCCATTTATGTCCAGCTTGGATCTTTTACATCCATTCAAAACTGTGATCATTTGTCAGATGAAACAAAATGACGTCTCTCATAAGCATTCATTAAGGGTCATGGCAGTGTCATATCATAGTTATGATGGTCTCATGGCGTCACTGTCAAATAGTGTTACCAAATGCCACACCTAGAAATTCATGAAACAATTAGAACAGTAACTGAAGAAATAATTAGGACAGAACATGAACTTTGATTGTTATTTACATCTGTAGTGCTGCAATGCATACTTGGAGGCATGTTGGACAACAACAGTGTTGACAGCAGGTGGTATCAGTTGTACTGTCTCCCGCAACGGAGCAGTGATGGCCAAATGAAGCTTCTTGAAACAATTAGGCTTTGTAGCCAATTGGTTCAAAGCTTCATGATGGTTCATTTGGTCTTATGACAGTCTTATGATGCCCCAGTCAAATCAAGTGTTATCAGTTAATATCTTTTGGTGTAAATATCCCATAATACAGTGAGGACAGCTGCGGTTTATAGTCCAGTGCAGCTTATCTATGAACAAATGGCGTTTTCATGTCAAATTTGGTGGGTGGCTGCTTATACTCAGGTGCAGGGGCACTGCCAGGGATTTTGGGCCCCATGAAAAGATATCACTTTGGGCCCCATCACCAGTACAGAGACACACACACACATTTAGAGTATCAACTACGTAATTTCCTGCATTCTGGTGAATCTTTACACACTAAGTTGTGCATTTTCTGCATCAACCTAAGATGAAAATATATTTAAGTAAACATACAACGTATAGAGCAATAACGAATAGACTGATATCATCTATAAGAAATGTACTGAAGACCATCTTTTACAATCAAAATATATTTTTATTAGAAATATTCTCAAAGCAAATACCATAATAAATGTTTTGTTTGAACTTACCTATACTACACTATACATTACAGTATACAGTATACAACTGTTTTAGTATGAAGAGATCGCTAAGGATTTGCCTGCTGTACTGATTAAATATAAGCTAAAAGTGGAGCAAACACAAGCTAGCAAACAATTACAGTATTTCATTACGGAGTAGGCTTAGCTTCATCTGGAAATTTGCGATCTCCACGATAGGCTACAGCTCCAAAGCGAGGTCCCCTGTTAACAAACTAAATTCAATGATGACAAACTAAATTCAATAAATACTTGACAAACTGGATTCAAGCCGATTTTAAAAAAGAACATTTCCACACCAACTTTCAACATCTATAGGATACCAAAAAATGCTGTCATTATTTGGAATTCATGTTTTTGAATAGGTGCATGTCACTCATTGCAGCTGGGAAAATCCCGTATTTCTTACGGAGTGAGCATGAACCTCGCTTCGGAGCTAAGATAACAGGTTAATTTTCAGCACTACACTGACACAAGGTACCAACCTTCCTTTGTGAAGTACTTTGTCACATCCTGTTGGCCTTTTCTACCCATCTCCTGTTTGCTTTCTTTTCTTTCCTCTTTTGAAAACCCGATTTTTGTTTTGAAAACATTTCTTCAGTACCTTGCTGCGTGCACTTCGATTCATTGAGTGGTGTAAATGCGCAGCGCACCGCTCTGCTCCCGGTCTGATCGAAGGAAAGGAAAGGCGGACCAAACCATTTAATGAAAATACAGGGGTTGGGGGGGCTGGCAATACATATGCTCTCTGGGTGTTTACTTTTTGCCAAAAATAAAACAAGAAAACGAAATCCTTCATTTTATTCCTATTAAAATTATAATGATTAATATTTAAATTTGCCAACGATTACCTAATGTTCTAATTTTCTTTGCGGGCCCCCATCAGGGCGTGGGCCCTTAGAACCCGTATCACTTTTCACCCCTATACGGCGCCCCTGTTCAGGTGTGCCTTATAGTCCAAAAATCACGGAAAATTATAGTCCAAAATATGAAGCGTTTTTCCAGGTTTTTGTGACCTCAGCACAATCTGCCCGAACTTTAATCTCAGGCAGAATGTGAGTGTTTCGGATAGTTTCCATGGTTCCGACGAGGGTTAATTGACGCACCCGAACACAATGGAGAAACTGTTGACGTGGCAAAAATGACATCAAATTCTCCAGTGTGCAATAAAAGGGTCAGATGGAGTTACAGGTGAGGACAAAACCTCCGTGGGTGCTCTCAGGTCCTCCACTTAGTGACGAGCGTATTGTCACGTTAATAACAGCCTCTTGCCCATTTAGTGTAACGGAGAAGCGCGTCGACTGTCAGTTTGCGCTGCTTCGCTGACACCGGGCCTCAATCAGGAGGCTCTTTGCGGTAATGAGAGCGCTCCTCTACCTGCACCTCCCCGTGTTGGATAATGTTGAGACTGAAGAGCTTTCGGCTTTAATGGTGGAAGATTAGATGAACTCGGGCGAAATGATACATTACGTTTCACCCCACAGGAAGCGTCCACCTTTCTTTCAACTGTTTCTGTTTCATTGGAATTGAAATTTGTTTTGTGATGATTTAACATTAATTAGGCCAGAATCTTTGGCTAGGAGTTTAAAAAATTGAATTGGTAAAGTCACTATAATTTTCATCCGCGATTAATCAAGATTATTGACCAAAAAAATAGTGTCATTAATTAAAAAAAAAAATTCAAATCTATTTACAGCACAAACAATATGAAAATTTTATTATTTTATATTATTGTACTAGCCTGAGAACTCAGCCTGACTTACAAGATACAGTGGTATGAAAAAGTATCTGAACCTTATGTAATTTCTCACATTTCTGTATAAAATCACCATCAAATGTGATCTGATCTCTGTCAAAATATCACAGATGTAAAAACAGTGTCTGCTTTAACTAAAACCACCCAAACATTTATAGATTTTCATATTTTAATGAGGAGAGCATGCAAAAAATGACAGCGGGGGGAAAAATAAGTAAGTGAACCCTCTGCCTATGGAGACTTAAAGAGCAATTGAAACCAATTTTTACCAAACAATTTAAGTCAGGTATGTGCCCAATCACTGATGAGTGGTTTGAAGCTGCCCTGCCCACTATAAAACACACACCTGGTAAGAATTGTCTTGGTGAGAAGCATTATCTGATGTGCATCGTGGCTCGGTCAAAAGAGCTTTCTGAAGACCTGTGATCAAGGATTGTTGATTTGTATAAAGCTGGGAAATGATACAAAACCATCTCTAAAAGTCTAGATGTTCATCATTCGACAGTCAGAGAAGTTGTCTACAAATGGAGAGTTTGGCATTGTTGCTTCTCTCCCAAGGAGTGGCCGTCCACCAAAGATGACGCCATGAGTTCAGCGCAGAATACTCAGGGAGGTAAAAAAAAGAACCCTAGAGTGTCTGCTAAAGACTTTCAGAAATCACTGGCACGGTCCAATATCTCTGTGCACACATAAACTAAACGTATGTAAAACTATGGCCAAGAATTGTGTTCATGGAAGGACTCTACAGAGGACGCCACTGCTGTCGAAAAAAAACAAAAAAAAAAACATTGTTGCTTGTTCAATGTTCGCAAAAAGGCACTTGGACACTCCACAGAAGTTTTAGCAAAATATTTTGTGGACTGATGAAACCAAACTTGAATTGTTGGGAGTATCAAACAACATCATGTGTGGAAGAAAAATGGAACAGCTCACCAACATTAAGACCTCATTCACACCGTGAAGCATGGTGGAGTGAGCATCATGATTTGGGGCTGTTTTGCTGCCTCAGGGCCTGGACAAATTGCATCATTAATGGAAGAATGAATTCAAAAGTTTATCAGGCTATTGTGTAGGAAAACCTGAGACCGTCTGTCAGACAGGAGAAGCTAAAAACGAGGATGGATGCTGCAACAAGACAATGATCCAAAACACAGAAGTAAATCAACTACAGAATGGTTTCAAAAGAACAAAATACACTTTTTGGAGTGGCCAAGTCGAAGTCCAGACTTGAACCCCATTGAGATGCGGTGGCATGACCTAAAGACTGCGATTCATGCCAGACATCCCAGGAATCTGACTGAACAACAGCAGTTTTGTCGCGAACAATGGGCCAAAATTAGTCTCGATCGATGTGCCAGACTGATCTGCAGCTACAGGAAGCATCTGGATGAAGTTATTGCTGCCAAATGGGGTCCACAAAATATTAAATGTGATGGTTCACTTACTTATTTGTCACCTTTTTGTCACTGTTTGCATACTATCCCGATTAAAATATGAAAACCTATAAATGTTTGGGTGGTTTTATTTAAAGCAGATGCTGTTTTTTCACCTATGTGATTTTGACAAAGGTCAGATCACATTTGATGATGATTTTATGCAGAAATGTGACAAATTCCAAAAGGTCCAGATACTTTTTCATACCACTGTTCGCTTGCCAAGCTACAAGTCTGCATTCATGATAGTGTCAATCATGTCTATGTAGTTCCCACGACTAAAACGAGAGGCAGACATTTCATTTGTTTCACACAGCCCAGTCTATTTCTCACTTTTCTGTTCAAACGCCCACAGTGCGAGCTGTTAAACAGGGACGCCACACGAAATCCTGCAGTGTCGCGACCAATCATCCAACCAACCACTAACGCATCCCTTTCTTTTAACTCATTGGCTCCCATTAATCATTAAAAGCAATAGAAGTCCAATCCATTTGAAGTGGAAGACTTCAAATTTCCGTAGAGGTCAAATGCATGCCTACATCAGCTGCCATTTTCTATTTTTAATTAATTCATTATTTTTTAATTAATTTAGTTAATTAATACTCCATATACATACAGTACATTGACTTTCTCCGTTCTGTGTGATGTTTCAAATCCTTTCAAAACAGCACATTGCATTGGCATGTCCTTTTTACTCCATCTCTCTTGTAAACAGGGCAGCATCTCATCGTTGTCTTATGAATGGTTCCTCACTGCTTCCTCCCAAAAAGCCTCAAGCTGAAGGCAAAAGTGGCATCGTACCATATGCTTGTACAAAACTACCATATGCCCCACTAGTTAATTCATGCTGTCAACGCCTGAAGTTGTGTTTTTCTTTTAAGCATTTCAACATACAAGCAACATGTTTGACTGTTTTTTTCTGAAGTAATTCGATTCTCTCAAGTGAGGACCTGTCGTTTCTATGACCTACTGATGAATTGCTGCCACACCCCCAAAACAGGTGAAGTATCAGGTTTTTACATGAGTAGAGAGGTGGGTAGAGTAGCCAAAATGTTTACTCAAGTAAGAGTAGCGTTACAGTGGGGCAAATAAGTATTTAGTCAACCACTAATTGTGCAAGTTCTCCTACTTGAAAAGATTAGAGAGGCCTGTAATGGTCAACATGGGTAAACCTCAACCATGAAAGAAAGAATGTGGATAAAAACAGAAAAATCACATTGTTTGATTTTTAAATAATTTATATCCATTTTAGAGTGGAAAATAAGTATTTGGTCACCTACAAACAAGATTTCTGGCTGTCAAAGAGGTCTAACTTCTTCTAACAAGGTCTAATGAGGTCTAACGAGGCTCCACTCATTACCTGTATTAATGGCACCTGTTTTACAAATTATTGGTATAAAAGACACCTGTCCACAATCTCAGTCAGTCACACTCCAAACTCCACTATGGCCAAGACCAAAGAGCTGTCGAAGGACACCAGAGACAAAATTGTAGACCTGCACCAGGCTGGGAAGACTGAATCTGCAATAGGTAAAACGCTTGGTGTAAAGAAATCAACTGTGGGAGCAATTATTAGAAAATGGAAGACATACAAGACCACTGATAATCTCCCTCGATCTGGTGCTCCATGCAAGATCTTACCCCGTGGCGTCAAAATGATAACAAGAACGGTGAGCAAAAATCCCAAAATCACACGGGGGAACCTTGTGAATGACCTACAGAGAGGTGGGACCAAAGTAACAAAGGGAACTATCAGTAACACAATGCGCTGCCAGGGACTCAAATCCTGCACTGCCAGACGTGTCCCCCTGCTAAAGAAAGTACACGTCCAGGCCCGTCTGCGGTTCGCTAGAGAGCATTTGGATGACCCAGAAGAGGACTGGGAAAATGTGTATGGTCAGATGAAACCAAAATAGAACTTTTTGGTAGAAACACAGGTTCTCGTGTTTGGAGGAGAAAGAATACTGAATTGCATCCGAAGAACACCATACCCACTGTGAAGCATGGGGGTGGTAACATCATGCTTTGGGGCTGTTTTTCTGCAAAGGGACCAGGACGACTGATCTGTGTAAAGGAAAGAATGAATGGGGCCATGTATGGAGAGATTTTGAGTGAAAATCTCCTTCCATTAGCAAGGGCATTGAAGATGATACGTGGTTGGGTCTTTCAGCATGACAATGATCCCAAATACACAGCCAAGCCAGGGCAACAAAGGAGTGGCTTCGTAAGAAGCATTTCAACGTCCTGGAGTGGCCTAGCCAGTCTCCAGATCTCAACCCCATAGAAAATCTGTGGAGGGAGTTGAAAGTCCGTGTTGCCCAACGACAGCCCCAAAACATCAATGTTCTAGAGGAGATCTGCATGGAGGAATGGGCCAAAATACCAGCAACAGTGTGTGAAAAGCTTGCGAAGAGTTACAGAAAACATTTGGCCTCTGTTATTGCCAACAAAGGGTACATAACAAAGTATTGAGATGAACTTTTGGTCTTGACCAAAGACTTATTTTCCACCATGATTTGCAAATAAATTATTTAAAAATCAAACAATGTGATTTTCTGTTTTTTTCCCACATTTTGTCTCTCATGGTTGAGGTTTACCCATGTTGACAATTACGGGCCTCTCTAACATTTTCAAGTGGAAGAACTTGCACAATTAGTGGTTGACTAAATACTTATTTGCCCCACTGTACTTCAAAATAATATTACTCAAGTAAAAGCAGTCATCCAAAATATGTACTCAAGTACAAGTAAAAAAGTATCCAGTGAAAAGAATACTCAAGTAATGAATAACATTTTGAGTAACTGGTTATTTTTGTTGGAATTTTTAAAATAATGGTATTTTTTTTCTCTCAGCACAAACTTATCTATATGAACGGTTGTTATGATGATACTGTAGAATAGCCCATTACATAACCACATTAAGCCAAAGAAATACAACAACAACAAAAAGTCCATTGAATTCAGGCAAGAGAGAAAAAAAAATACAGAAATTAAGCATTATTATTCCAAAGAGCATGAGTGCCCATTAGTGGAGAAAATATTTCCTAGTTTGAATAGTGAATAGTTCCTTCAAAGTTATTATTATGAAATTAAAAGGATCATATCTCCGGTTTTTCCGTGGTCAATCGGTGCCAAATAAAACTGGGAGAGAGGTTTATCTCAATGCATTCGAGTCATGTTCAGCGCTCTATGACAAATACTTCATTTTTTACAGTCCTTTAAAGACGCCACGATTGAACAGGCAGGCGAAACGACACTTGTATAGTCTAAAGTAGTGGTGTAAGTGTGGCCGTTTTTTCTTCACATATCTACTCAAGTAAAAGTAAAAAGTATGGCTTAGTAAAACGACTCTTAGAAGTAAATTTTTCTCAAAACGCTACTCAAGTAAATGTAACGGAATACATGTAACACGTTACTACCCAACTATGCTGCTCAGTGTCAGTGAGTCAGCTGTGCTACACGATGGCTGGAAGAGGTGAAACTCCTGAATCTTTTCCCTCCATCGAAGAAAACGGAATCTCTGGTATGGGAATATTCCGGCTACAGAAAAGTTACAGACGGCCGCGGCTTAGAGGAGAAGGGCCAACCGACATGTAAAACATGTTTACGGAGGGTGGTTGCTGAGGACGCAAACAAAAACAACATGAATAATCGAATAATCGAGTAATCGAATAAGGAAGATAAAAAATTAAGGATCCAAGTCCAACAAAAGAACAATTGACCAACTTACATAGCAAAAGTCCGCTACCTTAAATGCAATAATATGCAAACATTTTTTTTTTTACAGTGCTCTTAACAAATGGTTCAAACACATATTCCCACAAAAAAACGGCTAAATATACCCATAAACTAAATTACAAATGAATTTAAAAAAAAAAAAAACATTAGCTCAAACAAAAGCTTAACAGGGAGCAGCTGGATTCAGCCATGTGAAATGAGTTATGTCATATTTGCTGCTGCCACTAAAAGGCAGCGTATCCACCCAAATCAATAAAACTAAATGCAAACACTTTCAAAACAAACCATTACAACGTCACTTTAATTAAACAAATACTCGAAGCAGCAAAATTTAATTGGAATCTATTTTCTCATTGAATTTCTCGAGTTAAACGATTAATAGTTGCAGCACTAATTAGGGCATTCACATGAAAAAACATGTCTCTGCTTACGGTGTTCTTAAGTTACAAGACTATTTCTACAACCAAATAATTTCATAAGTAAAGGGACCACTGTAGTTTTTATGTTTTTACATGATTATATACAGGGGTTAATTTGTGCCGGATCTTGCCGGAACAAGATTCGGCATCTCTTGAATTTGGCCTCCTGTAGTCCGGGACTTATTTGAGCAGATCCGGCACTTCTCGTGTATAGAAAATAATAATAATATGAAAACGTTTTTTAAAAATGTATTGTAATAGCCCCGAACGGGAGGAAAAAAGCTTTATTGTATCAGATATAAGAAAACAATAAAATAACAGCGGACTGCCGCCACTTTCGACCACAAACTTTTGCTTCTCGCCCATCTCCCCCTCGCTTCCTCCAGTCCCAGCGTCTCTTAAAGGGACCGTGCATAGTGTCTTGTTTTGAGCTTTTTGTTGACAAAGGTATCAAACACACAACGTGCTGACAACTTTGTTTCTTTATTAACACATGGAGCTAACAGCACGATACAGAACTTGTGGCTCTCGGCAGGTTGTGCCTGACTATCTCACTCCCGCATCACGTGACCAAAACAACAGTAACGTTGCGTGCACTTCATAATAGTTACGAACATTACAGTATAAAATAAAATAATAATATGCATGAATTCATTTACAGGACAAATTCCGAGAATTGCATGTTGTTTATTAAAATCATTTGAGAGCCAGAGATTTGTTGATGCACTGAAAAGCTGGACCAACAAATCACAGCCCTAACATTAAAAAAGAAAAAAAAAAAAAAAATCCCGAGAATTGCATGTTGTTTATAAAAATCATTTGAGAGTCGGAGATTTGTTGATGCACTGAAAAGCTGGACCAACAAATCACGCCCCTAACATTAAAAAAAATAATAAATTTTGAAATTTGCGGCATCTGGGGAGCAAACAGCCAGGATCAAACGATATTTTAACATGTCAAAAAGACAGTTGCCTTTACTGTCTTTTTTTTTCAAAAAGAAGGAAAATTGTTCAAAATGAGTAAAAAAAAAGGACAAAGAAAAGAAAGAAAAAAAGAAAAGTCCCACAGCATGACAAGTGGGCATTTGTATGTTGTTTTCGGCACCATTTTCTGCGTATGTTCCGGGACCTGTGCCCGTTTCGTCATCCCTGCGCTGTCTTTGCGTTCCAGCACCTTATGAAATTAAGCACTGATTGTATATAATTATTATGTGTTTTTTATATATATTTTCATGATAGTATCACATAAAAACAGGATCATTATTATGTTTTTACATGGTAGTTTCATGTTAAAAAATGTGATTAATAGAATTCAAAAATGCAACACTACACTGGATTTTTTATGTGTGTAGCGGCAATATGTTCCCGTAAGGAGGGAAAAAATCCTGTATAAATATTTAAATAACGGCAGTCGCTAATAGAGGTAATAATGGGTCAGCTGGTGGGAAATTTAGGATAAAATTAGGACTTTGCTGTGCTGCGCTCAGTGGATTGGACAGATGGAAGATGGGCTTCCCGGGAGTCAAGACATGCTACAAATAGCCTTGTGTGCAAAAACACACCAAAGTTCTAACACCCACACAGACAAGTCTGCGAAATAACTACACAGTACTCTCAGTAGTAAGGAAAATCCAATCGCTTTCAGTCACAATGTGCCTACTGACTCTCGAATGAACCACTTTGTCCCCTTTCTCCCATTCCCAGAGGGTTGTTTGCAAGAAACATGAAGGACTATACAACAATGAATGCTTATTGGGTTTAGTTAATGTCTGAAAAAAATTCAGCTCAGGGTAGCCAAGTGACACTGAATCTGGTGTCATCTCATGTAAAGGTATCAGCGCTATGTGAAATAGTGACACAGAGAACCGAGGTGACACCCCCTGCATCACACCATATAGCACTTTACGTAATGAAACTTTTGTATGGTTATTTCATACCACGCCGTCATTTAAAACTCTTGGAATTGTTCTGGATTTACTTAAGAAGTCATCCGTCAACCAGTGAGGGAAAGGACGGTGAGAAAGAGTGTTGAATGAGTGCGAGGTTTCTAATTCTAGCCGTGGTGGCTCAGCCTCAGCTTTATCACTAATGATTCATCAGTGTAGGAAACCTCATTTTTTCTCTTCTACCTCATTCGCTTTGCCTCTGATTTCAGGCCTGTGTGTGATCATCACCCGGCCATTGTGTTTTCGGCTGAGGACACCGGCTAATGGCAGCTCAAAGAGTCCCTTGAAAGCGCTTCTCGGTCCATGTCGGCAACAGGTATTGTATGGCGCGCTGCCCATCGCGGCACTGGGACGCCATTGATCACAAGGTCTGTGTGGCTTCACGCCGGGCCTTGTTATGTAAGCATGCAGTGTTCACAGGTGGCAGCCCACATACTGCATGTCTGTGTTTGAAAGAGAGGGTTTTGCCATCTACAGAGGGGGGTAAGTGGGAATCACTGGTGCTGCCATGGCTACAGGTAGAACACGTTGGGAATATTTTCGTACCAATTTGAAGGGAGGGGCGGGTGATCAGTTGTTTTAGGACTGTATATTATTGACACTGAATGAGTTGATACACTGTAAAAAATAAAACTTTGTATTAGTCATGCTTATTTAAGATTTTAAGGAGACATAACTCTTATTCGTAAGTTTTCTGAAGCAATAGCTGCCAATGGCAGCTAAACTATTAATGCGTTCTAGGCAGGGGTTAATTTGTGCTGGATCTTGCCAGAACAAGATCCGGCACTTCTTGATTTTGGCATCCATCCCTATGTTCCGGGACTTATTCGGGCAGACCCGGCACCTTTCACGCGAAGAAAATAATAATAAAAATACAAAAACGTTTTTAAAAAGTGTATAAAATAATAATATACATGAATTAATTTACAGAACAAATCCCAATAATTGCATGATGTTTATAAAAATTTAACGTCATTTGAAGGAGTTGAAGATTTGTTGATGCACTGAAACATGGACCAACAAATCAGGCCCCTGATATAAAAAAAAAAAAAAAAAAACCCTTGGGAAATTTGTGGCATCTGGGGAGCAAGCAGCTAGGATCAAACAACAACATGCCAAAAAGACAGTTGCATTTACTGTCTTTTTTCAAAAGGAACAAGGATGGTTCAAAACGAGTCAGAAAACAACAACCGCGGCAATGAGGCAGCTGCAGCGATCATGCTAACGGGCAGTACCTGGTGCAGCAGGAGGCTAGCGCAGCAGCTAGCCAGGTTTACGGACAGCCAGCCAAGCCGGGGCAGGAGGCTGCTACCTTGGCAGTTGCTGGTCAGGTTCAGCGCCACCCGGAGTGGGGGCCGGCTACAGCGCCAGCAGTCAGCCAGGTGGACCAGCAACAGCCGGAGCAACAGGCCAGTACTCTTATGGGAAATTCGGACTCTGGCTGCACAATTTGTAAGGTGGCAGGAACTTTGGGGCCCGAGAAGACGGTGGGGATGAAACTCGCAAAAGAATGGGTTTGTGTTATTTATTGTAATCTCTGATTTTTTTTAATGTTTTGCAAGTTAGACCTGTTGAGAAACTAATTGCTGACTGTGTACTGTAAGTCCCACCCGTGATGTGCAGAGTATAGCCTAAATAGTTGTAAATTGTTGTCATAACATTCATTCCATGGGTATTATCTGAAATTGAGGCTTGTAAGTCCCACAGCATTGCAAGTAGCCATTTGCGTGTTGTTTTTAGCACCATTTTCTACGTATGTTCCGGGACCTGTGCCCGTCTTGTCATCCTTGCGCTGTCATATGTACTTTGCGTTCCGTCACCTTATGATTTACAAATTAAGCCATGGCTCTAGGGCTGCAGCTATCGAATATTTTAGTAACCGAGTATTCTACTGAATATTCCATTAATTAATCGAGTAATCGGTAAACAGCAATTATAAATATACATGAGAAAATAAGACATTTTGCCGAACATTGAACCATTTTTAGACAATCAATGTCTTTATTTTAGATGTACATTGTTGAAAACAGCCAATAATTGCATCTCAGCTGTGACGAGAAAAAAATACAACTAATTCACTGGTTCCACTCATAAAACTCAGATCCTATTAAAGAAAATCTTACTTCTTACCTAAAAATGTAATTACGCTTGATAACACACATCGCATAAAAAGTGTTTATCCCACATGTTTCAACTAAATTTCCATTTGTGTCAAGCTATTTTTAAGTTCTAGTTAAGTTTTAAGTTGTAAATTGTAAGTCCTGATAGGATTTTGAATTTTTGCAGTGTTCAAAATAAATGAATGATACCTGCTGTATTGGAGCACATTAGGCACCATTGCTATTTGGTGTTTTATCCATCTACTGAGCTAAAATTGACAGTTAGCTTTATTAAGTTTTTATTTTACACCCTTATCAATCTACAGTGCTGTGTTTTTAAAGATTAAATAAAGCCTGTGTGAAAGCCATGTATCGACAGTAGTTGTAATAAATAGAAACCTAGCCCTCCGAAGGAGAAAGGTACAGTAACATTGATCTTATTTATTAGCGCTACGTTGACTTCATTTTACCTTGTCCCGAGTATCGGTCCTCCGCTCTCGGAGTATACGGGGTGTGTTCGGTGGAGTTGCACCATTGAAGACGTGCTGCAGTGTTATGCAAGCGCTGTCTTACAGTGAATACATGAAACAGTGTTCGCCTTGGTCTCCAGCTTGAAATGTTCCCACACTTTTGACATTTTCTGCTTCTTGGTGCATTTCACTTCACTTTCGTTAGCTTCTTCGTTGTTACCTCTATATTCATGCATGGTTGAAATCAAATACATACGCAGCATCTCTCTTCTTCCTGTACGCACGTGACGTCAGCGCGTTGTGCCGCATTAAAAGTACCGTATTCCTGGCAAAATGTCATGCTTAGAGCTGGCAAAATTAAACCATTCCTCGAGGCAGAGAAAATTCCTCGATCAATTTTTTAAATCGAGTTACTTGAATTCAGCTCTAATGTGTTCACATGTACTGCACTGTAAAAAAAAAACATAGTGTACGTAATGTTACATCCACACCAAATGGATTGGACAGCAGGGTCAATGGTACTGAAAGAGTGACGTAACTTGATAATTTGAGTATACCTAACTCATTTTATCGATTCATGTTGAGCGTGAGCCATCAATACTTACGGTACACATCTGAATAATGCAGCTAGTAGATCTTTAGCTCAGATGTTTAGCACGAAAGTTTGAGCGTTACGCTACCATTGCGGTGGATTGAGTTGGAATCCCACTGGAGAATCTTATTACTGCACATATTTATTTAAACAAAAAAGTCCAGTTTACTTAAAATGTTGAGTTTTAATTGATAACTAGGTTTTATTTTTAGTTTTCTAGCAAAACTTGAAAATTCAAGTGAGACTGATTGACTTGAAATTTCAAGTTCTGTTAACTTTTTGTCATTTTTTTGCAGTGTAGTCGCACTGAGACCAGAAAAACAGTAAAGCTCTCCAAGCCCCAGTGGCTTAATGGATGAAGCATTGGCCTCTTAAGCCAGGGATTGTGGGTTCGACTCCCATCTGGGGTGGTTGGGCAATGATTGGTCGCTTGTGTTGTTCTCAGTCTTGTTGTTGAGTTACTAACTTCAATTTGAAAGCTGATATGCCTATACCTGCACTGGTAAAGAAAGTTGCCTAGTAGTCCTTCTTGTTCTTGAGTCCAGTTGCTTGTTGATTAGATCTACAAGTGGTCCAGATACAATTTCTCGAATCACTGACTTCAAAACTTTATTGACCTGACACTTTGTCATTCTCTGCATCACGCCTTACCATAGGGGACTGAGCTTCATTTAGTAAAAGGTCATTCACAGACAGATTTAAGCTTTGATTTTTCAAGAAGTAAAAAAGCTGTACAGCATACAAACAGGAAGGCTTGTCTCAGGAGGGATTTGTAATTATTATATTCTTCGTACCATGCATGCATTTTTAAACGTTGTGAAAAAAATCAATGGGAGAAATCAGCTGCTACTGCTTTGGCATCATTGTTCGCCATATTTACGTAAAATAAAGGCTAACTGCATGTTTTTTTTTTTTTTTTTGCTTTTAACCGAGAATCGAGTCTGTTTTACGTCCATATCTATGAAGAATTCGGGGATTTAAGCATTTATTCACAAGAATTTTCACCAGAAAAGCTCTGTTTACGTCAGGCGGCCGATAGCCTCAGTCGCTAACAGAGTAGCATTGTACTTCGACATATTTAGGTAAAATAAACGCTAACTGCACGGTTTCTTTGCTTTTAACCAAGAATCGAGACTGTTTTACGTCCCTATCTATGAAGAATTCAGGGAGTTAAGCATTTATTCACAAGAATTTTCACCAGAGAAGCTCTGTTTACGTCAGGTAGCCGCTAGCCTCATTCAATACAACTATATAACTAACTATACAACTGCATAATGACACTAAAGGGCTATCCTATTCTATAATAAATTGTGATTGCATATAGAATGTATTAATAATCTATTTATTAATAATTTATTCTGCATGTTTTCTTCAAGTATTAGGTTTCTGATGTGGAAATTGAGTGATTCATTAGCTGTTGAAAAAAATTTAGGTTGCTATTTTGGGCAAAAACTTATATGATATGGTAAATATTGCTATTGATCCTAAAAATATAGGTGATTATCTCTGCATTTGGTAATTTTTGTGTATCCAGTGTAAAATCTGAGAAGTTTATAGCCATTTTAAGTTTTGTTATACTGACCGTATTGGCCTGAATATGAGATGGCCCTGATTATAAGACGACCCCCTCTTTTTCAAGACTCAAGTTTGAAAAAAGATTTTTTGAACACCAGATTAATTTTCATACAGAAAATAATTACAGTAATCTGAACCAAATGATTATAACAATATATTTGAGAGAAAAAGCATGTTATTTTGCCTCATTCAAATCTTGCTATATGAACATTTAAATATGTAAACTAAAGTGCAATCACATTCGTAAATGAATGGCTTCTGGTTTTTTAAATGTAAATAACCCAATCTATTGTGATAAAACAACAAAATTGCAAAATTGCATTAACCATCAAAGTGAAGTCTAACTGTAACTGTAGTCTTGATACAAATCTGAATAAGGAAAAACATTGCAATAAAATAATGCAAACTGGTTAAACTTGAGAGTAGCTGAGATCTATCGTGACAGAACATTGCTTCAATGATATCTGGCGCAATCTAGCGTCGTGAATGGGTATAATGTCTAGACCGCGAATATAAGACGACCCCCACTTTTTCAGTCTAATTTCAATGCAAAAACACTGTCTTATATTCGGGCCAATACGATGTATAAAAAAACCATTAATTGGGATTTTATAAGGGAACGACTCTGAATTTTTGCCGCTGCTCATGGAGACTTACACTGCGGCAAAAAGGTATTTAGTCAACCACCAATGGTGCAAGTTCTCCTACTTGTAATAGTTAGAGAGGCCTGTAATTGTCAACATGGGTAAACCTCAACCATGAGAGACAGAATGTGGGGAAAAAAATCACATTGTTTGATTTTTAAAGAATTTATTTCCAAATTAAGGTGGAAAATAAGTATTTGGTCACCTACAAACAAGCAAGATTTCTGGCTGTCAAAGACGTCTAACTTGTTCTAACGAGGTCTAACGAGGCTCCACTCATTACCTGTATTAATGGCACCTGTTTTAACTCATTATCGGTATAAAAGACACCTGTCCACATCCTCAGTCAGTCACACTCCAAACTCACTATGGCCAAGAGCTGTCGAAGGACACCAGAGACAAAATTGTAGACCTGCACCAGGCTGAGAAGACTGAATCTGCAATAGGTAAAATGCTTGGTGTAAAGAAATCAACTGTGGGAGCAAGTATTAGAAAATGGAAGACATACAAAACCACTGATAATCTCCCTCGATCTGGGGCTTCATGCAAGATCTCACCCTGTGACGTCAAAATGATAACAAGAACGGTGAGCAAAAATCCCAGAACCACACGGGGGGACCTAGTGAATGACCTACAGAGAGCTGGGACCACAGTAACAAAGGCTACCAGCAGTAACACAATGCGCCGCCAGAGACTCAAATCCTGCACTGCCAGACGTGTCCCCCTGCTGAAGCCAGTACACGTCCAGGCCCATCTGCGGTTCGCTAGAGAGCATTTGGATGATCCAGAAGAGGACTGGGAGAATGTGTTATGGTCAGATGAAACCTAAATAGAACTTTTTGGTAGAAACACAGGTTCTCGTGTTTGGAGGACAAAGAATACTGAATTGCATCCGAAGAACACTATACCTACTGTGACGCATGGGGGTGGAAACACCATGCTTTGGGGCTGTTTTTCTGCAACGGGACCAGGACGACTGATCAGTGTAAAGGAAAGAATGAATGGGGCCATATATGGAGAGATTTTGAGTGAAAATTTCCTTCCATCAGCAAGGGCATTGAAGATGAGACGTGGCTGGGTCTTTCAGCATGACAATGATCCCAAACACACAGCCAGGGCAACAAAGGAGTGGCTTCGTAAGAAGCATTTCAAAATCCTGGAGTGGCCTAGCCAGTCTCCAGATCTGAACCCCATAGAAAATCTGTGGAGGTAGTTGAAAGTACGTGTTGCCCAACAACAGCCCCAAAACATCACTGCTCTAGAGGAGATCTGCATGGAGGAATGGGTCAAAATACCAGCAACAGTGTGTGAAAAGCTTGTGAAGAGTTACAGAAAACGTTTGGCCTCCGTTATTGCCAACTAAGGGTACATAACAAAGTATTGAGATGAACTTTTGGTATTGACCAAATACTTATTTTCCCCCATGATTTGCAAATACATTCTTTAAAAATCAAACAATGTGATTTTCTGTTTTTTTTTTTTCTTCCACATTTTGTCTCTCATGGTTGAGGTTTACCCATGTTGACAATTACAGGCCTCTCTAATATTTTCAAGTGGGAGAACTTGCACAATTAGTGGTTGACTAAATACTTATTTGCCCCACTGTATACATGTCTAAGGTAGGTGCCTCTTTTGGTTTTAGGTCGGTAGCAGCTTTGGTTGTAAAAAATATTTAAACTTGAAGTTTTTGAAAATAGGCCCCCTACGGATTGGCCCTGCGCCCCGTGTCATGTCAATATATTATGAAGTCTATGCTCGGATGTTGACTAAAATTTCCTTTCACCTTGCACAAGAAAGGCTTTGTTCTGGTTCTTGCTTAAAAGTCATTTACAGTCGCATTGTCTCACCACTGCATCCCATAACGTTTTGTTTATTTACCCGACGAGTGCACACTTTCTAGTCCTGGCGGCACACTGCTTAGTTACAAATCTGACAGATTTTTCTCAAGATAGGCTCACCAAAACTCAACATCAAAATGCTGAGAAGCACTTATCTGAAACCAAATGAAAGCTGTAAGTGCTTTGTTGTGTTTTCTACATTGAATAAGGGATTTACCAGAACAAATTGGAGGTGTTAGTAACAGTGTGTTGCAAGTGTTCACTCAGACACACACACACACATAATGTACATGCTGAGGTCAGCTGATGACAAGTGTGAAAGGCTTCAGTCTACTCTGAGACTGCTCCGCTCCCAGCATCATTCACACGAGCTCAAGGGTGTTGCTACCCCTTTGTTCATGAAAGGGGAAAACTACAGTAGTCTCAGAAATAACTGGCATTATATCAGGGGTTTCAAACTGCGCTGGAGTCTGGGTTAGCATGGGCCGTATCACATATTCCACAAAAAAGTAGTTTAGTCAGTAATAATATTTTTTTAAATGTAAAAGTAATCAAGTCTTCTCAAAGTCTATGAATAACGGCTGAGAACATAAATGGTTCTTCAGAACATGAAGATTAAGCGACTGCCGCTAATGCAATTGGCTACCAAACCACTGAAAACCATTAATAGCCTAAGCTATGCTAGCTTGTTCTATAAGTGATAAAAAAAATTTTAAAAACAGGCGATACAAACACTCAATATAAAACATAACAAAAGATTTTTGACTGACTCCCCTCTCTAACCTTTTGAAAAAAATGTTTAAAACTATCATTAGCTTTAGCCATGCTAGGTTTTACTGTAAGTGATTTAAAGGGATACATGGATAGAAAGACTTGTACTTCTCAAACGATAAACGTTATTATGAGTTAAAATAATTTGATATTGAAACCCCACTTGATGTTTTTGTTTTATACAATTTGTAAAATAAGTTTCACTAGTAGGTCGCAAATTGTTGTTGACGTCGCAGGTCGGTGACATCACATGGTTACACTGCCAGACTTCCAGAGTATGACTCTAGCAACATAAACATGTCACCTGTTCAACCCTTTCAATTTGAACCCGAGAGGATCCTTAATGAGCATGACAGCACTGTCGATATTTTACAAAACGAGCAGAAAAAGCTAAATGAACAGGAAAAACGGGATGAGACGAGATGAGAGGGAAAAAAACTGATTTTCTGCTAAAATGTGCTACATACCCCAATCGTCCATTGCAGGGATAAAAACATGGTGCCCTTCATAGGTCAAAACATGTACTAAGTATGATAGATTTTTAAATCAATGGCAATATTTTATGTGCTTCTAATAACATATTTTAGTAAAAGAGAACAATTGTGCTGAGGGTCCCTTTAAAAAAAAAACAAAAAAACAACAACAACAACCTAGGGTAATGACACACCGGTCGCGCCAAAATTAGCAAGTTTGAGACCTCTAAATTTTCATCTCTTCACCCTTCTGCATTAAATTAAATGATTTTAACACTAGTTTATCAGTGGTAGACATCCAATCTAGTTGAACTGGGAAGGTGGCAGCGAAAGAACAAATCTTCATTGAGAATGCTACCCTCCTACTTCAAGTGGATTAGACGTCTAGCGCCGCCAATGGCGGCCAATGAGTTAAAAAGTAACGTGTTGAAAAGTAGAAAAATGTTGCAATGAGTTTATCCCTCATAGACGTTCAATCCACTTGGACTGGGAGGGTGGCAGCGAATGAACGATTCATTCCCTGCCAACCCTCCCACTTCAAGTGAATTGGACGTCTACTGCCGTCAATGGCAGAAAATAAGCGTTTCTTTAAATTAACTAATGAAAATCAAGCTAGTTTTATAATTTTCATATCAACAGTTTTCACACGTTTAATCGCTTCCTTCATATTTCACATTACTTTGCTGTTAACACTGTGCTATCAATAAACAAAGGAACACTAGTAGACAACACTATAGTGTTGCAATTTTCAAGACCACATTTTGAAGGTCTTGGTCTCATCTGTAGGGTTGGGCATCGTTTGAATTTGAACAATTTTAGTTCCGATTCCACGTTTCGATTCCGGTTCCAGACGATTCTCGATTCTTTTAATAGGCAGGTCAAAAAAACTGAGTAGTTCATTTTAATTTCTTAACTTCTCGATTATTGTTTTTATGAACAAATGAAATATGAACTTTCAGTTAACTATGAATTTCTCACAGGGCTATTTTTAACTTGTGTATAAATATCAGTCTTTTAACTTGAATATGATGAAGTTTCTTTCCACAGGAGTGCACTTTCACAAAGATGTTTATTTTTCAAAAGTTCATGGAGAAAACATTTACACATATTCTTTTGCCTATGTTTTATAGTGTCTTATGCTGCAGGAATTTTTACATGTTATTGAGCTCCCACTAATGGGCTAACCTGGTGCAGAATATCAAACAAAAAAAACAAAAAAACAATTTGTAAAACCCAGTCCAGATTAGCAGCAGGTCAGTATAAAATCAGAAACAGATTTTGTTGAGGAAAATGACCATACCTGCCTTCTCAGGCAGAAAGCGTGAGCGTTCTGGACAGATGGTGTCTCCTGCAGTGGAGAACAAATATTCACTGGGTGTAGATGAAGCTTGAACGCATAAATATGACAAAGCGAGAAAAAGTCGCAAATATTACGAAGCGGTAAGGTAGCTGTGAGCCGCTTCGCACTTTACATACAGCTGCCTTAGGTGGGACCTACGACGAAGCATTAGTATAAATTATTCTTTTGATTATAATTTGATGTAGATAAGGCAAAATAATAAGAATTTCCTTACTTGTAAAATCGATACTAAAACAAAAGATTCTTTTCATACTCTTGATTTTAACGGAGGTGGCAATGCGTTACGTAAAGTACATAGCTGCTTATATAGCTACATTAGCCCGATATAATAATATGACTTATTCTCGTACTATTCCATCTATCCATCCATCATCTACCGCTTTATCTGGGGTCGGGTCACGGGGGTAGCAGAAGACTGACATAATTTATTGTTTTATTTACCTGGTTCTGACTGGTTAGAGAACCGGCGCGTCGTGTCAAATACAGGTCACTCAGCTAAACACGGCTCGGCACTTGTATTCCATGAAGCCGGAGGTGTATAATCATATTGGTCGTGCAGCCACCTTTGCATGATATAGCTGTGTTGCAAATGTTGCACTGAGCTGAATGGTCATTTTTGTTTGTGAAGTTGAGCTAAACTTTTGAGCGTCGTCACACGCTATCCATGGTTGAAATCAAGTTGCAATGCACAAACACACACTTATTGTGGCTTCTTCTTCGTGGTGTTTGGCGGCTACTTTTTTTTTGATCGGTGGTCAGGGCACCGAAACATGGAATCGAATTTTTTAAATTCGAACGGCTCCGGCAGCATCGGAGTGTTAGTCCCGAATCCAATCGGTGCTCGATGCCCAATCCTTCTCATCTGGGTCTTCCAAAAATTTTGGTCCTGTATCAGCATAGGCTAGTTTCTGTAACAGCAAGACCTGTATCAAAACACAACAAATCCAGCAAGGTTATGCTGGATTTTCTTGAGTACACTACCGCACACTACTCCAACAAATGTTACACATGACACGTGCTTAACCCAAGGAGAGAAAGTGAATAAGCTCTTTTCCAAGGTGTGATAACAGGACTTAACTCTGAGTAAAAGCAGAGCAGATGGGTTTAGCAAAGCCTGTACTCTTAGTTTAATGTAGGAAGTCTTTGTTTTGTTTTTTTAAATGTGTCTTTTTACTTTCAGATTCACGTGTGAACCAACACAACAGAGGTATTGTCAGATTTTCCGAATGATGCATCAAGTTGATGTCAACTGGTGGTGATGTAGGGAGCGAGAAAAGACGAAGTAAGAGAGGGGGGCAAAAAGGAGAGAGGGAGGCTGCAAATGGCAGCTTCTGTGACACTGTGAGAGGGAGTGAGGGAGGGGGAAGAGAAAGGAGAGTGTGATAGAAAGAGAGAGAGAAGGGCGCTCCAACCAGATCAGATTGCAAAGATTGATAGAGAGAGGTGTTCACTTCATAAGCACTGAGGAACTCTTGGACAATTTTATGGGAAGTGGGAGAGATTGTCTTCACATCACAGAAGATGAGTGGATCGGACTGAAACGTGGATTTAAAAGTCAGTTTCCGAGTTGATTCGGAATTTCTAACCCGGCGAGGATGAAGAAATGTAAAGGCTACCCGTGCCTTCTGATGTTGAGGATGACGGTGTGCTTTATCTGGGAATCAGACTAAAACAAGAGGCAGAAGTGTTTGGTTCAGAGATGCCTCAGTTCGGCTGATGCGGACGGACGAGGGAAGAGAAGACAGCAAATTTCAGTCCTGGGAGAAGACAGGTATAAATCAAGGTAAGGACTGACCGAACTTTACGGTAAACCTGCTCTCACTGACTATAAAGTTAGATGTAAAAGATCCCAGTAAGAGATACAGTAAATGTCAGCCAAAACAAACAGTTGCTTGCAGTCGAAATCAGTCAGTATTGCTATAATGACTGTCGATAGGCCTCACCTTGGTATGTTCAACTAAACGTAGTGAAATAACATTATTTCTCAGACAATCAGTCAGTATTAAGCATTGTTAGCATTGCAATCGAAGAATAGTAGAGATCTTGTGTTAGATCTCAGACTGTAAGTTTGCAACCAACAGATGAACAACAACATATCTTCCAAGTTTGATAACAGAGACAAAAACAGACAGACATACGGAACTGAATATATAACCTTCGCCTACTGGCGGACGTAACAATAAATCCGCAGGTACTCATCGAACTGCGATGACTATTTCAAGTGATTAAGAAGAATTGAATGTGCATGCTCTCCTATCCCTGCATAAACAAAGCCTCGAGAGACTGGACGAAGCAGACGAACACATTAGCGCAGCCCGGCATGACAGCTCCATGACCTCATCCTGCGCTTTGTTCGCACCACTCATTTTTAGTGGCCACTTTTCGTGGGTTTAGAGCCCGCAGAGAGGTCGTTTTAATGGGTGATTCATTCGTTGGTCGTGAAAGATCTCGACCACTGAGTTCGCATCAGGAGTCGAATTTGCAGAACAGCTACAGGTGCTGCAACATGAGGTGATTTGGTTAAAAACTCCAGCGCAGGGGAGGAAGAGTCCTGCTCTTAAAATGGATTCACAGGCAGAAAAAAATGTCGGCTTTACATAAGGCCCGAACATGCAGATGTTGGTGTTGGTGTCCATAGGAAAATACCTGCTGGTCACTTGAGACCAAACAAGTTACACATGGTGAGCTATAGGAAAATCAAGCGACACCTGAGCCCAGGTTCTTCCTTCAACAATGGCCCTGGGAGGTGGGCAGCCGTCGTGGCGGCTCAGCTCAGTTTCCCGTGTGTTCGTCTTCGCGTCGAGTGCCCTCTCCCGCACCACTTCATTATCCTCCTGATAGCCGCCATTGTTGTGCGCATTCAATTATATATTCTGCTGGGCCTAATCAACGCTCTCAAACTCGCCTTCCGGACAGCCTTCACGAGGTCTCTTGAGAACAAACTCGCATGTACTGGCCATGCCGCTTGAAAGATTTGACAAGGCCTCCCTAATAAATCAGTAGGGCCACTGTCGTAGGTGCAAACGTGTGATGGTGTGAAGACAAACTTGCTTAAACGTTTTCTTACTAGATTGTGTCTTCAATGAAGTCAAATAAGACACCAAAATGTACAATTAATCTGTGTATACACCAATATGTCACGGCATCCTGTCAGTATCAGCTCTTTGTCCAATTAAACAGGTCTAGAATTCACATGGTATTGCCGAAATAAAATCTGTAAACACTGTTGTATTCTGTATTCAGATATAATATACCACAGATAAATTACCTGCTGCCTTCAGACATAACGTGACACGGTAAAGCACTGTACTTGTGACTAGGTCGCGCGCCAGTAAAGTTTCGGCTAATGTTCGGGTTAGCTTACAGTTCACACATGAGCGCGTACTGGATAAATATTGAAATTTTACCGGACTTCAGAGCATGTCTGCAACAGTACAAGTTGGCTCTGTACATCGGTAGTGATGAGAGGAGTACTTCGTACTGATGATTCCGATGTCTCTGGCAGGGTTTTTACTTTCATTGAACCAACGTACTTGACACCCGACACTTCACGACTATGATGGACTGCTCGCAAAGTGGAGGGCTGCTCGGGCCACATGTTAAGATGTCTCTGCTCGCATTGTCACCACATCCATTTTTGCCGCAATACCTGAAACCAGAATAAGTACGGTCCTCTTGAATGGGGTAATATGGCTCCATATTCGGGCAACCTCAGCCCTAGTGGGATTTAGGAATGCACATGAGTGATCTGTCAAGTCTTCAGAGCCCAAATCAGGCAGACAGGCACAGAGCGGCTGCGGCCAGGCGATAAAAGCTGTCTGTGCCCAAGGGGGGCTACAGTCCGGTGCCTCATGGGTAGAAGCCCTTGACCTGAGGCTCAAAATTCGGCATGATGTCCAGGTTATCATTCCAACACATAATGGAAGATGTTTTCTACCTGGTATGACTCTTAATAACTAAAGTTCCAGTATTTAATTACAACAAGTGTGCCATTCAGTTCGTAGAACAAAGCACCGCGGCAGGGTGATGTATATGTAACGCAGCCTCCCAAAAATGATTAATACAGTAAGTTGTACACAATGGGGTCAAACAAAACCCACTCCCTTCATCCCCGCATGCAGCATCTGGTACTGCGCGTCCACGGAATAAATGGCACACATAGAGGCCCACTGGGAGTTAGCGTAAGCAAGCACAGACACACAGCATCCCGACTCCCTGACAAAAGTACTCTGCCGAAAAGGACAATAGACAATTTGGGCCACAAAAGAGCAGAGGGAGGTTTGGCACATAGCTGATATGCTATAAATACATCTGAGACAAAGTGGAAACTAACAAATTGTAGAGTTGGCATTTACTTTTGATTAAGAAATGACAGCCTGTCATATTTTGTGACGCCGAACCAGACACTAGAGCTGGTAGTCAATTTTGTTGTTGATTTGATGTCCTTGGATTTTGAGCATTTAAGGGGAACCAGGGTGAGGATTGTACCGTTTAGGTAGCAGTTTAGTGACAAAATTGACATTGTTGTCTGTTTCGTTGGATTTCCTGGTTTGCCACTTTTTTCAGATCACAGCAGCTTGGACTTCTAGAAATGCTTGCTTGTCTATTCCGTTATGCATGTTAACTCCACTGACAATCCAGTCTTTCTCTTCCTTCTAGGTAGGATTCCAGCACAAGGATCCCTCGTAACCTCTGGGCTATGGCTGACTAAAATGCAACTTTCCAAGTGGTCAATCGCACGCTGGAACTCCGTGGTCAGCCTTTTCGCTATGATCCAGCAGGCGGAGGTGTCGGGACCATGAGCGTGGGGAGAATCAACCGCTACAGCATCGTGTCATCCGAGGAAGAGGGCCTCCGCCTGACGACCATGCATGGCATGAACGGTTTTGGCAATGGCAAGATCCACACGCGCCGCAAGTGCCGCAGCCGCTTCGTCAAAAAGAACGGCCAGTGCAACGTGCAGTTTGCCAACATGGATGACAAGTCCCAGCGCTACATGGCTGACATATTCACCACCTGTGTGGATATCCGCTGGCGGTGGATGCTGGTGGTCTTCACCCTGGTGTTCGTGGTTTCTTGGCTAGCTTTCGGTTTGGCCTTCTGGGTCATCGCCTTGCTACACGGGGATTTGGATAACCCAGCGGGTGATGACAACTTCACTCCATGCGTCCTGCAAGTCAACGGATTTGTGGCTGCCTTCCTATTCTCCATTGAAACGCAGTCCACTATTGGCTACGGCTACCGTTGTGTCACTGAGGAGTGCCCAGTCGCGGTTTTCATGGTGGTTTTCCAGTCTATCGTGGGTTGCATCATTGACTGCTTCATGATCGGCGCCATCATGGCCAAGATGGCGAGGCCTAAGAAACGAGCGCAAACGCTGCTGTTTAGCCACAATGCTGTCATTGCTATGCGGGACGGGAAACTATGTCTCATGTGGCGGGTGGGAAACCTTCGCAAGAGCCATATTGTCGAGGCCCACGTCAGGGCGCAGCTCATTAAGCCTCGGATCACCGACGAAGGGGAGTATATTCCTCTGGACCAAATAGACATCAACGTGGGTTTTGACAAAGGTCTGGACAGGATTTTCTTGGTTTCGCCTATAACGATTCTCCATGAAATAGACGAGGAGAGCCCCCTTTTTGGGATAGGCAAGCAGGACCTGGAGTCCTCTGATTTTGAGATCGTGGTCATCTTGGAAGGCATGGTGGAAGCAACAGCCATGACCACCCAGGCTCGCAGTTCGTACTTATCCTCTGAGATCCTTTGGGGGCACAGGTTCGAGCCTGTCCTGTTTGAGGAGAAGAACCTCTACAAGGTGGATTACGCCCACTTTCACAAAACCTACGAGGTGCCGTCCACCCCCCGCTGCAGTGCCAAGGACATGTTGGAGAACAAGTTCCTGGTTCCCACTTCTAACTCCTTCTGCTACGAAAACGAGCTGGCTTTCCTCAACCGCGACGAAGAGGAGGACGACGGAGGCGGAGGGAGTCGAGCGCTGGCAAACCTCAGTCCTGACCGGAATAGTCGACATGAGTTTGAACGCTTGCAGGCCACCAGAACTCTGGATCAAAGGTCTTATCGGAGAGAGTCGGAAATATGACCACAACCTTAGAGTCTGAGACAAAGTGCCATAGGAATATTTGACTCCTGGAAAAGGGTCTAACCTGGATTTTCAGCTTCCAAAATCATGGTTAACTCATTGGCTGCCATTGACCTTAACATACTTCCAATCCATTTGAAGTGGTTGGATTAGCAGCGAAATAACAAATGTTTTTTCAGTGCCAACCTTCCCAGCTCAAACTGACTGGACGTCTACTAGTGACAAACTAAATTCACAGCAGAAGGGTGAAAAGAGCTATATAATTGCACATCTATTAATCACTACAGATCTAGCTAGCATAGATCAGGCTAATGTCAGATTTTAGCAATGTTTGCCAATCTCGTAGCCAAAGTGAATTGTTAAGACAAAGTCGAATTGTATCGAGACTTAAAAATTGTCCAAATCCTCATTTTCGAGCCTATAAATATTTTCCTATTAGACCGCCGGGAGGGACGTCTCAAATTCTCGCTTACTTTGTTGTTCTTCTTCTTGGGGAGGACACCAACTAAAGTTGCTAATTCCTGGTTTGTCGCTAGTAGACGTCAAATTCACTGGAAGGGCTGGCAGCAAATGAGCCCTCCCAGCACAAATGGATTGTCATCTATTATTGCCGATGGCAGTCAATGAGTTAATTTAAAAAAACAAAACAAAAACACACATACATAGTATCAAGTGATCAACAGCAAAATACTGGCTGGAAATTGGAGACCCCTGGTATAGAGGAAGACCTTCCTTCATGGAAACTTGAATCTTTTTCACATGGTCACTTTGAGTGTTTTAACAATACTGCAGAGCTACGACAGATAGACATTGTATTTCAGATGTAAATACATTTTTTTTTTTGTTACGGTATAGTTTGTGTGCTGTCTCTTCTGAAAGTAGAAAGCTACGTCTACTTGTTCGTGAGCACAGTATTGTTTGCTAAATTTGCTGGACATGGAGTTCAGTGGCACAAAAAATTTAAATGCAATGAGCCATAATGAAACACCTCTTTCCCATCAAAATAAGCACCTTAACTTAAACAAATAATGTATATAATATTAGCCATTATATATATTTTTTCATTTGAAGTTTCACAACAACTAAAAGTACAGCTTTGTCGCTCCTCAACTATTACAGGGTTTCCCCCAGAAAAATTGCAAAGTCCAGAGAAGCCCACAACAGCCTACCATGTTTTTGGAAAAAGCAATCAATAAATAAAATAAATGGATTTTAAAAATCATGCCTATTATGCATCATTATAAGCCATTAATTAACAATACTTTGACAGAGTCTTAAAAATACCAGTCTTGAAAGAGATTTTTTAAAAAAAAAAGGTTTGTTCACATGACCATGAGATGTCGCCATTTAGCTTTCAACCGTATTAACAGACGTGGTTAAATGCGGTTAAATATGTATTGCTTACTATACTTTCTTTTGTAGCACCGTTTTAGCCCGGTGGCCCACTAGGCTTATAAAGCACTGGGGGAAGCCCTGAATTAATCTATGCATATTTTTCCACTTGGTCAGGCATTAGATACAATTACATTAAAAAAAAAAAAAAAAAAACAACAAAAAAAATTCTTTCGTAGTACAGTGATCCCTCGTTTTTCGCGGTTGATGGGGACCAGAATCCGCTGCGATAAGTGAAAAACCCGCGAAGTAGCGCATTTTGTGTGTTCACTGCATTTATTTAGATTTAGCATTGGAAAGAGATATAAATATGACATTTTTTCCCCTTTTCCCTAAAGTATATAAAGAAAAAAAAACTTTTATGTGTGTGTATATATATATATATATATATATACAGTGTTGTGCATGAACGCGTTCAATGAACGATCGTTCATGAACACGTTCATATTTTGGGCGAACGTGAATTGAACGCAACATATTTCTGTCTTATGAACGTTACTGTGAACGCGCTCATTCTAGCGGTTGTGAGCGGTGCTCATAACTTCGTTCATGAGTTCAACACATTTAGAGCCTTACCGACAAAACTGCATATAAAGCCATAGGCTAAAAACACACAATAATTTTTTTTACCTTAATAGCGGAACATTATCCAACCTGGCAACCCAAGCTGCCTGTCACGGCCGTATTGTTTAAGCAAATACGTCATCATAACAACAGCAGCATGGACACAGAAGCCGGCAGCTCTCGAAACCCGGCCCGCTCAGAGCAACTTTCTACACAGTACCAGCATTTAAAAGAGTTTTATGAAAAAGTCAGTACCGACCCGGATGGCAAAAATATAACGTTTACTTGTAAACTTTGTCCAACACCGTCCGTACGTCGGTAACGTCTTTAGCCAACCTTAAACGGCACATCGAAATAAAGCATGCGACAAGCCTTGCTAGGTATCTGCGACTGCGAGCATGTGCGATTAAATAAAGAGAAGGCAACGGTTGGCCAGAGCAGTACCTCTGCCACCCAAATACCGCTAACAGCATACCAGAGTGGCCCCGTTTTCTGTCTCTCCCAGCCGCAGCTAGACAATACATATAAATATACATATATATGGTGGAAAACACTCAGGTGACTTAAAGTTCCGCTCTGATACCCCCAATTTGGCCAAATTTCAAAATTGCCCTTTACGCATGTGTGATACATCACTGGAAAGCTTAAAATCTCAATTTTCTGGGGGAAGAAAATTTTTGAACAGGAGGGCATTTAAGAAAAAAAAAAAAAAAATTAAACCCCTAAACCCTAACTCGAGGTGAGAGCATGAGAGCATAATTAAAGACACCATGATTTCAAGTAGTTATTATTGCGTACTTACCTTATTTCGATCCAAAAACTCTATGTTGCACGTATCACCGATTGTCATAACACAGCTGTGAATGGCCACAGCCGGACTTTTTGGGGATTTTATGGGTGAAACACGGTAATATAACAAGGGTAGTGATATAGAAATTGCAAACACCAAGGAGTGGTCGAGATATTCTTTTTCAAATATTTACCCTTTTAAATGTTTTTTTTTTTTTCCAATTTTTCTTTGGTTCGATTATCTAAAATATCACGGAAAATGCAACATTTAAAAAAAAATAAAAAATACAATTAAGCGATAGTTATGAGGTAGATATCCGTGGCCTATTTACAGACACTTTTTTTTTTTCATTGTGACGTAATTTGTTTAAAAGTTTAAATATGCGAGTGAATAATTGTTTTAAGTCTTTTTTTAAAACTAAATATTAGACATCAATTAATGATTCTAAGCTAAAAATGACAGGCATTTCAAATAATATATATAATTACTTACCTTCTTTTTATGGCTGGATTGAAACAAAAGCGGTTGGGCGGTGTCTGTAAACGGGGGTCTCCAGGGTAAAGCAGACAGATTTAAAATAGTTCGGGGGTTTTATGCGCCATGAAACTGCTATGGCAGCATATAGACATATTACTCTATCAAACACAACAGTTCTTTTGGCTTTAAATACAGCAATTTATTTTAAAGAAGGGTGCAAGAGCAGAAACTGCTTTTTCAGCCTTGTCTGTGTTTATACATTTTCAATAACTTTATACATTTTAATAAATTATTTTTAAGCACTTCAAATGTAATAATTATGATACGTTTTAAACATGTTACTGTCCCACTAAATTATTTTTAAACAAGAATAAAGCAGAAAAATGCTTGGCTTTATTAAATGCTTCATTGAGTGAGTCCACTCAAATCCGCTCAAGCTGGTCACTTACACACAATGAGTTGCCACAGCAACTGTTTAACAAGTTAAAGATGATTGACGCATGTGGCGCTTTGAAGCTCTGCTCTGGCTACATCAAACATCAATGTCTGTCATCGTTGTTAACTTTAATAGGCAACTCCGGGGCACTCACTGCCTGACCAACAAAGAGCAGGAAAGGGAGGGAGAGTGAGACAATGCGATCGGCTCGGGACAGCTCATCTGTGTTTTGTTTTTTTTTTAATCGGAAAAAAAAAAATTGGCAATGGACTGAGGGCACGAAGTAACGAGGGATCACTGTAGAGTATTTCAAAAAACAACCAAATGGATTCTTTGGGGGGGAGGAGTCAGAGAGTAATTATACTACAAAATATTGTCTTTTATCATGACGCTAACATAATAAAAAATCTATGGAGTGGAAGCAGTAACCATACTTAAGTTTGTTTCCTCATAATGAATTAGTTTGGATGACATCTCACGTACTGTATTTCTAAATGAATTAATCACGGTTTAGCTACGGTTTACAATGAAGTATTCAATACAAATAACAACTTTAGTAGTTCGGCAACTACAAGCATAGTTTGGGAGTTTTTTCCCCTCATCCACACTAATATTTTCCCTTTTCCATCTTTATGTGTGTTGGGCAGGTTGCAACTAAAAAGTGGAATTTTCCCATTAAGGGACAAATAAAGTATACATTTCCATTATATTTTTTCATAATGCAAAAGGGAAAAAAATACTGTTATTGCAAAATTTAACTAGCATTTGACAGTAACTATTTTGTTCATTTGTTGGCTTATATTTGCGTGTACGGCAATAAGGTGAAAAATCTTTCCTAAGAATATATTTGATATGAGTTTGGAAGGAAATGACAATGATAGCTCAGGAAAGGACCATGAAAAGCTTGTAACGTTGGTCAGAATGTCCGCATTTTGATTTATTGTCATTTTTAAAATCTTCATCGACATGTGATGTTTATAGATTTTTTTTTTTTTTTCTGATTTCTAAGCATGAACTATGATCGAACGAGCAATTTTTGCCTTCTGGGAAGGATTTAAATGCTAATGCTTAATGTTATTTTTTTGGTTATATGTTGTCCACCTGTGGTCTTACAGTAAAGTTAAATGATTTGACAACTTTAACGACAATAATAGCTTAGAGAGATTACAAAACTGGCTTAAAAAAGAAATAAAGCATCTTATTTTTTTATACAAAATTCTTTTTCAATAGAATACAACGATCCATATTTATCTGTTTTTATGAGAATTCGACACTGAATCACTATTGAAACGTGTTCACTCTTTATCTTTTGATAGTATAAGATCATTTTAGCACATTTTCAAGTAATATTTCTCTTAAAGGGATGATTGGAAAAAAAAAAACTTTGACCTCTGTAGAAGTCTTCCTACACCCAGTAAATTATCTACTGGGAATCTGATTTTAAATCACAAGAATAATTCAAATAAAACAAAGTGAAAAAAATGATAAACTTTGTGTGTTTCTTTTGTTAACGGCGAGACCTAGGCCTAATGATTAATCAATTGGTCCAAGTGGTTGCTAAGGTAATACATCACCATGAAGGGTGCTTTAAGATGAGACCAAGATTCATGTCACCACAGCCAAATGACTGCATGGGCTCGAGCCAATTATTCAAGACGGTTCATCAATTAATCACGATGACACACAAGCGACAAGCGGGGGCGACGTCCTGTTGGCTGAAGCTGAATTCAACAAGAGCATGAACGGCAATAGACGGCCAGTCCAATTACTAGATATTTTTTATTGTTACGCAGTGTTATTTTCGTAAATGATGACGAAACAAAATTATTTCGTCAACAAACACTTTGTTGACGAGAACGAGCTAAAAACTTGTTTTGGGAGACTAAAACCATAAGCGGATTTTAAGGGGTTGACAGGGGGGGCCAGGCCCCCCCCGGTGGCCGAAAAGTGTCATTGCATGTAATGAGTTTCCTATATATATAAAAGTTGTAAAGCAATAAAACTGCAACAAAAATGAATGAAATGAACAAAAATATATATTTTTACCATGGGTCAAAAATATTTTTCGAACAGATCATGTGACTAGCACCTTAGACAGTCATTTGCTTTGCATATAATTTTCAAAAAATATATGTATATATTAGGGGAGGGGCCATTATATTTTTCAAATTATTTTTTTCTTTGATTGAAAATAGTTTTTTTTTTTGATTGAAGCAACTATTTTGGGGATTGAATGATTTAGACACAAATGTACTACCCCATAATATGGCCCAAACACAAAAAGGATTGCTTCAATCAAAGAAAACGTTTTTAATGAAAAAATAAGTGTTGAAATGCAAATTTTTCAATCTCACATACGTTTTCGCATTCAAAAACCTTTTCTATGATTAAAATTTTTCTTTTTTGATTGAAGTGATTTTTCTTTTTGAAAAAAAAATAATTTTTTTGGGAAGTATTTTATTTTTTGATTGAATAATAAAGACAAAAAGGATCTAGCCAAAATGTGGCCCAAACACAAATCAGCATAACTTCAATCAAAAAAGTTCCTTCAATCAATCAAAAAAAAAAAAAAAAAACAATCAAAGAAATATAGCTTTCACATGCATTTTTAGAGTTTTTTGAGCGTTTCAAATTTATTTTTGCATTCAAACACATTTTTTTTTCGATTAAGGCGACTTTTTTCTTTTTTTTTGGATTGAATATTAAAGACGCAAATCTACCTCCAAATGGCTCCGCCCAGGGGATACAATTTTTGACTGGGGTAACTACATTGGCACGACACCGGCGGGCGTACCATATTCAATGGATGACAATTTTGGCGAAAGTATTGCCTAAGCAGCCTGATTTAGAATTTCCCTAAAGAATGATGGGAAACAAAAAAACGCTCATCGTCAACGTATTATTAATAATATTATTGTAAGTTAATCTTATTGCTGACACTGTGTTTTGGGGTCATCAATATGTTGTGCCCCCGCCCCAAAAGTCAAACTCCGCCTATAACTAAAACATAACTAGACGAATGCCAGTTTTTGTCTGACGAGAACGAGATAAAAACGCGCATTAGTTTCGTCACGTTCACAGTGTTTGACATTTCATGTGTAGTTAGCCTGCATGTAGCAGTGTCTGGTTGCGTCACTCGTGACGTGCTGCGCCCCCCACCTTTCCGACTCCCCAGTGTGTCGTCCCCAGTCGCTATGCAGGCTTGCACACACGGTTAGATTTGTTTTCTTGGCCAGAGTGAATATGCAATGTTGCTTTAGCCTTTACAGGTCTGTGCTGAGTGATCCTCACACACCAAATGTGTGTGAGGATCACGTTAGGCTAATGCTAACGGCGAGTGTCCTCTTATAACTCTCGAACAACTTTTTTTACTTACAGTTCATGGCGTCCAGGTGTGTATAATTAATTGAAAATAATACTACTCGTTCGTAAACCGGAGACTACCTGTATCGGTTTTGGGTTAAGATGCACGTTGCTTTCAAAGTGAATGTACAACCCCTAGAAAAACGTATGGAATCACCTGTCTCGTAAGAGCACTCACTCAGACATTTTATCATGTAGAACAACATTGTCATCTTGGAAAATGACAAACATATTTTCAATTGAAGGGATATGAAAGCTCTCTAAAATTTAACTGTAAACTTGTGCATTTATTGAAGATTAAACCACAGCCATCTCCCCAGTGCCTTTGCCTGACATGCAGCCCCATATAATCAAGGACTGAGGGAATTTTGATGTCTTCTTCAGGCAGTCATCTTTGTAAATCTCACTGGAACAGCACCAAACAAAAGTTCCAGCATCATCACCTTGTCCAATGCAGATTGTTGACTCTTGACACCTTGTCCAATGCAGATTCTTGACCTTGACAAGGTGATGCTGCTAGATGACAATGCATCATGCCACAGAGCTAAAACTGTTAAAGCATTCCTTGGAGAAAGACTCATCCAGTCAATGTCATGGCCTGCAAATAGCCCAGATCTCAACCCTATTGATAACCTATGGTGGAAATTGAGAAAAAACGGTCCACAGCAAGGCTCCGACCTGCAAGGATGATCGGGCAACTGCAATCAAAGAGAGTTGGCATCAAATTGATGAAGAATACTCATCAAGTCCATGCCTCAGAGACTGCAAGCTGTCATAAAAGCCAGAGATGGTGCTACTAAATACTAGAGGTGTTTTGATAGTTATTTCTTTTGTTTGTTTATCATGATTCCATATTTTTTTCCTCAGAGTGGAGTGATTCCATATATATTTCCCTGCAGTTGCTCTATAAAATTAACATTTACTGACCACCACAATGTGTTTTATTCATTTCTTTTAGTGTTTCTGAATGCTAAAGAGTTGCACTTTTGAACTAATTCATTGTTTTTTCAAGCTTTGTATCTGTGTTTGCGCTACATGATAAAATGTCTGAATAAGTACTCGTCCAAGACTGGCGGTTCGATACTTTTTGCTAGGGGTTTTAGAAGCCGTCTTTCTGCCTTTGTTGAAAGGCTGCTCATAGTTTACCACAGCAGTTATGCTTATTGACCATTAGATATCTCCAAACTAAGATGCGTGGGATTTGTTACGTTGATTATATCGATTCTTGGAGCGAGCATACCAATAACCTTTTGTGCTTCAAAGTATCGCGACAGATTACCTTTTGGATATATTGTCTGTTTGTATGTTTTTGTTCAAGATAACCCAAGAACGAATCAAGGGATCTTTATCAAACTTGCTGGATACTGTATGTTTGTAATATGAAACGGAGGAGCTGAGCTGGCAGCGAATGAGTTAAGAGTCTCAAAAAATAGGATTTGGCTTTCGGATTGCCAGAGAGTGAAGCTACTTTCAGGATTAATGGAGTTAATGAGCACAAACTCCACAAAGCGTAGCAAGATCTTTAGATGGCTGTTCAGGAAAATTCAGCTTTGAAAATTGGGTGTACTTTTAATAGCCGCGGTTTGATGCGATAGCGCATCGCCGTAGGATTAGACAGAGAGAGGTTCCGGACAATCAAGGGCACGTTGATCCTGAAACTGAGATCCAAATGGATAATACAGAATGTTTCATCATGTGTTTTACCAGGGGAGTTCATAGATAGGATGAAAAGTATGACATATTCCATCCATTAATGAATTACAGTAACTCGTGAAAAAATGTACATGGCTAAGAAAAACAAAGAAGCCTAACATTCATGTTTATTTTGTTTGTTCAATAAAATGATTAAAAGTGCGCTAGTGGCTATGTCTACCTATGACCACTCGAGTATTGAATACAATACTGAATGTTTTAAGTAGCTGTATTAGGCTATATTAATTACTTCACAATGTCCTTTAGTACGCTGTCACGTTCCTAACATGCTATGGTTACCCGATAAGCGAACTGTTAGCCTAGCCTAGCTTCTATTTCTTCTTATACTGCACCTCATTTTAGCATAATTGCTCAACTTCCAAGCGCAAGACACATCGTCTTTTGATTTTAATTATGCAATAACAACGTTTGGAACCAGAATCTCACGGGAACGTCCCTTCTGTAGCTGCCGGAGAACGGCCAGCTGGGGCTATCACACACAGACGAGCACACACCTTTCCAGAAACAGTGATAACAAGTTCAGATAAGGGCTACAGCTATCGATTATTTTAGTAGTCGATTAATGTATCAACTAGCTAGTTCAAATACCGTAATCAAGTCATCGGATTAGGAACATTTAATGTGTTGCAGAATAAACTTTAGGAAATGTAAAAAAAAAACGATTGCTAAGGTTGCACTTTCAAAGAGCATTGCATGCGAATATAGAAATAAAATTCCCGGGTGTTTCTTCAAACTATGCAGAATTGCACTTTCATTTAAAAATAAATTAAAATGCCTGAGCTTAGCTGCATATTGTATATATATATAAAAAAAAAAAAATTAATGGGGATATAAGTAGAAAAGAAGAGAACAATCCCCCCCATTTTTTTTAATTTGGAAGAATTTTAGTGGACAGATGAATCAAAAAAATATATCCTGGAAAATTATTATTATTACCGTAATTTTCGCACTGTAAGGCGCACTTGACTATAAGCCGCCACCCATCAAATGTGACACGAAAATGGCATTTGTTCATCGATAAGCCGCACTGGACAATAAGCCGCAGCTGTCCTCACTGTATTATGGGATATTTACGCCAAAAGATATTAACTAGTAACGCTTTATTTGACAGGGGCATCATACGACTCTCATGATACCAAATGAACCACCATGAAGCTTTGAACCAATTGGCTGCAAAGCTTTATTGTTTCAAGAAACTTCATTTGGCCATCACTGTTCCCTTGGGGGAGACAGTCAATCTCTTCTGCAACCTGCTGTCGACACAGTTGTTGTCCAACCTGCCTCCTAGCATGCATTGCAGCGCTACAGATGTAAATAACAATCAAAATTCATGTTCTGTGCTAATTATTTGTTCAGTTACTGTTCCAGTTGTTTCATTAATTGCTAGTTATGTTATTTGGTAACCCTTTATTTGACAGTGGTGCCATAAGTCTGTCATTGGACAACCATAACAATGACATGTCACTCATGAACATTAATAAATGCTTATAACAGATCATTTAGTGTTATCTGGCAAATTATCTCACTTTTGAATGGATGTGAAAGATCCAGACCTTACATACAGTAAATGGAGTTAGTAACATAATTTGCCGGATGACACTTAATGACATCTGTCATAAGCATTTGGTAGTGTCCATGATAGTGTCATATCATAAATATGACTGTCTTCTGACAGTCTCATGATGCCACTGTCGTATAAAGTGTTACCAAATACCATAACAAGCTATTTATAAAACAACTGGAACAGTAACTGAATAAATAATTAGCACAGAACATGAATTTTGATTGTTATTTACATCTGTAGCACTGCAATGCATGCTAGGAGACATGTGTTGCTTATTAATCCAAATAAATCAACAAATAAGCCACACTGGACTATAAGCCGCAGGATTCAAAATGAAGGAAAAAAGTAGCGACTTATAGTCCGAAAATTACGGTATTAATTGCATTTTAATACAAAACACTAGAAAAATTATTTCCCCGGGTAGAAACCTAAAATATTTAAATTTAAAGTTCTATTTTAGGATTTTTTAATTATTTCTTTTGTAACAGTCTAAATTTTAATAGCCCAAAGAATGACAAAAAAGTAGTAAAACACCAAGTAGCCTTAATTTTGTACTTTAAATGATAGTTTCGTGGGTGAATTATGGAAAGTTTAGCACATCATATTCATTTCTATGAACCCATGTTTTTAAATTAAGATATCTTTTATCGATTCAATGTGCTAATTTAATCAGATTTCCCTATTTCAGTAGCCATTAGTGGCGCTAATAAGTGTGTCATTTTAATCGCTGTAACGGAAAATTTTGCATTGACAAAAGTTCTGTCATGGGAACACGACATGCGATTAAAATGAGTTAATTTTTTTAACCTGTCAAATCTTTTGTTGTGAATTAATTGGAATTAACATGTTAAAGTCCCACCCTTAGTATATATAGACAAGTTTCCGAGGTACTTCCACTTTACTTACGCATTTCTGCTCGCGACTTCCGTTTTCCACGTTCTCTTAAAAAAAAAAACAACAGTGGAGCTGGAGTGGCATGACTCATCAAAATCTTTCAAAAAAGACAATTTGGAAATACGGCATCCATCTGCTATCATTATGACATGGGAGGAAAACATGCTCATGAAGGCAGATGTGGAACCAAGCCTGTGTCACCACAAGAACACCGGGTGTTTATGTAGCCATGTTGCCGCTGTGTTATGGAAGGTATGTTCTTCCTATCCCTGCATTTTCATGTGTCAAGTGCTCCAAAAATACTGAAGCTAAAATCTTGCGCATGAAGCAACTTGTTCTCTTTGATATTGTTATGATGATGATTATGATTGTAATGTAATTGTAATGTACAGCTGTGGCTGCAACACATCTGCTGCTAGCCTGTTGCTACGTGTAGAATGGCACAATTATGTTCAATTTGACTGCAATTCTGTTTTACATCAAAGCTAATACAGTACATCATTAGCTTTGCTAAATCTAGTTATACAACGATAAAGAAATGGCAAACAAACACTCAACTACTACAAGTCATACATGGACTTTTTACCCTAAATGCATAAATGCAAGTGTTACAAGTTTTTGTTTGCTTGTTTTCAGGTGGAAAACAGGCAAGGGAGGACAACTTGATGTGCCTCATAACAACACTTACTGTACGTTGATGGATATATATCGAGAATACGTACGTGCATTCTACTTTGATGATGGAAGGCTCGACTTATGCTCCACCTTCGTTAATATTTTTCTGATAATTTTATAAATTGTTATTTATTGACCTGTTTTGCACATGAAACAATTGTTTTGAATAAAACAACAAATGGAAACATGTTGTCCAAAAGTTTGATTGCGATCAACATCTGCGGTAAAAAAGAATGACATATTTTTTTGTTTATAAGTACATGTGTGATGAGCTCATAATACTATAACTATAATCCAATCAGAAGAAACATACCTTGCTGTATTTCCTAGTAACAACAAAATCCGTGTCAGTCCTTCTGCATCCGGCAACAGTAATATTATTTGTAATTTTGCCTCATTTTGGTCACTCAACCGGCCGGCGTATACGCCTCATCCTCATGTTAACACACACTGCACAGATTGTTGGAATTTTGTCCACGAACGCTCAATGAAGTGATAAGAACAAATGCACAACAAAGGAAGTCCCGGAGCATCATCTACGTCATTCTGAATCCATTTTGGGAGATTCCGTGGGCTTCTTTGGTTTGATTTGGCAGTTTAAAACTTGGTCTACTTGTAACGCAATTTATGGTGTTGTATCTAAACTGGAAGTCCGTAGCAGAAAATTTCAAAGATCGCGCCACTCATGTTTCGCTTAGGAAACTTGTCTGTAATCTTTATGTATTTAAGATGTGCAAATGTAGATTTTTTTTTTGAATTTTTTTGCGTCAATCACAGTCATGACGGCCAGTGAGTTAATCACACTTATTAGGAAGTTTTTTGTCCAACACTGTCCATGTTGATTCATGAAAGGAAAGCCCATTCCTATTTCCAGATTACTAACCATAGATAATTACATTGCCCAATGGCCTCAGGTTGATGTGATACACCTATAAATATAAATAGATATAAATGGTCTAGCAGTGAAATGTAATGTAAGAATCCCAAAACGGCTTTAGTGGAAAATAAATACAAATCAAGAAAAGTCATGAGCTCCTGTTTAGATTTGGTTCCATAAAGACTACCCTCACAGGGGCTAAATATACAGATTGATGCACACTATTGAGTCTCTCCTTATGAGTTTCTACATTTGATTGCATCTTATACTGTAGGGCTCAGAACAGCAGTAAAATAAACCCCGCTGAAAATGTGAACTCTTTTACAGTATGAGGTTTTCCATGTGAAATGGTCATAAAAATGGGATCTTTCAAGGCTCTTGATGTTGTTGGTTTTGTGCTGACGTAAGCTTCAATCAACAAAAGTGCATCTATTCAAAGCGTGAGAATGGACACAACAGGTTCTGCTGTCCGCACCCTTCTCAAATTCATCTCCCAGTGGAAGGAAAAGAGATAAGGAGCCCATCAGCTCAACGTGGCCTACCTGCGAGCACCGTGCCAGGACACGGGGGTCATCTCCTGCCAGCAGGGCGTCTCCAGTGTCAGGTAGAATGGATGTCTTTGTTGCCTTCATGGGACCTCCACTGCCTCCAGCAGTGTTTCCTTTTTGAATAGGGACAATGCATCTTTATGAACAATGATGCAAAAGCTGAGAGCAAAAGGAGACAGTGAACTTTTATTCCAAAACAAAAAATTGAACTTTGTTTACATTTCTGACAAAGAAAGGAGGTTAGTGTTTGAAACACAGACATTTATTCATAAATAATTTTGTATCTATTCAACTACTCCAACCGAATTATAAAGGGCGATTTTGTTTGTATCATTGTAAGCTAGCAAACTCATAGCACTTACTTTTTGAAGTAACCCCTATTTAAAGTAAAAAATAAAATAAAAATAAAAATAACTTTTCAAACATGTTATGCTCTTCGCTGGTTATAGTGTTATGTTTAGAATTATCATTTTAATACATTAGTTTTAATTTACGTTTCGCCAACATAGTAAAAATGTCAGTAAATAGCGGCACCATGTGGTCGTGTACTTGCGTGTTTTAGCATACTCGACAATTCAGCCAATCCGCGAAGAGAATACTGGGACGCCTACAGCTAATCCAATGAGCGCTGGCGCCACTACGAGCAAAATGGCACCGCTTTCGTGCCGATGCTGAAAATATTGACGCCGAGAGTGTAAAACACATATAAAATACATCGTTTGGACACTTTTAACGTAAGGTAAGGAACAAACCAGTTATTTATCATCTAGGACGGTGATTTTTCTCATTCCGTTTCTACCAAAGGGTCTTATTTTCGGTAACGAATCTATGAATGAATACAAAGCGAAAGGCTAGCGTCTGCTCAAACACAAATACAATAGAATGAACGGCATCAATGACCGTGGTATTTTTCCTCAAACTTACGTTTCACGTCCTTCCTTAGAATGAAGGTTGTCAATCTGAAGATAGCCATTCTGCAAGCTTGGAAAGAGCGCTGGAGTGACTACCAGTGGGCTGTAAATATCAAGAAAAACTTTCCAAAGGGAGCAACGTGGGACTATCTTAACCTTGCAGGTTAAAAGAGCAACAGTGTTATTAATATACATTTGAAAATCAAAATCATGTAGTAACATAGCTTTTTCCCCGTTTGTGTGTCTTGCAGAGGCGTTAATGGAACAGGCGTTGATCGGCCCATCTCCTAACCCACTTATTTTGTCTTATCTTAAATATGCCATAAGTTCACAGGTGGGAGATGAACCCAAAAATGTGTTGCTAAACTGATCATTTATCATCTTTGAGGAATGTTTTATCTCTATGTCTACAGATGGTGTCTTATTCCAGTGTGCTCATAGCCATTAGCAAGGTAAAATCATAGCATATATCACAATACAGTCAACCTAATAATGTAATAAATATGTGTACTTGTAGTTTGATGACTTTTCACGAGATCTTTGCATCAAGTCGCTTCTGGAGATCATGGACATGTTTTGCCATCGCCTCACGTAAGTTGTTTCTGTATTTGTAATTTGCGATACTTAATACTGTAGTGGTGATTTGTTTTTACACCAACTGAAAAATAACTGTAATGAGCAACAAATAAATAGGAAAGTTTGAATTGCTAAAATTGTATTATTAAAAGTAAAAACAAGATGTAAGTTTCCAACATTCATTCATTCATTCATTTTCCATGCCGCTTTAAAGCTCAGTAATCATAAAATGATGACAAAAATGGAAGTGAAACATGATCACTCATTGATGTCTATCATTGACAATGGCAGTGAAAGAGCTAAAAAAACAAGAAATTTTGCCAATATTTGGAAAATTTCTACTTAAGTAACAATTGCGTCTGTGCCTGTGAAGCTGCCACGGGAAAACCGAGGAATGCATCGGCCTGTGTCGGGCCTTGCTGGGGGTGGTGGTGTGGCTCCTCAACGGCTGCTCCTTCTACTGCGAAAGACTGAGTGAACCGGGTTTGCTGAGCGCAGCTGAGGCCTGCCTGGAAGAGTGCCGCAACAGGCTGCACAAACTGATGAGCAGCACCAAGAACCGAGCTCTGGTGCACATCGCACGGCTTGAAGATCAAGGTTCCTGGAGTAACGTGGAGCAAGCCATTCTTAAAGTCAGCGAGGGGCTCAACTGTGTATCCAACCCGACATTTACAAGTCAGCTAGAGGATAGCTTAGAGCTGGTCAAAGGGTACGCCTTCTTTCATTCATTTCATGTCTTAATATTGTATAGTTACATAGAGAGATGTTACGTGTAACTACTTGATTGTTCAAAAAATATCCAAATTAGGGCTGTCTCAAACGACTATTTTTTCCCAATTAGTCAGCAGACTTTTTTAACGATTAGTTGACTATTCTAATAATTTTTTCCTTTTGTGAACTACCAATTACATTTTTGTTGGCACCTAATAATTCACAAAAAATTTTTGGAACACTTAAATTCTTTATGAAAGTACAAATAAACACATAAATAACAATAATCACAAATAAACAATGAGGTCAAATTCTGTTAGAATTAACTAGTGCAAAAGAATGGAATATTAACAGATTCAGAACACTGACTTCACCTTTCCAACATGATTTGAAACAATTCTTTAAAAAAAACTAGCATTAATATTATAGTATAATACTATATGTACAGTATATGGCGGAAAGCACAGACAAGACTGAAAAAGCCATTTCTGCTCTTGCACTCCTCTTTAAAAGAAACTGCTGTATTCTAAGCCAAAACAACTGCTGCGTTTGATAGAACAATATGTCTATATGCTGCCATAGCAGATTCATGGTGCATTAAGCCCCCGAACTATTTTTAATTTGTCCGTTTTACCCTGAATACTCCCGTTTACAGACATCACACAACCGCTTTTGTTTCAACCCAGCCATAAAACGAAGGTAATGAATTAAATTTATTTATCAAAATGTCTGTCGTTTTTAGCTTAGAATCATTAGTTGATGTCTCATATTTCGTTTAAAGAAAAATGATTCACTCACATATTTTAAACTTTTAAACAAATTATGTCACAATGAAAAAAATGACGTCTGTAAAAAAGTCAGATATCTACCTCATAACTATCGCTTAATTGTATTTTTTTGTTACTGTCGCATTTTCTCCTATATGTTAGATGATAAATAACTGATCCAAACAAAGAAAAATTGGAGAAAAAAAAATGTTTATAAGGGCAAATATATGAAAAAGAAAATCTCAACCAATCCTTGAAGTCTGCGATTTCTGCATCGCCGCCCTTGTTATATTAACATGTTTCACCCATAAAATCCCCCCAAAATCCAGCAGTGGCCATTCACAGCTGTGTCTTGACACTCAGTGATATATGCTACATGGAGTTTTTGGATCGAAACAATGTAAGTACGCGATAATATCTCGTTAAAGTCATGGCGTCTGTAATTTTGCTCTCGCGTGCTCTCACCTCCAGATAGGGTTTTGCTGTTTAAAAATTTTCTTCCCCCAGAAAATTGAGATTTTAAGCTTTCCAATGATGTATCACACATGCATATCGGACAATTTTGAAAGGTGGCAAAATTGGGTGTCTCAGAGCGGAACTTCAAGTCACCTGTGCGTTTTCCGCCATATACATTGTAATACGTAATAATATAAAGTAAGTAAGATTAGTGCAGTCATGGATTATAATAAGAAGGCCAGTGTTTCCGTTTTAATGTTTTTCCCCAAGTGGGAGAATCCATCATTCTAACAAATACATCTGCACGCTGTGCACAGACTACAGAGATTGTGAGACCTACAGCTTTCGGGAGCAGCAGCAGAGTAGCTAAATAAATGTGACGTGTCCCTCGAGTGAAGTACGTGAAATTAATGATGCACATTGATGCAACGCACATAAAGGCAACTTCAATAAAAATGTTGTTTGTTAGTTACGTATATGGACTTACGATCTGCCTGCTTGTTGTCTCCTGTCGTCTTCCAAAATTACAACTGGGTGGCGGTGAAGGTGTTCATTCACGGCCAACATACTGCTGTGGTATGCAAGCTTAGAATTGGAGAGACTGCACACAACAGTGTACCCTCCTTTGTTTCGTTGAAATAAGTCCATGCTTTGACCACTCTGGTGCGCTTTTTTGGCTTTGTGCCGCTTTCCCTGCTTGCATCTCAAGCGTCCGCCATTCTAAACTTTCCACGAATATATAGTTTTTTAACCATTCATTAACCGTTGACGGGATGGTGTGCTCGTTGACGCATTTACGTCATCGATGACGTCGAGTACATCGACTAATCGGGACAGCTCTAATCCCAATTAATCAAATAATGGCGTATGTACCCTATAATGGTATATAATACGGTAATAACTTCCTGTTTTTTTTTTTTTTTCAGCATCCCGCAAATGCTGTCCGTGCAGTTCGACTCGCCGCTGCATGCTTCCTTCCCGTCAATCCACGCTTTCATTATGCTGGAAGGGACCATGAATTTGACAGGGGAAACGCAGCCAATGGTTGAGCAGCTTATGATGATCAAGAGAATGCAGGTAGGAGAGATTAAAGCATTTAAGTTGCTTTAAAGGGATCCACAGATAAAAAGACTTGTAGTTCTTAAAAGATAAATTCTTTTAACTCATAATAACGTTTAACATGAAAACCCCTCTTGAGGTTTTTGCTTTTATACAATTTGTAAAATTAGTTTAACTGTTAGGCCGCCATTGTTGTTGACGTCGCTGGGTGGTGACGTCACATGATTACACGGCCGGGCTTCCAGAGTATGACTAGCAACATAAACATGTCATCTGTCCAACCCTTTCAATTTGAACCCGAGAGGAACATAAATGAACATGACAGCACTGTCGATATTTCACAAAACGAGCAGCAAAAGCAAAATGAACAGTAAAGACGGGATGGGAGACAAGAGTAGGAATAAAAACGGTGGTCTGCCAAAATGTGCTACACCAGCGAAATATGCTACAAGAGGCGAATTTGACACCCAAAGTACTACCTTGCGCTTTCAGTTTGTTTTTTTTAGATGCACACAGACAGAACATACTAAAGATGCCTTAGGAAAATACTTAAACGTAGTAATATCAAATGAGGGTGGTTTCAATACGCTACTTGACTGATGTGGTCAACGGATCAACAATCTGCTTTTAAGCTACCACAAGAGAAAATAATGCTTAAAAGAATGAGAGGGAAACACATGCAAAAAGTATTTTGAGGCAATGAAAAGGTAATAAGACTCAATAAAAACACAAATAGTTAGTACTCGCAGCTTTTAACCGATCTGTGCACATGTTGGACGTCTCGCCGCGTAGAAGGAATTGCAGAAGACCTGTCGTGTTTGTCTAGTGAATAAACTACGTCATCACCCCGAGCTTCCATTGCGCGCTTAAAACATGGCCCCCTCCTTAGGTCAAAACATGTACTAAATATTATAGATTTTTAAATCAATGGCAATATTTTAGTTGTTTCTAATACCATGTTCTAGTAAAAGAGAAAAATTGTGGCTTATTAGAGCCTGCAAGTCTTTAAGTCCAAGGTTCCTCTATGTCAGTGCTTCTCAAATAGTGGGGCGCCCCCCCACCCCGGGGGGCGCAGAGCGATGCCAGGGGTGGCGCGTGTGACCTCGGGGAACATGCTTTTTTTTTTTTTTTGGGCCGTACTAGAATAAAGTGTACTTGCACATCCACTCAGTTGGTGGCAGTGGCGCTCTCATTTTCAAAGTGCGCGCAGTATTTTTGAAGTAAGCAAGAGCACACGGAAGAGACTCGTGAAGAGCTGGGGAGCTGTGCGCCGTTTTCGAAAGCCGTTTTCCGGCCGGAGTCACGCTGCGACCCACTGTCTTCTCCGGTTCTCACGTGTCCGCCAGAGAAGTGCCATTTTCGGCTTGGGATCGTCACGATGACCGCCCTCACCTACGGTTCTCCCTCGGCCGCCGAGAATGCGCTTTTTTCGGGCCGTTTGCCTTTTGGCTTTGACATTTAATACAGTGGTAGACGAGGAAAGACCACTGTTTACTGTGTCTAAAAATGATTATAGCGGACAGCCGGAAGCCAAATCAATTAAGACGCCACTTAAAGACATTAGACCCCAATCTCATTGATAAGCCGCTTGGTTGTTTTTCAGCGAAAACGTGCCGAATATTGCCAACAACCGTCCCGCTTTGTCAGTGTTATATCAGTAAACCAGTGAGCACTGTTAGCATGCTCAGTGCTATATAACCCTCACATCGTTGCAAACTGGAGGTGACACTGGGAGCAGCGAGCAGCGAAAATAAAAACTGTTCTTCTGTCCAGACAATTTTTTTTCCTTCTTCTTCTATTCAGTTTTATTTTTTCGGTCAAATTTTTTGCCATATTGTCCTCATGAGTTAATGTTTCTAATCAATTTGAATTTGTTATTATTTACTGATTTTATTTTTCAGTATCAAATGGTCAAAAATGTACCTTGAGTGTATTTTTACAGTTTGGATGTGCTTTTTTTCTTTTTTTAATTCAGGCAAATTGATGCGCGTTGTCTTTTCTGTTACAAACAAAACAATGTTAATAAAGTTATACTTTATAAGTTGATCTGTTATTTTCTCTAATAGAAAAAAAAGGATACAATTTGAGCCAGAGGCATACTTATAATAGTAATATTATAGACAAATGATACTATTTACAGTGACGGCAGAGTTTTGGGGGGGGGGCGAAACATTTACGTCTTCCTTGGGGGGGCGTAACAGAAAATAACTGAGAAGTACTGCTCTATGTGGTGCTAACTGAGCTAAACAGTAGCGGGCCACGACTTATCATTTGAAGTTCATTTTATTTAGCCCACGAACTTCATCCTGCAAGTTAAAAATCAACTCGTATCATGAAGTTCACAGTATTAAATTGGAAAAAAATGACTTGGGTGCACTTAAAATAACTTACTCATTGACGGCGTTAGATGTCTAATCCATTTGACATGGGAGGGTGGAAGCGAATGAACACTGGTTAACATCGTCAATGTGACTGAAAGAGGTTCATTTCATATGTACTCATAGATCATTGACACGGCACTGTTTTGTTTTTACTGAAAAAATGCATACATATGCCACAACAGATATTATGGTAGTTGCACAATTTTTCTAATTACCGTATTGGCCCGAATATAAGACGGCCCTGATTATAAGACGACCCCCTCTTTTTCAAGACTCAAGTTTGAAAAAAGACTTTCTGAACACCAAATAAATTTTTACACAGAAAATAATTACAGTACATCCAAAACAAACAATTATAGCAATATATTTGAGAGAAAAAGCATGTTATTTTGCCTCATTCAAATCTTAATATCTGAACATTTAAATATGTAAACTAAAGTGCAGTCACATTCGTAAATGAAAGACTTCTGGTTTTTTAAATGTAAATAAACCAATCTATTGTGATAAAACAACAAAATTGCAATAACTGCATTAACAATCAAAGTTAAGTCTAACTGTAACTTGTCTTGAAACAAATATGATTAAGGAAAAACATTGCAATAAAAAATTGCAAACTGGTTAAACTTGAGAGAAGCTGAGATCTGTCATGACAGAACATCGCTTCAATGATATCTGGCACCATCTAGCGTCGTCAATGGGGAGAGTAGCTGAGATTTGTCATGACAGAACATCGCCTCAATGATATCTGGTGCCATCTAGCGTCGTGAATGGGTATAATGTCTAGACCGCGAATATAAGACAACCCCCTCTTTTTCACTCTTATTTCAATGCAAAAAACGCAGTCTTATATTCAGGCCAATACGGGTAAATGGAAGGTAATATTTGGCTTCTTCTCATGTGTATTTGTTTAAATCTGCCATCCAGAGAATCCCTACTCCATTTTTTGTGTTGGAAATCTGGAAAGCCTGTTTCACTGGCCTTATTGAGTCACCAGAGGGCACCGAAGAGCTCAAATGGACTGCCTTCACTTTCCTCAAGGTGAATGTTTGCTTGCTTGCATTTTTTTGGTACTTTTTCAATCACAATATCTCATTACAAACTTAAGGACATCACACATCCTCATTCTCATAAAGCTTCTTGCTTTTCTGTCTTTCTCTAGATTCCACAAGTTCTTCTCCGACTCAAGAAGTATCCTCAGGGTGACAAAGGGCAGGTAAATGCCAATGATGAGTGAGTCTTATTTTTTAGAGACTGTGACCTATAACACTTTTTTTCCCCTTCAGGAATTCACGGACGACGTGAATGTCGCATTTCAGTACCTGCTCAAGCTGACGCCGCTGCTGGACAAAGCCGATCAAAGATGCAAGTGAGTGTTAAGAAAGTTTGTGAAAGTGCTACCCAATAAAGCAGTGTTTAGTAAATAATCGTTTTTATCCAGTTGCGACTGCCTTGGCATGCTGCTACAGGAGTGCAACAAGCTCGGCTTGCTTTCCGACTCCAACACGGAGGTGCTCACATCCGAACGGTACGTGGTCCTTTTCCATTCTTTTCAAAATAACCAGTGATAATTAAATTTCAATGTATTCATGCAGTATCCCCCAACTTCATCCCACCTACTCCTCCCTGCCCCCCCCCCCCCATCCAATTCCCAAACCTTTCCTCCTTTACCCTTCCCTCCCCCTCTCTCTGCACCTTTGATTTAGGACGGAGGACAGGAAGTTCTCCCCGAAGCTCAAAACCGCAGAAAATGCAAATATTCAACCCAACCCGGGCCTAATCCTACGTGCTGAACCCACCGTCACTAACATTCTCAAGGTAGAAAGAAAAAGCTTTTAAGGGAAAATGCGACAGCTTGTATAAATGAGCTTCATATGACAGACGATTACTTAAAGCATTTCTTCCACTTCTGATTATGGAGAAAATGACATAAAGGACAGCACTTATGAGTGCAGGCATTTTGTGACATCACCTTAACACGGACACACATTGAGAGACTAGAACACGGGCACACGTGATAAGTGAATATTAATTACATTATATGGAAAGGGAGGCAATCTAGGATACTCACATTTGATTTGCTAAAATAGCACCAGATTTGATAAGAGCTGCAACCACATACAAAGGCCACATCCTGGAAATTTGGAGTGGGAACCTCTTGGTACCTCACGATACGATACAAAGCTCACAATAGCAATGATCTCACGATACGACAATTATTAATACATTGGTCAGGAAATCATTCTAGGATATTCTACAAAACAACATTCGTTCATTCACTGCCACCCTCCCAGTTCAAATGGATTGGACGTCTACTCGTGATAAACTCATTCCAATTCACAGCAGAAGCTTGTTTTTCTGTTTATTAGTTCTTTGTAGAATATCTTATAATGATTTCCTGACCAATGTATCGATAATCGTTGTATCGCCGTATCGACAGATCATCGTTATCATGAGCTTTGTATCGCAAATCGTATCGTATAGTGAGGTAACAAGAGGTTCCCACTCCTAGTACAATTGTTTTTCTTTTTTTCAACATTTAAACTTTTGTTTTACTTCATAAACGCAGCAAGAGTGCAGATCCTGGATTAAACTGAGTTATATAAATTAGGGCCGATGGCGCCATTTTTCAGAGCATTGGAATCGGGTGAAAAGGGTCGGGTTTTTATTTAAAAACAACATACATTCATGTTTTTTTGCTTCATGCTCGTACAGCACCACAGCGTCTCACTCTCTCTCCTGCAAAGCAGAACTGTCCAAAACGTTTCTCTTGGTCAACAGTGCAGCTATCCCAAACAAAGCTATTCAAGTTATTTGGTGAAAAATTTTCTAGCTTTAATGTCGCCAACTCCACAAAAATGGCAATAATTGTTTTTTCCAATATTTTTCAGGCCTTCTATCAGCATTTGACCTAATTGTTTATGTGTGATTTATTTTTACTTGAATAAAGAATTCCAAAATGGTTTTGTTAATTAATAACCGTCAACAAAAATTTCAGTGCTAAATTAGTTTAAAAAAATATATATATATATGTTAGTCGACTAATTGTAAAAATAGTCGGGTGACTAATCGGGAGAAAATTAGTTGTTTTGGACAGCCCTACCAGAACATATTTCCTCCAAACCCTTCTCACCTTTTTAACCCCTGACCCATTTTCATGCCTGACTGTTACTTCCAGTCCAAATTGATTTGACATCTGTCATAGTTAATGGCAGTAAAACGTGATCATGCAGTGTCAAACATCCCAGTTGACATGGATTTGATTTCTATCGCTGTCAATGGCAGTGATTGGGTTAACATAAAGAGTTACTTCATTCCCATAACTAAAGCCAGCAAAACATAATTTCTCAAGCTGTGGAGGTAGACAGCTATCAATGTAAAATAAAAAAACATATAAATCGCACACCCAGCCAAATGAAAACATTTAAAAATACATGCGACTTATTGCAGTTGCTTTTTGGGATGGGTTCTAATGTTACGCAAGATCAATACAGATGAGTTATTTTTCAATCACCATGTTACTAATGAAGTAGGAATAGATCTGTGGGTGTATTTGTGGACAAAATTAGCACACTATCAATTTGTTTATTCTGATGTATTACTCATTTTGGGTTTGTTTTTCCCCCGTGGGATGTTCTTCCACGTGAGCAACATTTATGTTAGCTTTTTTCCTGTTTGACTCATTGTTACTGTAATAATCTAATGAATTTATAAACTCCTGTTTGATGCATTTAGACGGTAGATGCCGACCACTCCAAATCCCCGGAGGGACTCCTAGGCGTCCTCGGTCACATGTTGTCCGGGAAAAGTTTGGATCTGCTGCTTGCAGCCGCCGCCGCCACGGGCAAACTTAAGTCGTTTGCTCGCAAGTTCATCAAGTTAGTACAAGTCACAGAAACTTACAGTTCCATTAAAAAAACGTCTGCACAGGTTACACTGTAAACAAACAAATTTTAGGTAAACTTGATTTCAGTTTGAGTAAATATATAATAAATTGCTCTTAAATTTAAAATGGGATTAAACCCCGGCCACATTGGCAGCAGAGCACGAAGACAACTGAGCTACACAATAGCGCGCACACAACTTATCTTAAAGCAACACTAGTTAACTTTTCACTTTTTATAAAATATTTTCATAATATTTGTGATGATACTTCGACTGACAACTAGTTGAAGGACAACTGTTTTATATCTTGAGGTGGTCTGTATCGCTTTCACCAGTACTAATTAACTTTGAGGAGGGTGGCAGGAACCCTGCCACATAAAAAAAACTACAAATGTGCTGACTGCTTTACGGCATATGTCAAAGATGGGATCGGGGCTTGACCACTCTAAGCCACACGGTTGATAGCCGTCATATGCTATTGTTTAGTCACAACTGGATTCTTTACCTTATTACTAGTCATCCTTCACACAGCCTCTGAAAACAGAAATGTTGTTTAACCCATCTGCAGGCAACCGGGAGATTATGATTTTACGACACTGTGTGGGTGTGCACTGGTCCTCATGGTAAACGCAGTCTTACTTAAGGCAAAACACTACCGCTTTTGTCTACCGGCGTAGCCAAAATTGACCAAAACTGAAGAGTTACCTAGTGTTGCATTAAGTTCTGTCGAATCCGAAACCTGATCTTGCAAGTAAAGATTAAATTCATTTAATTCTCATTTCAAAAAGGGTTCAGTCGCTGCTAGACGTTCCAGTTCAAATTTATTGGATGTTTACGAGTGACAAACTCAATTAAATTCGCAGCAGAAGACTGAAAAGAGCCACACACAGCGAGAAAGAATAATTTGAAGTACTATATTTGGCTATTCAAAATCTTAATTTAGTTTGACGAATATTCTTTACGGTGTACTAACATTGTTTGTTTCTGCAGGCTAAATGAGTTTCCCAAGCACATAAGTGGGGAAGGATGTACGTACAATTATAATATTCTATTTTTTCCTCATTGTAGCCTGCAAAATCATTTTTTTCTCCTTCCGCAGCAAAGTCTGCATCAGTTCGTGCGCTTCTCTTCGACATCTCCTTTCTTATGCTTTGCCACGTGGTACAGACGTATGGTTCTGAGGTATGAAGTCACCATAGTGTTTCCAGTTTGCCACCACAAGATGGCCTCATTTTCTAGTTTTGTTTGGCCCATGTCTCACCCTCAATAGGTGGTCCTGTCTGACCCCAGCCCATCCGGGGAGACACCCTTTTTTGAGACATGGCTGCAAACTTGTATGCCAGAAGAGGGGAAAATTCTGAACCCGGACCACCCCTGCTTCAGGCCCGAGCCTGGAAAAGTTGAAAGTTTGGTGACTCTGCTGAATAATTCCTCAGAGATGAAGCTAGTGTGAGTTGTGAACTAATCTCACGCTACACATTAGTGCTGTACGATATGACAATATATATCGCTAAAACAAAATAAAACTTCCAACATTTTACATGTCAAGCATCATTATCGCTATTTATAGACCTGTTCCTTTAGTGCACATTTTAGCCAGAAAGACGCCTAATTTGTGCTGATTAGCTACATTGATTCCATTTGTCATAGTAGTAAGACCAATCGGCCTCAAGATGTCCTTATAGTTATCCAGTTGGCTCCTCCTGCCAACTATATGTTAGTAGTGCATATAAGTCAATTGAAAATGGCAACATACAACACAATGTTTCCATTTTTTCAATATTATTACGTTCTTAATGATATTATGCTAACTTAATACAGAACAGTCTTAAAAATCAAAACCACTCATAAGTATTAGATGATTAGCTACCTTAACATTTGAGCAAAAGACATTTCTGCTGTGCTGCTTTTATTTACATCAGATAGTTTTAGGCTGCAGCACTACTAAGTATTTAACATTTGTGGCAGGTCATTGTAAAGTAAATTAGAAAATAATGTGGAAACAAGCTGTCATAATTGTTGTAAAACTTTTCACCAAATACCGTAGTTTTCCTACTATAAGGCGCACCTGACTATAAGCCGCCACCCACCAAATTTGACACGCAAACGACATTTGTTCATCGATAAGCCGCACTGGACTATAAGTAGCAGCTGTCCTCACTGTATAATTGGATTTTTACACCAAAAGATATTAACCGGTAACAATTTATTTGACAGCGGCAACATAAGACTGTCAGAAGACCAAATGAACCACCATAAAGCTTTGAACCAATTAGCTGCAAAGCTTCATTGCTTCAAGGAGCTTGATTTGGCCATCACTGCTCCCTTGGGGGAGACGCTCAACCTCTGCTGCCACCTGCTGTTAACACTGTTGTCATCCAACATGCCTCCTAGCATGCATTGCGGCGCTACAGATGTAAATAACAATCAAAATCAATGTTCTGTGCTAATTATTTCTTCAGTTACTGTTCCAGTTGTTTCATTAATTGCTGGTATTTGGTGACACTTAATTTGACAGTGGTGTCATAAGACTTTCATAAGCCCATCATAATTACGACATGACACAACACTATCATGGTCATTACTGAATGCTTACGACGTATGTGATTTAGTGTCATCTGACAAATTATCTCACTTTTAAATGGATGTAAAAGATCCCTGCTGGACATAAGTTAGTGACATAATTTGCCAGATGTAACTTAATGACATCTGTCATAAGCATTCATTAATGACCATGATAATGTTGTGTCATGTCATAATTATGATGGTCGTATGACAGTCTTATGATGCCACTGTCAAATAAAGCGTTACCTATTAACCCAAACAAATCAATAAATAAGCTGCAATGAACTATAAACCGAAGGATTCAAAATGAGGGGAAAAACGTTGCGGCTTATAGTCCAAAAATTATGGTAATTTAAAATGTATTATATCTTGACAAATTGATATCGTGACATAAAGTGGCCCATATTGGGATATTTTTTTCATGTCGCACAGCACTATTACAAATAGGTGGGTTATTACTTTTTCTACTCTTTACCAGTGTTTGATATCCTTATAATCGGTCATTTTTCTACTTTGGCAGTCAAGTGAAATGGCACGAAATTTGCCTCAGCACCCCAGCAGCAATTTTAGAAGTTCTGAACGCATGGGAGAACGGCGTACTGTCCGTGGAGGCCGTGCAGGTTCGCGGCGTCGTCTTTCAATTTTGTTATTTGACTGGTGACACAATAAAGTGTTATGACATGTTCTGTGGAAAGTGAGGAGAGAACATGTAGTAACTGTGATGTCAATTTAATTGGTCTCCTTTTCCTTCTTCCATTGAAGTTTTGTTATGACTCAACACAGTGTCTCTCCATTCACAATTCTCTTCTTCCTCTTTTTGTCTCATGTCACTCTTTCTCTTTGAGTACAGAAGATTACTGACAACATCAAGGGCAAAGTGTGCAGTATGGCGATCTGCGCCGTAGCATGGCTGGTGGCTCACGTTAGGATGCTGGGGCGGGATGAAAGGGAGAAGCCTCAGACCATGATCCGACAGCTGGTCACCCCGCTTTATGGCGAGAACACGCTGCAGTTTTACAGCGAACGGTAGAAACACCACTCAGCAGCATAAATCTCACTTTACTATTTTAAGTCGCACCACCCAGATTTCGTTAAATGCAGGAAATTTAGTCATTTATATGATATAAGCCACTTCTCACTGAGGTAGCGTCTGTCAGTGCTAACCCCAGTTTAGGGCTGGGCGATATGGCCTTAAATGCGTATCACGGTAAATTGATCAGATTTACCTCGATAGCGATAAATGACAATAAATTCGCCCAAGTGGACTGTTATTTATAATTTGAAAATTTGAATCAATGCATGAAATGCAAATTAACTGTTTCTCGTTATTTACCAGCTTTCAATTGAACATATTTTTACAATTGCACATGCAGTCTAAACATTAAGTATATAAAAATATCTTGTAAACAATAAAAATTGAAGTATGAACATTTATAACTGCTTGTATGACTTGTACAACATTATAAAAAAAAAAATAATAATATGACCGCTCTCCAAACATGTTGTAAAACAAATGACTTACAGCTTGAACAGTACGCTTAAAAGAGACAACTTATTGTTAATGGCTGCTGTGACATAATTACTCAACACAGGTGTTTACTTCAAGGTTTCAGGGTTTTTTTTCCCCCCAGAGCATTTTTTAATCCATGCACGTACTCATGCACCCCCAACACAGACACACACACATTAAGCTATACTGCTCTTATGCCACTGAAACATTTAAGATTTTATGATGGCAGTAATGACACAGAATAAAGCAAGCACATACAGAAAAATAGGTGTGGCCGTTAAACGCCGTCATATTATAGGCTACACAGTTGGATTATACTTTATGCTGAATGCTTTACCATCATAAAAGCTATCAGAGTAACCGCACACACAGAGATACAAAATAACGCGACATACCGATTGCTAGATGCAGTCTATGCGCAATCCACCCATTAAATTCAGCCATTTCGACAAGGTTAGAGCCGCTGTCACAGGTGGTGTTGGCACCACACTATGAGCGTCCATAATCGAAAATTCCTGTGGCCTGGCTACCGGTAGAAAGCACTGAAAGCACCCTCTCCTGAAATCGGGAGGACAGCGGGTTAAAGCCTGTCTGGAGGCCGCCAAGAGTCTCCTTAATGTGGGGTGAAAGTTTGGCGAGGCTCCCTGAAGCCTGACTCCATCACATTGGCTTGTAGCGTTAGCCGCTAGCGTTAGCATACCGGGCTTCTGTTTGTTTGATTTCCAGACAACCACGTTACGTCATCTGTAAGCCCACTGACTGTTTTCTTAAAGTTGGAATGAACATAGCCGAACAACAGAGTGCAAGCGGGATGAAAAGACTTTATTTTTCGTGTCATTAAAATACCGAATTTACCGACATGGTCAAAATTACGTCAGTCATCATGAACCAACTAGGTAACGGTAAATTTTCAGTAAACCACCCAGCTCGGCCCAGCTTAGCAATTTTGTCCTAGCACATTGTGGACATCCTTGCGTTTGAAATGTGTCAAAACACTCATGGATCTATTAGCACTAAGCATGAGACATAGCCTTCTTAGATGCGAAAATCCCCTGAGCCAGCTAACCGCATGCTAGCATAGCAGCTTCATCGTAGCAAACTGAGGACATCCTTTTTTTCCACCATATTAGCCTTAGATTGTTCCACTTTATTGGCATGTATCTGAAAATTTCGCGCCTTCTCAACATAACAGCAAAGCTAAATGTGTGCTGGAAAATGCTAGCAGGTAGAAAAGTAGCAACGTCACCTTGATGCTAAGCAAAATGAATGAATGAAACAAGGTAGCATGATGCTAGTTAGCCGCTTTGTTCAAAGGGAGGTCGAAAAACTAGCAAATTATAGTCTGGTAAAATGCGCTAATCATACAGTAAATGACCTGCTTCCTTTTGGTTTTCCCTATAGCGTGATCATTATGAGCTCCATCATGGAGCACATGTGCGCTGACGTCTTCCAGCAAACGGTGGCAACTCTGCGCCCGCCCATGGAGGGCCAGGAGCCCATACCTTACCGCAACCTGTTACCGGCCAAGGAGCCCATCCGGGCTGCCCTCGCCAAGCAGTTCCAGCTGGTTTTGCGCAAAGGCTGGGTGGACAGCCGGGCGCTGCATCTGTTTCAGAGTCTGCTCAACATGGGAGGCGTCTTCTGGTTCACTAATAATTTGGTCAAGGTGTGTTTCCGACCCGTGAAAGATGATTAAATGTAATGCAAGCAGAGGGTGATTCTATAAATCTATGAAACGGAACCTTTCACCGCGAGTGCACGTATCTTAATGGACATAAATATAGCTACGGATCATATTGAGTGTAATCTAATTTTAGGAGCTGCTCAAGGAAACTCGGCAGGAGTGGGCTCATCGGGTGGTGGAGTTGCTTTACAGCATCTTCTGTTTGGACAGCCAGCAGATTAGCCTGACCTTGCTAGGCACCATCGTGCCCAACCTACTCACCGACTCCGCCCATTGGCACAGCTTGGTAGACCCACCTGGCAAAGCGCTGGCCAAGTATGATGTGAATATTTGGTTGGTTTTGGGCACAGATGATGAACTAATTCTTGACTCCTCCTCAGGTTAGCAGTGTGGTGCGCACTTAGCTCCTATTCGTCCCACAACAAAGGTTCCTTCTCAGCTCATCAACGGAGAAGACAGCGAGAAGATATCGAGGTAAACGTAACATGCTTGCAACAGACGGGCTTTGCGCTTACGTACAATGTTATGCGTGTTAAATGTGTGTTCTTTTGGGTGGCAGGACTACAACAGCCTCTTTCCATTGGACGACACACAACCGTCGAAGCTCATGCGTCTCCTCAGCTCCAATGAGGATGAGCCTGTTGCACTTTCCAGTCCAGGTCAGTCTTAAAATAGGTGATTCCGTACAACATCCACATTACACTAACTGATGAATTAGAATTATGTAGTATGATATTCTAACGGTATGATAACCTGATAAATCGAAATTTCACGCTATTGCAATTACAGCTCTAAAATGTGTTACTTTGAGATATATGGGTTTAAAAAAAAAAGTTTTTTCCTTTGAAGATGATTTTTATTATCCAAAACATGTTAGCAAATAGGAACATAAGTATAATGTTAAGTTAAATAAAAAAAATAAAAATGAAAATATTCTAAATAAAATTAAAATAAATGCAGTCCTTTAGGTGAGCCTAAATTCTCAGCCACAGCTCAACAATATCACCACCAGAGCAAATATAATTGAATTATCTTCCATGAAAACCACATGTGTATGACTCTTATCATGTTTACATTATACACACACTCTTTCTCAACACAGACAGTTGCCAGATAGACAAAAAGACGTTTCACCACCGCTAGACACACTAAACATGCTGGAGTTAAGTCTCGTAGTTGGTGGAAAATGTTCATGACAGTGTTTACTAACCTTTAATTCTGTATAAATGCAAAATCATGTTGGAGGTATTGCCTCCTCGGCAGTTACGTACCCTCCGCAAACATGTTTTACGTGTCTGTTTGCCATCCTCCTCTAAGCCGCGGCCGTCTGTAACTTTTCTGTAGTGGGATTATTCCCATAGCAGCAATTTCGGTTTCTTTGGGGAAAAAGGTCAGGAGTTTCACCTCCTTCAGCCATTGTGTTCCATAGCTGACTTACTGACACTGAGCAACAACTGGTGGGGGAGAGTTGAGCGAGGGATTTCTCCATGCATCTCTGGGACCTAAAAAATTGCTAATACCTTAGGGACGGTATGACGAAAAAAAATTTCCGTTTTGAAACCTTGACGTTTTCATACCACGGTATACCTTGAAACCGCTAATTGGCACGTCTAATTAGAATACAAAGACATAACATTGACAAGGGAAAACAAAGGGTGAGTAAGGAGAGTAAATGCATTTCTATTGATTGCAGAGGAGAAAGTGATCTTTTTACTTATAACCCACCTCGTAAACATCACATGGAAAACGTAAAACCAAAGAGTGGATGAAGGGAAACCTCATTTCTAATTTATTGCAATGAGGAATTTCAGATTTTCAGTTACAGTCCGCCTCGTAAAACTAACTCGGGAAAGTGAAAAAAAGCGCGTGAATAAGGGGAGTAGATGGACTAAATGAGGAATTGAAATATGTCTCATTTGGCTATTTTGGGAATGTCAGTCTTTAGCGGAAGGAAACCTGTTGCTCTTTCACATCCTTTCATGAGAGCTAAATAATATAGTAGTACTTCTAGGCCAATGGTGTCCAAGCTGCGGCCCTCTGCTCAGTTTTACTGACCTGCAGCAAATATCATTCAGGCATGAAAATCTTAGCCTGGAACACCAGACTCACCGCTGTTCCAGCTATAGAGTCTGGCGACCAATGAGCGGATCAAATTTCCAGGGTGGGGCAAGCTACAGCAAACAGACAGTGGAGTGGACCAATCAGCGACGGGCAGACGTAATGTTGATAAAGCGGCAAGAAACTAGCGCGAGCCGAGCGGAGAATGGAGAAGTTTATTCAACATGGCTAGTGCAAGACAAACGGTTGTCAATGACTTGTGTCGATGTGTTTTTGGTCATTTAAAACTGATCTTACCGCGGATTGGAACATATTTTTGGCTCTCCCGTTCGCCATCTGTGTTGTTGTGGAGACGAATTTCGACGCACAAGACTGACGTTGCTCGTTAAGAAGACTTCACGCAAATAATCGAATCTGATTGGACGGGGGATTTCGTTCCGCTTGAGAGTCCATTAAGGAGCTGGGTCCCAGACTATTCTCACAGTGTTTGAAAAATACAGGGGGAACAGTATGGCTGTACCAGGCAATAAAAATCTCTCACCTTTCGGTGAAATTCGTCATTTTAAAGTTAAAAAGGGTGACCTACGTGAATTGTGTAGATCAGAGGAGAACATTTTGAGATGGGGGGGCGATGGGGAGATTTTTTCTTTTACTGTCAGACGCTTAGTATGCAAGCGCGCAAGCAGCACAAAGCCAAAAAAGTGCACCAGAGTGGCCAAAACATTGACTTATTTCAATGAAACAAAAAAAGGATAAACTGTAGTGTCCTTCCTCTTCAATGCCAAGCTTGGCTGCACGTTGGCCATGAATGAACACCTAAAGTGCCGTCACCCAGTTGTAATTTTGGAAGACGACAGGAGCTGGGACATCATAACTCCATCTAACTAACTAACTAATGACATGTTTTATTGAAGTTGCTAAGCCTGTCGCCATATGCAATGAGCCCATTTATCGCACGATAAATAAAAATGAGGGTGGTAATTTTCACGGCTGTGATTCATCGCCACACGCGCGCATACATGTGTGCGTGCGTGCTGATGGCACATGAGACTCAGTTCAGAGGTCCAAACCTGATAATATAATGAAATCAATTCAGTAAACTGTTTACTAAATTTTTTGTAAAGGTATGTGTGTTAACTTTTTTTCCATCTTGGACAAGAGGAATTTTTGTTTCAAAGTTGTAAATTTGTAATTATGAAAACATTTTAAATTATAAAGACTATACAAATTTGGAATACAATCATTTTATGTTTTTCGTTCAGGAGACCGATCAATGAGCAGCTCCCTTTCTGCCTCCCAACTCCACACGGTCAACATGAGAGACCCGCTCAATCGTGTTCTGGGTGAGCTATCAGCATTTGCCAGATGCTGCCTCCTTTTCCTTGAAAGAGGAACATGCGTGTACTTCCTGCTACTCTTTTTCTCATTACTCCTTTATGAGTCCAACTGTCGCCATCCGGTGTCCTCACTCAATTACTCAGCAGGAGGTGTCCCCGAATGTTTCTAATCGCGTGTTAATGCCCTCTTAATGTGTGTTTTGTCGCGACACACACAAGATGATACACAGGAAATGATGCAAAATTATTTGAAAGCAGAAATGCTGACTTTGCATCCCACTTTTGTATTGTTGATTTGGAAATGTTATTCTGGATGTATTGCAGATGAATCATTTAATGGTAATAGTGTTTTTGGTCAAAAAGTGAAAGGTGTTAATTTTGTTATTTATATGTTGAAGTATTAATGATATTTAAATGTGTCAATAGGTAAATGTGTCAATAGGATCTACTACAAGATTTTGTAAAAAAAAAAAAAAAAAAACACAACAAAAATATTGACCGCCAATGAAGATTTTTTTTTTGTGGTGTGTTCAATGGGAATTTTTTTGTGGGTCTAAGAACATTGACTATGGAATCAAAAAAGTTTTGTGGAATTTTCCCAATATTTTTCAAGTACCTCGAACTGAACACTTGAAAGTAATAATGATTGAAATTGACCAAAGGTTTAGTGGGGTAAATGGGGATTATTTTTTCGGGGGTCAGCCAATGGAGATGTTTTTCTTAAATTTATTTTTGTGAGTCCAGGGTGAAAGTTAATACAGTACAAGCGAATGTATCAAATTTTATTGGTGTTCAATGGTGACAAATTGATTTGAAGGAGCATTTTTTGGTCAAATTTTGGCAAACTACAATCTCTGTACATCTGAATTTGATGAATCTTTTATCTCTTTAAGTGCCATTGACGATGATAGACGTCTACCGTATATCATTTTTTTGTTTTCATCCTAAAATTGTGAATTTAAAAGTTTTTTACAAGTATAGTGAGATGAAAGAGTATTTGAATCTTTTGGAATTTCTCACATTTCTGCATAAAATCACTATCAAATGGGATCTCATCTCAAAATCACACAGATGTAAAAACAGTGTATGCGTTAACTAAAACCACCCAAACGTTTACAGGTTTTCATACTTTAATGAGGCTAGTGTGCAAACAATGACGGAAGGCGGAGAAATAAGTAAGTGAACCATCACATTTAATTTTTTGGCCCCACTTTGGCAGCAATAACTTCAACCTGACGCTTCCTGTGGCTGCAGGTCAGTCTCTACAAAACTGCTGTAATTCAGTCAGATTCCTGTGATGTCTGGCATGAATCGCTGTCTTCAGGTCATGCCACAGCATCTCATTGGGGTTCAAGTCTGGACTTTGACTTGGCCACTCCAGAACGTGTATTTTGTTCTTCTGAAACCATTCTTAAGTTGATTTACTTGATCACTGTTCTGTTGCAGCATCTATCCTATTTTTAGCTTCAACTGTCGGACAGACACCCTCAGATTTTCCTGCAAAACATCCTGATAAATGTTTGAATTGATGATTGCAATTTGTCCAGGCCCCAAGGTAGCAAAACAGCCCCAAATCATGATGTTCCCTCCACCATGCTTCACCGTGGGGATGAGGTGTTGATGTTGGTGAGCTGTTTCATTTTTCCTCCACACATGAGGTTGTGTGTTACCCCCAAACAATCCAACTTTGGTTTCATCAGTCCACAAAATATTTTGGCAAAACTTCTGTGTAGTGTCCAAGTGCCTTTTTGCGAACATTAAACAAGCAACAAAGTTTTTTTGGTGTGTGTTTTTTTAGACAACAGTAACTTCCTCTTTGGAGTCCTTCCATGAACACAATTCTTGGCCATAGTTTTATGTATAGTTGATGGTTAGGGTAGAGGTATTGGACTGAGCCAGTGATTTCTTTGTCTTTAGCAGACACTCTAGGATTCTTTACTACCTCTCTGTAGATTCTGCGCTGAACTATTGGCGTCATATTTGTCGGGCGGCCACTCCTTGGGAGAGAAGCAACAGTGCCAAACTCTCTCCATTTGTAGACAACTTCTCTGACTGTCGATTGATAAACATCCAGACTTTTAGAGATGGTTTTGTATCCTTTCCCAGCTTTATACAAATCAACAATCCTTGATCGCATGTCTTCAGACAGCTCTTTTGACAGAGCCATGATGGACATCAAACAATGCTTCTTATCAAGATATTTCTTACCAGGTGTGGTTTATAGTGGGCGGGGCAGCTTTAAACCACTCAACAGTGATTAGACACACACTTGACTTAAAATGTTTGGTAAAAATGGGTTTCAATTGCTCGTTAAGTCTCCTTAGGCAGAGGCTTCACTTATTTTCCCCCTTTTGTCATTGTTTGGATCCTATCCTCATTAAAATATGAAAACCTATAAATGTTTGGGTGGTTTTAAATGAAACAGACGCTGTTTTTTCATCTGTGAGATTTTGATCAGATCACATTTGATGGTGATTTCATGCAGTAATGTGAGAAATTCCAGAAGGTTCGGATACATTTTTATACCACTGTAGATCAAAGTTGAAAGGTTTCCTGCATTGCTTTTATTTTTGAAGTCCAAAAAGTTGGACTAAGTTGGGCTTCGTGGCATGCCAAAAAATTAACAGAATAAGATAAGATGTTTGGGGAAAAAATGAAAAAGGAATTTTTCATAATTTATTATGCTGTTGACTGTCAAGAGAATTATGTAACTTGAACTCTGGCGATTTATGGGATTCATTTCCTCTTCCCCAGCCAACCTTTTCCTGCTCATTTCCTCCATCCTGGGCTCCAAGATGGCAGGGCCTCACACGCAGTTTGTACATAGCTTCATGGAGGAGTGTGTGGAATGCCTGGAGCAAGGAAATCGCGGAAGCATCCTGCAGTTCATGCCTTTCACTATGGTGAGTCAGCAGTTGAGGCCAGACAGGACAGGTGGCGCAGGGGAGGGAGGGCGGAGTCTCTTTCTGTCAAACCTTCCCGGAAAATGCTTAAATTGAATACTTAACCTTGTAAAAAAAAAATATGTTGATTTGACAGAGCAGATGTTTGTAATTTTGCTTTTCTTGATCGATTATCAGGTTTTTTGTAGAAGTTGGAGCACTATGTCTGAGAGAATACTTTTAGAATAGTGAGATAACACGTACTTCATGTAAGTTTGAAATTATATTGTTTATTACATATATATACAGTAGTTTCTTTCATATGTTGACAATGCGTGACATTTTCATATTGTACGTGGAGTCCTTCAGCTTGCATCGTAGCAGTGTTTGGGTCGTGTCCCTCCTGTGACATGTGTTGCGCCTCTCCCTCACTCTCCTCACTAGAGTTTAGGATGTGTTTCAAGCTAGGCTGCACCCCATCTTGCTTGTTTTAAAACAAACTGTTTGTTTTCTTGGCAAAAGAGAATATGCTGTGTTGTTTAAGCCTTTAAAGGCATGTGGTGAGTGATCGTCACACACTAAATGTAACTCGTCACGTTACCATAGCATTTGCGTTAGCATTAGCATCTATGAGCATCTTCTTAAACGCTCAGACAACCTTTTTTTTTTTACATAGAGTTCGTGGCCTTTAGGTGGGTTTAATTGAAAACAATGTACTGCTTTTCCTGCTGGGTCTGTATTATCATCACAAAGTTGGCGTCGTCCTTGTCGACGCTACAATATGTGCTCGTCTGTCTGATGTTCATTCGAAATTGTTTGAAACTGTTATTTATTTTTGGGAGTAAAACTTTAATTTTACAGACCAATCATTTTGAGTAAATGTCGACTAAAATTAGACGAAATTTGTATGAGATTTCATCGACTAAAACTAGACGAAGATGAAAACATTTTGAAATGACTTGAATATCCGCATTTATTGATGTTGCATGAACTGTTTAATCCTTTACATTGTATTTAATTGTCATTACTGCATTTCTAAAACAACTTTTAACTATATGAAGTGCTATTGTTTCTTAACCTTTTATAGCGCAAATTACTATTTTTGGTCATTTAAAAAAACACTTGACTATTTTAACCATTATTATTATTATTATTGTATTTTATTTTAATTGTTATATATTTTTATAAATGAATGCATTATTAAATTAAAACGATTTTAACACAACAAAATTAATACTATTAAAATGAATCAAAACAGAAATACACTATGGTTATGGACCTCAATAACAGTCTAAAGTTTATTGTTTCAAAGAAGCAAAGGTCTAGACGTCCAATCTTTTTTGACTGGGAGAGTTTGGCAGCAAATGAGTCAAATGAGTGCCCTATAAAGCTTTTAACTCATATGCTGCCATTAATAGCAAATGTATTGTAATCTTCGGACTATAAGCCGCTACTTTTTTCCCCTCATTTGGAATTCTGCGGCTTATTTGTTGATTTATTTGGGTTAAAACGTAATGCTTTATTTGACAGTGGCGTCATAAGACTCTCATAAGATGGTCATAATTATGACATGACACTATCATGGGGATTACTGAATGCTTCTGACAGAGGTCATGAAGTGTCATCCGGCAAATTATGTCACTAACTCCATTTATGTCCAGATCTTTTACATCCATTCAAAAGTGAGAATTTGCTGGATGACACTAAGTGACATCTGTTATAAGGATTCATTAATGCTCATGACTGTGTCATCTCATAATTATGATTGTCTTATGGCGCCACTGTCAAATAAACTGTTATTAAATACCATAACTAGCAGTTAATGAAACAACTGGACCAGTCGCTGAAAAAATGATTAGCACAGAACATGAATTTTGATTGTTATTTGCGTCTGTAGCACTGGAATGCATGCTAGGAGGTATGTTGGACAACAACAGTGTTGACAGCAGGTGGCAGCAAAGGTTGACTGTCTCCTCTTAAGGAGCAGTGGTGGCCAAATGAAGCTTCTTGAAGCAATGAAGCTTCATTTGGTCTTATGACAGTCTTATGATGCCGCTGTCAAGTAAAGTGTAACTGGTTAATATCTTTTGGTGTAAATATCCCATAATACAGTGAGGATAGCTGCGGCTTATAGCCCAGTGGGGCTTATCTATGAACAAATTTCGTTTTCGTGTCAAATATGTTGGGAGCCGCCTCATAGTCAGGTGCGTTATAGTCCGAAAATTACGGTATTATCAATTTTTTTAATGCAAGAAAAATAATAGATTACAAATACATTAAAAGTCAAACAATACATAAATATTATGAAAAATAATGAAATATAAAAAATGCATATATGAAAAAAAATACAAATTAAAGAATATAAATACACATAATACAAAAAAATGTAAGTAGAAATAAGTAACAAAAAAAGTCCTGTCAAAATGGATTGGAATTGCTGATTGAACTTTATTCACCATCAATGGCAGAAAATGAAGAAAAAAAAAGGGAAGGGGGAAAACCCTGTGAATCTAAAGTTTTGTTTTTAGTAGTTATGCCCGTTCATGTCCTGAAAACGAATCCACGAGCCGATCGGTATCTTCCTCAAATTTAATATGAATCAGTGTTTTTGGACTGTTGCGAAACCAATTGCGTGCGTTCATTCATATATTTTTTTTGTCCTTCCTGTACATCAAGGTCTCCGAGCTGGTGAAGTTGCCCGCTCTTGCCAAACCCAAAGTGGTTCTGGCCGTCACCGATTTGAGTCTGCCCTTGGGGAGGAGAGTTGCGGCGAAAGCCATCGCTGCCTTGTAACGCATGAGGTTCATATGTAAATAAAGTTTGGATAAAATTTCAGGGTGAATCTAAAATGCACAAAAGATTTACTTGACAATATTTTGACAGAATTTATCTGGGACTTTGTTTTTATGTAATGTCTTCAGAAAATGTATTCAAATTTTTGTAAAGCCCCATTCACATGGAATTAATATTACTTAAAGTTTGTATTACTTTGGTCATTGGTAAAATATTAGATACGATGCTTGAGCTCTTAGTCCCATGCGAATGTGGCATGTCTGTAATTTGTAAAGTAAAAATTTAAGCGCAAACTACCGACTTGGACGAACACAGACGTCCAGAATTTGAGTCACTTTCCTTAAAAGAGGTCAAATATCTTAAAAACTGCTATTTTGTAAACACTGTTTTCCCGTGCTTGAATTTATTTGTAATACAGCTGTTACCCTTTTAGGCCTGAATTTACATTTAACAAATAACAAAAGGCATTGGAGTACTATCTTCTAAGTGCATAAAAGTAGTATTATAAAAAATAAAACACTGAAAATTAAAATGAAAAATACAGATAAAAATTATAGCATCAAAAAGTAAATATAGAAAAGGATTTTAAAAAATATATATTTAAATATAAATGTCATAGATAATTCATGAATTTATCTTTTAATTATTTTCTAAAACTTTTTTTTTGTTTTTTTGTAGTTGTATTCAAAATGTTAATTTCATATATATTTGATTACTAATAATCATGTATTTATAAGCACGTACACACATACAATCGATATATATCTGTATGCATAATATTTACGATACATAATAAATTAATGTATTTCCTCAATGCTTTTTGATGTATATTTGTTCGATGTAAATTCAGGCTTCAAGGGGTTAAATGCCTTTTTAAATTCATCCTGAATTTTTATGATCAGTGTATATTGCCATTGACTGTGATAGAATATCTGTCACTTTCAAAATATCCATGTTTTTGTGTTTGTATGGTACTTTTTGATACCCTGTCAAGACATTAAAAACTAAACAAAAAAAACTGATTTTTTCTGTTTCCTTTTGCGGTTCTTCACTCAACGTTTACATCATCTCCGAGTCAGGTGCAGGGTCACATGTTTAGAGACGTCATCACATGACTGAGGGAGCCTTTTCATCACCCCGAGTGACGCCCGCGGTCATCAGGGTGCTTACAACACTTCCTCTCGGAAAGCTGTAAGAGTTCGACGGCACCAAAAGTTCCATCAGGTCAATTTTTCCATAAAGCGTCTTCCGGAATTTGTTGATTTTCCATTCTTCCTTGTTAATTTAAATGTGTTTTATCATTTGTAGACATCCAATCCATTTGAACTGGGAGGGTGGCAGTGAATGAACCCCCCAAACTTCAAATGGATTGGACGTCTATCGCTGTCAATGGCAGTCAATGAGTTAAAAATGATGTCAAGTGAGTCTGAAATTAAGAAAAAGTCTTTATTGAAAGACACATAAATACTATTGGCACTAACAGTCATACAAAAATATTCCATAAATAATAAACATCCTCAATTTGACAAGTTTTTGTGATGTCTAATAAGAATCCATTGATAGCTTTGAGTAAGTATTCGCTTTGTATGAGGTTAGTATTTGGTGCAATATTATGAGTGTTAACCCTTTGGTGCCTGAATTTACATTTAGCAAATGTACATAAAAAAGCATTGAGGAATACACAAGTTCGTGAAAATAATAATATTGTAATTAGTATAATAAATTCTGTTGGAAAAATGGAACAGAAAAATTGGAAAAACTACTTTTACATTTTTATTTTTCATAAACTACAAAAAGATTTTAAAAGAAACAACAACTAGGAAATATGGAAAATTATAAATAAAAATGTAAAAAAATAATAAATACAAAAAATATAGAGAATTCAAAACATTTTATTTTTTTAATTCATGAGTAGAAGAAAGTACGGGTAAGAAAGTTTTTTTTTTTTTTTTAAATAAAACAATTTCAGGGAAAATAAAAACTTTTGGTTCCTCTTTTTATTATTTTTCATTCAATATATTTTGAATAATTTTCTGTATTTCCTGTTTTGTTTTTTAATTTCGGATTGTATCATTTTCGCTGTATTTTTAATTCTGTATATTTAGTTTTTTTTAAATTTTTTTTATCAATACTTTTTTTTTATGTATTCCTCCAATGCTTTATGCATATTTGTTAACTCTTTGACTGCCATTGACTGCATCCATCCCATCCGTTTGAAGTGGGAGAGTGGCAGTGAACAAAGTGATAAACTCATTCAAGTAGTTTTAGTCCAATTTTTAAGAGCCATATGATTGGACGTCTATCATCGTCAATAAAGAGTTCAATGGAAATTCAGGCGTTAATGGGCTAATTAAACAGGCAAGTGGTGGCGGTTATTAGACACAAGTCATCTTAGCGTTTTAATCAAATATAAATAAATACTTCAAATAAATATGCAAATAGAAAAATAAATCCGTAAATCAATAAATACTTCTGGTGTGTATACTGGATATAAAAATACAACAATGCTAGTGTTATTTCAGTTACGCTAGCAAATGGCTATCCGGTTCCGAGTCCAGATTCCGGAGGAAGTGGCGGATGTCCTGTCCAAGTGATCGGAGTTGCAACAGTGTCAGGTGGGTGGCCACCTGGACCTCAAAGTCACCGCTTAGGAGTAAATTGACCGGGCTCGGGGTCATCTGGACTACATAATCTGTCGGCAGCGCTCGTAGCATCTGTGGTAAAAGGAAAATCTCATTCAATCAATCTGACGTCGTATAAAGTGTGATGTCATCCAGGACAAATTAGGTGTAATTGCCCCTCCTCTTTGATTTCAGAGAAATTTTTGAGATAATGCTGGATAATGTTGTTGTTAGAGAAAGCTAGAGCGAATTGCATTCATTTCAATGGAGACAGATCACTCAAGAGACAAGTTTATCAGTTACGAGCATGGTATAGAAAACAATGGCTGCCATGATAACTGATTCAGACAACTAAAAATTGATCAAATGAATTAACTACTATTTTGGTACTTGATCTTTTAAACATTGATGACCAAAAAAAAAAAGTAGGCAACACTAGGTAACTTTTTAATCTTTATAAAATATTTTCATAACATTTTACAACTAGTTAAATGACACCTCTTTTATATGAGGTCTGTATTGCTTTCACCGGCACTACTTAACTTTAAGGAGGGCGGCATGAACCCTGCCACACAAAAAAACTACAATTCTGCTGACTGCTTTACGGCATACGTCAATGCGAACGCTTTTGCGAAAATTCTTCAAAGATGGCAGACGAACAAAAGAGATAAAAAGTTTGGTCTTAGGAGGAAAAAAATGGAGGCTACCAGGATACTTAAGTACAAACCACACAGTTGCTAGCCGACATATGCTATTGTTTAGCCTAAAATGGATTCATTACCTTATTACTATTCATCCTTCACACAGCCGCTGGAAAAACAGATATCGTTTAATCTATCTGCAGGCAACAAGGAGATCATGATTTTATGACACTGCGGATGTGCGCTGATCCTCATGAGAAACGCAGTTATCCGTAAGGCAAAACACTACCGCTTTTGTCCACTGGCGTCGCTAAAATCGACCAAAATGGAAAAGTTACCTAGAGTTGCTTTAATTCACAGTATATTTTCTCTCTTTTATTTGTTTGTTTTTAATTAATTTTTTAAAAAGTTGCAAAAAACATTTATTACTAAAAAAAAAAAAACTTCAAAAGGAAAAACAAATTAACATATTTTATAAATTTAAATAAACAGAAAAAAGTACATTCTCCTATAGTTTCATGAATTTTGGAGTTTTTAAAAAAAATACATTTAAAAAAATGAACTAAACATCATTTTTTAATTTTATTTTTAAATGCCCCCCCCCCAAATAAGCAAAAACATTTTTATTTACAACTTTTAATGACAAAGGAAAAAAGGTATTTACCCTTTTTCTTGTTACATTTTTAATTGTAATATTTTTTTCTGCAAAATATATATTTTTTAAAATAAACTAATCATATATTTGTATAAGTTTTAATTTAGATTTTGTTTCCAGTTAAAATATAAAGCTCAGCGTAATATAACGGTTAATAATGTCCTCTACTGTCGACATACGTATATGCGGGGTTGAGTTGACTCATCACAAAAATAACCAACGATTGATCAACGATCAAAATTATCCTTTGTGGCAGCCGTAGTTTCAACACAACCTAAACTGTTCTAAAGTGTGTAATTTTTTTTTCTTTTTTGCAAGGTTGTACTCGATGATGAAATGACAAAAGCTGGGAAAGTACAGAACACATGACGTCGTTTGTCACCTTGCTGATTTGAAAGGAAAGATCCCGCACGTTGTTTGTGAGGTCAGCCACTCCATGAGTGTTTTCCAGCCGGGTTAAGACAGCGTTCAGCAAGGCCTGGTCCAGCTGAAGACGCTCGTACGTGTGAATCAGACTGCTCTCCTGATGGGCAACCGACAAGTGTGAGGAAAACCCGGAAAGTGTTACTACAAGTACTTCTAGTGCAAAGTTTGACAACCACTACATTACCAATCACTTACTCACCAAAGAAGCTCTTTCCCAATTAAGCTCAGGAACGGCAGGGAAGTTTATCATGGACGCCATTGTGCCAAGTTGGGCGTTTTCGCTAGAATCCAGCTTCAGCATCTGAGGTGAGGAGATAAGAAAATAATGGATGTGTTTATGGCTGCATCTATCGATTATTTTTAGTAGTCGATTATTCTATCAACTATTTAGTTCGAGTAATCGGATTAGGAACATATAATGTGTTGCAGAATAAATTTTGGGAGATGTAAAACAAAGGCTTGCTAAAAGTTCACTTTTAAAAAGAGCATTAAACGCGAATACAAAATAAAATTCACTAGTGTTTCTTTAAAATATGCAAAATTGCACTTTCATTTAAAAAATAAATTAAAATACTTGAGTTTATCCTCAAACAGTGTAAAGAAAATAATTGAGGATCTAAGTACAACAAAAACATATACAGTAATGTGTTGCAGAATAAATTTTGGGAGATGTAAAACAAAGGCTTGCTAAAATTTCACATTTAAAAAGAGCATTAAACGCAAATACAAAATAACATTCACTAGTGTTTCTTTAAAATATGCAAAATTGCACTTTCATTTAAAAATAAATTAAAATACCTGAGCCTCGCCTCAAACAAATGAGCCTCAAATAAATGAGGATTTAAGTACAACAAGAAAATAATTGGCTAACTTCCATCGCAAAAGTCCGCTATCTTAAATGCTATAAAATGCTAACTTTTTTTTTTTTAACAATGCTTTTAACAAATCATTCAAACACATATTCCCACACAAAACGGCTAAATATACCTAGAAACTAAATTATGAATGCATAAAAAACATCAGCCCAAACAAAAACTTAACCTTATGTAGGACTTAACAGGGAGCAGCTGGATTCAGCCATTTTAAATTTAAGTTTGTAATATTCAGTATTGCCACTAGAGGGCAGTGTATCCACCCAAATACATATAACTAAATGCAAACACTTTCAAAACAAACCATTACAACCCCACTCTAATTTAACTCTCGAAGCAGCAAAATTTCATTCGCAGCTTTTTTTTCTAATAGTATTACACGAGTTAATCGATTAATCGTTGCAGCAATAGACGTGTTTTCAATCAAGAATGAAAATTGGGAAATACAAAAAGGAATTGGGAAATACAAAAAGGAACTGATGGATGGCCATCAAAGTCAATGGCAACCAATGTTCCTTTCCAATATTCCCATCTATTAGCGCTTTGACAATCCTTTCATCTGGATTGATACATTGATTGGTTAACCCTTTATAGGGCAATCTGAGCCATTTGAAACTTGCAAAGATGGTCCAACACAGTTTCTAATTTCAAAATATTTTGGGTTCTGGGTTTAGTGTCATTCGGGTTTAAGAATAAAAATTAAAAAAGCCATTGCGTGACCGTCATTGCCAAAGATGTCTATGCGCATCAATGCTACCTCTATAATCGACAATGCTAAACACATCTATAAACGTCAATGCCAATGATTATGGAACCCCACAAGCGTCACAATTAGATGAATAAAAAACACATTTTGAATTAAATACCATTTTGATAAATAATAAACGAATTGTAAAATATGGCCCTCAAATTTTGAAATGAGGTAATATTATGAAAAAGATTTAACAAGATGAAAAGAGTTTTTCAAAAAGTTTTTTTTTTTTTTTTCATTATGCCTTTTTCCACAATATTGTCAATCAAATACATAAGACGGAGTCAATTAAGTGATTGCAGCCAGTTAAAAAGGATTAAAGTTGACTCAACCTCAGTCCTGTGTCCTTGTGTGTACCACTTTGAGCATGGAGAAAAGAAAGAAGACCCAAAGAACTGTCTGAGGACTTGAGAAGCAAAATTGTGAGGAGGCATGGGCAATCTCAAGGCTACAAGTCCATTTCCAAAGACCTGAATGTTCCTGTGTCTACCGTGCGCAGTGTCATCAATAAGTGTAAAGCCCATGGCACTGTCGCTAATTTCCCTAGATGTGGACGGAAAAGAAAAATTGACGAGAGATTTCAATGAAAGATTGTGCGGCTGGTGGATAAAGAACCTCGACTAACATCCAAACATGTTTAAGCTGTCCTGCAGTCCGAGGGTACAACGATGTCAACCCATACTATCTGTCGGCGTCTGAATGGAAAGGGACTCTATGCGAGGATACCTAGGAAAACCCCATTTCTGACCCAGAGGCATTAAAAAAGCCAGGCTGCAGTTTGCCAACACTTACCCGAGAAAGCCAAAAACGTTTTGCAAGAATGTTCTCTAGTCAAATGAGACAAAAGTAGAGTTTTTTGGGGGGAAAGGCATCAACATAGAGTTTACAGGAAACAAATCGAGGCCTTCAAAGAAAAGAACACGGTCCCCACAGTCAAACTCGGCAGAGGTTCCCTGATGTTTTGGGGTTGCTTTGCTGCCTGTGGCACTGGACTGTATGCATGGCATTATGAAGTCTGAGGACAACCAACAAATTTTGCAGTATAATGTCGGGCCCAGTGTGAGAAATCTGGGTCTCCCTCACAGGTCATGGGTCTTCGAGCAGGACAATGACCCAAAACACACTTCAAAAAGCACTAGAAAGTTGTTTTAAAGAAAGCACTGGAGACTTCTAAAGTGGCCAGCAATGAGTCCAGACCTGAATCCCATAGATCACCTGTGGAGAGATCTGAAAATGGCAGTTTGGAGAAGGCACCCTTCAAATCTCAGAGACCTGGAGCAGTTGGCCAAAGAAGAATGGTCTAAAATTCTAGCAGAGCATTGTAAGAAACTCATTGATGGATACCGGAAGCGGTTGTTCGCAGTTATTTTGTCGAGAGGTGCTACCAAGCATTAGGCTGAGGGTGCCAATACTTTTGTCTGGCCCATTTTGGGAGTTTTGTGTAAAATGATAATGATATATATATAAAAAATAATAATAATTCTCTTTTGTGTTTTTTCATTGCAAGCAAAATAAATGAAGTTATGACTACCAAAGCATTTGTAATTGCAATTATTTTCTGGGAGAAAATGAGCATCATCTGACAGAAAAATACAGGGTTGCCAATAATTTTGCCCAGCACTTTAACTGACTCCGCCTTATGGGTACGATTGACAGCACACGCTTGGTTGTGCTTAAAAAAAAAAAAAGCGACATTTTGAAATAAAAATGCCATTGTGGAAAAAAACAATATGAAAAAAATAACTGTGAAAAAACGCTTTTTATCTAGTAAAATCTCATTGTGCTGAAAATCGACATTGTGAAATAAAAAGGCTATTATGAAAAAAAGGTATTATGAAATAAAAAAATACATTTTGAGAAATGCTTTTTATCGTGTAAAATCTATTTCATAATATTACCTTATTCTACAATTTAAGGGCCATATTACACAATTTGGTATTTATTTCAAAATGTTGTTTTTATTTATTTAATTTTGACCCTTATGGGGATCCATAAATCATAGCTATGTCCGTCAATGTCAAAAGATGTATATATGTAAGTAAAACATATATACATTACAATAATTGGTGTTATTTATCTGATTTTAGATATGGATACAAATACCAAAAATTGTTACACTCTCAAGGCTAAGCAACACTTCAATCAAATGGAAGTGGTAATATGCCAAAGCTATGGTGTCACCAATGTAAAAACAGTTCATTTATTAAGTCTATCACTGTCAGTGGCAGTTAATGAGTTAATATGTTTGAAGAACTGAGTTTTTATTATTATGAGTTTCTTTTATTATTATTATTATACAACCACACAAACATTACAACATAATTGGCATGGTACATTGTTAAAAACTTTATAAACATACCAGACAAGCCTAAGGAATAATCATGAATCAAACATCAGAAATAACAATGACAAATAACTAAGTAAAAAATGAATAAGTAAAAGGGGGGGAAACTAATAAATAATAATGATAAATAAATATAAAATAATAAAAAGAATTTTAGGGTCTATCAACCAATTCAAGCTTCTCAACAATCGTACACAGTTTCAAAGCATTTTCCCCTTCATATATTTCAAAGAAGAAAAATAATGACATAATTCTTTATGAAAAACATTGAAATTTGGAATAGATTTGAAATATTTGTTCTGATTTAAAGAAGTGAATGTAAACATTTCCTTTTGATTCAACCCGTTCACGTTCATTCAAGTGGCAGAACGATTAGATCGTGCTCGATTACTAATGCCTCGTCGCCGTCCAGCCACTGCCGTGTGTCAATCCAATTAAACCGCATCACAACCTGCTAGTTTCCCTACTAACATTTAAATATAATAAACTTCCTTACCTCGGCGTAGACGCTCGTCTTGTGCGCGTCGGGGATCGCGATTAGAATCTTTTCAGTTAAACTGCGGCTCCTCCGCACCAAGGTTTGGAATTGTGCCCCTCCAACAAGTGCGCACATGTCGGCGCAAAGCTCCGGGAGAGGCGCAGCGCTCACGATTTTGGCCATGTGGACGAGAAGCAGGGAAAAAACTACGGGCAGACAATAAAATCGTGGCGATTAACAACGTGGATTCCACCCCAAAAACAAAAAAGCATGCTAGGCAACTCTTGTGCCAGGCTCTTCCTTCTCCACTGCGTTGCTTCCTTCAGGCTAGAGCAGTTGCCAATTTCTGAGTCATGTGAGGGATAGCTCCACTACTAAATACTTAAAATGTGCTTGTTAAATAAAAAAAAAAATCTTTAAAAATAATTCATAAAATACACGAAAAAAACAAAACAAAAAAACCACAGTCTAAAATAACATCCTCAACACTTTTGTTTTCAGCTTGTCTGAACTGAAGAGAGCAGCGTTTCAATATGATGACGTCACTACTCACCAATCAGGATGCTCATGTCCCGTCTTTGGAGTTGCTGACCTCAAGTGCAAAAAGTTGATTGATGGAGCTCACCGAATGTCAACCGTACGTAAACATTTATATAGCAGTGACCGGCAGTGGAGATATCGTGGGCTTTCCCAATACTTGCCCTGGGGTGAGCGTGTCATTGAATTCCTTTTAATTTCACCTCATTTTTCACTGAGAGAAGACTCATTTGAGAAAAGGGATGATCCAGCAGATTTGGACTTTCTCATTGAGGAGCTGAATCACACCAAAAAATAGAACATACCTTAACCCTATTAAAAGGCTGGAAGTAGCAACGTTCACATATTACTATGTTTTTCAAGCAACTTATCCATGTTCTCACTATATCTTTAAATCAAATCAGGTTACATTCATTTTAACAAGTCTTTACTCTTTGGCTACCATCTATGGCAGCTTAAATATTACTCCGTTAATCAGTAACATGTACTTGCACTCTTAAAAAAAAAAAAAAAAAAAAAAAAAAGGTAAAGTCCATGGTCCATGATGGAGTGTTATATTACCGTAATTTTCGAACTATACGCCGCTGCTTTTCCCTCATATTTTCAGTCCTGGGGTTTATAGTCCAGTGCGGCTTATTTGTTGATTTATTGGGTTAAAAGGTAACACTTTATTTGACAGCGGTGTCATAAGACTGCCTTACATCCGTCATAATTATGAACAGACACAATAATGGGCATTGATGAATGCATATGACATGTCATCCGGTAAATTATGTCACATTTATGTCTAGGACGGACCCTTTACAATTACATCCATTCAAAAGTGAGATATTTGCTGGATGACACAAAATAATAACTGTCATAAGCATTCACTAGTGCTCATGGCAGTGTCATGTTATTTTATGATTTTCTTATGACAGTCTTATGGCCCCACTGTCAAATAAAGTGTTACCAAATACCATAACTAGCAATTAATGAAATGACTCGAACAGTGACTGCAGAAATCATTAGCACTGAACATGAATTTTGATTGTTATTTACATCTGTAGCGCTGTGATGCATGCTAGGAGGCATGTTGGACAACAACAGTGTTAATACCAGGTGGCAGCAGAGGTTGACTGTCTCCCTCAAGGCAGCTGTGATGGCCAAATGAAGCTTCTTGAAGGTTTGCAGCCAATTGGTTCAAAGCTTCATTGTGGTCTTATGACAGTCTTATTATGCCGCTGTCAAATAAAGTGTTACCAGTTAATATCTTTTGGTGTAAATATCCCTTAATGCAGTAGGGACAGCTGCGGTTTATAGGCCAGTGTGGTTTATCTGTGAACAAATGCCGTTTATCTGTGTCAAATTTGGTGGGTGGCGGCTTATAGTCAGGTGCGCCCTATAGTCTGAAAATTACGGTAATCTTTTTAAAAATAAATAAAATGTGAATAAACATTTTAAGAATTATGAAAAATAATATTATGAATTAAATAATATTCTTTAAGAATTTTCTATTAACTTTTTCATTGCCATTGACAGTAATAGACGTCCATTCCATTTAGTCTCCTCCCAGTAGCCATTCCAGTACTCATGCCTATCCCAGGATATCATCATTATTATTTTTTAAATTATTAGATAATTTCATAATGACAACAATAATTTGAATTAAAATTACAGTAATTAGAATTTTAACTCATTTACTGCGATTGACATCAAATTTACTTAAACTGGGCTGGCTGGCGTAGAATGAGCATGTTTCGAAGCTACAGACAGCGATAGATGTCCAATCCATTTGGACTGGGTTCCAATAATCACTTCCTGCCCCAAATGGTTTGGCAATGAGATAATTTATGAAGGCCAATGGGTTAATTCATTAAAAAAACGTTAAAAGCCGATTGAATATTAGGGACATACACGGAGAATAGGGGGGGCTGATGGGGCATCAGCCCCACCCCACACCACCCCCGGTGGCCGAAAATGTCATTGCATGTAATTGACTTTCCTATATATGAATTTAAAATTGAGAATTTGCCGGTAAAATGTTGTCTGTAAAAGTTGTAAAGCAATAAAACAAACAACAAAAATGAATGAAATGAACACATTTAAAAAAAAAAAATTTATAATGGGTCAAAATTATTTTTCGAACAAACTATATGACTAGCACCTTAGAGACAGTCATTTGCTTTGCTTAGCCAAAACAACCTGAGGACAGAAGATGCAAGATGGATATACGTAATTTTTTCAAACCTAAGCTTTCAAGTGACAAAAACTACTGAGCGAGAACCAAGGATTGAAGATGGGGACCATGAAATGCTGGAGAGGCCCGCCAAAATGGTGAGCAGAGTTTCAGTTTGCCCCACTAAAGACGTTAATTGTAAAGCAGAGCCACCACCGGGCGCCCCATATTCAATGGATGCTATCCTCAGCAGCCTGATTTAGTATTCCCCTCAAAAATGATGCGAAACACACACACACACACACACACACACACACACACACACACACACACAAAAAACGCTCATTTTTAAAGTATTATTATAAAATTCAGGGCTGGAATATTCAGTCAAAAAGAATGCGGCGCCTACTTCTCCACTAGTTAAGACAGAAAAGCATGCGCGCTTGCACACGATTGCTTACACCCCCACAGCTGGGATGCCTGTATGTATGAGCATGGGCTAAACTACTATCCGAGCATATACAGTGCTGCTCGAAAGTTTGTGAACCCCACAGCGATGGTCAGATTTTTTGTAAAAAAAACTAAAATAACCTTATTAAATGTTAAGTTATACCCAAATCCACAATACTGACATTCCAAATAATGGACTGAAACAAAAGAAATAGTTATATTGTCATTCTTTATTTAACAAAAGTGGTTGATTTAAGAAAAACTCAGATATCATGTGTGCAAAAGTATGTGAACCCCTTCAGTTAATAGGATATTGCGCCTCCTTTTGCAGAGATTACCTCAACCAAACGGTTTCTGTAGTGACTAATCAGCCTCTCACATCTACTTTGGGGGATTTTTGCCCATTCTTCCTTGCAGAACGCAGTCAGTTGAGAGAGGTTTGATGGGCGTCTGGCATGAACTGCTCGCTTCAGGTCCCGCCACAGCATTTCAATGGGATTTAGGTCAGGACTTTGACTGGGCCAGTCCAGAACACGAATCTTCTTCTTTTTCAGCCATTCCTTGGTTGTATTGCTGGAATGCTTTGGATCATTATCATGTTGCATGATCCACCTTCTGCCAAGCTTTAACTTCAAAACAGATGGCGTCAGGTTATGTTCTAGGATTTGACAATATTCCTCAGAATTCATGATTCCCTGGACTATGTGGAGTTGTCCAGGTCCTGAGGATGAAAAGCAAGCCCAGATCTTGACATTCCCACCTCCATGCTTCACTGTTGGGAGAAGGTTCTTTTGGTGGTATGCAGTGTTGACTTTTCGCCAGACATGGCGGTTTTGGTTGTGACCAAACAGTTCAATTTTGCACCTACATCAGTTGATGAAAACTCTTTTTAATTTAGTCTCGACAACACAACTGTTAAAAAAACAAAAAAAAAACTACTGAATTGATTGATTAGGAAATCAGGTTGAAATAATAGAAAATTCCAAAATGTTGAGGGGGTTCACAAACTTTTGAGCAGCACTGTATCTTGTACAGGGTGGAGGGATTCTCTTCAAATTGGTCCAGTGAAAAATCATGAAAACCGGACATTTTCACGAATTTATAAAACCCAGCTGGACGACTAGGACACGACATAAAAAGTGGACATGTCCGGGCAAAAGAGGACGTTTGGTCACCCAAATCCTGTAACTTCATTTTATTGCTGACACTGCTTTTCACGGTCACGGCTTTTCACATGTTTTGCCCCCCCCCCCCTCTGCTACAAAAGTCAAACCCCGCCTATGATTAGGAAGCTTGTTGATGTGTTTCTTTAATTTCAGTGTTGTACAGCTGTAATTAGACAAATAGCTATACTGTGCTGTCAAAGTAAAAACAGCTCATTTTTAAAGTAAATCTGGTTCGTCTATCACCGTCAACATGTGAAGCCCTTTGGGATTTTTTTGATGATTTAGGACGATATTAGTAAACCTGAACTTTGTCTCACTACTATTCAGATATGTATAGTGGATCGGTCTTAGCCTGAGCTATGCAAGAGTGCCATCTAGTGGCCGACATTGCGCTGTAGTTCTAATGGAAGAGTGTTTCATGTTACACTGTTTCTCTGGCATACATGAAAGAAAAAGACACACCACTTGTGGTCAGTAATACGTGAAATTTGATCGGTTACCCACACAGTACACAATGCTCCACTGTATACTAGTAGACACCAACGCGCGAATTAATCCTCAATTTCACCCGCAACTCGATATTGTGCGACCCAACGTTTGACATGTCATCTTATCCGCCACTTCCATTAGCCTGCAGGTGTGATGCTCACACCAGCGCACCGTGTCTAAGGTAGCCAACCCAGTGACGTTTATATATATAAAATATTCCATTACCACTATTATATCCAATAACTCATTGATGGTGATGAACATCCAATCTATTTTTTTTAGTGTATTTTCCAAATTCATGAACAAACTCTCACCTCAGAAACTTTCACATCAAGATTTTATTGTTTGGGGTTTTATACCTCATTTTGTAGTGATGGGTTTATCTGTGACCTGTAGCAAGGTCCTACAAATATGGTCTCGAGACCACAATTTAAATTTTGGTGGTTTCGGGATGTTTTGTCAATACCAAATGTGATTTTAAGATAAAACATGCAGTAAAAAAGACAAATACATTACATTTTTGTGACTCTCATTTTTGTGATTTCAGTGAGTTCTGGTCTATGGCAAGTCCTAGTCTCCAACCATCCAATCGGAAGACAGGAAAACTGTAACATCATACATTTTAAATTCTAAAAATCAATTCTCTGTATAAATCACTCTTTATAAAGTAATTGACTTGATTCATGTAGGCCACAGTACGTTTTTTATTTTTAACTCACATACTGCCATTGACAATGATAGACATCTAATTCCTTTAAACTAGGAGGACTGGCTATGAGTAGAGATGTCTGATAATGTCGGGTACCCGATAAAAGCATTTTAAATGGATATCGGATAATATCGACATCGGTTTTGGCCCCATATGCATGTTGCCTTCAAAATGAATGTAGAAGCCTTGTGCCTTTGTACGAGGGCTGGTCACAGCTTAGCACAGCAGTTATGCTTATTGACCATTAGAGGTCTCCAAACTAAGATGCTTGTGATTTTTTATGTGATCATTATCATTATTAAAGCATCTAGTGGGGCATCACAATACAATTACCATAATATGTTAAGTCCATGACTGCATATATCGGTCTCAGTTTGATGTCGGTATCGGAATTTTGGAAGTGGACAGTATCGGGATATCGGTTATTGCTTAAAAAGCCTTTATCGGACACTTCTAGTTGTGAGTTTGTCTTTCAATGCCATAGTGGAGTCAGTTGCATTCATTATGACTGCGCCCATCCCTTACATGGAGTGACATCGATTCCAAAACACTGATTACATTGACCCGGCAACAAATCCAAACTGGAATCTGATTGGACAAAATTTCCCCCGACGAAGAAACTGGGTCAACAGCACACAAGTGCATCCTCAGTCTTTCAAGTGATCTTTTCTGGTTGTCATAAATGATGTATAAGCCTCGTTTTCCTCCACAGGCAGTTTTGTGTGTAGAACACAGGAATACCCTTGTTGACAAACCATTTCCCGCATCACCAACAAGGAATTTCATTATTCAGCAGCAGGCTATTCCTATCGCTCGCTCTCTGTTTAAACACACACACACATATAAAACAAATACACGGTACCAGTAAATCCCTTTGATTAAAAATGCTAAATTATAAAACTATTGTTTTTTTTTTTTTTTTTTTTGTATAAAAAAAAGAAAAAAACTGAAAATATTATCTTTTTATCCAAATATTATTTTTAATTTCATGTATGTTGAAAAAATAAAAGTGAAAAAAAAAAAAAAAAATACAGTAAATATTCGACCGGTATTTAAAATATTATTTACAAATGATACTTCTGTAGTACTCAGAGTTCAATTTTTGTCAGTGCACAATTTCTACTTTCAATGAACATTTCCAGCTAAAATATAAACCCCGGACTAATAGAGCAATAACTAATTGATATATGAGGCGATTAGTCGACTCACTGCAAAAATAATCAGTGATTCATCAACAGTGACAGCCAATGTATGCATGCGCCTGGTACAAACCTTAAATAAAGCACTCCAGTCTGTGTGAGCCTAACAAGGTAAAATGAAGAATTGTAGTTCAACCTGCTTCATAATTCCCCCTTTCTGCACAAACACAGTTAAGGCCCGACTCTCAACATTAGCATTTTTATTGTTATGGAAAACAGGAACAGTGTTTTCCTACTACTTAATATGCATCTGTACAGTGTATTGATGTTCATGCACTCCAAATACTGCCAAGAAAACAAACATTTTCAAAGTCAAACAGCTTTTTAATGACAATATGACGGAAGAAGATTGTAAATATTGTTTTGTTTCATGAAAATCGAATCAATTAGAAAGTGCTTTCATAACCCGAGTCGACCCAAAACCTGATAAAGCATGGAGCCGCATACCACTAAAAGTGCTAATGGTCCATTGAGAGATGAATAAATAATTCATCTAATGCATCAGCTTGATTTTTCATGCAAAGGAACGTATTTGCAACAATTAGCTCAGTTAGCACGGCTTTTGGAAAATTTGGATTTGTTTGCAGGCAGCGATAACCCTTTCAAAATTGAGTTTTTGGTAGTAAATCGTTCATAAACCAGAATATACAGAATGTATTGTGTTTTAAACACCTCTTTGTAGGTTAACAAATATGTGGCCATGTAAACCTGCTATCGTGTTAGCAGTGTTCAGCAGATGCTACACTCGCAACGAACCCTGTCTTTTTTTTTTTTTTTTTTTTGAGTACTGGAGAAGTACTTGTTGCTACATCATAAGTAGTGAAAAAACAACATAAAACACTTTTCAAATGCAGAAAGAAGCTCATGACTAGGCATGTGCCGCATGAGATTCCGACGGTATGATAACCTTAAGCCGAAATATCAGTTTCATGGTATTGCAATTACAGCTCTAAAATGTGTTACCTTGAGATATCTGGCTTAAAAAAAAAAAAAAAAAAAAAATACTTTTCCGTTGAACAGGATATTTATTTTTCAAAACATACTAACAAAGTGGAACATAAGTATAATGTTAAGTTAAAATACATTTAAAAAAAATAAAACAAAAAATTTAAATGAATGCAGACCTTTATGTGAGCCTAAACCCACAGCTACAGCTCAACATTATTAGCATCAGAAAAAAAAAACTATAAAATAATTAAATATTAAGAAAAAAAAAATCCATAAAAAGCATGTGCGTATGACTCGTATCATGTCTACATGTTACACCCTCTTTCTCAACACAGACAGTTGTCAGAGAAAAAAACACAAGTTTTACCACCGCTAGACACACTAAACACGCTGGAGTTAACTCTAGTAACTGGTGGGAAACATTCATGACCATGTTTACTAACCTTTAATTTTGCATAAATGTGAAATCATATTGGAGGTATTGCCTCCTTGGCAGCCAACTTCCGCAAACATGTTTTACATGTCGGTTGGCCCTCCCCCTAAGCCGCGGCCGTCTGTAACTTTTCTGTAGCCGAAGTATTCCCATACTAATGATTTCGTTTTCTTTGATGGGGGAAAAAGTTCAGGAGTATCACCTCCTCCAGCCATCGTGTAGCACAGATGAGTCACTGTCACTGAGCAACAACCGGTGGGCGAGGTTTGAGACTTGCAGCTGCAAGAGAGGGATTTCTCTGCATTTTTGGGACCTAAAATATTACTAATACCATAGAGATGGTATGACGAAAAATCTTTGCTGTTTTGAAACCTTGACGTTTTCATACCACGGTATACATTGAAACCAGTAATTGGCACATGTCCACTAATGACTACAGTATAGAAAGACTTAATCATTAAGTCTTTTATTGGCTAGCGAGTTTTAGCAAAAAGTTATGACTGAAGTTTGGCAGAATGCCAAACTGATGCAATTTGTGTGATTTACAACTCCATATGCTCGTGCATGTGAAGGAAGAATTTCGAATGTCGAAAAACAATAGACATTAACCACAACCGGAATATTGCGAATATGTATATCACAAAATGGAACACGATCGAATGTTTGCATGGCCACATATTAACCAGGAGATAGAGTTTTAGGGTTTTGAAAAACAGAATATACAGTGCTGCTCGAAAGTTTGTGAACCCCACAGCGATGGTCAGATTTTTTGTAAAAAAAACTAAAATAACCTTATTAAATGTTAAGTTATACCCAAATCCACAATACTGACATTCCAAATAATGGACTGAAACAAAAGAAATAGTTATATTGTCATTCTTTATTTAACAAAAGTGGTTGATTTAAGAAAAACTCAGATGTGTGCAAAAGTATGTGAACCCCTTCAGTTAATAGGATATTGCGCCTCCTTTTGCAGAGATTACCTCAACCAAACGGTTTCTGTAGTGACTAATCAGCCTCTCACATCTACTTTGGGGGATTTTTGCCCATTCTTCCTTGCAGAACGCAGTCAGTTGAGAGAGGTTTGATGGGCGTCTGGCATGAACTGCTCGCTTCAGGTCCCGCCACAGCATTTCAATGGGATTTAGGTCAGGACTTTGACTGGGCCAGTCCAGAACACAAATCTTCTTCTTTTTCAGCCATTCCTTGGTTGTATTGCTGGAATGCTTTGGATCATTATCATGTTGCATGATCCACCTTCTGCCAAGCTTTAACTTCAAAACAGATGGCGTCAGGTTATGTTCTAGGATTTGACAATATTCCTCAGAATTCATGATTCCCTGGACTATGTGGAGTTGTCCAGGTCCTGAGGATGAAAAGCAAGCCCAGATCTTGACATTCCCACCTCCATGCTTCACTGTTGGGAGAAGGTTCTTTTGGTGGTATGCAGTGTTGACTTTTCGCCAGACATGGCGGTTTTGGTTGTGACCAAACAGTTCAATTTTGCACCTACATCAGTTGATGAAAACTCTTTTTAATTTAGTCTCGACAACACAACTGTTAAAAAAACCAAAAAAAACTACTGAATTGATTGATTAGGAAATCAGGTTGAAATAATAGAAAATTCCAAAATGTTGAGGGGGTTCACAAACTTTTGAGCAGCACTGTATTCTGTAATATTCAGGTTTTGGAACGTGTTTAGAGCACACAACTTCATCACGCAAATTGCGTCATTTCCACATTCTGCCAAACTTTGCAAAGTCATAACTAGGGTTGTTCCGATCATGTTTTTTGCTCCCGATCCGATCCTGATCGTTTTAGTTTGAGTATCTGCCGATCCCGATATTTCCCGATCCGATTACTTTTTTTTTGCTCCCGATTTAATTTCAATCATTCCCGATATTTTTTCCCGATCATATACATTTTGGCAATGCATTAAGAAAAAAAATGAATAAAACTCTGACGAATATATACATTCAACATACAGTACATAAGTACTGTATTTGTTTATTATGACAATAAATCCTCAAGATGGCATTTACATTAACATTCTTTCTGTGGGAGGGATCCACGAATAGAAAGACTTGTGACTTTGTATATTGTGACTAAATATTGCCATCTAGTATATTTGTTGAGCTTTCAGTAAATTATACTGTAGCCATGGCCAAATGCATGATGGGAAGTGGAACCATGACTGTGCGTAGTGTTACCAATTCATATATCTTCTCTGCGTTGGCAAATAACAAGGTGATAAGAAAAAGATCAAGTGCTACCTTGCTTCCCCACATTGCTTCCCATGATATTTCTAATTGTAGGGAGAGGGATTGTAAGGCTTTAGCCAATTAAAAAAAGGCTCCAAAGGCAGCCAAATTTCATTCTACTCATTTTACGCTGCCTTTTATCTCTCTATATAGGTAGAACGGCGCCATTACAGATTGAACGTGACAATGCGTGAGTGGGTCGTGCAGCGCATGCATTAATTGCGTTAAATATTTTAACGTGATACATTTTTTAAAAAATTAATTACTGCCATTATCGGGATAAATTTGATAACCCTACCTGGAGCCTAAACTAAAGACTCTGGGTGAGTGTAACATATTATGTCTGTAACGTTAAATACAATTAGAAAACGATTTAATAAAAAAAAAATATATATATATATATACAGTGGGGAGAACAAGTATTTGATACACTGTTAACCCCATTGGCAGTGAATCAAATACTTGTTCTCCCCACTGTAAATTAAAAAAAGGCATGGCCAATATTTTTTTGACGATTCCGATACTTTGAAAATGACGTGATCGGACCCAATCGATCAGACATCTCTAGTCATAACCTTTCATCACATCTTACTAGGGGTGTGACAAAATATCGAAATGGCGATATATCGTGATACTTTCTATCCCAAAAGGTTGTCGATATGCTGCTGTCAAGAATCGAAATATCGTTTGAAAAAGGTGTCAATGTTTAAAAAAAAAAAAAAAAAAAGGAACCATTAAGTTGCTACCAAAATCTTCCACTATAATAGTGTCTCAGTTAACTCTAACGCTGCCATTGACGGTGCTCGACGCCCAATCCATTTAGACTGAGAACGTTCGTTCATTCAAAACCAGAGCATTCAGTTATTCGGTCCGATTTTTGGGGCATTTACAGGTCACTTGTTCATTATATGGCATTTACAGGTCATTTCCCATTGAGTTTGAGTCACTGCCTATTCATTCGTGTGATTCCCAGGTCACTTCCTGTTCTGTAACTCAAAATAAACAGGAAGTGACCCATAAAATACCCCACAATCAACAGGAAGTAACTGAAAATCAACAGGTAAATGACCTTAAATGGCCCAAAATTACCTCAATGCCGCATTGGCTGCCACTACCGGCCATAGACGTTCAATCCGTTTGAATTGGGAGGGATGGCAGCGCAGCCACCCTCCCATTTCAAATGGATTGGACGTCTACTACTGATAAACTCATTCCATCTACTAGTGATAAACTCATTCAAATTCACAGCAGACACTTGTTTTTCTGTTTATTAGTTGTTTATAGAAATCCTAGACCAATGTACCAATGTATCGATTGTCATTGTATCGCTATTTCGTCAGATCGTTATCGTGAGCTTTGTATCGCAAATTTATCGTATCGTGAGGTACCAAGAGGTTCCCACTCCTACATCTTACTATCCTGGTACTCCCTTTCGCCAAAAAGTTGGTTTCGCCATATACAGGTACGGTACTCAAAAGACCAGCATTCCTCTTAAACGGAGCATGCGCTAAATGCTAACAAGATAGCCGATTTACATGGCCACACATTCGCGAACCAAGAGACGGTGATCAGATTTTTAAACCCTTTGTAGGGTGACTTTTTTTCTAACCTTACAAAGAGCTGCATGTTTTGGCTAGTGAAATTTAGTGAAAAGTTCTGTAGTTCGGTGGAATGCGGAAATTACGCAATTTGCGTGATTTGCAAATGTAAGCTCACGTGTGTGAACGGATAATTCCGAATGCCTAGAACAGTGGTTCCCAAACCGGTCCTCAAGGACCCCTGTGGGTCCTGGTTTTTGTTCCTACCGATCGAGTACAGACCGTTTAACCAATGAGGTTTCTGCTAAAACAAGCAGCACCTGACTACAATCAACTGATTACACTTGTAAAACACCAAATTGGTCCACATGTGTCGTCCTGTTTTGTTGGAAAGAAATCCAGCATCCACATGGCCAGAGGTGGAATAGTTTGGGAACCCCTGGCCTAGAAAAACCCGAATGTTAACCTGATTATCGGCTGCATGTAAATGTATTGCGTGATTCACCGTTTTTTCGTATGAAACCTCGCATCGCTGTTAGCATAGAGCAGTGATTCCGAGCTACTGTGACGGGAAACGTTGAGTCTGAACATAGGTTGGAGAAGACTGTCGTCGAGGCTAAACAACAGTACTGATGGTGGAAGACTCCTCCGACTTAGCTTGCCTGCTGGGCAAGGATTTGAGATACTCCAAATGTCTACGGGCGTCCTCCTGGTTGGCCCTTACGTAGTAGACAAGATAAGAGATGACCATGGTGAACCAGCCAAACATGACCACCAGCATGGCCACGTCTGTAGTCCTTTTCATGACCACGCACAAGTCCACGTCCGGCTCCAAGAGGAAGGCCAGTCCCCGTACAGCTGTTTCTTCCGGTTCGGAAGTCTGACAAACAATGCCGGTCAGCGACACGGGCTCCAGGTCCACACGTGGCATGGCCATCTGCAGGTTGCAGTCACAATGCCAGGGATTGTCGGTCAAGTTGGCGCGAGCCCGGAGGCCCTCGAAGGAGTCGGCGTTGAAGTGGACAAGCTTGTTAGCGGAAAGATCCAGGAACCGCAGCGAGGAACTCAAGCCTCGGAACGCACCCGGCTGTAGCTGGCTAATGTCGTTATGCGAGAGGTCCAGTTCCACTAGGTGCGACAGACCAGCAAAGGCGTCGGCTGGGACAGAAGTTAGGAGATTGAAGTCCAGGTAGACCCTGCGGGTGTCGTTGGGGATGTCCCGCGGGATCTCGGTCAGGCGCTGGTTGCTGCAGCGTAGTGTCTTGCCGCCGCTGTCGCTCTCGGAGCAGTAGCAATGTTTGGAGCAGGCGCTGGCAGAGTGCTGGAGGCACAAGGTCAGGAGCGCCAGGCTGTGCAGCAGCAGACACATCAACACGTAGTCCACTGCCACGGACATCTCGGTGGACACGACGCATCAATCACTCGTGCAACCGGTGAGCCTGCGACATTCAAAACATTAGGAGTGGTAACTTCTTCACTATTCAGGAAAATAGTCTGAGGAAATAAATGTGTTATGTTAGGTCACCTTACATTGCAGGTATCAAATCAGAGGCCAGATTCGGCCTGCCACGCCATTTTGTGTGACCAGCGAAAATAAATCATGTGCATCGACTTCTTGTTTTTTCAGCAAAATAAAATTTCAATAGCTTCTGTAGTAGGAAAAAAATGTTTTATTTTTGTTTCTTATTAGCTCATTGGCTGCCATTGACATTGATAGACATCCAATCATATGGCTCTTTTCCTTCTTCCTTTTTTGATCAAGAGCAAATACTTTTCCAAAACTTAGAAAAGGGTATACAGTGATCCCTCGCTTACTTTGCGCTTCAAACATTGCACCCTCAGTCCATCGCGGATTGTTTTTTTCTTTTCAATTAATAAATAAATAAACACAGATCAGTCGTCCCGAGCCGATCACGTAGTGTCACTCTTCATCTTGCTGCTCTTTGTTGGTCAGGCAGTCCACTGGAGTTGCTTATTAAAGTTAACGATGAGTGACAGATGTTAAGGTTTGATGTTGCCCCAGATGCTGGGAAGCCAAAGCCTCAATCATCTTTTAACTTGTTAAACATTTGCTGTGGCAACTCATTCGTGTGTAAGTGAGCAGCTTGAGCAGATGTGAGTGGACTCACTCAATTAAGCATTTAGTAAAGACATGCATTTTCCTACTTTATTCTTGTTTAAAAATAATTCGGTGGGACAGTAACATGTTTAAAACTTATTATAATTACATTATTACATTTGAAGTGGTTAACTCATTCACTCCCAGCCATTTTCACCGGAGAAAGGCCCTTCGCTCCCGGCCGTTTTACTGGATTTTGACTGATTTTGCAATGTCCACAGAAAATTCTGTTCTATTGCTATATAAACATAGAACCCACCAAAGAAAGATTAGACTCTCTTCTTTCGGCAGAAAAAAGTAAGTTTATATCTTTTTCCATTCTTTAGAAATAAGCATTAGAAAATAGCTTAGTTTGACCAAGTTTCCAATTTCTGATGAAAAAAATGGAGAAATTGAGCTTTTTGTGAAAGCATACATTTCAAACATAATTGAGTTTAACACAGCTATTTTTTTGCTTTAGTTACATCCCAAACATCTGAATAATGTTTTCCTTTTACAAAATAACAGCAACAACAAGACAAATTGAGCTTTTGATAGCAAAGTAACAATTTATTTACACATAACTAACTGAAAGATGATTGTGGCCGTGACAGCCAGTTAAACTTTTCCCTCATCTTTGCCTGTCTCAAAAAGATGAATTTTTTTTGAGTCTCTGCGGGCTCTGCTCTTTATCAGCATGGACTCAACAGCATCTAGTGGTCCTGGTCGTTCTGCTCGGTCGTTCAGCGCCTGGCATCTCGGGCGTCCTACCGGTTGTTCTGCTTGGTCGTCCGCCGCCTGGCATCCATTCGGTCGTCTTCCGCCGGCACCCCGGCTTTGCGGCTTGGCCGTTCGTTGCCGTTGAATAGGGTGGCAGGTCTTACCAAACGCGCTACTGCCCTCCAGTGGCTAATTTTATTGCATTAAAATGGATTTTCAGCTTTGTGCTTTGGAGCTAAATTGAATCACAACCCAGTGATGTCTCTTTTGAATAAAAAAACAAACCAAAAAAATGTAAAAGACTTATGAAACAATTAGAAATAGAACGTATTTATACGTTTTGGGAGCAAATGAGTTAAAAACAATATTTTTAAATATATATACATAAAAGTTTTTATTATACTTTGGAAAAAAAAAATGAAATATGTTTCTCTTTCCAATGCTAAATCTGAATAAATACATTGAACAAAAAACAAAAACATTTTGTTTTTTTCAGGCTACTTCGCGGTTCTTCACTTATCGTGGCGGGTTCTGGTCCCCATTGACCGCATTAAAAATGAGGGATCACTGTATAATACTTTCTATTCCAAAAGGTTATCGATATGCTCAACCAAGAATCGATACATCGTTTTAAAAGGGTGTCAACGTTTACAAAAAAAGGAACCAACAGGTTGCTAGCGAAATTTCCCGCAAGAATCGTGTTAATAGTATTAACCCTTTGCATTCGTTCATTCGCCCGTCCCAGTCAACATGGAATGGATGTCTAGCACCGTCAATGGCACTGATACCAGAGCATTCAAGCCAGTCTTCCCGGTTGTGGGGGCATTTAATGGTCAACTCCTGTTCATTTTAGGACATTTCTGTATACCTACTGTTCAGTAAACCAAAAATCAACAGGAAATGGCCTGTAAATGCCACAAAAGCATTAGAGAGTTGCCTGAAATCAACAGGAAATAACCTAAATTGCCCTAGAAATTAATTGGCTGCCATTTGACATTGGACATTTTTGGAGTTTTGTGTAAAATGATAATGATTAAAAAATGATCTGTTTTCATTCTCTTTTGTGTTTTTTCATTGCAAGCAAAATAAACGAAGATATTATAACCAAAGCATTGGCAATTGCAATCATTTTCTGGGAGAAATTGAGCATTATCTGACAGAATTGCAGGGGTGCCAAAACCTCTGGCCAGCACTGTATGCTGTAGATATACTGGACTGTCTCAGAAAATTAGAATACTCAATATTCTAATTTTCTGAGACAGTCCTGTATATTTTCTATGTAAAGGACGTCAGCCAAGGTCGGCCCCCCACATTTTTACCACGCCAAATCTGGTCCCCTTTGCAAAAAGTTTGGACACCCCTGCTTTAAATGGTGGATTAATGTACAGGACTGTCTCAGAAAATTAGAATATTGTGTATTCTAATTTCCTGAGACAGTCCAGTACGTATATAATAGAATAATTGCTACTTAGAGGGTAGAAAAAAGGATTTTGAGCATTTTGAGGTCAACAATTCATCAACTGTGAAACTAGTTGTGGATTCATTTGATCATCCATAAGATGTTAATAAATCGCGTCAGCCTTAGTTGGCCCACAACTGCGACAAAGATGAATTTGACACCTGTGCCTGTTCGATTTAAGACTACTGCGTGGCTTCACACTTCATCAAAGCTTCCAAGTCAACCAAGAGGTTATTGACATGCTCCACTGGGACTCCTGCTCTAGTTCACAAAGGCAGACTAGCTCCACTCCATTCAGTAGTGAATGACGAGCCGTCATGTCAGCAGAGAAACAACTGCACTCCCATTGCAGTGGAAGGATGAAACGGTCCTTTTATACCCTCACAATCCTTTAGTGTCATGCCACCATTTTTCTATTTGAAATCCCTGCAGTGCCCCATACGTCTATTTCAGTACACGCAGACATAAAAATGCATGAAAATATCATAAGAGCACGTCCTTCCGACAAAACAACGGGTGAAAGCAGAGGAGTCAAAACTACGGCCCGTGGGCCAACTGCAGCCTGCTGCCCAGTTTTCATTGGCCTGCAGCAAATTTTGAAAATTGAATATGGCCAGCACAAGAAGCTTAAAGAGCATATGACACGAGAAAAAGAGTCTAAAATGTCATTATTATGTGAATTAGAATCATATTTTGAGACGATTCGACTATATACAACAATTTAGCAAAGCACAGATGACGAGAAATTAGTCTTTTAATCTGGCGGTTAGCCACGCCTACCATTATAGGGCTTTAGCGTCCCCAACAGGTGGATGACGTCAGCGGTAGACTTGGCTCATCGATTTTACTATTCAGCCCATTGAGGGGAAATTATTCAGAACGAGAAAAACGCGACGAAGAAAGCCGCAAAATGTCATTGTTTCAGTCTCTCTACTCCAATATTTTTACAGGATATTCTTTTTACCCAAGTATTTTTCCCCAATAGCTATATAAATGGCTTGAGAAGGACCAGTCAGCCCGTTGAGGGGGAACTATTCACAACGAGGAAAACGCGACGAAGAGAGCGGCAAAATGTCATTGTTTCTGTCTCTTTACTTGAATATTTTTACAGGATACTCTTTTTATCCAAGTATTTTCCCCAATTGCTAAATAAATGGCATGGTCATGACAAATAACAGTCTTGTGCTGAATGGAATATGAAATAATAAAAATGCATTTATTCAGGACGACATGGCAAAATTACTCCATAATGGTCAAAACTGTCGACTTCACCTTGACTGTCGCACCTCCCGAACGATATTTTATGACACCTAAATCGGACATATGTCATTTCCCTTCCCCGGCTTCGGAGAATGTAAACAAACCAGAAGGCGTGACAGCTAGCCGACATGCTAACCCGAACCGAGTGATGTTTCAAAGTCTTCAAAGCGGAAAATCACACATAGCTATCCTGGATTATTTGACATGACGACCCGGTTGTCGAATGTCTTAGCGGATCGGCAAACCGCCCGGCGGAGAGCAATTTACAGTTCGTTCCCCGGAGGAGGGTGGCTGGAGCTAACACAGCTAATGTGCTGCTGCTAATGCATTAGGAGAGCTTTTTACATGCCTATCAATGATCAAACGTAAGTAGTCCTTCATTTAAAGGAAATTTGTAGTGTTTACTTTATAATCGCTGTATTCGTATTTGACATAATACAAAACAAGATGTTTACTCACTTCCTCGTAAGTCCACTGGTCCCACAGTAAATGTCCACGGTGAATGGGAACCTTTTGAAACTCCAAAAAGGCGCATACGCCTCTCCCTCATACAGAATGATTTTTCTGCAGCCGTTTGGCTGGCGTGATGCGAAAAATAAACGTATTAATCCGCAAAATCAGCTGAATCCTTCGTCCTCATACACAACAGTACACTGTAGCGTGAAGAGGACGTCTTCTACCGTACACGTCACAGCGCCCTCCTTCTTAATGCAAGACCGAAGCCGGAAGTCACTCCTTTTCCTGGCGCGGGATTCAAAAAACTAAATAAATATAGCGATCGCTTCCACACACATCCAAGCGGTCCATATCATTCAGGAGCATAAAATACCGCGTGTATTATGAAATAAACATGCTTTTTCGTGTCACAGGCACTTTAAATTCAGCCTACATTCTGATGCACTTCTAATTCTAAACACTAGATGAACTAGTCACCTAAATACTGCCGCTTCATTAGCTCAGGAGTACAAATCTGACATGTTGAAATCAGTGGAAGAAACTGTAGAATTTCAGTATAAAAAAATAATCGAATGTGATAAATTGGTTGTGGGGATGGCAGCGAATGAACGAATGTTCATTCCCTGCCACCCTCCCAGTTCAAATGGATTGGACATCTACTAGTGATAAACTCATTCCAATTCACAGCAGAAGCTTGTTTTTCTGTTAGTTATTTGTAGAATATCCTAGAATTATTTCCTGAGCAATGTATCGATAATCGTTGTATCGCCATATCGTCAGATCATCGTTATCGTGAGCTTTGTATCGCAAATCGTATCGTATCGTGAGGTAACTAGAGGTTCCCACTCCTAAGTGTAAGTATAAAATACTATACATATTTTGCAATATTGTTATACCTCTGGATTATTTTTTTGCCTTTACCCCTTAACTCATTCACTAAGATTGGGGATGGCGTGGCTCAGTAGTAGAGTAGTTGTCCCCCAACCCAGAGGTTGTGGGGACAATTCAATTCTCTGCCCTGATGAACTCGCCTAAGTATCCTTGAGCAAGATACTGAACCCCACATTGCTCCTGGTGCTGCATCACCAGTAGATAGATGGCGATGTAGTGTAAAGCGCTTTGAGCACCTTGAAAGATGGAAAAGTGCTATATAAGTATAACACCATTTACCAAGATTGACAGTCATAGACATAAAATCCATTTCAACTGGGAAGACTGGCATTGAGTAATCATGTTTCACTGCCATTGACAGCAATAGACGTCCAATCACATTTGACTGAGGGGTTGGCAGTAATCAAACAATCTCTGCTAGACCTCCCAGTCAAAATGGATTAGATGTCTGTAGCAGTTAGTTGCAGCCATTGAGTTCATACTTAACACAGTTTAAAAACCCGATCAAAAAACTTTGGACACCCCGAGCCAAACAGAGTATACAAAATGGCGTCTTGATAATGAAAAACCATCCAATGAGGAGAGGGTAAACTAATCCCGGGCATCACTCGAGTGTCTTTAATTCCTTGAAAATGCACGCTCAATGGGCGACATCCACTTACAAAGATTAAAAAATGTCATCGATCTCACTGCGAGTATCAAATAGCTTTTACTTTGGCGGGGGTAAACAAGCGCGATACGGTGTCCCGGGCGAGGAGTACAAAAGAAGTTCCACAAACAAAATCCATTAAGAAACAATTAAATTCAGGGGTGTCGAGGTCATTTTTTATCACGGGCCACATCGTAGTAATGTACAAAAAGGGGTACAATGGTAAATTTAAAAAAAAAAAAAATTTTAAAACAAAACTTTCATTTACTTATTTTTCATTTGTATTCTTTGTTTTTAACATTTTTTTTTTAGACAAGAGTGTGTTTTCTTTAAACAAAACTTTCATTTAATTAGTTTTATTTTTTTAAGACAAGCGTGGGGGGAAAAACAAAATATTTGATTTGAGCCTCTCAATAGCAAATACTTTTCTTACATTTTTATTTTTCTATTTTTATTCGTTTATTTATTTTTTTTAGTTTTTTAAATTTCGGATTTTCCCAATTTTTCGTTGTATTTTTCGATCTAATTTTTCTAAATTTTGGTTCATTTGTTGCCAGATCTGCCACTTCTTATGGATTGGACGTCTGTCGCTGTTATTGGTAACGAAATATCAACAATTAAAATTTTTTGAAATGTTCAGAGTTTGAAAACTACAGCTAAATGTGAAAATACTAAAATAGTCTTAAAAATATTAAAAATAATAAGAAACAAAACTATATTTAAAAAAATCATATATCTGACTAAAAAATGAATAGGTAATCAATTCCTAAAATAAAAAAAAAAAAACAGGATTTATTTACCAAAATAACAAGTTTTATATATAGAATATACAGTATTAGGTGCTCACCATAAACGACATGAAAACTTTTTTATTCAGAAATGATTTGTTAAATTCATCACTTTTTATTTTTATTTATAATTTTCAATTTTTTCTTGTATTTCAATTTAGTTTATAATTGATTAATTTTTTACTCTATTTTTTAAATTTAAGTTGTTCAATTTTTCATTTGTATTTTTAATTGAATTTTCTATACTTTTGTTTATTATTTTCATATGTGTATGTATTGCCCACATCAAGCGCTTCAACCCAAAATAATAGGAAAAAAAAAAACAAAAAAAAACTGTGACACAGTAGAGATTTTCTAAAGGAAAAATTTTGTTTCCTTCTTAACCCTATACTGTCGATGTACTGATCGACCTTTTCCACAATTGGCCTCTGCCTATTTACACATCTTTTATTCCGAGCAGGGGAAAAAACACTTCATTTGATTTGTTCCCGCACTTAGTGTCAGCGGGGCGCGCCAGCCACTAAAGCAGCCTTCACAATAAACAGCCAAAGTCAAAATATCTTACATAAATAGCAGGAAGTCTAACATTGTACAACACATTTAATGGCAGGTAAAATTTTCCTAATGGTATTACAGGTAATCCAGTGAATACATATTTACGACAAAAGCGGTGGATTTGGTCCACACAACGAAATAGATTTAAAGAATTAAATCATCTGTCGTAATATTATGAGAAAAATGTTGAAATACTGTAGTAAAAATATGCATATATACAGCATATTACAAATGGATTGGACATCTACTGCCATCAAAAGCGCTGAAAGGTAAGTATTCACAGCCAATCCTTCGAGTTTATTGAATTGAATGTCAGTCGTGGCATGCCGGGTAGGATTGGGAACCTCTGGGTATCTCACGATTCGTATGATCTCACAATATGGCCATACAACAAAGATCGATACATGGATCAGGAAATTCTTTTCATCCTTCTACTGTGAGTTTATCACTGGTAGACGTCCAATCCAGTTGAGGTGGGAGGAAGGGCTGCAACTGAACAGACTGGAAGTCCATCACTGTCAAATAACAGCCAATGAGTTAATTTCTGGGGAATTTTCGGTCAGTTCCTCTTGATTTTGGGCCACTCTTGAATGCTTTTCGGGCATTTACGGTTCATTTCCTGTTGGTTTTAGGTTCGTGAACAGGAACTGACCTGGGAATGTCCTAAAATGAACAGGAGGTGACCTTAAAATACCCCCACAACCGGGAAGACTGGCTGTGAATGCAATGGTTTCAGTACCATTGATGGCACTAAACGTCCACGTTGACCGGGAGGGGCGAATGAACTAATGCAAAGGGTTAAAGTAGATGCTATTCTTGCGGAAAATTTCGCTAGCAATTTGTTGGTTGCTTTTTTTTCTGTCAACTGAGACACCCTTTTAAAATAATATATCAATTCTTAGTTGAACGTATCGATAACCTTTTGGAATACAAAGTATTATACAGTGATCCCTCGTTTCTTGCAGTTAATGGGGACCAGAACTCGCCGCGATAAGTGAAAAACCGCAAAGTAGCAAAAAATCTTTAAAAAATTTTGTGGGTGTGTTCAATGTATTTATTCAGATTTAGCATTGGAAAGAGATACATATAAGTCATTGTTTTCTTTTTCTCCCCAAAGTATAATTTAAAAAAATGGTATGTATGTATATTTAAATAAAATGTTTTAAGCACTTCAAATGTAACACAGTAATTAGTAGAGTTGTGCAAAATTTCCGATTCTTAGATTATTCGCGATTCAGCCGTGGAAGATTCGAGAACGATTCACAAACATCCAAATTCTGATTATTGAAATATGCCAAGTAAAGCGGAAGTACAACACACTTAGCGCGCCGCGCGGTCTTCGGGGCAATGAGGAACGGAGCGAGAGTAGCTAAACATCATGCTTCTCATTACCCGGCCTCTCGGATAATGCCAATGCTCAACTCACAGCCCTACCTCAACTCATGCCACGAGATAAAAAAACAAAACAACATACCTGACTGCTGCCGAAAAGCTGCTACAAAGTCCATCCACATAATGTTACGGTAGATATCATTTATATAGGACTAGATGCAATATAAATTCGGTAGCGTTAGCAGCACATCTACAAAAAGCTAGATGCGGGCGTTGGTAAACGGCCGTCATCTTAAAGCAGTACACTTCCCTGCAAGGCTGTTGTAGCGAACCGTCCAAACAAACCTAATTAACTTTTTATCTAAAATACTCCTAAATCGGTAAAATATTGACTTGAATCCATCTTTAAAATAGTTTTAAAACTTTCACATGTCGAAAGTAGACAAAAGGGAAATTATGGAATAACGTGAGCAATTTTAACAACTTAAACGGTTGATTCACAACATTTAATTAATTGAATGTAGTTTAAAGCTGCTGATACAGAATGGGGACTGGAGTTTTTTATTTACTGTTATTTTTGTATATTTGTTTACTGCTATATGTTAACTGGATACTGAAATAGTAGTTTGGTTTAGCCTGAGAGTATTTTTGAACAATTTTGGAACTAATGTACAAAACATTCAAAAAAAAAAAAAAAAAAAAGGGGGGGGGTGCATTAATAATCGTTTTATAATCGAATCGGAGCCTCTGAATCATGATTGTAATCGAATCGTTAGGTGCCCAAAGATTCCCAGCTCTAGTAATTAGTATACATCTATTCATCATATCTGTTGTCAGTCTTGCTTGTTATAATTTTTTGCACCTTACAATTTTGCTCTTTTATACTCACTTTGCATTTCTATTGGCTTTCAAAACGGGACCTGAGTTCTAATTTCTCACCATTAACATGCAAATGTGAACTGATGAGACAATAAAAATCCTTGAATTATACGTTTTAAACATGTTACGGTCCCACCAAATTATTTTTAAACAAGAATAAAGAAAAATGCTTGTCTTTATTGAATGCTTCATTGAGTGTGTACACTTAAATCCGCTCAAGCTGCTCACTTACACACAATGAGTTGCCATAGCAACTGTTTAACAAGTTAAACCAGACATGTCCAAAGTCCGGCCCGGGGGCCAAATGTGGCCCGGGGACAAATTTCATTCGGCCCCCAGCCTCTGTCATAAAATCAATAACGTTTGGCCCACACACAGACTTAATAAATTGGTCAGCAGTACTGCTACCAGCATATGAAATAGCTTACACACTAAATGCTGCTCCTCATTTACACACTAAAAGGCAGCAGCACTCTTAAGCAACATTACCCCGTGTGACCCTTTACTCCCTATTTTCTAAAATGGCGACTATCAACAAAAAAAAAAAAAAGAAAATTGACTGCAACTGCCGACACTTCAAGGATAGGTGGAAATTGGACTATTTCTTCACTAAAATACGCAACAACTGTGTCTGCCTCATTTGCAAAGAGACAGTCGCTGCTTTTAAAGAGTTCAAAGTGAGGCGATATTATCAAAAAAGACACGCTGACATGTACGACAAGATTACAGGGAAGATACGTAGCAACTTGAAGCTAGTTTAATTTCACAGCAGCAGTATTTCGCGAGAGCCCGAGATTCGAAAGAGTATGCCACAAAGGCTAGTTGCGAGATTGTTGAAATTATTAATTTAAAAAATAATAAAGCAAATGTGACACACAGAATGGCTTGCTAAAATTTGCTTAAATATATTGTTCTACGTAAAGGACGTCAGCCAAGGTCGGCCCCCCACATTTTTACCACACTAAATCTGGCCCCCTTTGCAAAAAGTTTGGACACCCCTGAGTTAAACGATGGTGCTATGAAGCATGGGCTTCAAAGCATCTGTGGCAACATCAAACCTTAACATCTGTCACTCATCGTTAACTTTATTAATATTATTTTGAAGTAACGCTCCTCTTACTTGAATAAATTTCTGGCTACTTTACGCACCTCTGCAATTAATGTAATTTGGATAAATAAAAATCGGAAGAGATACATTACTGAATTTGACATGCTTTTTGCCATTGGAAATGAATGTGTCAATTTTTTGACTGTTTCCAATATTATATATGTATATATATATATATGAGAATCCGAAAAGAATAGAATAGCAAAACTGTTAAGTAAAAGTGAAATATGTACACACGAGTAGATATATACACTTGATATTTGCGTCCTCTTTCAAAAGTTGCAATGCTTTTTCCCCCACAGCATTCTTGTTGTTTCTCAACGATGGGCGTGTATAAGCCTACCTTGGCATCATTCGATTTTCTAAAATCGAGCTGTAATCTCGTTTGAAAGCTCTTAGCCCTCCTGACTGGACGGCAGCTTCAATTTCCAGTGATGGTAAGCAGGGATGCATGACAACATTTACAGCCAATGTCCCGTGCAGTCACACTCAATAATACATGAGGAGGATTAAGCAATCAATCATCACAAGTATTTCACCAATGGAAAATTCATTGTCTTGATGAATTGCTCGTGCATGGCTATGATGTGGAAAATAATATACTTACGTTTGAGGCGCTCTCCTGCTTCTCATCCTCGTGTTTTTTTTTTCTTCCACCGTCAAGCTGATTCAACTTGCTGCGCGTTGCTTTCCGCCACAGCGGTTCAAGGCTTGCCCGTTTAGTTTCCACGCAACCAGAGGAGGCAACACGTTCGCTGGCGCCGGTGTTCTCCGCCGGCGGGGAGGCACCCCGGAGGAGGGCACGACCAACATGGGGCCCGGCCGACGCTTCAGTGCCTCTAGCCCACTTTTCACTGCGTTTCTCGAGTGGGAATGCTGGAAAAATGCATCAGGTGGCTGCACACGCACAGACCACGCCCCCTGGAGAACACATGTTAGTCGAGGGCGCTGACCATCATAATTTTAACCCTTTGGGGGAGCTCACATGACAAGTCGTTTATTGATTTTGGAGGAATAAAAAGGAGAAACAACCTTTTTTGTTGTTGTAGAAATCAGACAAAATATAATGTCAGACTTAAAGTGCGTATGACAGGAGGAAAAAAAAGTCTTAAATAGGATTATTATGTGAATTAGAATCATATTTTGAGGCGATTCGACTATATACAACAATTTAGCAAAGTGCAGATGACGAGAAATTAGTCTTTTAATCTGCCGGTTAGCCACGCCTACCATTATAGACCCTATTCACCAACGTCACAGAATGACGTGTCGCTGTATCCGGCCGCCATATTGTCCGTCTTTGTCTATCCGTATTCTCAATGGTTTCAGTTTGTCGTGCAATTCATGGAAGCCCCGGTGCTTTCAGACGCTGTAAACTCATTGGATACGTTGCATAAAAGGCGTTATGTGGAAAAGCTTCAGTCTATCCATTCGCCAGATCCATATTTGATGCCTAAATCGATATTTTTCGACCCACTGTCTTCGCCGTCTCTGCCTGACATCTGCTACCCTGATATCTACAACTATCTTGTCCACAGAAACTCAGCCTATTCTCACGAAAGTTTGAAAAACTTTAAGAGCAGCACTCTAAGCAACATTACCCCGTGTGACCTTTACTTTCAATTTTCTAAAATGGCCACAATCCATAAAAAAAAAGTTGACAGCGATTTCCGACGCTTCAAGGATAGGTGGATATTGGACTATTTCTTCAATACGCAACAACTGTGTCTGCTTCATTTGCAAAGAGACAGTCGCTGTTTTCAAACAGTTTGATGTGACGCGATATTACCAAACAAGACACGCTGACATGTACGACAACATTACAAGGATGATACGCAGCGAGAAATTATAGCAACTTGAAGCTACTTTAATTTCACAGCAGCAGTATTTCGCAAGAGCCCGAGTGTAGAAAGAGAATGCCACAAAGACGAGGTTGTTGAAATTATCAATAAAAAAAAATAATAAAGGAAATGTGACACACAGAAGGGCTTGCTAAAATTTGTTTAAATATATTGTTCTATGTAAATCAGCCAAGGTAGCCCCCCGCATTTTTACCACACCAAATCTGGCCCCCTTTGCAAAAGGTTTGGACACACCTGTTTAACTGATGATCCGTAGACGAGGCCAGCTTCTTTCACTTGGTACCAGCTAAATATTATTCAAAATATAATGATGGTGGAAGAAATAAGCATCTTGAATTTGAAACTATGCTGTCGGCAGTTACCCTCGCAATGTTCTTAATTGTTGTTGTCAGCCCAAAACCCTCTAAATATATATTGAATGCATCTTACCAGATATAAAATGACTACTACATAATCTGTGGTGATCGTTTGGTGCCCAGTTTTCTCGTCGAATTGCAGCAGTCCATCTCGCTCTCCTCTCCGGGTCTCTCGGAATACGGTAGAACTTCAACTCTCTCTGTCTATCTTCTCTGTTATTGCAACCAACCGCCACACACGCCTTCACCATTTTGATTATTAATCTTAACGAGCAGAAAAACACGCCATAATAGGAGGAATTTACGTAGCGGTAATGCGTCAACACGACTAGTAGACGGACAATATGGCGCGGAGGCGTGGTTGTGACGTCATGTGAGTAGGGTCTATAGGGCTCAAGCGTCCCCAACAGGTGGATGACGTCAGCGGAGTCACAATTTCATCTGATTTAGTATGCAGCCCATTGAGGGGGAATTATTCACAACGAATTAAACGCGACGAAGAGAGCCGCAAAACGTTATTGTTTCAGTCTCTCTACTCCAATATTTTTTACAGGATATTCTTTTTATCCAACTTATTTTTCCCCAATAGCTAAATTAATGGCTTGAGAAGGACCAGTCAGCCCGTTGAGGGGGAATTATTATGAACGAGGAAAACGTGACGAAGAGAGCCGCAAAATGTAATTGTTTCAGTCTACTCCAATGTTTTTACAGGATACTCTTTTTATCCAAGTATTTTTCCCCAATAGCTAAATAAATGGCATGGTCATGACGAATAACAGTCTTGTGCTAAATGGAATATGAAATAATAAAAATGCATTTACTCAAGACGACATGGCAAAATTACTCCATAATGGTCAAAACTGTCGACTTCACCTTTACTGTCGCACCTCCCGAACGATATTATATGCCACCTAAATAGGGCTTAAGTCATTTCCCAAGAGACTTATTGCAGACTATGCCATAATGTTAACCATTTCTTTAGCTTACTCCACAACCATTATTTATCAATTTTAGATAAAAAATGGAAAAATAGTTTTCAAAAACTGAACGTAATGTCAGTTTTTACCAATAGAGTGCCAGTTGGATTGACTTTGCTAGTCTAATCTGTCTAATCGTGACAATCTTGGTAGTAGATGCAAACTACAAACATCTTGAACAAGCAGGAACGTCTTATAAAAGTGAATTTACAGTGTGTCGCCATTTTGTCTTTTCCATCATAGTTTCACCAAAGGTTAGTCTGAAAACATTATTTTTCACACACAAATAATGTACCAAGCTTTTTGTTCGTGTTGGAGGCAAGAACGAAAAAAAAAAGACTAAATACTGTATTGGCCCGAATATAAGACGGCCCTGATTATAAGACGACCGCCTCTTTTTCAATACTCAAGTTTGAAAAAAGACTTTTTGAACACCAAATTAATTTTTATACAGAAAATAATTACAGTACATCCGAAACAAATGACTTTAACAATATATTTGAGCAGGGCCGGCCCAGCCTATACGCAGACTATGCAGCTGCTTAGGGCCCCTGACCACTGGGTGGCCCCCAATTTGGCAATTGTTTAATTTATATTCTATTTTGTTTACTACAGTTTGCTTTATTTGACTTTTGTGAGTTTTGATACTTGATTACAAGCTTGAAAAAAATAAAAGTTGTTCTTTAACTTCTTTGAAGTTCTTCTTTGAAGTTTGAAGTATGCAGTGCAACAAAATCTGATTAATATAAGAAATATGGACGTATGGGTTGGATTGCATGTAAGGGTTTCACAGTACACTGTGACGAAATGGTGGGCCAAAAATATGGGCACCTTTGCATTATTTTGCTTAGGGTCCCCAAATGGCCTGGGCCGGCCCTGTATTTGAGAGAAAAAGCATGTTATTTTGCCTCATTCAAATCTTAATATCTGAACGTTTAAATATGTAAACTAAAGTGCAATCACATTCATAAATGAATGGCTTCTGGTTTTTTAAATGTAAATAAACCAATCTATTGTGATAAAACAACAAAATTGCAATAACTGCATCAACCATCAAAGTGAAGTCTAACCATAACTGTTGTCTTGAAACAAATCTGAATAAGGAAAAACATTGCAATAAAAAATTGCAAACTGGTTAAATTTGAGAGAAGCTGAGATCTGTCATGACAAAAAAATCGCTTCAATGATATCTGGCGTCATCTAGCGTCATGAATGGATATAATGTCTAGACCGCGATTATAAGACGACCCCCTCTTTTTCACTCTTATTTCAATGCAAAAAACACCGTCTTATATTCCGGCCAATATGGTACAACATGGGTTTTCACCAATATGTTGTCCAATGGGAGTGTCATATGTGGTCTAATCTGTATAATTTTCACAACTTGGTAATAGATGCAACATCATAAACATTTTGTACAAGCAGGAGCAGCTTTTAACAGCTAATTTACATTACTTCGCCATTTTGTATTCCTCTGTTGTTCATAGTTACAGTGAAACTCAAGTCTAAAAACATGAGACGCTCACTGCCATTCAGTGGCTGTAATTAAGCATGTCAATACTTCTAATTAGTAAGCTGTTTGTCAGTCTGGTGGTTCTGGACCGGAGGCTCCTATACATCCTTCTAGAGGGCAGCAAGCTGAAAAAGGTGTGCGCTGGGTGTGTCACAGCGCTCACAATTGTGACAGCCTTGCGAGTGAGGCGGGTGGTGTAGATGTCCTGCAGAGATGGAAGTGGAGCATTGATGATTTTGCTTGCTGTGTTCACGATACGCTGTAGGGCTCTCATATTGTAGTCTGTGCAGGTCCCGCCCCAAACAGCAATGCGCTGGTGAGGATGCTTTCGATGGTCCCTCTGTAAAACGTGGCCATGATGGGTGGTGGGGCGCTAGCGTGCTTTAGTTTTCTTAAGAAGTAGAGGCGCCGCTGTGCTTTCTTGGCTAGTGATGTGGTGTTGGTGGTCCAGGAGAGATCGTCATCGATGTGCACCCCGAGGAATTTTGTGCTGGTGACTCTCTCTACGGCCGTCCCGTCAATGATCAGTGGCAGGTGTTGGCTGGGGCCTCTCTAGAAGTTGACAACAATCTCCTTTGTTTTGTTGACATTCAGCAGGAGATTGTTATCTCTGCACCGCGTGGCCAAGAGGTCCACCTCAGTCCTGTAGTGCGTCTCGTCGCCGTTGGTAATGAGGCCCACCAGAGTGGTGTCGTCCGCATATTTTACCAAATGATTGGCGCTGTAAGTTGTTTTGCAGTCATGTGTAAGCAGAGTGAAGAGCATAGGGCTCAGAACCCAACCCTGAGGGGCTCCTGTGCTGAGTGTGATGGTGCTAAAGATGTTGTTGCCGACACATACTGCTTGGCGTCTCTTGCTAAAGTCCAGCAACCAATTGCAGAGGGAGGTGCTAAGTCCTAGCTTGTCCAATTTGCTAATGTGTTGGTGTGGTATAATGGTGTTGAATGCTGAAGTGAAGTCTATTAACAGCATCACAACAATGGACTATCTTAATTGTTGCCTGTCGTTACATTACTTTATTATTATTATTAGTTTTATTTTTATCAGTCATGTTCGTGTTCCATTGTATTTATGTCTCACTTATGTTAGTCCTACATTATGTGTCTTTCATAGGGATAGACAGAGAAACGCAATTTCGTTTTCTTTGTATGTATGTGTATATGAAGAAGATGACAATAAAGCTTATGACTTGTGTGGGATTTTTTAAGAAACAATTGCTGTTTTAGAGTGCCTTGTTGTTGGAAAACAAATAGATTTTTTGATAAATATTTAACCTTATTGACGGCGATAGACGTCCAACCCAAATGAGTTAGTTGACATCTTACCATTGTACTTCTGTGCTTAGAAGGAACCCCTCAGAAAACACAAACACAGCTCCGACGTCACGACTAATCATATTTCAAATTACAAATGCATCTTCCAGCAACAAGCATTATTGCACAGCCGCCTCTCCGGGGTTCTCCTGCTGCAGCCAAAGCAATAACAAATGCCATTATTAATGTTCTCACAACATAATAACTCACACTGCTCAAACGGTGGCAAATTCCTTCCAAGAAAAAGAAGACGTTGCACTTTTGTAAACTCGACTTTTCACACCCCGGGGGAGAAAATGGCTTCCCTCGAAGTTGAATTGTGGGCTTGTCGCGGTGGGGTCTTGAGGTTCTTACAAGAAAACGCCATCGATTAGCTTAAAACAGCTGTGCTGACCCGATATACTCAACCGAGCGTCCGCTTTGGAAGGAATTAATAGAATTAAAATCAATACGCCAGGTTCCTCTGCGCCCTCTAAAATGACTTACAGTATATGATTAAGTGCGACGTTGTACTTTGTGTACAATTATAAATGACGTTGGAATCAATGTAACAGCATTTGTTTTCATTTTAGGCCCGAATCCAAGTATTGTTTCTAACAAAAAACAACCAAAAAAAAAACAAACAAAAACAAAAAAAAAACACAGTTGAAGGCAGTTTCCTTGCATTTTATGTTTGTTGCTTACTTTTAATAGAGTCACTGTTGGGTATTTTAATCATTGTGAAGACATTACAAACACCATTAAGAATCGGGTTGGAGTCTTTAGAGGATTAAGTAGAGATACAGCAAAGTCATTCCAGAGTCTAAATGTGCTGTCGTAAAACCTTTAAAAAAAGACTATATCCATTTTCTAGTCATTAACTCACTGGCTGCCGGTGACAGTAATAGACGTCAAGTTGACGTGAAGTTGAGGGTGGCGGCAAATCTTCTTAACTACTACAACTACTGATAAACTCATTTCAATTCGCAGTAGAATGACAAAATATAATTTCCTCAAATAAAAACACAGCACTTAAATATTGTAATTATATTTTACAAATGATGTGTGAATAAACTTTCACCACAGATACTTTCACTTCAGGGTCTTCATATCTCAGGGTTTTATTATCATTCACTCCCAGTTAAAAATGGATTGGATGTCTAAATTTTGTCAATGGCAGCCAGTAAATATATTACCGTAACTTTCGGACTATAAGGCGAACCTGACTATAAGCCGCCACCCACCAAATTTGACACGAAAACAACATTTGTTCATAGATAAGCCGCAGCTGTCCTCACTGTATTATGGGATATTTACACCAAAATTATTGTAAAAAATATTAACCAGTAACACTTTATTTGACAGCGGTGGCATAAGACTGTCTTAAGACTAAATGAACCACCATGAAGCTTTAAACTAATTGGCTGCAAAGCTTCATTGCTTCAAGAAGCTTCATTTGGCCACCACTGCTCCCTTGGGGGAGACTGCCAACCTCTGCTGCCCCCTGCTGTCAACACAGTTGTCGTCCAACATGCCTCTAAGCATGCATTGCAGCACTACAGATATAATTAACAATCAAAATTCATTTTCTGTGCTAATTATTTCTCAAGTTACTGTTCCAGTTGTTTCATGAATTGCTACAGTGGTATGAAAAAAGTATCTGAACCTTTTGGAATTTCTCACGTTTCTGCATAAAATCACAATCAAATTCGATCTGATCTTTGTAAAAATCACACAGATGACAATACCGCGTCTGCTTTAACTAAAACCACTCAAGCATTTATAGGTTTTAATATTTTAATGAGGATAGCATGCAAAAAATGACAAAAGGGGGAAAATAAGTAAGTGAACCCTCTGCTTAAGGGACTTAAAGAGCAATTGAAATCAATTTTTACCAAACAATTTAAGTCAGGTGTGTGCCCATCACTGATGAGTGGTTTAAAGCTGCCCTGCCCACTATAAAAAACACACCTGGTAAGAATTGTCTCGATGAGAGGCATTGCATGTGCATCATGGCCCAGTCAAAGGAGCTGTCTGAAGACATGCAATCAAGGATTGTTGATTTGTGTAAAGCTGGGAAAGGATACAAAACCATCTGTAGAAGTCTGGATGTTCATCATTCGACAGTCAGAGAAGTTGTCTACAAATGGAGAGAGTTTGGCACTGTTGCTTCTCCCCTAAGGAGTGGCCATCCACCAAAGATGACGCCAAGAGTTCAGCGCAGAATACTCAGAGAGGTAAAAAAGAACCCTAAAGTGTCTGCTAAAGACTTACAGAAATCACTGGCACAGTCCAATATGTCTGTGCACACATCAACTATATGTAAAACTATGGTCAAGATTGGTATTCATGGGAGGACTCCATGAAGGAAGCCACTGCTGTCTAAAAATACATTGTTGCTCGTTTAATGTTTGCAAAAAGGCATTTGGACATTCCACAAAAGTTTTGGCAAAATATTTTGGGGACTTTTGAAACCAAAGTTGAATTATTTGGGAGTAACACACAACGTGTGGAAGAAAAATTTGAACAGCTCACAACATCAACACCTCATCCCCACCGTGAAGCATGGGGGTGGGAGCATATTGATTTGGGGCTGTTTTGCTGCCTCAGGGCCTGGAAAACTTGCAATCATTAATGGAAGAATAAATTCAAAAGTTTATCAGGATGTTTTGCAGAAAAACCTGAGGCCATCTGTCAAACAGTTATGCTATTTTATGCAGAAATGTAAGAAATTCTAAAAGGTTCAGTTACTTTTTCATACCACTGTAGTTATGGTATTTAGTAACACTTTATTTGACAGTGGCACTATACGACTGACATAAGACCATCGTAATTATGACATGGCACGACCATTAACATTAATAAATGCTCATGACAGATGTAATTTTGTGTCATCCGGCAAATTATCTCACTTTTGAATGGATGTGAAAAGCTGGACATAAATCAAGTTAGAGACCTAATTTGCCGGGGGACACTTAATGACATGTTATAAGCAAGGGCTTAGGTTTGCATAGGGACAGTAGGGACATAACACTAGCAACTTTTAAGGATGCTGAAATTGTCCCTACCAACTTTTAAGCAACCTTATTTGCATTATACAATGACTTTAGGTATATAGGTATATAGATTGTCTTCCCATAAGTTGTAAAGATAGAATTGAACCTACCATTATTAAGCGAATTACAGTACTTTCATTATGTTCAGACTTACATGGACCCCTTTTCACTTGTTGAATGTTTTCCCCTTTAACGCACGTTTGATTGGCTGATGACTTGACCCCCCCACACACACACATTCACAGCCCCGACAGAAATCCAACATGCCGCCTCCTCCGCCCCTTCGAAGACAACTGATATTAGAAGTTTTTTTCTGCCAGCAGCAGCCACTGTAAGCAATGTAAAAAGACACCTATGTTGTTGAAGTGGGGAACACACAGCTAATTTTGCCTGCATCAGAGTTAGCTTAAAACAAATCTATGTGAATTTCTCGAACTTTAAGAGGAAGCTGCTTTGAGAGAAATATCCTCCTGTATGTTTTCTACTGTTAATGTTAATTAAACTGGAAGAAATGTAGTGAACAAAGGTTTACCCCGTTCTCCCCAGTTTTCATTTTTGTTTTATTTATGTGTTCTTAAAGCAGCCCAAAAGAGCTTTCATTTTTTGTTGAGTTTGGCTGTGCCTGTGGACAAAAGGAGTAGTGTTTTGCTTGAAGGAAGGCTCAATTTTTATTCTTTTTTGTTAGGGTTATCGTCCCTACCAATATTGAGACCAAACCTACGCCCTTGGTTATAAGCATTCATTTATACCCATGATAGTGTCATGTCATAATGACGGTCTTATGGCAGTGTTATAACGCCACTGTCAAATAAAGTGTTGCCTATTAACTCAAATAAATCAACAAATAAGCCACAGGATTCAAAATGAAGGAAAAAAGTAGCGTCTTATAGTACGAAAATTACGGTAATACACTTGTTTTGCCAGCAAGTTTCGCTCCAACCGACCAATCAGATGTGGTACAAATGTCATTTCCCGTTCAGACCGTCAAGTTAATGCCTCACTCGGGTCGGAAAAACACGAAAGAATCGGAATTGTGCATTAAGACCTGCGGTATGAATTTAGCCTTTGTCTCACGCAACCATCTTACTAACTTTGGTTCCAGAGCTTCAAGTCATCCTTCATAATATAACCTTTCTCTCACTTTTCAAATCCAGACTCAAAACATATCTGTTTAAGTTATCATATTCATTTTGATTCTCTCTTGTTTTACGTTAGGATTTCTTTTTAGCTCTTTTGATCTACACTGACTTTGCTTTTAATCTGTGTTTTTGTTTACTTCATTTGTATCTCTTGCATATTCAGTTGTAAAGTGTCCTTGAGTGTCATAAAAGGCGCTTTGAAATAAACTGTATTATTATCCAATGCAATCAATAAGTGCTCTATGAAGAGTTAATACACTACTGTCATAGTTTACATTACACAAACCAACACTGCTGATTCTCAAGGCCTTGGGCGGATTAGGTTGACATGGCAACACCGAGGCTGAAATCTGATTGGCCTAAAATGAAAAAAAAAAATCTACCATCCGCTCAGCATTCACAATTTACTCAGTCTTGAGTATGTTAGTCTTCACTTACAAGAAGATCAGATAGCAACAGAATTACTCAATTTATACGCCGCCAGTCAATCGTCTTGACTTTTATCCGATCACTTCAAAGCCAGAGTTCGTCGGGTTCGGCAGCGCTAGCGAGTCAATTAAACCCGGCTTCATTATGTTTGCTTCTTCTCCAGTCTGCGGTCCTGATAAAGGCCATACCTGTGAGGTGACAGTAATCCTCACAAGGGGGCTCTCTTATGCAAATCCCCTTTCGCGTTGTCTGAGTGCTGCCGCGGAACCGGAGTTATGAATTTTTTTCTCGTTCCTTCTCAATTTTCATTCCTGTGCTGCTCCTGGCATGCTCCTCATCCGTTGAACAAGATCAAACGTTGACACGAATACATTAGCCGGCTTTATTTATTTATTTGTAGAGTCCCTTGACTCGGTTTTACTTTATATTTATAAGTTTTGTGATTAAACACTTCAGTTGAGTAGTTTGAACTATTTTTTTTTAAGTAAACTGGGTTTAAGTTAAAGTGTATGTCAACACCTGGGGAAATGCTAATATTCCATCATTTATCCATAAATGAATGCCTTTTGGATTCATATCATGTCACTTCGTGTAATTACACACATCGCAACACCAAGAATATGAGAGAAATTTGGGTCAATTTCAAGCTAAAAAGACCCGCCCCCGAGAAACCCCGACAACAGTTCGTGTGGGAAACACCAAATGGTATGTTTTGCATTTCTTTTTGTGAAGATACACAGTGACCGCAAAATAAAGTAATGTATAGAATAATTACCATTTAATATGCTATCATCGGTTTCGCCCTGCCAACCGACACAAATATGAATGGGATTAGAGCAGGGGTCCCCGGTGTGATTTGGGTCTTTTTTCACGGACCGGTGTCCTTCTTTTATATTCAGTTGGACTCTCAATGTTATCCAATGGTGCTAAAAAACTATTTACATCACAAGCATACATGTGCAACACGGAAATGGCGTAAATTAACGCTTAACGACACGGCGAAGTCGTTAAGTGAGAGGGCTACGTGCAGTTGTTGTGTGCGCCAAACATGGCAAACGTAAGTTAATATTCCTTTCTTTAAAGAAAGTTTGTAGTGTGTACTTAAAAATCGCTGCATTCGCGGTCTTTTTTAACGTTACGCGCATGCCAATTTTGTCAGAACACCGGCAATGTGCGGCAGAAAAATACAGCAAATACAAAATAGCATTTGTTTTTAGCCCCGTCGTGTTAAGTGCACGGAAAAAATACAACTCACCCGCTGAATCAGTAGGAGAGCTGAGTTTGTTTCGTTGAGACGAGATGGGAGAGTGAGAGAAGCTAGCATCAAGCTAGCGATGTTGGAAATTGTAGCACAGTTTTCAGCGCGCTCCAAGCGATGTCGGGATATTCCGAAATGACTTTAATCCAGAACTTCGGTAGAGTTGTTGTCTCAAATGTACGCTTAAGTCGCCGTGATTTGCGATCTCTACAAAGCTGATATTCCTGTTCCACAGACATGCTCGAATCACTCGATTTATTCACATACGGGTCACGAATTCACTCCTTCGCAGTTCGTGGGTCTTTAGTGATAGGGAAGTAGCATAAATTTTGTTTTCTTTGAGGTTGTAGGCACATCTTCTGGCTCGTCAGGTTCCTGTTTCCCTGTAAAATTGCAAAATTAGCCCTCTTAGCACTGACGAACTTTACTCAATGTCTGCGTAGTCCAGCTTTTTTTCTCGCGTTCGGGAACTCATGGGTACTACATTGCGACGAATGGCTATTTGTAAACTACATAGCAGGACAGGTTTGAACCATTTTAGCTATTTTTTGATAGAAAAGGAACACAACTCTCTCGTCGATAAACAACGATGGGATCTGCCTCGACCTTTTGTTTCCTTGTTATGACGTCTCCGCTAGAGCCTAGTTCGGGCCTAAAAAATCCAGCCCGACCCGACACGGCCCGCTGGTATTGAGGCCCGACCCGGCCCGAGCTCGATCACTTAACTAGATTTGCAGGCCCGAGCCCGAAAAACCCGATTTTTTTTTTTTTTTTGAGTGACGCGGAAAAAACGCAGCAGCAGCAATTTATTTTCATTTCTTCGAGTTGGCAGAAAAAAACGCAAGTTTTCTTAATGTTTAAATAATCTACATATTTTTTTTAGAATTATCAAAGCATTCACACAACGAAATAACGCTGGGAAAGTTTGTTAAACATATTTCTGAGTGTGTGGGACATTGTTCTCACATGGACGCGCCTCTCTGACAAGGAGAGGGAACAAGAGAGGGCGGCGCCTCGGCCGTGCGCAAACTACAGCCGGAGGACAAGAAGAAAAAGCGGCCGGCGCCACGGCGTTCGTGCACACGCACAAGCAAAAGCGCAATACAGAGAGCCTGCTCTCCATTTTTTAAATTTATTTATTTATTTTTTTTTTTTGAGTGACGCGGAAAAAACGCAGCAGCAGCAATTTATTTTCATTTCTTCGAGTTGGCAGAAAAAAACGCAAGTTTTCTTAATGTTTAAATCTACATATTTTTTTGAGAATTATCAAAGCATTCACACAACGAAATAACGCTGGGAAAGTTTGTTAAACATATTTCTGAGTGTGTGGGATATTGTTCTCACATGGACGCGCCTCTCTGACAAGGAGAGGGAACAGGAGAGGGCGGCGCCTCGGCCGTGCAGCGGGAGGACAAGAAGAAAAAGCGGCCGGCGCCACGGCGTTCGTGCACACGCACAAGCAAAAGCGCAATACAGAGAGCATGCTCTCCATTTTTTTTTTTTTTTTTATAATTTATTAGTCCGGCATGGCAGCCCGACCCGACCTGACCCGAACGTGAATGCTTAAATTGTGGGCCCGACCCGACCCGAATGTCGGGTCGGGTTCGGGTTCGGGCACAAAATCTAACCTCTAGTCTCCGCCCCATTCGGCTGTTTCCGGAACACTTTCGGAAATGTTCGTCATTTTCGATCTATTTTCGATAATTGCTCTTTAATGTGATTGATTTTTTTTGTTAACTTTATCAATATTTGTTATCTTGGCACATAGAGTTCTATTGATGTCTCACACTCCCTTTGCGTTTTCATACCCTTTAAGTACAGGGTGACCCAAAAAAAGTTTACACTGCCATAATACAACTTAAATGCCATGTTTATTCAGTTTAGAATTATAATTTAATCACAAATTATACATTATTGTAAAGAACATGTACAGTACACTCTATTTTTCAATGTGTCCTCCCTTAAGTGTCACAACAGCCTCCAGGTGCCTGCGGAACGCTTGACAGGTCTTCTTTATGTAGGATGCTGTCATCTTTTCCCGAGAGCTAACAATGGACCTCTCCAAGGCTGCCAAAGAAGTTTGTGGCTTCTTACAGGCACTGTCCTCCACAGTTGCCCATATGCTATAATCCAGGGGATTGAGATCTGGACTCTGGGGTGGCCACATATCACCTTGTCAATCAACTTTTTGGTCCGCACAGATCGGCACTTCCAGACCCAGGTTTGGGTGAGGCTGTTCCAGTATCTTTCAGCTTCTTTTTAACTTTGTAGACTGCACATCTGGATATTCTCAGATTTGCTGCAATCTCAGTAGGTATCAGACCGGCACTCAGCAATTCAGGTACAGCTAAAGTTTTCTTCATTTTCAGCAGAAGCACAGGAATTGTAGAGACGAGAGATTACCAGCTGCCTTGGGTGACCTTAATGAATAACTTAAGCATGGCAACCTATTTAGATATGTTTCAATGGCTTTTAAACAAGCAGTCAACTGAGTGTAAACTTTTTTTCGGGTCACCCTGTAAATATATAAATTGCTCCAAGCGGTGAAGAAAACAGTGGCACCGGAGCGCACTGAGAGCAAAATAGTTGCTAGTTCGCCTTTTTGAAAGATTGGGAGTAAAGCTGAGGCTAAATTCACTCAATCATTTCAAGTTCAGGTTACTCGAGAAATTTAAGTATTTTGGACAAACTCATGCAAATGAAGTTCATAATATTAAATTAATACAGTAAGTTAGAAATGCTCAAAATAAAAAATTACTTAAGAATGTGTGTTATTACCCAGATTGCCCACTTCCATCTACGCACCATCAATCGCCTCCGCCCCTTCCTCACCCCCCATTCTGCTGCCATCCTGGTTCACAGTCTTGTCACTTCCCGCCTGGACTACTGCAACTCTCTCCTCTGTGGCGTCCCTCAAAAGACCCTTCATAAACTCCAACAGGTCCAGAATTACATTTCTATAGTGTTTTAAATCTGCCTTAAACGTACTATACTTTATTATTTTTACTGTTTTTCAATCTTAAAGTTGTTTACATGTATTGAGTGCCAAAAAGGTGCCTTCAAATAAAATTTATTATGTCGACTTCAATTCTTAAAGTGCCTATCACAGCAAAAAGCACATTTATTTCATATTTCACGCAGTATTTTATGCTCCTGAATGAAATGGACCGCTTGGATGTGTGTGGAAGCGATCGAGATATTTATTCAATTTTTTAAAAAATGAGTGACCTCCTGGATTAATGATGAATGCGAATGTGACGTCAGCGGAATAATCATCCTCAGTATTCAGCAATACTACAGTATGCAGAACGACTGCAGATTCAGCTGATTTTGCAAATTATTTCGTTTATTTTTCGCATAACGCCAGCCCAATTTGCTGCAGGCTTTTGTTGCTGCACCAGGGAGAGGCGTGTGAGCCTTATTGGGTTTCAAAAATTTCCCGTCACCGCGGATAATGCCCAAAACAAGTCAGACAACTAGGAAGTGACTAAGCTACGTGTTTTATATTATGTCAAATACTGGAATCATGGCACACGTTTTAACAAGGAGGTGTCTTGCATTTTGTGGCTGACAATGCTCCTTGTCCACCGAGAAGGCCACTCAGCCGACGACTGGCGGCTTGTCACACACCATGGTCACTTCCACCTCCTCGGTCCTATTTGCGTGCCCGCCGAGAATGCGCTTTCCTTGGCTTGGCCACGAATAGCCCCCCGCCCCGACGTCAGCCGGTTTGTCCAGCGAGAATGGGCCATTTCGGCGTTCATTCCGTGCGACGAGCACTGCCAGCCTGCCATGGCCGCAGCAGAATGACGCTCTTTCCTATAATGCTATAACGCTATAATGACAGGTTGGGTCTAAATGGCAGATTAAAATACTAATTTCTCGTCATCTGCGCTTTGCCAAATTGTTTTATATAGTCGAATCGTCTCAAAATATGATTCTAATTCACATAATAATGCTATTAATTTTTTATGCTGTCAGAGGCACTTATAAAATAGCACGACTAATAAAAAGTTGCATTTTTTTACACTATGTCTGTAATTTACTGCTCCCTGGTGGCCAAGATTTGAACACCACGAGGGGCAACACTATGACCATTGTATTGTAGTAAAAAGTGTGTCATGGAATTTGTAAAATAAAATGGTGATTGCTTTGTAGCGTTGTAGTCAGGTACTACTTACACAGAAACTACAGTGATCTTTAAGTCTTTCATTGCGATTGACGATAATAACGTCCAATCGAGGGCGTGGGTTTGCATAGGGACAATAGGGACATAACACTAGCAACTTTTCTGGATGCTGAGTATGTCCCTAGCAACTTTTCCGGATGCTGAATATGTCCCTACCAACTTTTAAGCAACCTTATTTGCATTATCCCATGACTTCAGGTATATAGGATATGTTGTAAGGATTGAATTGACCCTACCATTATTAAGTGAATTACAATACTGTCATTATGTTCAGACTTACATTGACCCCTTTTCGCTTGCTGAATGTTTTCCCCTTTAGCGCATGTTTGATTGGCTGATGACTTGACCCCCCCACCCTCCACACACACACATGCATTCACTGCCCTGACAGAAATACAACATGCCGCCTCCTCCGCCCCCTTAGAAAACAACGGATATTAGAAGTTTTTTTCCGCCAGCAGCACCCACTGTAAGTAATCTAAAAAGAAGTCAATGTTGTGGACGTGGGGAACACACCACTAATTTTGCAATTGAAAGTCCGACCTTCATCAGAATTAGCATAACATTAATCTATATGAATTTCTCAAACTCTAGGAAGAAGCTACTTTAAGAGAAATATACTCCTGTATGTTTTCTACTGTTAATGTTGATTAAACTGTAAGAAATGTAGTGAACCAAGGTTTACCCCCTTTTCCCCAGTTTTAATTTATATTTTATTTATGTAGTCTTTAAGCAGCCCAAAGGAGCTTTCATTTTTTAGTCGAGTTTGGCTGTGCTTGTGGAAATAAGCAGTAGTGTTTTACTTGAAGGAAGACTCCATTTATATTTATTTTTGTTAGGGTTATGGTTATCGTCCCTATCAATTTTGAAACCAAACCTACGCCCTTGCGTCCAATCATGTGGCTCTTTTCAACTTATCACGAGTAGACGTCCAATCCATCTCAAGCGGGAGGGGCTAAAAACAAATGCGTTAGGGTTATAGTAACAGCCTTCCCCATTGAAGTGAATGGAAAGCTGTTCCAAAACAAACACGATTTCCTAAACTGCTGCTTGTGATGAGTGAAGTTGAGTTCACCGCCACCATACAGTGGTATTACCTCCAATGTTTGTTCTCAAGTCAAAGCAAAAAAAAAATAAATCTCTCGCACCAAATCTAATTTAGATGACACCAGCATTTATACGTCTAATTAGTTGGTTCGACCAAAACTTGTTCCTGCTAATTTAAGATAGCAAAACACGAGAATTCATTTAGCTCATTGGCGACTGATAACGATAGATGTCTAATCCATTTGGACTGGAGACAGGTTTGAAGTTGTTTTGAGCTGCCCTTTAAGAAATACCGAATCATTTTCGCTGTCGTATTCACAATAAAAGCTGAGGGGGAGGTGGGATGACTTTAAAGGTCAGGCTTTGTACCTGAGAGGAAAGTGAGGACACAGTGTGAATAAGAGTACATTGTGTGTTAAATTTCTACAGCGAGTGTAAAAATATGCAACACATTCCAGAGTATTTATTCCTGTTTGAAAAACTGGTTGTCATGAAGTGAGATTTGACACAAAATGACCCTGTGGAATTTCTAGTGTGTTTATTTCATATTTTATTGCAATTAGGAATAGTGTCGTAGTATGGTTTAATTTGAATCTACTTAGCAAAATGAGTGTAGTTGAAAATCTAGCTGTAATTGATACTATTAATGTAACAAATTGAGTCGTCTGTGTTTTGTGTGGGTTACATGCTCTGTTTATTTAAACACTGCTATTTCCTATTACCTGTATTTAGTCCAAGATGGAAATTTTATAGATTTTCCAAGCATGCCTTCTGGAGGATCACAGAACGGCCAGTGCTCTGGACGGCTGGCGGCCGCCATACATACATCACTGTTTTTATCCCCCCCATCCTCTATGATTATCTACAGTTCGCATCCAATCCGACAGGTGGTAGCAATGCGCCTGGCTTTTAACCGCCAATCTGATAGGAGAAGAAAGAAGACAGCACAGAGTAGCCTACTTTGGTAAAGCCTTACTCCTTGTGGAAGCAATATAGCGACGAGCGTGGATAAACAATATGGATGGTGGTGGCAAAAAAAGAAAAGAGAAGGGTGGCGCGGAGAAGGTTAGAGAGAAAAAACTGAAGAAACTCGAGAGCGAAGCATCGAAATGTCACAAGTTGACACACAGGTTCGCAAGCAACAGTCTGGCTGCAACGGCCACGCCGGCTAGCAACAGCCCAGCCCCCGGCGATGCTGAGAGTGGGAGCGGCAGCCGCTCTCATGTACAGCCGGTGCAGGGAGAGACAACAGACGAGGGAGAGGGTAATGATGAGCTGGTGGAAGTTCCCCAGACAAGTGCAGGGCAAGTAAGTAGGGATGAAGAGGGTTACTTGCTAGGTATATTGGGAATTGATATCCACCAGGTAGCTACATTTTAAATGGAATAAATGGCAATTAAAGGGTTAGTGCCAGCTAGTCCATGTCCCCGTTTGCAATCGTGTCAAGTTACAGTATGCTAGTCCTACTACCCCTCTACTAAGAAAAAAATATTTTAGCTGTAAAACAACTAGGGCTGTCAAAATTATCGCGTTAACGGGCTGTAATTATTTTTTTAAAAATTAATCACGTCAAAATATTTGACACAATTAGCCAACATGCCCCGCTCAAACAACAATGTACTGCTCAAACAGCAGTGTAATGTCCGCTTGTTACTTGTTTTTTGGTATTTGGCGCCCTCTGCTGGCGCTTCAGCCCAAATGATTTTATAGGTTTCAGCACAATGAGCGGTGTAATTATTGACATAAACAATGGCGAGCTACTAGTTTATTTTTTGATTAAAATTTTTTAAAAAATATTGAATAAAACGAAAACATTAAGAGGGGTTTTAATATAAAATTTCTATAACTTGTACTAACATTTATCTTTTAAGAACTACAAGTCTTTCTATCCATGGATCGCTTTAAGAGAATGTTAGTAATGTTAATGCCATCTTGTTGATTTATTGTTATAAAAAACAAATACAGTACTTATGTACCGTATGTTGAATGTATATATCCGTCTTGTGTCTTATCTTTCCATTCCAACAATAATTTACAGAAAAATATGGCATATTTTAGAGATGGTTTGAATTGCGATTAATTGCGATTAATTATGATTAATTAATTTTTAAGCTGTGATTAACTCGATTAAAAATTTCTATCGTTTGACAGCCCTAAAAACAACGTATGCACACGCAGAAGCAATATTAATTCAGAGGAAATATACTCTCCTGCCTTTTTCTGGTTCTACATAGAGATCCTGAGAGTGTCCTGTTAATTTCTCAGTGAGTATTCAGGTTAAAATGTATAATTACAGCCTCTTTTCATTGTGATTTATCATAAATCATACCATGTTTTCTTTGTGCTTCAAGCAGTCTCCTGCCTTTTCTGGTTCTACATTGAGACCTGGACTGTGCTGTTAATTTCTCAGTGAGTATATTATATTATATATTATAAGAACTATGAAGTAGTTCTTCATAGCCGCTTCATTTTTAATCTCAAAGTGCATGAAATTGATGCATTTTACAATAAAATGTAAAGAAAAATTCTCCAGGGTGGGCATCCCCCCGGACTCCCCTAGGTGGTCTGTGTTTCCCTTCGTACTGCGATTCTTCTGGGCTGGGCTGAGTCAAAGTCCAGGCCTGGTTTTTATTCCCAGTCCGCACCTGGCCTCGGGTTGTTCACCCACCTCATTATTCATGAACTGTTTGTTTTTTTTTGTGCCCCATGAGTTTGTGTTGTGTGGTGCCTTATGACCAGTGTTGGGAGTAACGCCGTTATAAATAACGCTGTTACGTAATGGCGTTATTTTTTCAGTAACGGGGTAATCTAACTAATTGCTTTTTCCGCCGTTACAACGCCGTTACCACGCCGTTACCGTTACTGACGGTCAAAAGCGGTGCGTTACTTACTCGGAATAAATTTAAGAAACTACCAGCCGTGTCGAGTCGACTCTCTGTTCTGTTGATTTGTCATCCAAGACTTGGGGTGCGTTCAGGTTCAAGAATAGTGCACGTACTTCTGACTCCAAGCTGTTTGTCCCTGCTTATTCAATTAGACAATGCTTTCCAAAGTTTGGTAACGTTTCTGTGTTTGCTACACCTGATGCTAGCCTCGTTCCCATCTCCCACTGTCAGCCAGCAATAATTCTGCTTCCATCCTGAGGACGGCAGACGTTTTGAAGGTGACGTGAATTGTCGGGAAACGAGCCTACCTGAATGCCCCTCGAGAGATGTGATGGAAGTGATTGTGATTGGCTGAGGGTTAGAGTCATGTGTCGTGGTAAGCCAATCAGCCAAGCTTGTGATTTCACAAGCAAACCGGAACAGCGCGTGCGGCAAACACACACACGCAAAACAGATGCACAGGGTTGGGATGGCAGAGCATTCAGAAGAAAAATTGTCCTTTAAGAGGTGGAGATATAGACACTATTTCAAGTTTGTCGAAATTAAAGGAAAGAACCTGCATGTAATGTGTAATTTATCCCGGGGCAAAGCTTTTGTCGACATCTGTGGTAAGCAATTCAAATCTGCTGAAGCACCTAACAAGTTAACTACCTGTCTGTTCTTCTCTATTCCACTGACTCGAATACTGCTCAGAAAATTTCAAATTTTTTGACATACAACAAGTTCTTTTTAAAGTAACGGAAATAGTTACTTTCCCTGGTAACTAGTTACTTTTACTATAGAGTAATTCAGTTACTAACTCAGTTACTTTTTGGAAGAAGTAGTGAATAATGTAACTAATTACTTTTTTAAAGTAACGTGCCCAACACTGCTTATGACACATCCAGTGTTTTTCAACGCAACCATTGAACAAGTTGAAAACCTTTGACTGTTTCAGTGCAAATAAATGGCCTGAGAATTACATGGCACACCCGTTTTATAAACTCCTACTTTGATCACACATGCTTGTTTCTTCCATGCTTCTAAGAAAAAGCTAACGTCTTTAATAAATAAACAGCGGAACAGGTGGCACGGAGAGCACGGCCATCCATCTACTTAACGAACGGCTTTCCCACGTCAGATGGGGGCCTATTTTGGGAAGGGAAGTACTTTGTCTTTCCTCTTTGGGAAATGACTACACATTGGAAAATAGATGAAATATGGTCTTATGGTAAATATACTGTGGAGCAGAGCTTACGGCGTCTGCAATTTCCACATTCAAATGAAGTCAGTGAAGAAAATATTTGGCTTTTGTTGAAGATTTTTCACCTTTAGTGTCTGTCCGCACGGATGCCAACTCTGTCACGATCCTAATGAGGATAAGCAGCGCAGAAGATGGTCGGATGGCTAGTTTACCAACTTCTCTCCTCCTGTCGTCCCACTCATGCGCACTAATGTTATTCATTGAAACACACAGTGCTTTAGCAACCATGTCCAGGTGATGTGAGAGGCCTACAAGGCTGACAGATAAGAAGGACACTTCAGACTGGATGATTGCAAGCGCCCACAAGATGAAGTTTCATTCAACTGTGACCGAGAGATGGAGAAACAAAGGAAGTGATGAAGAAGTTGAGATATTGGGCAGTTGAAAAAGTTTATATCAGGGAAGGAATAACAAAACAAACATTGGTATGAGGGGCCGTACAAGACATTTTTCATTCTGGCCCTCTTACACACATACATACTCCTTCCACATATACAGTTGTGGTCAAAAGTTTACATACACTTGTGAAGAACATAATATCGTGGCTTTTTTGAGTTTCCAGTTATTTCTACAACTCTGATTTTTCTCTGATAGAGTGATTGGAACAGATACTTCTTTGTCACAAAAAACATTCATGAAGTTTGGTTCTTTTATGACTTTATTATGGGTGAACAGAAAAAAGTGATCAACCCACCCACCTTCCCAGTTCAAAGGGATTGGACGTCTACTAGAGATGGCTTGTTTTTCTGGTGTTTTGTAGAATGATTTCCTGACCAATGTACAGGTAGTCCCCAGTTTACGAGGTACTCGACTTATGCGATTTCAACTTTACGACGCCGACTCTCTCAATAACAGAGGGGTGTCCTAACAACTAGCACAAACGTAGCACAAACGAATGGAACCACTTCGGAACCATTTAGCAGTAAATGAGGGGGCTTAGAGGGACGTCATCACTCCAAGTTAATATCTCATGCCCCACATTTTACTGCAAAATGGACCCGAATTTGTTTGTGCTAGTTGTTAGGACACCGCTCTGTTATTGAGAGAGTTGGTGCGCTCCATTATCCGCGGGAGCTAAGCTAAAGCTAGAAGTGACGTCCCCACTCGAAATTAATATCTCAGTAAAAGCATAATACTGTATCTACAAAACCGTTGCAGCACAAACGATTAACGTCATTTTTATATAAATTTGCGTCTGATGGGGGTGGGGGGGGCAACTTTACGGAGATCCGTAGAGATGGTCACAAAGCACATATAGCAATTTACAAAGTGTCTTTTTTTTTTTTTTTTACTTCTGGGTTATCGTCTTTACAATTGTCTTGTGAGCCTTTTGCGGTCCTGCTGCGAGCCATATGCTGTCGCGTTGTGGCAATTGGGGTTCGTGCTTTTGCCAATTTGCAACCGTGCGTTAGGAATTGGGGATCGTGTTGTGGCAATTTGCATTCGTGCTGCGAGCCATTTGCTGTCGTGTTGTGGCAATTGGGGTTCATGCTTTTGTCAATTTGCAATCGCGCTTTAGGAATTGGGGATCATGTTGTGGCAGTTTGCATTTGTGCTTTTTTTCTTTTGCAAAGCGTTTGCAATTGGGGTTCGTGCTTTTTTTGGACTTTGCATTTCGCCTGACACCTCTCGGCCACTGTAGAATATCCCCTATTGAGGGGGAATGTAGGAATGTTTAAGAAGGTTCTTACTTGTCTGTGAAGATGCTGGGATTGGCCATGACGAGGTCGGCCTTGATGCCCACGTGCTGGTAGTACTGTTCGTTCAGAGGCGGCAGATCGCACCTCATCACGAAGTCCGCCGCGTCGATGGTTTCCCCGCAGTTGCTTTGCAGCAGGATGCTTTGAAAAATGACTTTTTGAACACCAAATTATTTTTTATACAGAAAATAATTACAGCACATCCGAAACAAATGATTATGACAATATATTTGAGAGAAAAAGCATGTTATTTTGCCTCATTCAAATCTTAATATCTGAACATTTAAATATGTAAACTTAAGTGGAATCACATTTGTAAATGAATGACTTCTGGTTTTTGAAATGTAAATAAACAAATCTATTGTGATAAAACAACAAAATTGCAATAACTGCATTAACCATCAAAGTGAAGTCTAACTGTAATTGTAGTCTTAAAACAAATCTGAATAAGGAAAAACATTGCAATAAAGTAATGCCAACTGGTTAAACTTGAGATATCTGAAATTGCAATAACTGCATTAACCATCAAAGTGAAGTCTAACTGTAATTGTAGTCTTGAAACAAATCTGAATAAGGAAAAACATTGCAATAAAGTAATGCCAACTGGTTAAACTTGAGATAGCTGAGATGTCATAACAGAAAATCGCTTCAATGATATAGGGCGCTATCTAGCGTCGTGAATGGGTATAATGTCTAGACTGCTGAGATCATGACAGAACATCGCTTTATTGATATCTGGCGCCATCTAGCGTCGTGAATGGGTATAACGTCTAGACCGCGAATATAAGACTCCCCCGCCTTTTCAGTCTGATTTCAATGCAAAAAAGACCGTCTTATATTCGGGCCAATACGGTATATATTTATAAAATACAGTATTATTATGATATATATAAATATATATATATATATACAGTGGGGAGAACAAGTATTTGATACAAATACTTGTTCTCCCCACTGTATATTTATAAAATAGTATTCTGACACAAATGCTGTACTTACAAAGAATAGGATTCAAGATGACTTAATACGATGTTTTATTAAGTACAATCAAGTCACAACAAAATACAAAATATCAATAACAGCTAAGTTTGAAAGGCACAGCTAAAGCATTCTTAAATGCAAGACAAAGCAAACGGTTAGCGTAGTAAATGATACCTTTCACGTATAACAGTACAAACTACACAACATTTGGGCAAAGGTTTGTAAGAGCACCGCATACAAAAACAATCTTATCCAACAATGTGCAATATTCGCCGTCACATGGCAGAACCAAGTTAATAGGTATAATTTCTGTTAGGATCTTGTACTTCTGGCAAAGATTACAAATTAGCCGTTCAACATGGATCCTCAAATGTGCTATCTTCCTAGTCTCCTTCACATCTCTACCAGCTAACTGACAGCGACCTTTTGTGAACGCAAGGAGTTTGACCTCTGCACATAACATACTCAAATGTTCTTGAATATCACAGCCTCTGTCAGCCAAGACAATGTCCCCGGGCAAAAGGTTATTAAGAAAACCACTGTTCAAGGTGATATGTTTGTCACTTGTACGACCACCCCAACCTTTTGACATGAAACAAATTCCCCCCTTTGGTGTGATTCCAATTAGGTATTTCATGTTGTAGTCATGCTTGTAAATAGAAAACATTTGCGCACGGGCCTTAAGATTTGATGGTTTCGCTGTAAAAATGTCAAAACAGTCAATAATCACTGCAACTCTGCGTCCTAAGGACTCAACAAACTCGTGAGGCATTGTTTTATAAAGTGTTTCTCTGTCGGGCCAAACAATTGCTCGTCACAAGTTAGCATGTAAAAATGGCACCCTGTCACTGAACACTGTACACAGTCTTACGGGAAACATGGAATATGTGTGCAATGTATAGTGCAGGCAGGTCCAAACGCAGGCGCATGAAGGTCAGAAGGAGCATATGAAGGGCGCTGAAGGCTCCTCCTGTAGCTCGCCAACGTCTTCCTCCATCCTCAATTGCTCACGTCTACTTCGTCTAAAAGAGCGGTCCACGTTGGTGGGTTGAACAGATGTGTGTCCCAGGCGTAAGGATGGTGCCCAGTCAGGGTCTGCCTCATTCATTTCATATGCTCGTTTTCCTGCAATTACAAAAGTCGTATCAGTCATACAACAGGTTAACATTAGTTACTTAAAATGTATTTTAAATAGGGCTGTCAAAATTATCGCGTTAACGAGCGGTAATTTAAAAAAAAAAAATTAATCCCGTTAAAATATTTGACGCAATTAACGCACAAATGCCCCGCTCAAACAGATTAAAATGAGAGCACAGTGAAAGGTGTACTTGTTGTGTTTTTCGGAGTTTTGCCGCCCTCTGCTGGCGCTTGGGTGCGACTGATTTTATAGGCTTCAGCACCCATGAGCATTGTGTAAGTACTTATTGACAACAATGGCGAGCTACTAGTTTATTTTTTGATTGAAAATTTTACAAATTTTATTAAAACGAAAACATGAAGAGGGGTTTTGATATAAAATTTCTATCACTTGTCTTTTAAGAACTACAAGTCTTTCTATCCATGGATCGCTTTAACAGAATGTTAATAATGGTAATGCCATCTTGTTGATTTATTGTTATAATAAAGAAATACAGTACTTATGTACCGTATGTTGAATGTATATATCCATCTTGTGTCTTATCTTTCCATTCCAACAATAATTTACTGAAAAATATGGCATATTTTATAGATGGTTTGAATTGTGATTAATTGCGATTAATTACGATCAATTCATTTTTAAGCTGTAATTAACTCGATTAAAATTTTTAATCGTTTGACACCCCTAATTTTAAAGCTTTGTAGTTTGTCTAAACTGGTGGGAACTGCCTTCACATGGCACTGATGTGTATGAAACAGATTTCTTTTTAAAGATTAACTGATCATTAGGCATAACAAACAAGCAGAAGATTCTTCTGGTGAATTAGTAGATCTGTAGTCTCCTCTACAGTGCTTGGTCAAGCATATCAGTAGTCTAAGCGGGAGGTAAACATAGCTTTTTTTTCCCTAACACATCTCCCATACTTAACATCATTCAAGGTGTGCCATTACTACGGTGGCTGAGAGGTGTCAGGCAAAATGCAAAGTCCAAACACTTTGCAAATAGACAAAAGCACGGACCCCAATTGCAAAAGCTTTGCAAAAGAAAAAAGCATGAATGCAAACTGCCACAACACGATCCCCAATTCGTAAAGCGCGATTGCAAATTGGCAAAAGCAAGAACCCCAATTGCCACAACACAACAGCAAATGGCTCGCAGCACGAACGCAAACTGCCACAACACGATCCCCAATTCGTAAAGCGCGATTGCAAATTGGCAAAAGCACGAACTCCAAATGCCACAACACGACAGCAAATGGCTCGCAGCACGAATGTAAAAGGGTCGCAAGACGATGACCCAGAAAAAAAAAAAAAAAAAAAGGATGACACTTTGTATATTGCTATGTGTGCTTTGTGACCATCTCTATGGACCTCCGTAAAGTTGTCCCCCCCATCAGACGCAAATTTATATAAAAATGATGTCAATCGTTTGTGCTGCAGCGGTTTGGTAGATACAGTATTATGCTTTTATTGAGATATTTATATAAAAATGATGTCAATCGTTTGTGCTGCAGCGGTTTGGTAGATACAGTATTATGCTTTTATTGGGATATTAAGTTTGATTGGCGACGTCACTCGTAGCTTTTCCTAAGCTTACTTTACGGAGGTCCGTAGAGATGGTCACAAAGCACGCATAGCAATATACAAAGTGTCATCCTTTTTTTAAAAAAAAATTTTATTATCTGGGTCATCGTCTTGCGAGCCTTTTGCATTCGTACTGCCAGCCATTTGCTGTCGTGTTGTGGCAGTTTGCATTCGTGCTGCGAGCCATTTGCTGTTGTGTTGCAATCGCGCTTTACGAATTGGGGATCGTGTTGTGGCAGTTTGCATTCGTGCTTTTTTCTTTTGCAAAGCATTTGCAATGGCGTACCGCACGCAGGCTATTTTTAGACCGTGACGTCGCATCGTAAAGCGGAAGTAAAGCTTGAAGTGGGACATTATAGACCCGCCCTCGCATAGACTTAACGTAATTTGTGCTTCTTTTCGCCGGTAATCTTTCAAAAACGAACATGCCGATCACGCATTGCTTTTTTGGAACTTGTAGAAACGACTCTAGACATTACGACACATGAAGGATGTTTTCTTCTTACGTTTCCGGAAACCAAAAACTCGGGAGGAAAAAATGTGAAGACCGAATCAATTTGCGCGGACTTTAACACCAGCTTGGTGAATCCATTCACATTTCATATGCAGTAAACATGATGTTGGGTTGGCATGGTCTTTCAGAGGACAAAGAGGTAAGCCATTTTTATATTTTTAACTTATTCTTTTAGCGTAACGTTGTGCTGCACTGCTTCTGTCTGACAATGAATGCCCTGAAAAGAATTACAATGGTATCTGACTGCCACTGTTACCGTTTCTGTTAGCTAACTAAATTACCCCCAAGAACGGTAAGAGACGTAGGACAACCAGAGGATAGGCCTATATAAGAAAGACAGGGCTGATGGTAAATATGGTATAATGGTATATCATTGTCAGTCGTGTCGATAAAAAAGCTAAAGCTATGCTTAGGTCAGCTCGTTTTTTTCGTCTTTTTCAGCCTTCGACACTCAAGCCATCTCTTTAACTGAACATTTTTATGTTCTTCCACATCTTTGCCAGTCAATTTGGCACCAGGCACATCATTTTCGGAGAGAATTGGTAGGTTTAGCTCTGTAAACATCTCCTTCGTACACGATTTCCATTCATTTCCTACTTAGCAACAGTAGCTAATGTCATGAATACTTATGAGCGGAAGTGACGTGTTGCTTGCTGTATTTCATTGGGGATCGTGTTGTGGCAGTTTGCATTCGTGCTTTTTTCGTTTGCAAAGCGTTTGGACTTTGCATTTCGCCTGACACCTCTCGGCCACCGTACGTTAGTGATGGCCAAATGAAGCAATGAAGCTTTGCAGCCAATTGGTTTGCACATGTAGCAAAGCTTCATGGTGCTTCATTTACCCTATGGCGCCATCAAGTGGTCTAGAAGCCCAAGAGGTCAACATTGTTAAGAATTCAATGGCTATTTGCTTAAGACAAAGATATGAATGTGCTTGTGTTAGTAATTTAGTATGTGAACAAAATACAACAAGTGCTAAGGGTAATTTGTTATTCATTTTTATTTAGAAATAATAGCTTTCCCACAGTGGCTGGCTTTAAACAGTTTCTTTTTTTTGGGAAAATATTTCACCAGCTTTAGAAAATATTCTTTCACAAGGCACAGATGAAGCTAGGGTGCAGAGAAATGTGAGTGCCAGTTTATATAAATTTGGGTAGGTATTCTTTTGTGCCTCCCAGTACACTAATGGATTGTTCATACTGTTGATGTTTGGTTCAGATAGGTACACACACACACTCACATTTATATTAAAGTAGTTTTTCTCCCTTACCTTATTGAAAGCAATCAAATCAAAATGTTCCCATACAGGGGAGGATTGCTCTTTTCGCGCGGGTTCCATCGCAAGCAAAGGACAAGGCTCGAAAAAAGATTGCACTGGTTGCACTGTTGCGCACAGATGTAACAAGTACAGGAGCCCGAAATCCACAAAATGTGAGATAAGAGGCGATCGCCATTGCGTTTTGCAACCAATTTATACCGTAGTCTGTCCTGTTTTTGCAATGTGCGCCAAACGTTGGATCACTTCCGAAGCACTCACGAGATTCAGCCGGCCGCCGGCGAGGCTTCCCACGTATGGAGGTAGATTTGTGTCTTTATTATTCAATTTAAAAAAAAGTTGCTTCAATCAAATAAAAAGTTGCTTTAATCAAAATATATATTTTCAATCGAAGAAACCGTCACTTCAATAAAAAAAAAAAAAATGTTTGAATGCAAAAATAAATTTGAAACTCAAAAAAATATATTTGAAAACTATTTTTCTTTGATTGAATTTTTTTTTTTTTTTATTAAAGTCAAGTTTTTTTTATTGAAACACCATTTTTGATTGAAGTCGTCATTTTGCGTTTGGACTACATTTTGGCTAGGACATTTGTGTCTTTATTATTCAATCAAAAAATAAGTTGCTTCACACAAAAAAATACATATTTTTCAAAAGAAAAATCACTTCAATCAAAAATGTAAAACAATTCAATCGTAGAAAAAAAGGTTTGAACGTTAAAAAATATTTGAGACTCAGAAATTCGCATTTGAACACTTTATTTTTCATTCAAACTGTTTTCTTTGATTGAAGCAATCCTTTTTGTGTTTGAGCCATATTAGGGGTAAGACATTTGTGTCTAAATCATTCAATCGCAATAAAAGTTGCTTTAATCAAAAAACTTTTTTTAATCAAAGAAAAAATATATTTGCATATTTGCATATTATTTGAAATATATAATTTTTTTATTGAAGTGTCACTTTTTTTGAAAAGCAAAAAGTTTTAAAACCTTTTTTTTCAAAGTGGAACAAGTTTTGAACACACTTTTTTTTTTTTTTTGAAGTGGAAAAAGTTTTGAAGGCACTTTTTTTCGATTGAATCATTTTGACACAAAGATTCAACTTCAACGCTAGTTCCGGTGTGTTTGAGTGGCAGGTGGCTACGCCAATGCCAGAAAAGTATGAAGCAAGCATAATGGCCACCAGGGCTCCATCCAGCCATCGGAGTCTGCTGGAGTCTAAGCCGAATATAGGGCACCGGTACGGGGGTGTGACATCGGCATTTCACCGGAGTACCCGCAACGGTACGTTGCCCTGTCGCGGCACACTGGTCGGACCACGATATCACCCCCCAGGCGCGGAGGCTGGCTGTCGAGTGGACGGCCCGCGAATGACACGACACTCATTCAAAGCTGAAGCGATGGTGCTGCCGGCGTGGACGCCAGCGACTCGCCGGTAGTCCACTCGTTTACTGGGCAGGCTAGTGTCGGGCCACTCGCCGACCACTCCCGTACCGGCGCGTCGTGGACACTCCGGTTGGAACCAATTGCCAACCGTCACGTCAGGGCAGCGGGTGAAGTTCGCCGTGTTGAATCACACTAAGCAGCACGGCACCGTACTCCGGTGAAATGCCGATGTCACACCCCTGTACCGGTTCCCTATATTCGGCTTAGACTCCAGCAGACTTCGATGGCTGGATGGAGCCCTGGTGGCCATTATGCTTGCTTCATACTTTTCTGGCATTGGCCTAGCCACCTGCCACTCAAACACACCGGAACTAGCGTTGAAGTTGAATCTTTGTGTCAAAATGATTCAATCGAAAAAAAGTGCTTTCAAAACTTTTTCCACTTCAAAAAAAAAAAAAAAAAAAAAGTGTGTTCAAAACTTTTTCCACTTTGAAAAAAAAGGTTTTAAAACTTTTTGCTTTTCAAAAAAAGTGACACTTCAATAAAAAAAATTATATATTTCAAATAATATGCCAATATGCAAATATTTTTTTTCTTTGATTAAAAATAGTTTTTTGATTAAAGCAACTTTTATTGCGATTGAATGATTTAGACACAAATGTCCTACCCCTAATATGGCTCAAACACAAAAAGGATTGCTTCAATCAAAGAAAACAGTTTGAATGAAAAATACAGTGTTCAAATGCGAATTTCTGAGTCTCAAATATTTTTTCACGTTCAAACCTTTTTTTCTACGATTGAATTGTTTTACATTTTTGATTGAAGTGATTTTTCTTTTGAAAATATATATTTTTTTGTGTGAAGCAACTTATTTTTTGATTGAATAATAAAGACACAAATGTCCTAGCCAAAATGTAGTCCAAACGCAAAATGACATAACTTCAATCAAAAATTGTGTTTCAATCAAAAAAAACTTGCCTTTAATCCCAAAAAAAAAATTTCAATCAAAGAAAAATAGTTTTCAAATATTTTTTTTTGAGTTTCAAATTTATTTTTGCATTCAAACACATTTTTTTTTATTGAAGTGACGGTTTCTTCGATTGAAAATATATATTTTGATTGAAGCAACTTTTTATTTGATTGAAGCAACTTTTTTTTTGATTGAATAATTAGGCTCGAGCGTATGACGTGGCACTCGCGAGGTTTCCGCCGCTATCGCCATTGTGGAAGCGAGAAACATAAACTGAGGCATTTCAACACAGGTCGCTCTTTAAAAATGGTTGGAAATTATTGTGCGGTAAAGAATTGCAACAACCGATCGAATAGAAAGGAGAATGTACAGCTCGACGGAACACCATTGAGTTTCTTGCGGATCCCTACATGGAGAAAAGGCGAGGGAAAGCTCATATCTGAACTTACCAAACGTCGAAGAATGGCATGGGTGGCCTCGATCAGAAGGAAGGGCATAACGTTTGATTCTCCAGTTACACACTGAGTTTGCTCTATGCACTTCCACTCCGGTAAGTTAATTTCATTTGTTTACGCAAATTTCAGTAACTTTACGCCCTAAGTCGGCCTGTTGTTAGCTATTGCTACAGCTAAACAACTAGCATGCATACATGTGCATTGTCTTCATAAGACATAATTCCTGTCGTTGCTAAATGAAAAAGCTGTAATATTTTGACGTGAGAGAGTGGCAAAGAACTTGTACACAGGCTACATTTTATGCAGCAAAAGATTTGTACATCCGTGGTCACAGACTAATGTAAACACACATTGCCTACCTTTGCTAGAAAGATGGTGTTGCCGTTTGCTATGGTCATAAAGTGAAGATCCTGCACCCATCCGCAACAAAACTGTTCGTAGCTTTGTAGCGATTTGTAGTTTCGGAATTGCTGATGAGTGTAGTAACATATACCAAACACTAAATAGGGAATGGGACGTACTACGTCATTGTTTGGACGCGCCTCCATGCTGGCAATATGATTCACTTCCGGGCCGGCAGAGTCAATGCGGATTGTAACGTGTGGTAGTGCTAAGCTAACTCTTTCGGTGTTTTAGAAAGAAAATATGGGTGCTTATTGTTGCGTTACCGGGTGCAACAGCGTCTCCTACGACAAAAAAAGGGGTTAGGAAAAATGGACTCACTTTTCACCGTTTTCCTGCGTGGAGGACCAAATATCAGATCACGAAGGTACGACGGATGGCTGGATTGCAGCGGTTCGTCGGAAAAGCATTTATGATCATATTTCTGATGGAATGAGAGTGTGTTTCTGTCATCTCTACTCTTGTAAGTTGAACGCTTTATCCACTTTTGGTTTCAATACGTTTTTGTTTTTTTACACCGTTGTATAAATCTGCCTCGGTAGCAATGCTCGCCTACTACGACTCACCTACCTGTTGTGTTCCTAGGTAAACCTGCTGACAACACATCCCGATTGGTCACCATCTCTCTTCTTGGATCATTTGACAAAGAAAATTTGTTCAATGGAGTGGTTCCATTTGTCCTGTGTCGGACTCAAACAAGCCCCTGCAGCAGACGCCATCTGGGTCTGCCCTTCTCGTCGATGAACTGCGGGCTTTTAACTTGTGAAAATGCAAGAACTTTAATGCACATATTTATTCTGCCTGGCTATTTAACTATGGCCAGTGACGTTTTTTTTTTTTTTTTTTTTTTTAAACCACTTTGACAAAGACACGTTTCATTGTAATGTTGAATTTATATATTCTATTATTATTTTTAAATTATAATATTCTTATTTGCACTTATGTAGACTTTAGACTGTGAATTCAAATAGTGTTGGAAAAGTTGCAATACCTAAAATAGAAATGCAAGAACTGTAAAGTACATATTTATACACCTTTATTTACCTAAGGCCACTGGATGTTTTTTAACTGCTTTGAAAAATACAGGTTTTGTTGTGATCTTGTATTTATATAGTATATAGCTTTTTATAATGTATTATGTATTATAATATTTGCTGCCCCCTGCCAGAGTGTGGGCCATTTTGTACTAAAAGGATTTTAAACTGTCAGTTCAAATACTGTGTTGGAGACTAGTACTTGCAATACTTAAAATGGAAATGCAAGAACTTTAAAGCACATATTTATCCTGTCTGGCAATTTACCCAAGGCCAGTAAATAGTGTTTTAAACTGCTTTGACAAAGACACGTTTATTGTGATCTTGTATTTGTGTATTACTTATAATTATATAATATTTGCTGCCACCGTCAGAGGGTGGGCCTTGTTTGCACTAATTTAAAGATGTTAAACTGTCAATTCAAATATCGTATTGGAGAAACTGCATTACTTGAAATAAATCTATTGCAACTTATCAGTCCCAGTTCTTGTCTACAACACTGTCCAAAAATTGTCAATGCATATTCCAAATAGAATAACAAAATTAAAGTCACCTGACTTTGTAATTATTACACCTGTTTATTATGAAGACCTGAAGTAAACAACAAGCAGTTACAGTTTGTCAAGAAGTTGTTCAAGTCATGTTTTGTTATTCATATTTTATTGACTTTTCACAACAACACTTGGGATCGTGTTTGTAAGAGCAGAGCAAACTGAAGTTTCAGCGTGCACTCTTCGCCTTTCCAACCTCTCACAACGCTCCGATGTGGTGCGCTTGACCTCAGAATAACCCAAGAAGAGATATGGTGACCAATCGGGATGTGTTGTCAGCATTTCATATGCAGGTTTTCCTAGTAACACAACAGGTAGGTGAGGAGGAGGAGAAGGTTAGCATTGCTACCGAGGCAGATTTACACAACAGTAAAAAAAGCAAAAAAAAATGTATTGAAACCAAAACGGATAAATCGTTCAACTTACAAGAGTAGAGATGAGGGGAATACACTCTCATTCCAGCAGAATATGATCAAGAGAAATGCTTTTCCAACGAACCGCTGCGCCCCAGCCATCCGTCGTGCCTTCGTGATCTGATATTTGGTCCTCCATGCAGGAAAACGGTGAAAAGTGAGTCCAGTTTTCCTCGCCCTTTTTTTAGTCGTAGGAGAAGCTGTTGCACCCGGTAACACAACAATACACACCCATAATTTCTTTCTAAAACACCGAAAGAGTTCGCTTAGCACGACCACACGTTACAATCCGCATTGAGTCTGCCGGCCCGGAAGTGAATCATATTGCCAGCATGGAGGCGCGTCCAAACAATGACGTAGTACGTCCCATTCCCTATACAGCATGATGTCCATTTCGCGTAGTGGTGGAAGCTTGTCGACATCTTTATTCCATTTGTGTTCGGCTTGCTCGTGAGGGTCAACATTGTTCACATCCTTAAAATTGCTCACATATCTGTCCTTCGCCGTGGTAACAAGTTTGTCTCTGTTTCGAACTGGCAAGTTTTCCCTACATTTTTCCATCTTTGGCACTCGTAGTTGAATTGTATTTGCCGTTAAGTTTAAATGTCCCGTGATGCAGACGTGCTTCCGCAATGGATGCGTTGTCGCAAATCTCGCACGATCCCGTGCTGCTGTGACGTAAACGCTCGAGCCTAATAAAGACACAAATCTACCTCCATACCCACGTCATCATTTCCGGGTTTTGCCGAAATGAAGCGCGCCTCGCTACAAGCTTCGTGGAAACCCCCCTCACATTACTCGACACAAGCTTCGGAACCTCGGCTCATTTCGTCCAATCACTACCGTACGTTACACCTTCATTACTACCCTTACTTTGTTATCCTTAAACTGTTTTTTTTGTGTACTAGTACCATACGGTGAACGCCTGTGGCATATGCACAGTTAGCCATTAGGGCTACAGTTAGCCACTAGCATGGTTAGCCAAAGTAAACAACACAACCACACGCCATAAGCTTTTAAATGCAGTCAATATCAGCATCCGAAGAACATTAACACTTCCAGTTACTTACCTTTATGTAAATGTAGGGAACAGACCGACATGTTTTCTGTTGAGGAATGAAAAGCGATGGCCTTTCTTCTCACCGCTGCAACCATTCGAAGCCTCTTGGTCAACTCATCTATCTGAGGTCCATAGTTTCTCTTCCAGGCGGGAATGCTGGAAAAAAAAAACGTATCCCATCCTTTTTGCATCCGTTTCTATCATGATACCTAGAATGGCAGTCTTTCACACAACACGAGTGTACCATTTTGAACGATTACCACGCAGAATGGATGCCTAGCAAAGGATCACGTCGCGAGCTTGTTGTTGTTGTGCAATAGACCCTACTCACCTACGTCACAAAATGGGCGTGTCGCTGTTTCCGGCCGCCATATTGTACCTATTTTTTAGACCTATTCTCATTGTTTTCAATTAGTCGAGCAAGTTTTAGAGCAATTCATGGAAGCCCCGGTGTTATCTGACGCTGTAAACTCATTGGAAGCGTTGCATAAAAGGCGTTACGTGGAAAAGCTTCAGTTTATCCATTCGCCAGATCCGTATTTGATGCCTAAATCGATGTTTTTCGACCCGCTGGCTTCGCCTGACATCTGCTATCCTGATATTTACAACTATCTTGTCCACACAAAATCAGCCTATTCTCACGAAAGTTTGAAAGACTGTAAGAGCTTGGAGGCTTATAAATGCTACGTTGCTGGTTGGGTGAAACATCCTCGTACACGAAAATTCGGCAGGAATCTTGTGCTCGGAAGGTGAGCTACGAAATTTTCAATTCAAAATCTTTTGTTCTTCCTAACATCCACTGTCAAGTCTAATGTATTTCATGTCATTTGTCAATGGAGCTAGGGCTTTTAATGTTTATATGGTTTGGCGATAGCACTACTCCAGATTGTCCCTAGTTGAATTTATTTTTTGGCTTTTGACCTCAATAGTGAAATTGTAAATTAATTGTATGACAACTGTCTGATTATCCCCTTATAATTATATATTTTCAGGTAGTTCATTCACAACGTCTAAGTATATGTTGTCGGCGATTAGCCTAGCAGTGATCTTAATTGTGGTTGTCAGCCCAAAACCCTCTAAATATATATTAAATGCATCTTACCAGATATAAAATGACTACTACATAATCTGTGGTAATCGTTTGGAGCCCGGTTTTCTCGTCGAATTGCAGCAGTCAATCTCGGTCTCCTCTTCGGGTCTCTCGGAATACGGTAAAACTTCAAGTCTCTCCGTCTATCTTCTCTGTTTTTGCAACCGACCGCCACACACGACTTCACCATTTTGATTATTAATGTTAACGAGCAGAAAAACACGCCATAATAGGAGGAATTTACGAAGCGCTAACGCATTAACATGACGAGTATACGGACAACATGGCGCGGGGGCGTGGCTGTGACGTCACGTGAGTAGGGTCTATATAGGGATGGGCGGATCGATACCAAAATATCGATATTTCGATCCTGCGCGTTGAGTTTTAGGTATTGATCCCCAAGCAAAAGTATCTTTATTTGGAATTAATATATTTTCTTTGTCTATTTTTTGGGTATATTTTTGTGCACGCTTTATGTACTACTTTTCCCTCAGGCTCACACAAATTGGGAATTATTATTTTCCTGTCCAAACTCAAAAATACAAAATACATATTTTATCTTATCCCACACAAAAAAATCAGGTATAGGGACTTTAATAAAAGTGTTAGTGAAGGGTTTGTTAAATATTTAGAGATTTAAACTATCCTGCTGCAGACTTCAAGATTCTCAAGGAAACTTGCTGACCTAATACTTTACTTGACTTTATAATTATTTCTTATTAAACATTATTTCTTATTCTTCATTAAACAAAACAAAGACTAAACATAAATTAAATCTTGTTAATTTATGTTTAGTCTTTATTTTGTTTAATATTTTATTTTTCTGTGAAATCTATTTTTCCATATTGTTTTGTTTCAAACAATTAAATGCTTGATTTCTTATGTTTTGTTGCTATTTATTTTTATTTTGTTAAAGGTCTGTTTAAATTATTTCAACATCTGTTTGAAAATTGTGTTAGTAGAATAAAATTCAAAAACGGCAAGTGACTATTGTTTATTGGATTTGTTTTTAATGATCAACCATTAGAGGGCGGTAACATGCTACTATTAATTTGTTCTTTAATTAGATCAAAAATATTTAACTTGGGTAGATTAAAATTTGATGAAATACAACGTGTAGCAGGGAAAAGTTCTGTGCATATGAATTTAAGGGTCATGGTTAAAGAGTGAGACTGACCAATCAGATTTTATTGATGATGGATTGGTTTGTGAGCTTGTAGGGAAACTGCTTTGCTAGTTATTAAAAGCAGCAGTTTTTTTCATTGCAATGCATATTTGACACAAAGAGACTTTTAATAGTTTTTTAGTGCTTGTTGTAGTTGTACATTAGATATCATCAGAATGGCTGAGAACTCTGCAGGGTTGTGTGTATATATAATATATATAAAATATGAACTTCCGGTATCGATATCGGATCGGGATCGCAATATTTGGCCTTGGTATTACTTGGTATCGGATCGAATCCAAAATCACTGGTATCGCCCATCCCCATGCAATAGATCCCAGTCACATGACGTCACAACCACGCCTCCGGGCCATATTGTCCGTCAGCTCGCCGTGTTTACGCATTACCGCTATGTAAATTCCTCGAACTACTATGGCGTTTTTTTCTGCTCGTTAACATTACATTATCCTACATTAGCCATATATCAGTAGATAATTGAATACCCATCAATTAACCAAACATCAAAAAAAAAAAAAAAAATATATATATATTTTTTTTAAGAGTTCAAAAAACAACACAGCCCCCCTTAGGTATATAATAATGATGATGATGATTTCCCTCTTTTAGCCATGCTTACAAATCGAAGCATGGCTATATATAACTTATAGCTATAACACCACTAGGTTATGTAAAAACAAAAAGCATTGTAATGAAAAAATTAGGGCTGTCCCAAACGACTAATTTTCTCCCGATTAGTCAGCTGACTATTTTTACGATTAGTTGACTAATCTTATAATTAAAAAAAATTTTTTTTTTTTTTTTTTTTTAACTAATTTAGCAATGAAATTTTTTTTTTACGCTTGTCAATTCACAAAAAACATTTTGGAACACTTAAATTCTTGATTAAAGTACAAATAAACAGATAAATAACAATTATAAATCACAAATAAACAATGAGTTCAAATGCTGATAGAATTAACTTGTGCAAAAGAATGGAATGTAAACAGATTCAGAACACTGACTTTATCTTTCCAAAATGATTCAAAACAATTCTTAAAAAAAAATACCTAGCATTAATATTATAGTATACTGTAGTACTATATATAAAATAGTTTTATAATAATTATTCATTGCCAATCAGAATTTTCATAAAGGGTGTCATTTGAAAGGTATTCTTAGTGTAGAATCTGAAGTATGTGGGATTAACGCCAGAAATCGTTATTTACGTATATGACGAACATTACATGCTTTTATTTTGAAATGTTCACCGGAAGTACGTTCGCTAAACCGCTAATTTAAGCTTTACACTCCGCAAAAAAGCACTTTTTGTCATTGCATGTGTTGTCAGTAATAGATTTTTTTCCTTTTACAAATGCAAATGCTGTTAACCAGCGATTTTTCATGTTTGAAGTGTCACCTTTTAACTGCAAGTTTTGGAGAAGGCTGCCTGTTTTATAGCCGGCTAAAGTAGGTCGTCTTTTTTCCCCATTCACCTCAAAGTAGCAATGCTAACGTATATAGTGTTTAATATAGATGTGTTTTCTTATTTTGTACGTCTGAACTTTAATTCTACAGCGTGTTGATGAGAGAAAACCATCAGCACGCACGCACAAATGTACGCACGCACGCGCGCACAGCGATAAAACGCAACCGTGAAAATGACCGCCCTCGTTTTTATTTACCACGCGATAAATGGACTTATTGCATATCGCGACAGGCTTAGCAACTTCAATAAAACATGTCACTAGGTTAGTTAGACGGACTTAACAATGTCCTGTCGTTATCATTCACGGCCGACGTGCAGCCAAGTTTGGCATTGAAGAGACAGGACACAACAGTGTACCCCTCCTTTGTTTCTTTAAAAATAAGTCAATGTTTTGGACTCTGGTGCGCTTTTTTGGCTTTGTGCCGCTTTCCCCGCTTGCATACCAAGCGTGCAACATTCTGAACTTTCCACGCATATATTTTTTTAACCCTTCATTAGCCGTCGATGGGATGTTGTGCTCGTCGACGGATTTACTTCATCGATGACGTCGACCATCTCGACTAGTCGGGACAGCTCTAGAAAAAATCCAAATGATCATCATTAATATATAACAATATGCAAGTTAAATAAAAAATCCAAACAAAATTCAAAGATCCCTCTTTGGAAACTAAAAAACAAAATATTACTTTAAAGGTATTAATTACCTTGTAAATACATCATCATTATTATACCCTACAAAAACAAAATGAGCAAATCCCATAGAGGCAAACCATTACCAACATTAATAAATCTAATCAGAATCCATTTGAAGACGCCTTTCTGGCACTCCGGATCACCATGTAATCAAATGAAAACATCCTACCAGATGTACGATCAAAAGAATAAAATAGATAAGAAAAACTGGTGACAAATTCAAAGGCGAAGAAAAGATAACAAGTCTTACAGGGCTAGTTTGAAATCTGGATTGAAATGGCGAAGAGAATCAGTTTTCCTAAGGTCAAATGGCAATGAATTCCAGAGCTTACGGCTGAATGCCCTTCCCCCATGTAGTCGTAAGTCAGATGAAGCAAAGGTCCAGTATGGCCTCGAATGAAAAGGACCAGGCTTAGGATTCCCCAATGCCGGGACATCATAATACATGGGAACGAAGTTTCGTGGGAGTGAAACATCGCAGCTCTTCTTCTGGGATGTTCGAGATTTTAGAGTGCACTGTCAGCCTTTTCACTTTTATTCATATGGGACCTTAGGATGCTACCTGGTCCCAGGACGAAGCACTGGGAGTATATTCTGCCGGCTGTGAAACAACCTCTGTTCCACGATATCATCAGGAAGAGTCAACCAACTCTTAGTAGGACCTCAGTATGTCGCTGGGTGGATAAATAGCCTGGCCTGATGGGGTCTTTGCCAGTCTGGTAGAGGGAATATGGTCCTGCCAGCCCTGCTCCGGTCCAGTTAGAGTCCACCGAGAGTCTTTTAAGGGAGGCTTGCTAAGGTCATCATGGCTCAAGCTAACTTTGGCATTCTTCCCCACCTATGGAGAAATTGGCTGAGTAGACCTAAGTCCTTGCCTGATCTTAAATTTGAACGCGCAAAGCAAGGTATCAAATCAAAAATGGCTTCTATAAATTCCAAATTTAAAAATAACCACAACTAAATAAAAAGATTAGGTTTACCGAAGTTGCAAAAGAAAAAGAAAATATATTAAATGGAATCAGCTTCAAAAATTTGTTTTAGAAAATTTCAAAAGCAAAAGAGATCATTTGAAACTTAACTTCAAAGTTAAGAAAAATGAAAAGCCAAAAATTCCAAAGAATAAAAATCGGCAACCGAAAAATCAACAGTCCTATCTATTGGCCAAACAAAAGCACTCGATCAAAAACGAAAAATCAATAGTACTTGCTATTAGCCAAACAAAAGTACTTGTGCCTCAATTTATCTAAACCACCCGAACTTCAAAAATAAAAACAAAAATCCAAAATAAAAACAGAAAATCAAAAATGAAAACTCAAAAATGAAAAATCAAAAATCAAAAATGAAAAATAAAAATTTGTGTTATTCTGGGAAATTTGTTCCTCCAACATAAATTTGAAATTATCATCAGCTGTACGAGAACGCAATTATCCCAAATTCACAATCAAAATTCTTACATGATTACTAATTTTACAAATTTCCCAGAATAATTTCATTTGGCGTGATGCCAAATAAAGTTAATTTCCTCTCTCAATTTTGTCTACTCCCTCTTTAGTAATTTGTCAATTAAATTTGGCTGTGGCATCTCTCGATGAAACTGTCCACTTATTTCCCACTATAATTTCATTACAACAAAATTTACATAAATTGGATTTCTCTTCACATCCCAGATTCCTTAAATTAATAAAGCATTTTCAACTCCTTAAAAATCTAAACTAGATTACATATCTTCTAATATTTCGAAGATGACTCAAGATAGGTCCCCTCTCATCTATCGTGAATCAATAGTGGCTCTTTGTCAATTTTAAGATTTACTTCAGCTGCTTCCACTTCTCCTCTTGTACCAATTCATTAATGGCTAATCACTTTACCATATTAATCTACTTGTTTAGTTATTGGTAATTCAAACTCTGCGTTCTATTCTGCACATCTGACTCTTTACCTTCTCCTGTTCTGGCCCCTTTCCCAAGCAAGGTGAGCAGACCTCACACACCCAACAGCCTAATTTTAAGGATGAGGAGTAAGTCACATGCAAACTTCAAAATGGAACAATATATAAAACAAATATGAGTACACATATTTGTAAAATTATTTCAACATTCCTGTTCCTCTATCTAAAAAAAAATCCTAACATACTGCGCCAAACACTTCACTCTTTCAACTTACTTTTCCATCTAAACTACCAGCTGAATCGCGGAAAATCTAAGAAATATCGCACGCCTCTACTTCTTAGTGTCCAAATCGACATTAAAATTAAATATTACTTTGTCCCTTCCTCCTTTAAAATAAATCATCAACACTGGAGTTTCTTGAGCGTCTCTGTGATGCCCTTGGTTGCCTCCTGGTTACAGGGCTGCTGGGGCACATTAATAAAAGCATTCAGAGCTACCTCAAATGTGACTGAATTCACCGTGATGCAGTCCAATGTCAGCAGGTCCCTCGGACCACGGTGACCTGTATACAAAAAACATTCAGTACCTGAAGAATACATGACAAGAGGTATTTGAACTCTTGTCCAATCAGTTGCCAAACGGCATTGTCCCACCATGGGTCCCAATTCTCGAGTTTCTTGTCTTAGTCATCAATCTACCCAAATTTTCGCTCTATAAGGCGCACCTGACTATAAGCCGCAGCCCACCAAATTTGGCCCGAAAACGGCATTTGTTCATAGATAAGCCGCACTGGACTATAAGCCGCAGCTATCCTCAATGTTTTACGGGATATTTACACCAAAAGATAGTAACCAGTCACACTTAATTTGACAGCGGCATCATATGACTGTCATAAGACCAAATGAACCACCATGAATCTTTGAACCAATTGGCTGCAAAGCTTCATTCCTTCAAGAAGCTTCATTTGGCCATCACTGCTCCCTTGGTGGAGACAGGCAACCTCTGCTGCCACCTGCTGTAAACACTGTTGTCATCCAACATGCCTGCTAGCATGCATTGCATTGTACAGATGTAAATTTTAATCAAAATTCATGTTCTGTGCTAATTATTTCTTCAGTTACTGTTCCAGTTGTTTCATCAATTGTTAGTTATGGTATTTGCTAACACTTTATTTGACAGTGGCGACATAAGACTGTCATTAGAAGTGTTTTTTGACCGATTTTGAAATTTTGAAAAAAATGCGTAACCACCCCCCCTTACGAAAAAGTCAAAAATTGACTTTCCCCAAAAGTCCACTTTTTTTGCATATTTGGGCAGTGCCGAAAGTCCTGACGGGTTTTTGGAACGTTTCCCGGCGCTCCCTGGCCCAAAAGTGTTCTTTGGCCGATTTTGAAATTTTGAAAAATTGTGTAACCAACCCCCCTTACGAAAAAGTCAAAAATGGACTTTTCCCAAAAGTCCACTTTTTTTGCATATTTGAGCTGTGCCGAGAGTCCTGACGGGTTTTTGGAACGTTTCCTGGCGCTTCCAGGCCCAAAAGTGTTTTTTGACCGATTTTGAAATTTAGAAAAAATGCGTAACCACCCCCCCTTACGAAAAAGTCAAACATTGACTTTCCCCAAAAGTCCACTTTTTTTGCATATTTGGGCAGTGCCGAAAGTCCTGACGGGTTTTTGGAACGTTTCCTGGCGCTTCCAGGCCCAAAAGTGTTTTTTGACCGATTTTGAAATTTTGAAAAAATGCGTAACCACCCCCCCCTTACGAAAACGTCAAAAATTGACTTTCCCCAAAAGTCCACTTTTTTTGCATATTTGGGCAGTGCCGAGAGTCCTGACGGGTTTTTGGAACGTTTCCTGGCGCTCCCTGGCCCAAAAGTGTTCTTTGGCCGTTTTTGAAATTTTGAAAAAATGCGTAACCACCCCCCCTTACGAAAAAGTCAAAAATTGACTTTCCCTAAAAGTCCACTTTTTTTGCATATTTGGGCAGTGCCGAGAGTCCTGATGGGTTTTTGGAACGTTTCCCGGCGCTCTCTGGCCCAAAAGTGTTCTTTGGCCGTTTTTGAAATTTTGAAAAATTGCGTAACCACCCCCCCTTACAAAAAAGTCAAAAATTGACTTTCCACAAAAGTCCATTTTTTTTTCCATATTTGGGCAGTGCCGAGAGTCCTGACGGGTTTTTGGAACGTTTCCCGGCGCTCCCTGGCCCAAAAGTGTTTTTTGACCGATTTTGAAATTTTGAAAAAATGCGTAACCACCCCCCCTTACGAAAAAGTCAAAAATTGACTTTCCCCAAAAGTCCACTTTTTTTGCATATTTGGGCAGTGCCGAGAGTCCTGACGGGTTTTTGGAACGTTTCCCGGCGCTCCCTGGCCCAAAAGTGTTCTTTGGCCGTTTTTGAAGTTTTGAAAAAACGCGTAACCACCCCCCCTTACGAAAAAGTCAAAAATTGACTTTCCCCAAAAGTCCACTTTTTTTGCATATTTGGGGAGTGCCGAGAGTCCTGACGGGTTTATGGAACGTTTCCCGGCGCTCCCTGGCCCAAAAGTGTTTTTTTACCGATTTTGAAATTTTGAAAAAATGCGTAACCACCCCCCCTTACGAAAAAGTCAAAAATTGACTTTCCCCAGAAGTCCACTTTTTTTTGCATATTTGGGCAGTGCCGAGAGTCCTGACGGGTTTTTGGAACGTTTCCCGGCGCTCCCTGGCCCAAAAGTGTTCTTTGGCCGTTTTTGAAATTTTGAAAAATTGCGTAACCACCCCCCCTTACGAAAAAGTCAAAAATTGACTTTCCCCAAAAGTCCACTTTTTTTGCATATTTGAGCTCTGCCGAGAGTCCTGACGGGTTTTTGGAACGTTTCCCGGCGCTCCCTGGCCCAAAAGTGTTCTTTGGCCGTTTTTGAAATTTTGAAAAAATGCGTAACCACCCCCCCTTACGAAAAAGTCAAAAATTGACTTTCCCCAAAAGTCCACTTTTTTTGCATATTTGGGCAGTGCCGAGAGTCCTGACGGGTTTTTGGAACGTTTCCCGGCGCTCCCTGGCCCAAAAGTGTTCTTTGGCCGATTTTGAAATTTTGAAAAATTGCGTAACCACCCCCCCTTACGAAAAAGTCAAAAATTGACTTTCTCCAAAAGTCCACTTTTTTTGCATATTTGGGCAGTGCCGAGAGTCCTGACGGGTTTATGGAACGTTTCCCGGCGCTCCCTGGCCTAAAAGTGTTTTTTGACCGATTTTGAAATTTTGAAAAAATGCGTAACCACCCCCCCTTACGAAAAAGTCAAAAATTGACTTTTCCCAAAAGTCCACTTTTTTTGCATATTTGGGCAGAGCCGAGAGTCCTGACGGGTTTTTGGAACGTTTCCCGGCGCTCCCTGGCCCAAAAGTTTTCTTTGGCCGTTTTTGAAGTTTTGAAAAAACGCGTAACCACCCCCCCTTACGAAAAAGTCAAAAATTGACTTTCCCCAAAAGTCCACTTTTTTTGCATATTTGGGGAGTGCCGAGAGTCCTGACGGGTTTATGGAACGTTTCCCGGCGCTCCCTGGCCCAAAAGTGTTTTTTTACCGATTTTGAAATTTTGAAAAAATGCGTAACCACCCCCCCTTACGAAAAAGTCAAAAATTGACTTTCCCCAGAAGTCCACTTTTTTTTGCATATTTGGGCAGTGCCGAGAGTCCTGACGGGTTTTTGGAACGTTTCCCGGCACTCCCTGGCCCAAAAGTGTTCTTTGGCCGTTTTTGAAATTTTGAAAAATTGCGTAACCACCCCCCCTTACGAAAAAGTCAAAAATGGACTTTCCCCAAAAGTCCACTTTTTTTGCATATTTGAGCTCTGCCGAGAGTCCTGACGGGTTTTTGGAACGTTTCCCGGCGCTCCCTGGCCCAAAAGTGTTTTTTGACCGATTTTGAAATTTTGAAAAAATGCGTAACCACCCTCCCTTACGAAAAAGTCAGAAATTGACTTTCCCTAAAATTCCACTTTTTTTGCATATTTGGGCAGTGCCGAGAGTCCTGACGGGTTTTTGGAACGTTTCCCGGCGCTCTCTGGCCCAAAAGTGTTCTTTGGCCGTTTTTGAAATTTTGAAAAATTGCGTAACCACCCCCCCTTACGAAAAAGTCAAAAATTGACTTTCCCCAAAAGTCCATTTTTTTTCCATATTTGGGCAGTGCCGAGAGTCCTGACGGGTTTTTGGAACGTTTCCCGGCGCTCCCTGGCCCAAAAGTGTTATTTGGCCGATTTTGAAATTTTGAAAAAATACGTAACCACCCCCCCTTACGAAAAAGTCAAAAATTGACTTTCCACAAAAGTCCACTTTTTTTGCATATTTGGGCAGTGTCGAGAGTCCTGACGGGTTTTTGGAACGTTTCCCGGCGCTCCCTGGCCCAAAAGTGTTCTTTGGCCGTTTTTGAAATTTTGAAAAAATGCGTAACCACCCCCCCCCTTACGAAAAAGTCAAAAATTGACTTTCCCCAAAAATCCACTTTTTTTGCATATTTGGGCAGTGCCGAGAGTCCTGACGGGTTTTTGGAACGTTTCCCGGCGCTCCCTGGCCCAAAAGTGTTCTTTGGCCGTTTTTGAAATTTTGAAAAATTGCGTAACCACCCCCCCTTACGAAAAAGTCAAAAATTGACTTTCCCCAAAAGTCCACTTTTTTTGCATATTTGAGCTCTGCCGAGAGTCCTGACGGGTTTTTGGAACGTTTCCCGGCGCTCCCTGGCCCAAAAGTGTTCTTTGGCCGTTTTTGAAGTTTTGAAAAAACGCGTAACCACCCCCCCTTACGAAAAAGTCAAAAATTGACTTTCCCCAAAAGTCCACTTTTTTTGCATATTTGGGGAGTGCCGAGAGTCCTGACGGGTTTATGGAACGTTTCCCGGCGCTCCCTGGCCCAAAAGTGTTTTTTTACCGATTTTGAAATTTTGAAAAAATGCGTAACCACCCCCCCTTACGAAAAAGTCAAAAATTGACTTTCCCCAGAAGTCCACTTTTTTTTGCATATTTGGGCAGTGCCGAGAGTCCTGACGGGTTTTTGGAACGTTTCCCGGCGCTCCCTGGCCCAAAAGTGTTCTTTGGCCGTTTTTGAAATTTTGAAAAATTGCGTAACCACCCCCCCTTACGAAAAAGTCAAAAATTGACTTTCCCCAAAAGTCCACTTTTTTTGCATATTTGAGCTCTGCCGAGAGTCCTGACGGGTTTTTGGAACGTTTCCCGGCGCTCCCTGGCCCAAAAGTGTTCTTTGGCCGTTTTTGAAATTTTGAAAAAATGCGTAACCACCCCCCCTTACGAAAAAGTCAAAAATTGACTTTCCCCAAAAGTCCACTTTTTTTGCATATTTGGGCAGTGCCGAGAGTCCTGACGGGTTTTTGGAACGTTTCCCGGCGCTCCCTGGCCCAAAAGTGTTCTTTGGCCGATTTTGAAATTTTGAAAAATTGCGTAACCACCCCCCCTTACGAAAAAGTCAAAAATTGACTTTCTCCAAAAGTCCACTTTTTTTGCATATTTGGGCAGTGCCGAGAGTCCTGACGGGTTTATGGAACGTTTCCCGGCGCTCCCTGGCCTAAAAGTGTTTTTTGACCGATTTTGAAATTTTGAAAAAATGCGTAACCACCCCCCCTTACGAAAAAGTCAAAATTTGACTTTCCACAAAAGTCCACTTTTTTTGCATATTTGGGCAGTGCCGAGAGTCCTGACGGGTTTTTGGAACGTTTCCCGGCGCTCCCTGGCCCAAAAGTGTTCTTTGGCCGATTTTGAAATTTTGAAAAATTGCGTAACCACCCCCCCTTACGAAAAAGTCAAAAATTGACTTTCTCCAAAAGTCCACTTTTTTTGCATATTTGTGCAGTGCCGAGAGTCCTGACGGGTTTATGGAACGTTTCCCGGCGCTCCCTGGCCTAAAAGTGTTTTTTGACCGATTTTGAAATTCTGAAAAAATGCGTAACCACCCCCCACTTACGAAAAAGTCAAAAATTGACTTTCCACAAAAGTCCACTTTTTTTGCATATTTGGGCAGTGCCGAGAGTCCTGACGGGTTTTTGGATGTTTCCCGGCGCTCCCTGGTCCAAAAGTGTTCTTTGGCCGTTTTTGAATTTTTGAAAAAACGCGTAACCACCCCCCCTTACGAAAAAGTCAAAAATTGACTTTCCCCAAAAGTCCACTTTTTTTGCATATTTGGGGAGTGCCGAGAGTCCTGACGGGTTTATGGAACGTTTCCCGGAGCTCCCTGGCCCAAAAGTGTTTTTTTACCGATTTTGAAATTTTGAAAAAATACGTAACCACCCCCCCTTACGAAAAAGTCAAAAATTGACTTTCCCCAGAAGTCCACTTTTTTTTGCATATTTGGGCAGTGCCGAGAGTCCTGACGGGTTTTTGGAACGTTTCCCGGCGCTCCCTGGCACAAAAGTGTTCTTTGGCCGTTTTTGAAATTTTGAAAAATTGCGTAACCACCCCCCCTTACGAAAAAGTCAAAGATTGACTTTCCCCAAAAGTCCACTTTTTTTGCATATTTGAGCTCTTCCGAGAGTCCTGACGGGTTTTTGGAACGTTTCCCGGCGCTCCAAGGCCCAAAAGTGTTCTTTGGCCGTTTTTGAAATTTTGAAAAAATGCGTAACCACCCCCCCTTACGAAAAAGTCAAAAATTGACTTTCCCCAAAAGTCCACTTTTTTTGCATATTTGGGCAGTGCCGAGAGTCCTGACGGGTTTTTGGAACGTTTCCCGGCGCTCCCTGGCCCAAAAGTGTTCTTTGGCCGATTTTGAAATTTTGAAAAATTGCGTAACCACCCCCCCTTACGAAAAAGTCAAAAATTGACTTTCTCGAAAAGTCCACTTTTTTTGCATATTTGGGCAGTGCCGAGAGTCCTGACGGGTTTATGGAACGTTTCCCGGCGCTCCCTGGCCTAAAAGTGTTTTTTGACCGATTTTGAAATTTTGAAAAAATGCGTAACCACCCCCCCTTACGAAAAAGTCAAAAATTGACTTTCCCCAGAAGTCCACTTTTTTTTGCATATTTGGGCAGTGCCGAGAGTCCTGACGGGTTTTTGGAACGTTTCCCGGCGCTCCCTGGCACAAAAGTGTTCTTTGGCCGTTTTTGAAATTTTGAAAAATTGCGTAACCACCCCCCCTTACGAAAAAGTCAAAAATTGACTTTCCCCAAAAGTCCACTTTTTTTGCATATTTGAGCTCTTCCGAGAGTCCTGACGGGTTTTTGGAACGTTTCCCGGCGCTCCAAGGCCCAAAAGTGTTCTTTGGCCGTTTTTGAAATTTTGAAAAAATGCGTAACCACCCCCCCTTACGAAAAAGTCAAAAATTGACTTTCCCCAAAAGTCCACTTTTTTTGCATATTTGGGCAGTGCCGAGAGTCCTGACGGGTTTTTGGAACGTTTCCCGGCGCTCCCTGGCCCAAAAGTGTTCTTTGGCCGATTTTGAAATTTTGAAAAATTGCGTAACCACCCCCCCTTACGAAAAAGTCAAAAATTGACTTTCCCCAAAAGTCCACTTTTTTTGCATATTTGGGGAGTGCCGAGAGTCCTGACGGGTTTATGGAACGTTTCCCGGCGCTCCCTGGCCCAAAAGTGTTTTTTTACCGATTTTGAAATTTTGAAAAAATGCGTAACCACCCCCCCTTACGAAAAAGTCAAAAATTGACTTTCCCCAGAAGTCCACTTTTTTTTGCATATTTGGGCAGTGCCGAGAGTCCTGACGGGTTTTTGGAACGTTTCCCGGCACTCCCTGGCCCAAAAGTGTTCTTTGGCCGTTTTTGAAATTTTGAAAAATTGCGTAACCACCCCCCCTTACGAAAAAGTCAAAAATGGACTTTCCCCAAAAGTCCACTTTTTTTGCATATTTGAGCTCTGCCGAGAGTCCTGACGGGTTTTTGGAACGTTTCCCGGCGCTCCCTGGCCCAAAAGTGTTTTTTGACCGATTTTGAAATTTTGAAAAAATGCGTAACCACCCTCCCTTACGAAAAAGTCAGAAATTGACTTTCCCTAAAATTCCACTTTTTTTGCATATTTGGGCAGTGCCGAGAGTCCTGACGGGTTTTTGGAACGTTTCCCGGCGCTCTCTGGCCCAAAAGTGTTCTTTGGCCGTTTTTGAAATTTTGAAAAATTGCGTAACCACCCCCCCTTACGAAAAAGTCAAAAATTGACTTTCCCCAAAAGTCCATTTTTTTTCCATATTTGGGCAGTGCCGAGAGTCCTGACGGGTTTTTGGAACGTTTCCCGGCGCTCCCTGGCCCAAAAGTGTTATTTGGCCGATTTTGAAATTTTGAAAAAATACGTAACCACCCCCCCTTACGAAAAAGTCAAAAATTGACTTTCCACAAAAGTCCACTTTTTTTGCATATTTGGGCAGTGCCGAGAGTCCTGACGGGTTTTTGGAACGTTTCCCGGCGCTCCCTGGCCCAAAAGTGTTCTTTGGCCGTTTTTGAAATTTTGAAAAAATGCGTAACCACCCCCCCCCTTACGAAAAAGTCAAAAATTGACTTTCCCCAAAAATCCACTTTTTTTGCATATTTGGGCAGTGCCGAGAGTCCTGACGGGTTTTTGGAACGTTTCCCGGCGCTCCCTGGCCCAAAAGTGTTCTTTGGCCGTTTTTGAAATTTTGAAAAATTGCGTAACCACCCCCCCTTACGAAAAAGTCAAAAATTGACTTTCCCCAAAAGTCCACTTTTTTTGCATATTTGAGCTCTGCCGAGAGTCCTGACGGGTTTTTGGAACGTTTCCCGGCGCTCCCTGGCCCAAAAGTGTTCTTTGGCCGTTTTTGAAGTTTTGAAAAAACGCGTAACCACCCCCCCTTACGAAAAAGTCAAAAATTGACTTTCCCCAAAAGTCCACTTTTTTTGCATATTTGGGGAGTGCCGAGAGTCCTGACGGGTTTATGGAACGTTTCCCGGCGCTCCCTGGCCCAAAAGTGTTTTTTTACCGATTTTGAAATTTTGAAAAAATGCGTAACCACCCCCCCTTACGAAAAAGTCAAAAATTGACTTTCCCCAGAAGTCCACTTTTTTTTGCATATTTGGGCAGTGCCGAGAGTCCTGACGGGTTTTTGGAACGTTTCCCGGCGCTCCCTGGCCCAAAAGTGTTCTTTGGCCGTTTTTGAAATTTTGAAAAATTGCGTAACCACCCCCCCTTACGAAAAAGTCAAAAATTGACTTTCCCCAAAAGTCCACTTTTTTTGCATATTTGAGCTCTGCCGAGAGTCCTGACGGGTTTTTGGAACGTTTCCCGGCGCTCCCTGGCCCAAAAGTGTTCTTTGGCCGTTTTTGAAATTTTGAAAAAATGCGTAACCACCCCCCCTTACGAAAAAGTCAAAAATTGACTTTCCCCAAAAGTCCACTTTTTTTGCATATTTGGGCAGTGCCGAGAGTCCTGACGGGTTTTTGGAACGTTTCCCGGCGCTCCCTGGCCCAAAAGTGTTCTTTGGCCGATTTTGAAATTTTGAAAAATTGCGTAACCACCCCCCCTTACGAAAAAGTCAAAAATTGACTTTCTCCAAAAGTCCACTTTTTTTGCATATTTGGGCAGTGCCGAGAGTCCTGACGGGTTTATGGAACGTTTCCCGGCGCTCCCTGGCCTAAAAGTGTTTTTTGACCGATTTTGAAATTTTGAAAAAATGCGTAACCACCCCCCCTTACGAAAAAGTCAAAATTTGACTTTCCACAAAAGTCCACTTTTTTTGCATATTTGGGCAGTGCCGAGAGTCCTGACGGGTTTTTGGAACGTTTCCCGGCGCTCCCTGGCCCAAAAGTGTTCTTTGGCCGATTTTGAAATTTTGAAAAATTGCGTAACCACCCCCCCTTACGAAAAAGTCAAAAATTGACTTTCTCCAAAAGTCCACTTTTTTTGCATATTTGTGCAGTGCCGAGAGTCCTGACGGGTTTATGGAACGTTTCCCGGCGCTCCCTGGCCTAAAAGTGTTTTTTGACCGATTTTGAAATTCTGAAAAAATGCGTAACCACCCCCCACTTACGAAAAAGTCAAAAATTGACTTTCCACAAAAGTCCACTTTTTTTGCATATTTGAGCTCTTCCGAGAGTCCTGACGGGTTTTTGGAACGTTTCCCGGCGCTCCAAGGCCCAAAAGTGTTCTTTGGCCGTTTTTGAAATTTTGAAAAAATGCGTAACCACCCCCCCTTACGAAAAAGTCAAAAATTGACTTTCCCCAAAAGTCCACTTTTTTTGCATATTTGGGCAGTGCCGAGAGTCCTGACGGGTTTTTGGAACGTTTCCCGGCGCTCCCTGGCCCAAAAGTGTTCTTTGGCCGATTTTGAAATTTTGAAAAATTGCGTAACCACCCCCCCTTACGAAAAAGTCAAAAATTGACTTTCTCGAAAAGTCCACTTTTTTTGCATATTTGGGCAGTGCCGAGAGTCCTGACGGGTTTATGGAACGTTTCCCGGCGCTCCCTGGCCTAAAAGTGTTTTTTGACCGATTTTGAAATTTTGAAAAAATGCGTAACCACCCCCCCTTACGAAAAAGTCAAAAATTGACTTTCCCCAGAAGTCCACTTTTTTTTGCATATTTGGGCAGTGCCGAGAGTCCTGACGGGTTTTTGGAACGTTTCCCGGCGCTCCCTGGCACAAAAGTGTTCTTTGGCCGTTTTTGAAATTTTGAAAAATTGCGTAACCACCCCCCCTTACGAAAAAGTCAAAAATTGACTTTCCCCAAAAGTCCACTTTTTTTGCATATTTGAGCTCTTCCGAGAGTCCTGACGGGTTTTTGGAACGTTTCCCGGCGCTCCAAGGCCCAAAAGTGTTCTTTGGCCGTTTTTGAAATTTTGAAAAAATGCGTAACCACCCCCCCTTACGAAAAAGTCAAAAATTGACTTTCCCCAAAAGTCCACTTTTTTTGCATATTTGGGCAGTGCCGAGAGTCCTGACGGGTTTTTGGAACGTTTCCCGGCGCTCCCTGGCCCAAAAGTGTTCTTTGGCCGATTTTGAAATTTTGAAAAATTGCGTAACCACCCCCCCTTACGAAAAAGTCAAAAATTGACTTTCCCCAAAAGTCCACTTTTTTTGCATATTTGGGGAGTGCCGAGAGTCCTGACGGGTTTATGGAACGTTTCCCGGCGCTCCCTGGCCCAAAAGTGTTTTTTTACCGATTTTGAAATTTTGAAAAAATGCGTAACCACCCCCCCTTACGAAAAAGTCAAAAATTGACTTTCCCCAGAAGTCCACTTTTTTTTGCATATTTGGGCAGTGCCGAGAGTCCTGACGGGTTTTTGGAACGTTTCCCGGCACTCCCTGGCCCAAAAGTGTTCTTTGGCCGTTTTTGAAATTTTGAAAAATTGCGTAACCACCCCCCCTTACGAAAAAGTCAAAAATGGACTTTCCCCAAAAGTCCACTTTTTTTGCATATTTGAGCTCTGCCGAGAGTCCTGACGGGTTTTTGGAACGTTTCCCGGCGCTCCCTGGCCCAAAAGTGTTTTTTGACCGATTTTGAAATTTTGAAAAAATGCGTAACCACCCTCCCTTACGAAAAAGTCAGAAATTGACTTTCCCTAAAATTCCACTTTTTTTGCATATTTGGGCAGTGCCGAGAGTCCTGACGGGTTTTTGGAACGTTTCCCGGCGCTCTCTGGCCCAAAAGTGTTCTTTGGCCGTTTTTGAAATTTTGAAAAATTGCGTAACCACCCCCCCTTACGAAAAAGTCAAAAATTGACTTTCCCCAAAAGTCCATTTTTTTTCCATATTTGGGCAGTGCCGAGAGTCCTGACGGGTTTTTGGAACGTTTCCCGGCGCTCCCTGGCCCAAAAGTGTTATTTGGCCGATTTTGAAATTTTGAAAAAATACGTAACCACCCCCCCTTACGAAAAAGTCAAAAATTGACTTTCCACAAAAGTCCACTTTTTTTGCATATTTGGGCAGTGCCGAGAGTCCTGACGGGTTTTTGGAACGTTTCCCGGCGCTCCCTGGCCCAAAAGTGTTCTTTGGCCGTTTTTGAAATTTTGAAAAAATGCGTAACCACCCCCCCCCTTACGAAAAAGTCAAAAATTGACTTTCCCCAAAAATCCACTTTTTTTGCATATTTGGGCAGTGCCGAGAGTCCTGACGGGTTTTTGGAACGTTTCCCGGCGCTCCCTGGCCCAAAAGTGTTCTTTGGCCGTTTTTGAAATTTTGAAAAATTGCGTAACCACCCCCCCTTACGAAAAAGTCAAAAATTGACTTTCCCCAAAAGTCCACTTTTTTTGCATATTTGAGCTCTGCCGAGAGTCCTGACGGGTTTTTGGAACGTTTCCCGGCGCTCCCTGGCCCAAAAGTGTTCTTTGGCCGTTTTTGAAGTTTTGAAAAAACGCGTAACCACCCCCCCTTACGAAAAAGTCAAAAATTGACTTTCCCCAAAAGTCCACTTTTTTTGCATATTTGGGGAGTGCCGAGAGTCCTGACGGGTTTATGGAACGTTTCCCGGCGCTCCCTGGCCCAAAAGTGTTTTTTTACCGATTTTGAAATTTTGAAAAAATGCGTAACCACCCCCCCTTACGAAAAAGTCAAAAATTGACTTTCCCCAGAAGTCCACTTTTTTTTGCATATTTGGGCAGTGCCGAGAGTCCTGACGGGTTTTTGGAACGTTTCCCGGCGCTCCCTGGCCCAAAAGTGTTCTTTGGCCGTTTTTGAAATTTTGAAAAATTGCGTAACCACCCCCCCTTACGAAAAAGTCAAAAATTGACTTTCCCCAAAAGTCCACTTTTTTTGCATATTTGAGCTCTGCCGAGAGTCCTGACGGGTTTTTGGAACGTTTCCCGGCGCTCCCTGGCCCAAAAGTGTTCTTTGGCCGTTTTTGAAATTTTGAAAAAATGCGTAACCACCCCCCCTTACGAAAAAGTCAAAAATTGACTTTCCCCAAAAGTCCACTTTTTTTGCATATTTGGGCAGTGCCGAGAGTCCTGACGGGTTTTTGGAACGTTTCCCGGCGCTCCCTGGCCCAAAAGTGTTCTTTGGCCGATTTTGAAATTTTGAAAAATTGCGTAACCACCCCCCCTTACGAAAAAGTCAAAAATTGACTTTCTCCAAAAGTCCACTTTTTTTGCATATTTGGGCAGTGCCGAGAGTCCTGACGGGTTTATGGAACGTTTCCCGGCGCTCCCTGGCCTAAAAGTGTTTTTTGACCGATTTTGAAATTTTGAAAAAATGCGTAACCACCCCCCCTTACGAAAAAGTCAAAATTTGACTTTCCACAAAAGTCCACTTTTTTTGCATATTTGGGCAGTGCCGAGAGTCCTGACGGGTTTTTGGAACGTTTCCCGGCGCTCCCTGGCCCAAAAGTGTTCTTTGGCCGATTTTGAAATTTTGAAAAATTGCGTAACCACCCCCCCTTACGAAAAAGTCAAAAATTGACTTTCTCCAAAAGTCCACTTTTTTTGCATATTTGTGCAGTGCCGAGAGTCCTGACGGGTTTATGGAACGTTTCCCGGCGCTCCCTGGCCTAAAAGTGTTTTTTGACCGATTTTGAAATTCTGAAAAAATGCGTAACCACCCCCCACTTACGAAAAAGTCAAAAATTGACTTTCCACAAAAGTCCACTTTTTTTGCATATTTGGGCAGTGCCGAGAGTCCTGACGGGTTTTTGGATGTTTCCCGGCGCTCCCTGGTCCAAAAGTGTTCTTTGGCCGTTTTTGAATTTTTGAAAAAACGCGTAACCACCCCCCCTTACGAAAAAGTCAAAAATTGACTTTCCCCAAAAGTCCACTTTTTTTGCATATTTGGGGAGTGCCGAGAGTCCTGACGGGTTTATGGAACGTTTCCCGGAGCTCCCTGGCCCAAAAGTGTTTTTTTACCGATTTTGAAATTTTGAAAAAATACGTAACCACCCCCCCTTACGAAAAAGTCAAAAATTGACTTTCCCCAGAAGTCCACTTTTTTTTGCATATTTGGGCAGTGCCGAGAGTCCTGACGGGTTTTTGGAACGTTTCCCGGCGCTCCCTGGCACAAAAGTGTTCTTTGGCCGTTTTTGAAATTTTGAAAAATTGCGTAACCACCCCCCCTTACGAAAAAGTCAAAGATTGACTTTCCCCAAAAGTCCACTTTTTTTGCATATTTGAGCTCTTCCGAGAGTCCTGACGGGTTTTTGGAACGTTTCCCGGCGCTCCAAGGCCCAAAAGTGTTCTTTGGCCGTTTTTGAAATTTTGAAAAAATGCGTAACCACCCCCCCTTACGAAAAAGTCAAAAATTGACTTTCCCCAAAAGTCCACTTTTTTTGCATATTTGGGCAGTGCCGAGAGTCCTGACGGGTTTTTGGAACGTTTCCCGGCGCTCCCTGGCCCAAAAGTGTTCTTTGGCCGATTTTGAAATTTTGAAAAATTGCGTAACCACCCCCCCTTACGAAAAAGTCAAAAATTGACTTTCTCGAAAAGTCCACTTTTTTTGCATATTTGGGCAGTGCCGAGAGTCCTGACGGGTTTATGGAACGTTTCCCGGCGCTCCCTGGCCTAAAAGTGTTTTTTGACCGATTTTGAAATTTTGAAAAAATGCGTAACCACCCCCCCTTACGAAAAAGTCAAAAATTGACTTTCCCCAGAAGTCCACTTTTTTTTGCATATTTGGGCAGTGCCGAGAGTCCTGACGGGTTTTTGGAACGTTTCCCGGCGCTCCCTGGCACAAAAGTGTTCTTTGGCCGTTTTTGAAATTTTGAAAAATTGCGTAACCACCCCCCCTTACGAAAAAGTCAAAAATTGACTTTCCCCAAAAGTCCACTTTTTTTGCATATTTGAGCTCTTCCGAGAGTCCTGACGGGTTTTTGGAACGTTTCCCGGCGCTCCAAGGCCCAAAAGTGTTCTTTGGCCGTTTTTGAAATTTTGAAAAAATGCGTAACCACCCCCCCTTACGAAAAAGTCAAAAATTGACTTTCCCCAAAAGTCCACTTTTTTTGCATATTTGGGCAGTGCCGAGAGTCCTGACGGGTTTTTGGAACGTTTCCCGGCGCTCCCTGGCCCAAAAGTGTTCTTTGGCCGATTTTGAAATTTTGAAAAATTGCGTAACCACCCCCCCTTACGAAAAAGTCAAAAATTGACTTTCTCGAAAAGTCCACTTTTTTTGCATATTTGGGCAGTGCCGAGAGTCCTGACGGGTTTATGGAACGTTTCCCGGCGCTCCCTGGCCTAAAAGTGTTTTTTGACCGATTTTGAAATTTTGAAAAAATGCGTAACTACCCCCCTTACGAAAAAGTGAAAAATTGACTTTCCCCAAAAGTCCACTTTTTTTGCATATTTGGGCAGTGCCGAGAGTCCTGACGGGTTTTTGGAACGTTTCCCGGCGCTCCCTGGCCCAAAAGTGTTCTTTGGCCTTTTTTGAAATTTTGAAAAAATGCGTAACCACCCCCCCTTTCGAAAAAGTCAAAAATTGACTTTCCCCAAAAGTCCACTTTTTTTGCATATTTGGGCAGTGCCGAGAGTCCTGACGGGTTTTTGGAACGTTTCCCGGCGCTCTCTGGCCCAAAAGTGTTTTTTGGCCGATTTTGAAATTTTGAAAAAATGCGTAACCACCCCCCCTTACGAAAAAGTCAAAAATTGACTTTCCCCAAAAGTCCACTTTTTTTGCATATTTGGGCAGTGCCGAGAGTCCTGACGGGTTTTTGGAACGTTTCCCGGCGCTCCCTGGCCCAAAAGTGTTCTTTGGCCGTTTTTGAAGTTTTGAAAAAACGCGTAACCACCCCCCCTTACGAAAAAGCCAAAAATTGACTTTCCCCAAAAGTCCACTTTTTTTGCATATTTGGGGAGTGCCGAGAGTCCTGACGGGTTTATGGAACGTTTCCCGGCGCCCCCTGGCCCAAAAGTGTTTTTTTACCGATTTTGAAATTTTGAAAAAATGCGTAACCACCCCCCCTTACGAAAAAGTCAAAAATTGACTTTCCCCAGAAGTCCACTTTTTTTTGCATATTTGGGCAGTGCCGAGAGTCCTGACGGGTTTTTGGAACGTTTCCCGGCGCTCCCTGGCCCAAAAGTGTTCTTTGGCCGTTTTTGAAATTTTGAAAAATTGCGTAACCACCCCCCTTACGAAAAAGTCAAAAATTGACTTTCCCCAAAAGTCCACTTTTTTTGCATATTTGAGCTCTGCCGAGAGTCCTGACGGGTTTTTGGAACGTTTCCCGGCGCTCCCTGGCCCAAAAGTGTTCTTTGGCCGTTTTGGAAGTTTTGAAAAAACGCGTAACCACCCCCCCTTACGAAAAAGTCAAAAATTAACTTTCCCCAAAAGTCCACTTTTTTTGCATATTTGGGGAGTGCCGAAAGTCCTGACGGGTTTATGGAACGTTTTCCGGCGCTCCCTGGCCCAAAAGTGTTTTTTTACCGATTTTGAAATTTTGAAAAAATGCGTAACCACCCCCCCTTACGAAAAAGTCAAAAATTGACTTTCCCCAGAAGTCCACTTTTTTTTGCATATTTGGGCAGTGCCGAGAGTCCTGACGGGTTTTTGGAACGTTTCCCGGCGCTCCCTGGCCCAAAAGTGTTCTTTGGCCGTTTTTGAAATTTTGAAAAATTGCGTAACCACCCCCCCTTACGAAAAAGTCAAAAATTGACTTTCCCCAAAAGTCCACTTTTTTTGCATATTTGAGCTCTGCCGAGAGTCCTGACGGGTTTTTGGAACGTTTCCCGGCGATCCCTGGCCCAAAAGTGTTCTTTGGCCGTTTTTGAAATTTTGAAAAAATGCGTAACCACCCCCCCTTACGAAAAAGTCAAAAATTGACTTTCCCCAAAAGTCCACTTTTTTTGCATATTTGGGCAGTGCCGAGAGTCCTGACGGGTTTTTGAAACGTTTCCCGGCGCTCCCTGGCCCAAAAGTGTTCTTTGGCCGATTTTGAAATTTTGAAAAATTGCGTAACCACCCCCCCTTACGAAAAAGTCAAAAATTGACTTTCTCCAAAAGTCCACTTCTTTTGCATATTTGGGCAGTGCTGAGAGTCCTGACGGGTTTTTGGAACGTTTCCCGGCGCTCTCTGGCCCAAAAGTGTTCTTTGGCCGTTTTTGAAATTTTGAAAAATTGCGTAACCACCCCCCCTTACGAAAAAGTCAAAAATTGACTTTCCCCAAAAGTCCACTTTTTTTGCATATTTGGGCAGTGCCGAGAGTCCTGACGGGTTTTTGGAACGTTTCCCGGCGCTCCCTGGCCCAAAAGTGTTTTTTGACCGATTCTGAAATTTTGAAAAAATGCGTAACCACCCCCCCTTACGAAAAAGTCAAAAATTGACTTTCCCCAAAAGTCCACTTTTTTTGCATATTTGGGCAGTGCCGAGAGTCCTGACGGGTTTTTGGAACGTTTCCCGGCGCTCCCTGGCCCAAAAGTGTTCTTTGGCCGTTTTTGAAGTTTTGAAAAAACGCGTAACCACCCCCCCTTACGAAAAAGTCAAAAATTGACTTTCCCCAAAAGTCCACTTTTTTTGCATATTTGGGGAGTGCCGAGAGTCCTGACGGGTTTATGGAACGTTTCCCGGCGCTCCCTGGCCCAAAAGTGTTTTTTTACCGATTTTGAAATTTTGAAAAAATGCGTAACCACCCCCCTTACGAAAAAGTCAAAAATTGACTTTCCCCAGAAGTCCACTTTTTTTTGCATATTTGGGCAGTGCCGAGAGTCCTGACGGGTTTTTGGAACGTTTCCCGGCGCTCCCTGGCCCAAAAGTGTTCTTTGGCCGATTTTGAAATTTTGAAAAAATACGTAACCACCCCCCCTTACGAAAAAGTCAAAAATTGACTTTCCCCAAAAGTCCACTTTTTTTGCATATTTGGGAAGTGCCGAGAGTCCTGACGGGTTTATGGAACGTTTCCCGGCGCTCCCTGGCCTAAAAGTGTTTTTTGACCGATTTTGAAATTTTGAAAAAATGCGTAACCACCCCCCCCTTACGAAAAAGTCAAAAATTGACTTTCCCCAAAAGTCCACTTTTTTTGCATATTTGGGGAGTGCCGAGAGTCCTGACGGGTTTATGGAACGTTTTCCGGCGCTCCCTGGCCCAAAAGTGTTTTTTTACCGATTTTGAAATTTTGAAAAAATGCGTAACCACCCCCCCTTACGAAAAAGTCAAAAATTGACTTTCCCCAGAAGTCCACTTTTTTTTGCATATTTGGGCAGTGCCGAGAGTCCTGACGGGTTTTTGGAACGTTTCCCGGCGCTCCCTGGCCCAAAAGTGTTCTTTGGCCGTTTTTGAAATTTTGAAAAATTGCGTAACCACCCCCCCTTACGAAAAAGTCAAAAATTGACTTTCCCCAAAAGTCCACTTTTTTTGCATATTTGAGCTCTGCCGAGAGTCCTGACGGGTTTTTGGAACGTTTCCCGGCGATCCCTGGCCCAAAAGTGTTCTTTGGCCGTTTTTGAAATTTTGAAAAAATGCGTAACCACCCCCCCTTACGAAAAAGTCAAAAATTGACTTTCCCCAAAAGTCCACTTTTTTTGCATATTTGGGCAGTGCCGAGAGTCCTGACGGGTTTTTGAAACGTTTCCCGGCGCTCCCTGGCCCAAAAGTGTTCTTTGGCCGATTTTGAAATTTTGAAAAATTGCGTAACCACCCCCCCTTACGAAAAAGTCAAAAATTGACTTTCTCCAAAAGTCCACTTTTTTTGCATATTTGGGCAGTGCTGAGAGTCCTGACGGGTTTTTGGAACGTTTCCCGGCGCTCTCTGGCCCAAAAGTGTTCTTTGGCCGTTTTTGAAATTTTGAAAAATTGCGTAACCACCCCCCCTTACAAAAAAGTCAAAAATTGACTTTCCACAAAAGTCCATTTTTTTTCCATATTTGGGCAGTGCCGAGAGTCCTGACGGGTTTTTGGAACGTTTCCCGGCGCTCCCTGGCCCAAAAGTGTTTTTTGACCGATTCTGAAATTTTGAAAAAATGCGTAACCACCCCCCCTTACGAAAAAGTCAAAAATTGACTTTCCCCAAAAGTCCACTTTTTTTGCATATTTGGGCAGTGCCGAGAGTCCTGACGGGTTTTTGGAACGTTTCCCGGCGCTCCCTGGCCCAAAAGTGTTCTTTGGCCGTTTTTGAAGTTTTGAAAAAACGCGTAACCACCCCCCCTTACGAAAAAGTCAAAAATTGACTTTCCACAAAAGTCCATTTTTTTTCCATATTTGGGCAGTGCCGAGAGTCCTGACGGGTTTTTGGAACGTTTCCCGGCGCTCCCTGGCCCAAAAGTGTTTTTTGACCGATTCTGAAATTTTGAAAAAATGCGTAACCACCCCCCCTTACGAAAAAGTCAAAAATTGACTTTCCCCAAAAGTCCACTTTTTTTGCATATTTGGGCAGTGCCGAGAGTCCTGACGGGTTTTTGGAACGTTTCCCGGCGCTCCCTGGCCCAAAAGTGTTCTTTGGCCGTTTTTGAAGTTTTGAAAAAACGCGTAACCACCCCCCCTTACGAAAAAGTCAAAAATTGACTTTCCCCAAAAGTCCACTTTTTTTGCATATTTGGGGAGTGCCGAGAGTCCTGACGGGTTTATGGAACGTTTCCCGGCGCTCCCTGGCCCAAAAGTGTTTTTTTACCGATTTTGAAATTTTGAAAAAATGCGTAACCACCCCCCTTACGAAAAAGTCAAAAATTGACTTTCCCCAGAAGTCCACTTTTTTTTGCATATTTGGGCAGTGCCGAGAGTCCTGACGGGTTTTTGGAACGTTTCCCGGCGCTCCCTGGCCCAAAAGTGTTCTTTGGCCGATTTTGAAATTTTGAAAAAATACGTAACCACCCCCCCTTACGAAAAAGTCAAAAATTGACTTTCCCCAAAAGTCCACTTTTTTTGCATATTTGGGGAGTGCCGAGAGTCCTGACGGGTTTATGGAACGTTTTCCGGCGCTCCCTGGCCCAAAAGTGTTTTTTTACCGATTTTGAAATTTTGAAAAAATGCGTAACCACCCCCCCTTACGAAAAAGTCAAAAATTGACTTTCCCCAGAAGTCCACTTTTTTTTGCATATTTGAGCTCTGCCGAGAGTCCTGACGGGTTTTTGGAACGTTTCCCGGCGATCCCTGGCCCAAAAGTGTTCTTTGGCCGTTTTTGAAATTTTGAAAAAATGCGTAACCACCCCCCCTTACGAAAAAGTCAAAAATTGACTTTCCCCAAAAGTCCACTTTTTTTGCATATTTGGGCAGTGCCGAGAGTCCTGACGGGTTTTTGAAACGTTTCCCGGCGCTCCCTGGCCCAAAAGTGTTCTTTGGCCGATTTTGAAATTTTGAAAAATTGCGTAACCACCCCCCCTTACGAAAAAGTCAAAAATTGACTTTCTCCAAAAGTCCACTTCTTTTGCATATTTGGGCAGTGCTGAGAGTCCTGACGGGTTTTTGGAACGTTTCCCGGCGCTCTCTGGCCCAAAAGTGTTCTTTGGCCGTTTTTGAAATTTTGAAAAATTGCGTAACCACCCCCCCTTACGAAAAAGTCAAAAATTGACTTTCCCCAAAAGTCCACTTTTTTTGCATATTTGGGCAGTGCCGAGAGTCCTGACGGGTTTTTGGAACGTTTCCCGGCGCTCTCTGGCCCAAAAGTGTTCTTTGGCCGTTTTTGAAATTTTGAAAAATTGCGTAACCACCCCCCCTTACAAAAAAGTCAAAAATTGACTTTCCACAAAAGTCCATTTTTTTTCCATATTTGGGCAGTGCCGAGAGTCCTGACGGGTTTTTGGAACGTTTCCCGGCGCTCCCTGGCCCAAAAGTGTTTTTTGACCGATTCTGAAATTTTGAAAAAATGCGTAACCACCCCCCCTTACGAAAAAGTCAAAAATTGACTTTCCCCAAAAGTCCACTTTTTTTGCATATTTGGGCAGTGCCGAGAGTCCTGACGGGTTTTTGGAACGTTTCCCGGCGCTCCCTGGCCCAAAAGTGTTCTTTGGCCGTTTTTGAAGTTTTGAAAAAACGCGTAACCACCCCCCCTTACGAAAAAGTCAAAAATTGACTTTCCCCAAAAGTCCACTTTTTTTGCATATTTGGGGAGTGCCGAGAGTCCTGACGGGTTTATGGAACGTTTCCCGGCGCTCCCTGGCCCAAAAGTGTTTTTTTACCGATTTTGAAATTTTGAAAAAATGCGTAACCACCCCCCTTACGAAAAAGTCAAAAATTGACTTTCCCCAGAAGTCCACTTTTTTTTGCATATTTGGGCAGTGCCGAGAGTCCTGACGGGTTTTTGGAACGTTTCCCGGCGCTCCCTGGTCCAAAAGTGTTCTTTGGCCGATTTTGAAATTTTGAAAAAATACGTAACCACCCCCCCTTACGAAAAAGTCAAAAATTGACTTTCCCCAAAAGTCCACTTTTTTTGCATATTTGGGCAGTGCCGAGAGTCCTGACGGGTTTATGGAACGTTTCCCGGCGCTCCCTGGCCTAAAAGTGTTTTTTGACCGATTTTGAAATTTTGAAAAAATGCGTAACCACCCCCCCCTTACGAAAAAGTCAAAAATTGACTTTCCCCAAAAGTCCACTTTTTTTGCATATTTGGGCAGTGCCGAGAATCCTGACGGGTTTTTGGAACGTTTCCCGGCGCTCCCTGGCCCAAAAGTGTTCTTTGGCCGTTTTTGAAATTTTGAAAAAACGCGTAACCACCCCCCCTTACGAAAAAGTCAAAAATTGACTTTCCCCAAAAGTCCACTTTTTTTGCATATTTGAGCTCTGCCGAGAGTCCTGACGGGTTTTTGGAACGTTTCCCGGCGATCCCTGGCCCAAAAGTGTTCTTTGGCCGTTTTTGAAATTTTGAAAAAATGCGTAACCACCCCCCCTTACGAAAAAGTCAAAAATTGACTTTCCCCAAAAGTCCACTTTTTTTGCATATTTGGGCAGTGCCGAGAGTCCTGACGGGTTTTTGGAACGTTTCCCGGCGCTCCCTGGCCCAAAAGTGTTCTTTGGCCGATTTTGAAATTTTGAAAAATTGCGTAACCACCCCCCCTTACGAAAAAGTCAAAAATTGACTTTCCCCAGAAGTCCACTTTTTTTTGCATATTTGGGCAGTGCCGAGAGTCCTGACGGGTTTTTGGAACGTTTCCCGGCGCTCCCTGGCACAAAAGTGTTCTTTGGCCGTTTTTGAAATTTTGAAAAATTGCGTAACCACCCCCCCTTACGAAAAAGTCAAAGATTGACTTTCCCCAAAAGTCCACTTTTTTTGCATATTTGAGCTCTTCCGAGAGTCCTGACGGGTTTTTGGAACGTTTCCCGGCGCTCTCTGGCCCAAAAGTGTTCTTTGGCCGTTTTTGAAATTTTGAAAAATTGCGTAACCACCCCCCCTTACAAAAAAGTCAAAAATTGACTTTCCACAAAAGTCCATTTTTTTTCCATATTTGGGCAGTGCCGAGAGTCCTGACGGGTTTTTGGAACGTTTCCCGGCGCTCCCTGGCCCAAAAGTGTTTTTTGACCGATTCTGAAATTTTGAAAAAATGCGTAACCACCCCCCCTTACGAAAAAGTCAAAAATTGACTTTCCCCAAAAGTCCACTTTTTTTGCATATTTGGGCAGTGCCGAGAGTCCTGACGGGTTTTTGGAACGTTTCCCGGCGCTCCCTGGCCCAAAAGTGTTCTTTGGCCGATTTTGAAATTTTGAAAAATTGCGTAACCACCCCCCCTTACGAAAAAGTCAAAAATTGACTTTCTCCAAAAGTCCACTTTTTTTGCATATTTGGGGAGTGCCGAGAGTCCTGACGGGTTTATGGAACGTTTCCCGGCGCTCCCTGGCCTAAAAGTGTTTTTTGACCGATTTTGAAATTTTGAAAAAATGCGTAACCACCCCCCCTTACGAAAAAGTCAAAATTTGACTTTCCACAAAAGTCCACTTTTTTTGCATATTTGGGCAGTGCCGAGAGTCCTGACGGGTTTTTGGAACGTTTCCCGGCGCTCCCTGGCCCAAAAGTGTTCTTTGGCCGATTTTGAAATTTTGAAAAATTGCGTAACCACCCCCCCTTACGAAAAAGTCAAAAATTGACTTTCTCCAAAAGTCCACTTTTTTTGCATATTTGTGCAGTGCCGAGAGTCCTGACGGGTTTATGGAACGTTTCCCGGCGCTCCCTGGCCTAAAAGTGTTTTTTGACCGATTTTGAAATTCTGAAAAAATGCGTAACCACCCCCCACTTACGAAAAAGTCAAAAATTGACTTTCCACAAAAGTCCACTTTTTTTGCATATTTGGGCAGTGCCGAGAGTCCTGACGGGTTTTTGGATGTTTCCCAGCGCTCCCTGGTCCAAAAGTGTTCTTTGGCCGTTTTTGAATTTTTGAAAAAACGCGTAACCACCCCCCCTTACGAAAAAGTCAAAAATTGACTTTCCGCAAAAGTCCACTTTTTTTGCATATTTGGGGAGTGCCGAGAGTCCTGACGGGTTTATGGAACGTTTCCCGGAGCTCCCTGGCCCAAAAGTGTTTTTTTACCGATTTTGAAATTTTGAAAAAATACGTAACCACCCCCCCTTACGAAAAAGTCAAAAATTGACTTTCCCCAGAAGTCCACTTTTTTTTGCATATTTGGGCAGTGCCGAGAGTCCTGACGGGTTTTTGGAACGTTTCCCGGCGCTCCCTGGCACAAAAGTGTTCTTTGGCCGTTTTTGAAATTTTGAAAAATTGCGTAACCACCCCCCCTTACGAAAAAGTCAAAGATTGACTTTCCCCAAAAGTCCACTTTTTTTGCATATTTGAGCTCTTCCGAGAGTCCTGACGGGTTTTTGGAACGTTTCCCGGCGCTCCAAGGCCCAAAAGTGTTCTTTGGCCGTTTTTGAAATTTTGAAAAAAAGCGTAACCACCCCCCCTTACGAAAAAGTCAAAAATTGACTTTCCCCAAAAGTCCACTTTTTTTGCATAATTGGGCAGTGCCGAGAGTCCTGACGGGTTTTTGGAACGTTTCCTGGCGCTCCCTGGCCCAAAAGTGTTCTTTGGCCGTTTTTGAAATTTTGAAAAAATGCGTAACCACCCCCCCTTACGAAAAAGTCAAAAATTGACTTTCCCCAAAAGTCCACTTTTTTTGCATATTTGGGCAGTGCCGAGAGTCCTGACGGGTTTTTGGAACGTTTCCCGGCGCTCCCTGGCCCAAAAGTGTTCTTTGGCCGTTTTTGAAGTTTTGAAAAAACGCGTAACCACCCCCCCTTACGAAAAAGTCAAAAATTGACTTTCCCCAAAAGTCCACTTTTTTTGCATATTTGGGGAGTGCCGAGAGTCCTGACGGGTTTATGGAATGTTTCCCGGCGCTCCCTGGCCCAAAAGTGTTTTTTTACCGATTTTGAAATTTTGAAAAAATGCGTAACCACCCCCCCTTACGAAAAAGTCAAAAATTGACTTTCCCCAGAAGTCCACTTTTTTTTGCATATTTGGGCAGTGCCGAGAGTCCTGACGGGTTTTTGGAACGTTTCCCGGCGCTCCCTGGCCCAAAAATGTTCTTTGGCCGTTTTTGAAATTTTGAAAAATTGCGTAACCACCCCCCCTTACGAAAAAGTCAAAAATTGACTTTCCCCAAAAGTCCACTTTTTTTGCATATTTGAGCTCTGCCGATAGTCCTGACGAGTTTTTGGAACGTTTCCCGGCGCTCCCTGGCCCAAAAGTGTTCTTTGGCCGTTTTTGAAATTTTGAAAAAATGCGTAACCACCCCCCCTTACGAAAAAGTCAAAAATTGACTTTCCCCAAAAGTCCACTTTTTTTGCATATTTGGGCAGTGCCGAGAGTCCTGACGGGTTTTTGGAACGTTTCCCGGCGCTCCCTGGCCCAAAAGTGTTCTTTGGCCGATTTTGAAATTTTGAAAAATTGCGTAACCACCCCCCCTTACGAAAAAGTCAAAAATTGACTTTCTCCAAAAGTCCACTTCTTTTGCATATTTGGGCAGTGCTGAGAGTCCTGACGGGTTTTTGGAACGTTTCCCGGCGCTCTCTGGCCCAAAAGTGTTCTTTGGCCGTTTTTGAAATTTTGAAAAATTGCGTAACCACCCCCCCTTACGAAAAAGTCAAAAATTGACTTTCCCCAAAAGTCCACTTTTTTTGCATATTTGGGCAGTGCCGAGAGTCCTGACGGGTTTTTGGAACGTTTCCTGGCGCTCCCTGGCCCAAAAGTGTTCTTTGGCTGATTTTGAAATTTTGAAAAAATGCGTAACCACCCCCCCTTACGAAAAAGTCAAAAATTGACTTTCCTCAAAAGTCCACTTTTTTTGCATATTTGGGCAGTGCCGAGAGTCCTGACGGGTTTATGGAACGTTTCCCGGCGCTCCCTGGCCCAAAAGTGTTTTTTTACCGATTTTGAAATTTTGAAAAAATGCGTAACCACCCCCCCTTACGAAAAAGTCAAAAATGGACTTTCCCCAGAAGTCCACTTCTTTTGCATATTTGGGCAGTGCTGAGAGTCCTGACGGGTTTTTGGAACGTTTCCCGGCGCTCTCTGGCCCAAAAGTGTTCTTTGGCCGTTTTTGAAATTTTGAAAAATTGCGTAACCACCCCCCCTTACGAAAAAGTCAAAAATTGACTTTCCCCAAAAGTCCACTTTTTTTGCATATTTGGGCAGTGCCGAGAGTCCTGACGGGTTTTTGGAACGTTTCCTGGCGCTCCCTGGCCCAAAAGTGTTCTTTGGCCGTTTTTGAAATTTTGAAAAAATGCGTAACCACCCCCCCTTACGAAAAAGTCAAAAATTGACTTTCCCCAAAAGTCCACTTTTTTTGCATATTTGGGCAGTGCCGAGAGTCCTGACGGGTTTTTGGAACGTTTCCCGGCGCTCTCTGGCCCAAAAGTGTTCTTTGGCCGTTTTTGAAATTTTGAAAAATTGCGTAACCACCCCCCCTTACAAAAAAGTCAAAAATTGACTTTCCACAAAAGTCTATTTTTTTTCCATATTTGGGCAGTGCCGAGAGTCCTGACGGGTTTTTGGAACGTTTCCCGGCGCTCCCTGGCCCAAAAGTGTTTTTTGACCGATTTTGAAATTTTGAAAAAATGCGTAACCACCCCTCCTTACGAAAAAGTCAAAAATTGACTTTCCCCAAAAGTCCACTATTTTTGCATATTTGGGCAGTGCCGAGAGTCCTGACGGGTTTTTGGAACGTTTCCCGGCGCTCCCTGGCCCAAAAGTGTTCTTTGGCCGTTTTTGAAGTTTTGAAAAAACGCGTAACCACCCCCCCTTACGAAAAAGTCAAAAATTGACTTTCCCCAAAAGTCCACTTTTTTTGCATATTTGGGGAGTGCCGAGAGTCCTGACGGGTTTATGGAATGTTTCCCGGCGCTCCCTGGCCCAAAAGTGTTTTTTTACCGATTTTGAAATTTTGAAAAAATGCGTAACCACCCCCCCTTACGAAAAAGTCAAAAATTGACTTTCCCCAAAAGTCCACTTTTTTTGCATATTTGGGCAGTGCCGAGAGTCCTGACGGGTTTTTGGAACGTTTCCTGGCGCTCCCTGGCCCAAAAGTGTTCTTTGGCCGTTTTTGAAATTTTGAAAAAATGCGTAACCACCCCCCCTTACGAAAAAGTCAAAAATTGACTTTCCCCAAAAGTCCACTTTTTTTGCATATTTGGGCAGTGCCGAGAGTCCTGACGGGTTTTTGGAACGTTTCCCGGCGCTCTCTGGCCCAAAAGTGTTCTTTGGCCGTTTTTGAAATTTTGAAAAATTGCGTAACCACCCCCCCTTACAAAAAAGTCAAAAATTGACTTTCCACAAAAGTCTATTTTTTTTCCATATTTGGGCAGTGCCGAGAGTCCTGACGGGTTTTTGGAACGTTTCCCGGCGCTCCCTGGCCCAAAAGTGTTTTTTGACCGATTTTGAAATTTTGAAAAAATGCGTAACCACCCCTCCTTACGAAAAAGTCAAAAATTGACTTTCCCCAAAAGTCCACTTTTTTTGCATATTTGGGCAGTGCCGAGAGTCCTGACGGGTTTTTGGAACGTTTCCCGGCGCTCCCTGGCCCAAAAGTGTTTTTTGACCGATTTTGAAATTTTGAAAAAATGCGTAACCACCCCTCCTTACGAAAAAGTCAAAAATTGACTTTCTCCAAAAGTCCACTTCTTTTGCATATTTGGGCAGTGCTGAGAGTCCTGACGGGTTTTTGGAACGTTTCCCGGCGCTCTCTGGCCCAAAAGTGTTCTTTGGCCGTTTTTGAAATTTTGAAAAATTGCGTAACCACCCCCCCTTACGAAAAAGTCAAAAATTGACTTTCCCCAAAAGTCCACTTTTTTTGCATATTTGGGCAGTGCCGAGAGTCCTGACGGGTTTTTGGAACGTTTCCTGGCGCTCCCTGGCCCAAAAGTGTTCTTTGGCTGATTTTGAAATTTTGAAAAAATGCGTAACCACCCCCCCTTACGAAAAAGTCAAAAATTGACTTTCCTCAAAAGTCCACTTTTTTTGCATATTTGGGCAGTGCCGAGAGTCCTGACGGGTTTATGGAACGTTTCCCGGCGCTCCCTGGCCCAAAAGTGTTTTTTTACCGATTTTGAAATTTTGAAAAAATGCGTAACCACCCCCCCTTACGAAAAAGTCAAAAATGGACTTTCCCCAGAAGTCCACTTCTTTTGCATATTTGGGCAGTGCTGAGAGTCCTGACGGGTTTTTGGAACGTTTCCCGGCGCTCTCTGGCCCAAAAGTGTTCTTTGGCCGTTTTTGAAATTTTGAAAAATTGCGTAACCACCCCCCCTTACGAAAAAGTCAAAAATTGACTTTCCCCAAAAGTCCACTTTTTTTGCATATTTGGGCAGTGCCGAGAGTCCTGACGGGTTTTTGGAACGTTTCCTGGCGCTCCCTGGCCCAAAAGTGTTCTTTGGCCGTTTTTGAAATTTTGAAAAAATGCGTAACCACCCCCCCTTACGAAAAAGTCAAAAATTGACTTTCCCCAAAAGTCCACTTTTTTTGCATATTTGGGCAGTGCCGAGAGTCCTGACGGGTTTTTGGAACGTTTCCCGGCGCTCTCTGGCCCAAAAGTGTTCTTTGGCCGTTTTTGAAATTTTGAAAAATTGCGTAACCACCCCCCCTTACAAAAAAGTCAAAAATTGACTTTCCACAAAAGTCTATTTTTTTTCCATATTTGGGCAGTGCCGAGAGTCCTGACGGGTTTTTGGAACGTTTCCCGGCGCTCCCTGGCCCAAAAGTGTTTTTTGACCGATTTTGAAATTTTGAAAAAATGCGTAACCACCCCTCCTTACGAAAAAGTCAAAAATTGACTTTCCCCAAAAGTCCACTTTTTTTGCATATTTGGGCAGTGCCGAGAGTCCTGACGGGTTTTTGGAACGTTTCCCGGCGCTCCCTGGCCCAAAAGTGTTCTTTGGCCGTTTTTGAAGTTTTGAAAAAACGCGTAACCACCCCCCCTTACGAAAAAGTCAAAAATTGACTTTCCCCAAAAGTCCACTTTTTTTGCATATTTGGGGAGTGCCGAGAGTCCTGACGGGTTTATGGAATGTTTCCCGGCGCTCCCTGGCCCAAAAGTGTTTTTTTACCGATTTTGAAATTTTGAAAAAATGCGTAACCACCCCCCCTTACGAAAAAGTCAAAAATTGACTTTCCCCAAAAGTCCACTTTTTTTGCATATTTGGGCAGTGCCGAGAGTCCTGACGGGTTTTTGGAACGTTTCCTGGCGCTCCCTGGCCCAAAAGTGTTCTTTGGCCGTTTTTGAAATTTTGAAAAAATGCGTAACCACCCCCCCTTACGAAAAAGTCAAAAATTGACTTTCCCCAAAAGTCCACTTTTTTTGCATATTTGGGCAGTGCCGAGAGTCCTGACGGGTTTTTGGAACGTTTCCCGGCGCTCTCTGGCCCAAAAGTGTTCTTTGGCCGTTTTTGAAATTTTGAAAAATTGCGTAACCACCCCCCCTTACAAAAAAGTCAAAAATTGACTTTCCACAAAAGTCTATTTTTTTTCCATATTTGGGCAGTGCCGAGAGTCCTGACGGGTTTTTGGAACGTTTCCCGGCGCTCCCTGGCCCAAAAGTGTTTTTTGACCGATTTTGAAATTTTGAAAAAATGCGTAACCACCCCTCCTTACGAAAAAGTCAAAAATTGACTTTCCCCAAAAGTCCACTTTTTTTGCATATTTGGGCAGTGCCGAGAGTCCTGACGGGTTTTTGGAACGTTTCCCGGCGCTCCCTGGCCCAAAAGTGTTCTTTGGCCGTTTTTGAAGTTTTGAAAAAACGCGTAACCACCCCCCGTTACGAAAAAGTCAAAAATTGACTTTCCCCAAAAGTCTATTTTTTTTCCATATTTGGGCAGTGCCGAGAGTCCTGACGGGTTTTTGGAACGTTTCCCGGCGCTCCCTGGCCCAAAAGTGTTTTTTGACCGATTTTGAAATTTTGAAAAAATGCGTAACCACCCCTCCTTACGAAAAAGTCAAAAATTGACTTTCCCCAAAAGTCCACTTTTTTTGCATATTTGGGCAGTGCCGAGAGTCCTGACGGGTTTTTGGAACGTTTCCCGGCGCTCCCTGGCCCAAAAGTGTTCTTTGGCCGTTTTTGAAATTTTGAAAAAATGCGTAACCACCCCCCCTTACGAAAAAGTCAAAAATTGACTTTCCCCAAAAGTCCACTTTTTTTGCATATTTGGGCAGTGCCGAGAGTCCTGACGGGTTTTTGGAACGTTTCCTGGCGCTCCCTGGCCCAAAAGTGTTCTTTGGCCGTTTTTGAAATTTTGAAAAAATGCGTAACCACCCCCCCTTACGAAAAAGTCAAAAATTGACTTTCCCCAAAAGTCCACTTTTTTTGCATATTTGGGCAGTGCCGAGAGTCCTGACGGGTTTTTGGAACGTTTCCCGGCGCTCTCTGGCCCAAAAGTGTTCTTTGGCCGTTTTTGAAATTTTGAAAAATTGTGTAACCACCCCCCCTTACAAAAAAGTCAAAAATTGACTTTCCACAAAAGTCTATTTTTTTTCCATATTTGGGCAGTGCCGAGAGTCCTGACGGGTTTTTGGAACGTTTCCCGGCGCTCCCTGGCCCAAAAGTGTTTTTTGACCGATTTTGAAATTTTGAAAAAATGCGTAACCACCCCTCCTTACGAAAAAGTCAAAAATTGACTTTCCCCAAAAGTCCACTTTTTTTGCATATTTGGGCAGTGCCGAGAGTCCTGACGGGTTTTTGGAACGTTTCCCGGCGCTCCCTGGCCCAAAAGTGTTCTTTGGCCGTTTTTGAAATTTTGAAAAATTGCGTAACCACCCCCCCTTACGAAAAAGTCAAAAATTGACTTTCCCCAAAAGTCCACTTTTTTTGCATATTTGAGCTCTGCCGATAGTCCTGACGAGTTTTTGGAACGTTTCCCGGCGCTCCCTGGCCCAAAAGTGTTCTTTGGCCGTTTTTGAAATTTTGAAAAAATGCGTAACCACCCCCCCTTACGAAAAAGTCAAAAATTGACTTTCCCCAAAAGTCCACTTTTTTTGCATATTTGGGCAGTGCCGAGAGTCCTGACGGGTTTTTGAAACGTTTCCCGGCGCTCCCTGGCCCAAAAGTGTTCTTTGGCCGTTTTTGAAATTTTGAAAAATTGCGTAACCACCCCCCCTTACGAAAAAGTCAAAAATTGACTTTCCCCAAAAGTCCACTTTTTTTGCATATTTGGGCAGTGCCGAGAGTCCTGACGGGTTTTTGGAACGTTTCCTGGCGCTCCCTGGCCCAAAAGTGTTCTTTGGCTGATTTTGAAATTTTGAAAAAATGCGTAACCACCCTCCCCTTACGAAAAAGTCAAAAATTGACTTTCCTCAAAAGTCCACTTTTTTTGCATATTTGGGCAGTGCCGAGAGTCCTGACGGGTTTATGGAACTTTTCCCGGCGCTCTCTGGCCCAAAAGTGTTTTTTTACCGATTTTGAAATTTTGAAAAAATGCGTAACCACCCCCCCTTACGAAAAAGTCAAAAATTGACTTTCCCCAGAAGTCCACTTCTTTTGCATATTTGGGCAGTGCTGAGAGTCCTGACGGGTTTTTGGAACGTTTCCTGGCGCTCCCTGGCCCAAAAGTGTTCTTTGGCCGTTTTTGAAATTTTGAAAAAATGCGTAACCACCCCCCCTTACGAAAAAGTCAAAAATTGACTTTCCCCAAAAGTCCACTTTTTTTGCATATTTGGGCAGTGCCGAGAGTCCTGACGGGTTTTTGGAACGTTTCCCGGCGCTCTCTGGCCCAAAAGTGTTCTTTGGCCGTTTTTGAAATTTTGAAAAATTGCGTAACCACCCCCCCTTACGAAAAAGTCAAAAATTGACTTTCCCCAAAAGTCCACTTTTTTTGCATATTTGGGCAGTGCCGAGAGTCCTGACGGGTTTATGGAATGTTTCCCGGCGCTCCCTGGCCCAAAAGTGTTTTTTTACCGATTTTGAAATTTTGAAAAATTGCATAACCACCCCCCCTTACGAAAAAGTCAAAAATTGACTTTCCCCAAAAGTCCACTTTTTTTGCATATTTGGGCAGTGCCGAGAGTCCTGACGGGTTTTTGGAACGTTTCCTGGCGCTCCCTGGCCCAAAAGTGTTCTTTGGCCGTTTTTGAAATTTTGAAAAAATGCGTAACCACCCCCCCTTACGAAAAAGTCAAAAATTGACTTTCCCCAAAAGTCCACTTTTTTTGCATATTTGGGCAGTGCCGAGAGTCCTGACGGGTTTTTGGAACGTTTCCCGGCGCTCTCTGGCCCAAAAGTGTTCTTTGGCCGTTTTTGAAATTTTGAAAAATTGCGTAACCACCCCCCCTTACAAAAAAGTCAAAAATTGACTTTCCACAAAAGTCTATTTTTTTTCCATATTTGGGCAGTGCCGAGAGTCCTGACGGGTTTTTGGAACGTTTCCCGGCGCTCCCTGGCCCAAAAGTGTTTTTTGACCGATTTTGAAATTTTGAAAAAATGCGTAACCACCCCTCCTTACGAAAAAGTCAAAAATTGACTTTCCCCAAAAGTCCACTTTTTTTGTATATTTGGGCAGTGCCGAGAGTCCTTACGGGTTTTTGGAACGTTTCCCGGCGCTCCCTGGCCCAAAAGTGTTCTTTGGCCGTTTTTGAAATTTTGAAAAATTGCGTAACCACCCCCCCTTACGAAAAAGTCAAAAATTGACTTTCCCCAAAAGTCCACTTTTTTTGCATATTTGGGCAGTGCCGAGAGTCCTGACGGGTTTTTGGAACTTTTCCCGGCGCTCCCTGGCCCAAAAGTGTTTTTTTACCGATTTTGAAATTTTGAAAAATTGCGTAACCACCCCCCCTTACGAAAAAGTCAAAAATGGACTTTCCCCAAAAGTCCACTTTTTTTGCATATTTGAGCTCTGCCGATAGTCCTGACGAGTTTTTGGAACGTTTCCCGGCGCTCCCTGGCCCAAAAGTGTTCTTTGGCCGTTTTTGAAATTTTGAAAAAATGCGTAACCACCCCCCCTTACGAAAAAGTCAAAAATTGACTTTCCCCAAAAGTCCACTTTTTTTGCATATTTGGGCAGTGCCGAGAGTCCTGACGGGTTTTTGAAACGTTTCCCGGCGCTCCCTGGCCCAAAAGTGTTCTTTGGCCGATTTTGAAATTTTGAAAAATTGCGTAACCACCCCCCCTTACGAAAAAGTCAAAAATTGACTTTCTCCAAAAGTCCACTTCTTTTGCATATTTGGGCAGTGCTGAGAGTCCTGACGGGTTTTTGGAACGTTTTCCGGCGCTCTCTGGCCCAAAAGTGTTCTTTGGCCGTTTTTGAAATTTTGAAAAATTGCGTAACCACCCCCCCTTACGAAAAAGTCAAAAATTGACTTTCCCCAAAAGTCCACTTTTTTTGCATATTTGGGCAGTGCCGAGAGTCCTGACGGGTTTTTGGAACGTTTCCTGGCGCTCCCTGGCCCAAAAGTGTTCTTTGGCTGATTTTGAAATTTTGAAAAAATGCGTAACCACCCCCCCTTACGAAAAAGTCAAAAATTGACTTTCCTCAAAAGTCCACTTTTTTTGCATATTTGGGCAGTGCCGAGAGTCCTGACGGGTTTATGGAACGTTTCCCGGCGCTCCCTGGCCCAAAAGTGTTTTTTTACCGATTTTGAAATTTTGAAAAAATGCGTAACCACCCCCCCTTACGAAAAAGTCAAAAATTGACTTTCCCCAGAAGTCCACTTCTTTTCAATATTTGGGCAGTGCTGAGAGTCCTGTAGGGTTTTTGGAACGTTTCCCGGCGCTCTCTGGCCCAAAAGTGTTCTTTGGCCGTTTTTGAAATTTTGAAAAATTGCGTAACCACCCCCCCTTACGAAAAAGTCAAAAATTGACTTTCCCCAAAAGTCCACTTTTTTTGCATAATTGGGCAGTGCCGAGAGTCCTGACGGGTTTTTGGAACGTTTCCTGGCGCTCCCTGGCCCAAAAGTGTTCTTTGGCCGTTTTTGAAATTTTGAAAAAATGCGTAACCACCCCCCCTTACGAAAAAGTCAAAAATTGACTTTCCCCAAAAGTCCACTTTTTTTGCATATTTGGGCAGTGCCGAGAGTCCTGACGGGTTTTTGGAACGTTTCCCGGCGCTCTCTGGCCCAAAAGTGTTCTTTGGCCGTTTTTGAAATTTTGAAAAATTGCGTAACCACCCCCCCTTACAAAAAAGTCAAAAATTGACTTTCCACAAAAGTCTATTTTTTTTCCATATTTGGGCAGTGCCGAGAGTCCTGACGGGTTTTTGGAACGTTTCCCGGCGCTCCCTGGCCCAAAAGTGTTTTTTGACCGATTTTGAAATTTTGAAAAAATGCGTAACCACCCCTCCTTACGAAAAAGTCAAAAATTGACTTTCCCCAAAAGTCCACTTTTTTTGCATATTTGGGCAGTGCCGAGAGTCCTGACGGGTTTTTGGAACGTTTCCCGGCGCTCCCTGGCCCAAAAGTGTTCTTTGGCCGTTTTTGAAGTTTTGAAAAAACGCGTAACCACCCCCCCTTACGAAAAAGTCAAAAATTGACTTTCCCCAAAAGTCCACTTTTTTTGCATATTTGGGGAGTGCCGAGAGTCCTGACGGGTTTATGGAATGTTTCCCGGCGCTCCCTGGCCCAAAAGTGTTTTTTTACCGATTTTGAAATTTTGAAAAAATGCGTAACCACCCCCCCTTACGAAAAAGTCAAAAATTGACTTTCCCCAGAAGTCCACTTTTTTTTGCATATTTGGGCAGTGCCGAGAGTCCTGACGGGTTTTTGGAACGTTTCCCGGCGCTCCCTGGCCCAAAAATGTTCTTTGGCCGTTTTTGAAATTTTGAAAAATTGCGTAACCACCCCCCCTTACGAAAAAGTCAAAAATTGACTTTCCCCAAAAGTCCACTTTTTTTGCATATTTGAGCTCTGCCGATAGTCCTGACGAGTTTTTGGAACGTTTCCCGGCGCTCCCTGGCCCAAAAGTGTTCTTTGGCCGTTTTTGAAATTTTGAAAAAATGCGTAACCACCCCCCCTTACGAAAAAGTCAAAAATTGACTTTCCCCAAAAGTCCACTTTTTTTGCATATTTGGGCAGTGCCGAGAGTCCTGACGGGTTTTTGGAACGTTTCCCGGCGCTCCCTGGCCCAAAAGTGTTCTTTGGCCGATTTTGAAATTTTGAAAAATTGCGTAACCACCCCCCCTTACGAAAAAGTCAAAAATTGACTTTCCTCAAAAGTCCACTTTTTTTGCATATTTGGGCAGTGCCGAGAGTCCTGACGGGTTTTTGGAACGTTTCCCGGCGCTCCCTGGCCCAAAAGTGTTCTTTGGCCGTTTTTGAAATTTTGAAAAATTGCGTAACCACCCCCCCTTACGAAAAAGTCAAAAATTGACTTTCCCCAAAAGTCCACTTTTTTTGCATATTTGGGCAGTGCCGAGAGTCCTGACGGGTTTTTGGAACGTTTCCTGGCGCTCCCTGGCCCAAAAGTGTTCTTTGGCTGATTTTGAAATTTTGAAAAAATGCGTAACCACCCCCCCTTACGAAAAAGTCAAAAATTGACTTTCCTCAAAAGTCCACTTTTTTTGCATATTTGGGCAGTGCCGAGAGTCCTGACGGGTTTATGGAACGTTTCCCGGCGCTCCCTGGCCCAAAAGTGTTTTTTTACCGATTTTGAAATTTTGAAAAAATGCGTAACCACCCCCCCTTACGAAAAAGTCAAAAATGGACTTTCCCCAGAAGTCCACTTCTTTTGCATATTTGGGCAGTGCTGAGAGTCCTGACGGGTTTTTGGAACGTTTCCCGGCGCTCTCTGGCCCAAAAGTGTTCTTTGGCCGTTTTTGAAATTTTGAAAAATTGCGTAACCACCCCCCCTTACGAAAAAGTCAAAAATTGACTTTCCCCAAAAGTCCACTTTTTTTGCATATTTGGGCAGTGCCGAGAGTCCTGACGGGTTTTTGGAACGTTTCCTGGCGCTCCCTGGCCCAAAAGTGTTCTTTGGCCGTTTTTGAAATTTTGAAAAAATGCGTAACCACCCCCCCTTACGAAAAAGTCAAAAATTGACTTTCCCCAAAAGTCCACTTTTTTTGCATATTTGGGCAGTGCCGAGAGTCCTGACGGGTTTTTGGAACGTTTCCCGGCGCTCTCTGGCCCAAAAGTGTTCTTTGGCCGTTTTTGAAATTTTGAAAAATTGCGTAACCACCCCCCCTTACAAAAAAGTCAAAAATTGACTTTCCCCAAAAGTCCACTTTTTTTGCATATTTGGGCAGTGCCGAGAGTCCTGACGGGTTTTTGGAACGTTTCCCGGCGCTCTCTGGCCCAAAAGTGTTCTTTGGCCGTTTTTGAAATTTTGAAAAATTGCGTAACCACCCCCCCTTACGAAAAAGTCAAAAATTGACTTTCCCCAAAAGTCCACTTTTTTTGCATATTTGGGCAGTGCCGAGAGTCCTGACGGGTTTATGGAATGTTTCCCGGCGCTCCCTGGCCCAAAAGTGTTTTTTTACCGATTTTGAAATTTTGAAAAATTGCGTAACCACCCCCCCTTACGAAAAAGTCAAAAATTGTCTTTCCCCAAAAGTCCACTTTTTTTGCATATTTGGGCAGTGCCGAGAGTCCTGACGGGTTTTTGGAACGTTTCCTGGCGCTCCCTGGCCCAAAAGTGTTCTTTGGCCGTTTTTGAAATTTGGAAAAAATGCGTAACCACCCCCCCTTACGAAAAAGTCAAAAATTGACTTTCCCCAAAAGTCCACTTTTTTTGCATATTTGGGCAGTGCCGAGAGTCCTGACGGGTTTTTGGAACGTTTCCTGGCGCTCCCTGGCCCAAAAGTGTTCTTTGGCTGATTTTGAAATTTTGAAAAAATGCGTAACCACCCCCCCTTACGAAAAAGTCAAAAATTGACTTTCCTCAAAAGTCCACTTTTTTTGCATATTTGGGCAGTGCCGAGAGTCCTGACGGGTTTATGGAACGTTTCCTGGCGCTCCCTGGCCCAAAAGTGTTCTTTGGCTGATTTTGAAATTTTGAAAAAATGCGTAACCACCCCCCCTTACGAAAAAGTCAAAAATTGACTTTCCTCAAAAGTCCACTTTTTTTGCATATTTGGGCAGTGCCGAGAGTCCTGACGGGTTTATGGAACGTTTCCCGGCGCTCCCTGGCCCAAAAGTGTTTTTTTACCGATTTTGAAATTTTTAAAAAATGCCTAACCACCCCCCCTTACGAAAAAGTCAAAAATTGACTTTCCCCAGAAGTCCACTTCTTTTCAATATTTGGGCAGTGCTGAGAGTCCTGTAGGGTTTATGGAACGTTTCCCGGCGCTCTCTGGCCCAAAAGTGTTCTTTGGCCGTTTTTGAAATTTTGAAAAATTGCGTAACCACCCCCCCTTACGAAAAAGTCAAAAATTGACTTTCCCCAAAAGTCCACTTTTTTTGCATAATTGGGCAGTGCCGAGAGTCCTGACGGGTTTTTGGAACGTTTCCTGGCGCTCCCTGGCCCAAAAGTGTTCTTTGGCCGTTTTTGAAATTTTGAAAAAATGCGTAACCACCCCCCCTTACGAAAAAGTCAAAAATTGACTTTCCCCAAAAGTCCACTTTTTTTGCATATTTGGGCAGTGCCGAGAGTCCTGACGGGTTTTTGGAACGTTTCCCGGCGCTCTCTGGCCCAAAAGTGTTCTTTGGCCGTTTTTGAAATTTTGAAAAATTGCGTAACCACCCCCCCTTACAAAAAAGTCAAAAATTGACTTTCCACAAAAGTCTATTTTTTTTCCATATTTGGGCAGTGCCGAGAGTCCTGACGGGTTTTTGGAACGTTTCCCGGCGCTCCCTGGCCCAAAAGTGTTTTTTGACCGATTTTGAAATTTTGAAAAAATGCGTAACCACCCCTCCTTACGAAAAAGTCAAAAATTGACTTTCCCCAAAAGTCCACTTTTTTTGCATATTTGGGCAGTGCCGAGAGTCCTGACGGGTTTTTGGAACGTTTCCCGGCGCTCCCTGGCCCAAAAGTGTTCTTTGGCCGTTTTTGAAGTTTTGAAAAAACGCGTAACCACCCCCCCTTACGAAAAAGTCAAAAATTGACTTTCCCCAAAAGTCCACTTTTTTTGCATATTTGGGGAGTGCCGAGAGTCCTGACGGGTTTATGGAATGTTTCCCGGCGCTCCCTGGCCCAAAAGTGTTTTTTTACCGATTTTGAAATTTTGAAAAAATGCGTAACCACCCCCCCTTACGAAAAAGTCAAAAATTGACTTTCCCCAGAAGTCCACTTTTTTTTGCATATTTGGGCAGTGCCGAGAGTCCTGACGGGTTTTTGGAACGTTTCCCGGCGCTCCCTGGCCCAAAAATGTTCTTTGGCCGTTTTTGAAATTTTGAAAAATTGCGTAACCACCCCCCCTTACGAAAAAGTCAAAAATTGACTTTCCCCAAAAGTCCACTTTTTTTGCATATTTGAGCTCTGCCGATAGTCCTGACGAGTTTTTGGAACGTTTCCCGGCGCTCCCTGGCCCAAAAGTGTTCTTTGGCCGTTTTTGAAATTTTGAAAAAATGCGTAACCACCCCCCCTTACGAAAAAGTCAAAAATTGACTTTCCCCAAAAGTCCACTTTTTTTGCATATTTGGGCAGTGCCGAGAGTCCTGACGGGTTTTTGGAACGTTTCCCGGCGCTCCCTGGCCCAAAAGTGTTCTTTGGCCGATTTTGAAATTTTGAAAAATTGCGTAACCACCCCCCCTTACGAAAAAGTCAAAAATTGACTTTCTCCAAAAGTCCACTTCTTTTGCATATTTGGGCAGTGCTGAGAGTCCTGACGGGTTTTTGGAACGTTTCCCGGCGCTCTCTGGCCCAAAAGTGTTCTTTGGCCGTTTTTGAAATTTTGAAAAATTGCGTAACCACCCCCCCTTACGAAAAAGTCAAAAATTGACTTTCCCCAAAAGTCCACTTTTTTTGCATATTTGGGCAGTGCCGAGAGTCCTGACGGGTTTTTGGAACGTTTCCTGGCGCTCCCTGGCCCAAAAGTGTTCTTTGGCTGATTTTGAAATTTTGAAAAAATGCGTAACCACCCCCCCTTACGAAAAAGTCAAAAATTGACTTTCCTCAAAAGTCCACTTTTTTTGCATATTTGGGCAGTGCCGAGAGTCCTGACGGGTTTTTGGAACGTTTCCCGGCGCTCCCTGGCCCAAAAGTGTTCTTTGGCCGTTTTTGAAGTTTTGAAAAAACGCGTAACCACCCCCCCTTACGAAAAAGTCAAAAATTGACTTTCCCCAAAAGTCCACTTTTTTTGCATATTTGGGGAGTGCCGAGAGTCCTGACGGGTTTTTGGAACGTTTCCCGGCGCTCCCTGGCCCAAAAGTGTTCTTTGGCCGTTTTTGAAGTTTTGAAAAAACGCGTAACCACCCCCCCTTACGAAAAAGTCAAAAATTGACTTTCCCCAAAAGTCCACTTTTTTTGCATATTTGGGGAGTGCCGAGAGTCCTGACGGGTTTATGGAATGTTTCCCGGCGCTCCCTGGCCCAAAAGTGTTTTTTTACCGATTTTGAAATTTTGAAAAAATGCGTAACCACCCCCCCTTACGAAAAAGTCAAAAATTGACTTTCCCCAGAAGTCCACTTTTTTTTGCATATTTGGGCAGTGCCGAGAGTCCTGACGGGTTTTTGGAACGTTTCCCGGCGCTCCCTGGCCCAAAAATGTTCTTTGGCCGTTTTTGAAATTTTGAAAAATTGCGTAACCACCCCCCCTTACGAAAAAGTCAAAAATTGACTTTCCCCAAAAGTCCACTTTTTTTGCATATTTGAGCTCTGCCGATAGTCCTGACGAGTTTTTGGAACGTTTCCCGGCGCTCCCTGGCCCAAAAGTGTTCTTTGGCCGTTTTTGAAATTTTGAAAAAATGCGTAACCACCCCCCCTTACGAAAAAGTCAAAAATTGACTTTCCCCAAAAGTCCACTTTTTTTGCATATTTGGGCAGTGCCGAGAGTCCTGACGGGTTTTTGGAACGTTTCCCGGCGCTCCCTGGCCCAAAAGTGTTCTTTGGCCGATTTTGAAATTTTGAAAAATTGCGTAACCACCCCCCCTTACGAAAAAGTCAAAAATTGACTTTCTCCAAAAGTCCACTTCTTTTGCATATTTGGGCAGTGCTGAGAGTCCTGACGGGTTTTTGGAACGTTTCCCGGCGCTCTCTGGCCCAAAAGTGTTCTTTGGCCGTTTTTGAAATTTTGAAAAATTGCGTAACCACCCCCCCTTACGAAAAAGTCAAAAATTGACTTTCCCCAAAAGTCCACTTTTTTTGCATATTTGGGCAGTGCCGAGAGTCCTGACGGGTTTTTGGAACGTTTCCTGGCGCTCCCTGGCCCAAAAGTGTTCTTTGGCTGATTTTGAAATTTTGAAAAAATGCGTAACCACCCCCCCTTACGAAAAAGTCAAAAATTGACTTTCCTCAAAAGTCCACTTTTTTTGCATATTTGGGCAGTGCCGAGAGTCCTGACGGGTTTATGGAACGTTTCCCGGCGCTCCCTGGCCCAAAAGTGTTTTTTTACCGATTTTGAAATTTTGAAAAAATGCGTAACCACCCCCCCTTACGAAAAAGTCAAAAATGGACTTTCCCCAGAAGTCCACTTCTTTTGCATATTTGGGCAGTGCTGAGAGTCCTGACGGGTTTTTGGAACGTTTCCCGGCGCTCTCTGGCCCAAAAGTGTTCTTTGGCCGTTTTTGAAATTTTGAAAAATTGCGTAACCACCCCCCCTTACGAAAAAGTCAAAAATTGACTTTCCCCAAAAGTCCACTTTTTTTGCATATTTGGGCAGTGCCGAGAGTCCTGACGGGTTTTTGGAACGTTTCCTGGCGCTCCCTGGCCCAAAAGTGTTCTTTGGCCGTTTTTGAAATTTTGAAAAAATGCGTAACCACCCCCCCTTACGAAAAAGTCAAAAATTGACTTTCCCCAAAAGTCCACTTTTTTTGCATATTTGGGCAGTGCCGAGAGTCCTGACGGGTTTTTGGAACGTTTCCCGGCGCTCTCTGGCCCAAAAGTGTTCTTTGGCCGTTTTTGAAATTTTGAAAAATTGCGTAACCACCCCCCCTTACAAAAAAGTCAAAAATTGACTTTCCACAAAAGTCTATTTTTTTTCCATATTTGGGCAGTGCCGAGAGTCCTGACGGGTTTTTGGAACGTTTCCCGGCGCTCCCTGGCCCAAAAGTGTTTTTTGACCGATTTTGAAATTTTGAAAAAATGCGTAACCACCCCTCCTTACGAAAAAGTCAAAAATTGACTTTCCCCAAAAGTCCACTTTTTTTGCATATTTGGGCAGTGCCGAGAGTCCTGACGGGTTTTTGGAACGTTTCCCGGCGCTCCCTGGCCCAAAAGTGTTCTTTGGCCGTTTTTGAAGTTTTGAAAAAACGCGTAACCACCCCCCCTTACGAAAAAGTCAAAAATTGACTTTCCCCAAAAGTCCACTTTTTTTGCATATTTGGGGAGTGCCGAGAGTCCTGACGGGTTTATGGAATGTTTCCCGGCGCTCCCTGGCCCAAAAGTGTTTTCTTACCGATTTTGAAATTTTGAAAAAATGCGTAACCACCCCCCCCTTACGAAAAAGTCAAAAATTGACTTTCCCCAAAAGTCCACTTTTTTTGCATATTTGGGCAGTGCCGAGAGTCCTGACGGGTTTTTGGAACGTTTCCTGGCGCTCCCTGGCCCAAAAGTGTTCTTTGGCCGTTTTTGAAATTTTGAAAAAATGCGTAACCACCCCCCCTTACGAAAAAGTCAAAAATTGACTTTCCCCAAAAGTCCACTTTTTTTGCATATTTGGGCAGTGCCGAGAGTCCTGACGGGTTTTTGGAACGTTTCCCGGCGCTCTCTGGCCCAAAAGTGTTCTTTGGCCGTTTTTGAAATTTTGAAAAATTGCGTAACCACCCCCCCTTACAAAAAAGTCAAAAATTGACTTTCCACAAAAGTCTATTTTTTTTCCATATTTGGGCAGTGCCGAGAGTCCTGACGGGTTTTTGGAACGTTTCCCGGCGCTCCCTGGCCCAAAAGTGTTTTTTGACCGATTTTGAAATTTTGAAAAAATGCGTAACCACCCCTCCTTACGAAAAAGTCAAAAATTGACTTTCCCCAAAAGTCCACTTTTTTTGCATATTTGGGCAGTGCCGAGAGTCCTGACGGGTTTTTGGAACGTTTCCCGGCGCTCCCTGGCCCAAAAGTGTTCTTTGGCCGTTTTTGAAGTTTTGAAAAAACGCGTAACCACCCCCCCTTACGAAAAAGTCAAAAATTGACTTTCCCCAAAAGTCCACTTTTTTTGCATATTTGAGCTCTGCCGATAGTCCTGACGAGTTTTTGGAACGTTTCCCGGCGCTCCCTGGCCCAAAAGTGTTCTTTGGCGGTTTTTGAAATTTTGAAAAAATGCGTAACCACCCCCCCTTACGAAAAAGTCAAAAATTGACTTTCCCCAAAAGTCCACTTTTTTTGCATATTTGGGCAGTGCCGAGAGTCCTGACGGGTTTTTGAAACGTTTCCCGGCGCTCCCTGGCCCAAAAGTGTTCTTTGGCCGATTTTGAAATTTTGAAAAATTGCGTAACCACCCCCCCTTACGAAAAAGTCAAAAATTGACTTTCCCCAAAAGTCCACTTTTTTTGCATATTTGGGGAGTGCCGAGAGTCCTGACGGGTTTATGGAATGTTTCCCGGCGCTCCCTGGCCCAAAAGTGTTTTTTTACCGATTTTGAAATTTTGAAAAAATGCGTAACCACCCCCCCTTACGAAAAAGTCAAAAATTGACTTTCCCCAGAAGTCCACTTTTTTTTGCATATTTGGGCAGTGCCGAGAGTCCTGACGGGTTTTTGGAACGTTTCCCGGCGCTCCCTGGCCCAAAAGTGTTCTTTGGCCGTTTTTGAAATTTTGAAAAATTGCGTAACCACCCCCCCTTACGAAAAAGTCAAAAATTGACTTTCCCCAAAAGTCCACTTTTTTTGCATATTTGAGCTCTGCCGATAGTCCTGACGAGTTTTTGGAACGTTTCCCGGCGCTCCCTGGCCCAAAAGTGTTCTTTGGCCGTTTTTGAAATTTTGAAAAAATGCGTAACCACCCCCCCTTACGAAAAAGTCAAAAATTGACTTTCCCCAAAAGTCCACTTTTTTTGCATATTTGGGCAGTGCCGAGAGTCCTGACGGGTTTTTGGAACGTTTCCCGGCGCTCCCTGGCCCAAAAGTGTTCTTTGGCCGTTTTTGAAGTTTTGAAAAAACGCGTAACCACCCCCCCTTACGAAAAAGTCAAAAATTGACTTTCCCCAAAAGTCCACTTTTTTTGCATATTTGGGGAGTGCCGAGAGTCCTGACGGGTTTATGGAATGTTTCCCGGCGCTCCCTGGCCCAAAAGTGTTTTCTTACCGATTTTGAAATTTTGAAAAAATGCGTAACCACCCCCCCCTTACGAAAAAGTCAAAAATTGACTTTCCCCAAAAGTCCACTTTTTTTGCATATTTGGGCAGTGCCGAGAGTCCTGACGGGTTTTTGGAACGTTTCCTGGCGCTCCCTGGCCCAAAAGTGTTCTTTGGCCGTTTTTGAAATTTTGAAAAAATGCGTAACCACCCCCCCTTACGAAAAAGTCAAAAATTGACTTTCCCCAAAAGTCCACTTTTTTTGCATATTTGGGCAGTGCCGAGAGTCCTGACGGGTTTTTGGAACGTTTCCCGGCGCTCTCTGGCCCAAAAGTGTTCTTTGGCCGTTTTTGAAATTTTGAAAAATTGCGTAACCACCCCCCCTTACAAAAAAGTCAAAAATTGACTTTCCACAAAAGTCTATTTTTTTTCCATATTTGGGCAGTGCCGAGAGTCCTGACGGGTTTTTGGAACGTTTCCCGGCGCTCCCTGGCCCAAAAGTGTTTTTTGACCGATTTTGAAATTTTGAAAAAATGCGTAACCACCCCTCCTTACGAAAAAGTCAAAAATTGACTTTCCCCAAAAGTCCACTTTTTTTGCATATTTGGGCAGTGCCGAGAGTCCTGACGGGTTTTTGGAACGTTTCCCGGCGCTCCCTGGCCCAAAAGTGTTCTTTGGCCGTTTTTGAAGTTTTGAAAAAACGCGTAACCACCCCCCCTTACGAAAAAGTCAAAAATTGACTTTCCCCAAAAGTCCACTTTTTTTGCATATTAGGGGAGTGCCGAGAGTCCTGACGGGTTTATGGAATGTTTCCCGGCGCTCCCTGGCCCAAAAGTGTTTTTTTACCGATTTTGAAATTTTGAAAAAATGCGTAACCACCCCCCCTTACGAAAAAGTCAAAAATTGACTTTCCCCAGAAGTCCACTTTTTTTTGCATATTTGGGCAGTGCCGAGAGTCCTGACGGGTTTTTGGAACGTTTCCCGGCGCTCCCTGGCCCAAAAGTGTTCTTTGGCCGTTTTTGAAATTTTGAAAAATTGCGTAACCACCCCCCCTTACGAAAAAGTCAAAAATTGACTTTCCCCAAAAGTCCACTTTTTTTGCATATTTGAGCTCTGCCGATAGTCCTGACGAGTTTTTGGAACGTTTCCCGGCGCTCCCTGGCCCAAAAGTGTTCTTTGGCGGTTTTTGAAATTTTGAAAAAATGCGTAACCACCCCCCCTTACGAAAAAGTCAAAAATTGACTTTCCCCAAAAGTCCACTTTTTTTGCATATTTGGGCAGTGCCGAGAGTCCTGACGGGTTTTTGAAACGTTTCCCGGCGCTCCCTGGCCCAAAAGTGTTCTTTGGCCGATTTTGAAATTTTGAAAAATTGCGTAACCACCCCCCCTTACGAAAAAGTCAAAAATTGACTTTCCCCAAAAGTCCACTTTTTTTGCATATTTGGGGAGTGCCGAGAGTCCTGACGGGTTTATGGAATGTTTCCCGGCGCTCCCTGGCCCAAAAGTGTTTTTTTACCGATTTTGAAATTTTGAAAAAATGCGTAACCACCCCCCCTTACGAAAAAGTCAAAAATTGACTTTCCCCAGAAGTCCACTTTTTTTTGCATATTTGGGCAGTGCCGAGAGTCCTGACGGGTTTTTGGAACGTTTCCCGGCGCTCCCTGGCCCAAAAGTGTTCTTTGGCCGTTTTTGAAATTTTGAAAAATTGCGTAACCACCCCCCCTTACGAAAAAGTCAAAAATTGACTTTCCCCAAAAGTCCACTTTTTTTGCATATTTGAGCTCTGCCGATAGTCCTGACGAGTTTTTGGAACGTTTCCCGGCGCTCCCTGGCCCAAAAGTGTTCTTTGGCCGTTTTTGAAATTTTGAAAAAATGCGTAACCACCCCCCCTTACGAAAAAGTCAAAAATTGACTTTCCCCAAAAGTCCACTTTTTTTGCATATTTGGGCAGTGCCGAGAGTCCTGACGGGTTTTTGGAACGTTTCCCGGCGCTCCCTGGCCCAAAAGTGTTCTTTGGCCGATTTTGAAATTTTGAAAAATTGCGTAACCACCCCCCCCCTTACGAAAAAGTCAAAAATTGACTTTCTCCAAAAGTCCACTTCTTTTGCATATTTGGGCAGTGCTGAGAGTCCTGACGGGTTTTTGGAACGTTTCCCGGCGCTCTCTGGCCCAAAAGTGTTCTTTGGTCGTTTTTGAAATTTTGAAAAATTGCGTAACCACCCCCCCTTACAAAAAAGTCAAAAATTGACTTTCCACAAAAGTCTATTTTTTTTCCATATTTGGGCAGTGCCGAGAGTCCTGACGGGTTTTTGGAACGTTTCCCGGCGCTCCCTGGCCCAAAAGTGTTTTTTGACCGATTTTGAAATTTTGAAAAAATGCGTAACCACCCCTCCTTACGAAAAAGTCAAATATTGACTTTCCCCAAAAGTCCACTTTTTTTGCATATTTGGGCAGTGCCGAGAGTCCTGACGGGTTTTTGGAACGTTTCCCGGCGCTCCCTGGCCCAAAAGTGTTCTTTGGCCGTTTTTGAAGTTTTGAAAAAACGCGTAACCACCCCCCCTTACGAAAAAGTCAAAAATTGACTTTCCCCAAAAGTCCACTTTTTTTGCATATTTGGGGAGTGCCGAGAGTCCTGACGGGTTTATGGAATGTTTCCCGGCGCTCCCTGGCCCAAAAGTGTTTTTTTACCGATTTTGAAATTTTGAAAAAATGCGTAACCACCCCCCCTTAAGAAAAAGTCAAAAATTGACTTTCCCCAGAAGTCCACTTTTTTTTGCATATTTGGGCAGTGCCGAGAGTCCTGACGGGTTTTTGGAACGTTTCCCGGCGCTCCCTGGCCCAAAAGTGTTCTTTGGCCGTTTTTGAAATTTTGAAAAATTGCGTAACCACCCCCCCTTACAAAAAAGTCAAAAATTGACTTTCCACAAAAGTCTTATTTTTTTTCCATATTTGGGCAGTGCCGAGAGTCCTGACGGGTTTTTGGAACGTTTCCCGGCGCTCCCTGGCCCAAAAGTGTTTTTTGACCGATTTTGAAATTTTGAAAAAATGCGTAACCACCCCTCCTTACGAAAAAGTCAAAAATTGACTTTCCCCAAAAGTCCACTTTTTTTGCATATTTGGGCAGTGCCGAGAGTCCTGACGGGTTTTTGGAACGTTTCCCGGCGCTCCCTGGCCCAAAAGTGTTCTTTGGCCGTTTTTGAAGTTTTGAAAAAACGCGTAACCACCCCCCCTTACGAAAAAGTCAAAAATTGACTTTCCCCAAAAGTCCACTTTTTTTGCATATTTGGGGAGTGCTGAGAGTCCTGACGGGTTTATGGAATGTTTCCCGGCGCTCCCTGGCCCAAAAGTGTTTTTTTACCGATTTTGAAATTTTGAAAAAATGCGTAACCACCCCCCCTTACGAAAAAGTCAAAAATTGACTTTCCCCAAAAGTCCACTTTTTTTTGCATATTTGGGCAGTGCCGAGAGTCCTGACGGGTTTTTGGAACGTTTCCTGGCGCTCCCTGGCCCAAAAGTGTTCTTTGGCCTTTTTTGAAATTTTGAAAAATTGCGTAACCACCCCCCCTTACGAAAAAGTCAAAAATTGACTTTCCCCAAAAGTCCACTTTTTTTGCATATTTGGGCAGTGCCGAGAGTCCTGACGGGTTTTTGGAACGTTTCCCGGCGCTCTCTGGCCCAAAAGTGTTCTTTGGCCGTTTTTGAAATTTTGAAAAATTGCGTAACCACCCCCCCTTACAAAAAAGTCAAAAATTGACTTTCCACAAAAGTCTATTTTTTTTCCATATTTGGGCAGTGCCGAGAGTCCTGACGGGTTTTTGGAACGTTTCCCGGCGCTCCCTGGCCCAAAAGTGTTTTTTGACCGATTTTGAAATTTTGAAAAAATGCGTAACCACCCCTCCTTACGAAAAAGTCAAAAATTGACTTTCCCCAAAAGTCCACTTTTTTTGCATATTTGGGCAGTGCCGAGAGTCCTGACGGGTTTTTGGAACGTTTCCCGGCGCTCCCTGGCCCAAAAGTGTTCTTTGGCCGTTTTTGAAGTTTTGAAAAAACGCGTAACCACCCCCCCTTACGAAAAAGTCAAAAATTGACTTTCCCCAAAAGTCCACTTTTTTTGCATATTTGGGGAGTGCCGAGAGTCCTGACGGGTTTATGGAATGTTTCCCGGCGCTCCCTGGCCCAAAAGTGTATTCTTACCGATTTTGAAATTTTGAAAAAATGCGTAACCACCCCCCCCTTACGAAAAAGTCAAAAATTGACTTTCCCCAAAAGTCCACTTTTTTTGCATATTTGGGCAGTGCCGAGAGTCCTGACGGGTTTTTGGAACGTTTCCTGGCGCTCCCTGGCCCAAAAGTGTTCTTTGGCCGTTTTTGAAATTTTGAAAAAATGCGTAACCACCCCCCCTTACGAAAAAGTCAAAAATTGACTTTCCCCAAAAGTCCACTTTTTTTGCATATTTGGGCAGTGCCGAGAGTCCTGACGGGTTTTTGGAACGTTTCCCGGCGCTCTCTGGCCCAAAAGTGTTCTTTGGCCGTTTTTGAAATTTTGAAAAATTGCGTAACCACCCCCCCTTACAAAAAAGTCAAAAATTGACTTTCCACAAAAGTCTATTTTTTTTCCATATTTGGGCAGTGCCGAGAGTCCTGACGGGTTTTTGGAACGTTTCCCGGCGCTCCCTGGCCCAAAAGTGTTTTTTGACCGATTTTGAAATTTTGAAAAAATGCGTAACCACCCCTCCTTACGAAAAAGTCAAAAATTGACTTTCCCCAAAAGTCCACTTTTTTTGCATATTTGGGCAGTGCCGAGAGTCCTGACGGGTTTTTGGAACGTTTCCCGGCGCTCCCTGGCCCAAAAGTGTTCTTTGGCCGTTTTTGAAGTTTTGAAAAAACGCGTAACCACCCCCCCTTACGAAAAAGTCAAAAATTGACTTTCCCCAAAAGTCCACTTTTTTTGCATATTTGGGGAGTGCCGAGAGTCCTGACGGGTTTATGGAATGTTTCCCGGCGCTCCCTGGCCCAAAAGTGTTTTTTTACCGATTTTGAAATTTTGAAAAAATGCGTAACCACCCCCCCTTACGAAAAAGTCAAAAATTGACTTTCCCCAGAAGTCCACTTTTTTTTGCATATTTGGGCAGTGCCGAGAGTCCTGACGGGTTTTTGGAACGTTTCCCGGCGCTCCCTGGCCCAAAAGTGTTCTTTGGCCGTTTTTGAAATTTTGAAAAATTGCGTAACCACCCCCCCCCTTACGAAAAAGTCAAAAATTGACTTTCCCCAAAAGTCCACTTTTTTTGCATATTTGAGCTCTGCCGATAGTCCTGACGAGTTTTTGGAACGTTTCCCGGCGCTCCCTGGCCCAAAAGTGTTCTTTGGCGGTTTTTGAAATTTTGAAAAAATGCGTAACCACCCCCCCTTACGAAAAAGTCAAAAATTGACTTTCCCCAAAAGTCCACTTTTTTTGCATATTTGGGCAGTGCCGAGAGTCCTGACGGGTTTTTGAAACGTTTCCCGGCGCTCCCTGGCCCAAAAGTGTTCTTTGGCCGATTTTGAAATTTTGAAAAATTGCGTAACCACCCCCCCTTACGAAAAAGTCAAAAATTGACTTTCCCCAAAAGTCCACTTTTTTTGCATATTTGGGGAGTGCCGAGAGTCCTGACGGGTTTATGGAATGTTTCCCGGCGCTCCCTGGCCCAAAAGTGTTTTTTTACCGATTTTGAAATTTTGAAAAAATGCGTAACCACCCCCCCTTACGAAAAAGTCAAAAATTGACTTTCCCCAGAAGTCCACTTTTTTTTGCATATTTGGGCAGTGCCGAGAGTCCTGACGGGTTTTTGGAACGTTTCCCGGCGCTCCCTGGCCCAAAAGTGTTCTTTGGCCGTTTTTGAAATTTTGAAAAATTGCGTAACCACCCCCCCTTACGAAAAAGTCAAAAATTGACTTTCCCCAAAAGTCCACTTTTTTTGCATATTTGAGCTCTGCCGATAGTCCTGACGAGTTTTTGGAACGTTTCCCGGCGCTCCCTGGCCCAAAAGTGTTCTTTGGCCGTTTTTGAAATTTTGAAAAAATGCGTAACCACCCCCCCTTACGAAAAAGTCAAAAATTGACTTTCCCCAAAAGTCCACTTTTTTTGCATATTTGGGCAGTGCCGAGAGTCCTGACGGGTTTTTGGAACGTTTCCCGGCGCTCCCTGGCCCAAAAGTGTTCTTTGGCCGATTTTGAAATTTTGAAAAATTGCGTAACCACCCCCCCCTTACGAAAAAGTCAAAAATTGACTTTCTCCAAAAGTCCACTTCTTTTGCATATTTGGGCAGTGCTGAGAGTCCTGACGGGTTTTTGGAACGTTTCCCGGCGCTCTCTGGCCCAAAAGTGTTCTTTGGTCGTTTTTGAAATTTTGAAAAATTGCGTAACCACCCCCCCTTACAAAAAAGTCAAAAATTGACTTTCCACAAAAGTCTATTTTTTTTCCATATTTGGGCAGTGCCGAGAGTCCTGACGGGTTTTTGGAACGTTTCCCGGCGCTCCCTGGCCCAAAAGTGTTTTTTGACCGATTTTGAAATTTTGAAAAAATGCGTAACCACCCCTCCTTACGAAAAAGTCAAATATTGACTTTCCCCAAAAGTCCACTTTTTTTGCATATTTGGGCAGTGCCGAGAGTCCTGACGGGTTTTTGGAACGTTTCCCGGCGCTCCCTGGCCCAAAAGTGTTCTTTGGCCGTTTTTGAAGTTTTGAAAAAACGCGTAACCACCCCCCCTTACGAAAAAGTCAAAAATTGACTTTCCCCAAAAGTCCACTTTTTTTGCATATTTGGGGAGTGCCGAGAGTCCTGACGGGTTTATGGAATGTTTCCCGGCGCTCCCTGGCCCAAAAGTGTTTTTTTACCGATTTTGAAATTTTGAAAAAATGCGTAACCACCCCCCCTTACGAAAAAGTCAAAAATTGACTTTCCCCAGAAGTCCACTTTTTTTTGCATATTTGGGCAGTGCCGAGAGTCCTGACGGGTTTTTGGAACGTTTCCCGGCGCTCCCTGGCCCAAAAGTGTTCTTTGGCCGTTTTTGAAATTTTGAAAAATTGCGTAACCACCCCCCCTTACGAAAAAGTCAAAAATTGACTTTCCCCAAAAGTCCACTTTTTTTGCATATTTGAGCTCTGCCGAGAGTCCTGACGGGTTTTTGGAACGTTTCCCGGCGCTCCCTGGCCCAAAAGTGTTTTTTGACCGATTTTGAAATTTTGAAAAAATGCGTAACCACCCCCCCTTACGAAAAAGTCAGAAATTGACTTTCCCCAAAAGTCCACTTTTTTTGCATATTTGGGCAGTGCCGAGAGTCCTGACGGGTTTTTGGAACGTTTCCCGGCGCTCTCTGGCCCAAAAGTGTTCTTTGGCCGTTTTTGAAATTTTGAAAAATTGCGTAACCACCCCCCCTTACGAAAAAGTCAAAAATTGACTTTCCCCAAAAGTCCACTTTTTTTGCATATTTGGGCAGTGCCGAGAGTCCTGACGGGTTTTTGGAACGTTTCCCGGCGCTCCCTGGCCCAAAAGTGTTTTTTGACCGATTTTGAAATTTTGAAAAAATGCGTAACCACCCCTCCTTACGAAAAAGTCAAAAATTGACTTTCCCCAAAAGTCCACTTTTTTTGCATATTTGGGCAGTGCCGAGAGTCCTGACGGGTTTTTGGAACGTTTCCCGGCGCTCCCTGGCCCAAAAGTGTTCTTTGGCCGTTTTTGAAGTTTTGAAAAAACGCGTAACCACCCCCCCTTACGAAAAAGTCAAAAATTGACTTTCCCCAAAAGTCCACTTTTTTTGCATATTTGGGGAGTGCTGAGAGTCCTGACGGGTTTATGGAATGTTTCCCGGCGCTCCCTGGCCCAAAAGTGTTTTTTTACCGATTTTGAAATTTTGAAAAAATGCGTAACCACCCCCCCTTACGAAAAAGTCAAAAATTGACTTTCCCCAAAAGTCCACTTTTTTTTGCATATTTGGGCAGTGCCGAGAGTCCTGACGGGTTTTTGGAACGTTTCCTGGCGCTCCCTGGCCCAAAAGTGTTCTTTGGCCTTTTTTGAAATTTTGAAAAATTGCGTAACCACCCCCCCTTACGAAAAAGTCAAAAATTGACTTTCCCCAAAAGTCCACTTTTTTTGCATATTTGGGCAGTGCCGAGAGTCCTGACGGGTTTTTGGAACGTTTCCCGGCGCTCTCTGGCCCAAAAGTGTTCTTTGGCCGTTTTTGAAATTTTGAAAAATTGCGTAACCACCCCCCCTTACAAAAAAGTCAAAAATTGACTTTCCACAAAAGTCTATTTTTTTTCCATATTTGGGCAGTGCCGAGAGTCCTGACGGGTTTTTGGAACGTTTCCCGGCGCTCCCTGGCCCAAAAGTGTTTTTTGACCGATTTTGAAATTTTGAAAAAATGCGTAACCACCCCTCCTTACGAAAAAGTCAAAAATTGACTTTCCCCAAAAGTCCACTTTTTTTGCATATTTGGGCAGTGCCGAGAGTCCTGACGGGTTTTTGGAACGTTTCCCGGCGCTCCCTGGCCCAAAAGTGTTCTTTGGCCGTTTTTGAAGTTTTGAAAAAACGCGTAACCACCCCCCCTTACGAAAAAGTCAAAAATTGACTTTCCCCAAAAGTCCACTTTTTTTGCATATTTGGGGAGTGCCGAGAGTCCTGACGGGTTTATGGAATGTTTCCCGGCGCTCCCTGGCCCAAAAGTGTATTCTTACCGATTTTGAAATTTTGAAAAAATGCGTAACCACCCCCCCCTTACGAAAAAGTCAAAAATTGACTTTCCCCAAAAGTCCACTTTTTTTGCATATTTGGGCAGTGCCGAGAGTCCTGACGGGTTTTTGGAACGTTTCCTGGCGCTCCCTGGCCCAAAAGTGTTCTTTGGCCGTTTTTGAAATTTTGAAAAAATGCGTAACCACCCCCCCTTACGAAAAAGTCAAAAATTGACTTTCCCCAAAAGTCCACTTTTTTTGCATATTTGGGCAGTGCCGAGAGTCCTGACGGGTTTTTGGAACGTTTCCCGGCGCTCTCTGGCCCAAAAGTGTTCTTTGGCCGTTTTTGAAATTTTGAAAAATTGCGTAACCACCCCCCCTTACAAAAAAGTCAAAAATTGACTTTCCACAAAAGTCTATTTTTTTTCCATATTTGGGCAGTGCCGAGAGTCCTGACGGGTTTTTGGAACGTTTCCCGGCGCTCCCTGGCCCAAAAGTGTTTTTTGACCGATTTTGAAATTTTGAAAAAATGCGTAACCACCCCTCCTTACGAAAAAGTCAAAAATTGACTTTCCCCAAAAGTCCACTTTTTTTGCATATTTGGGCAGTGCCGAGAGTCCTGACGGGTTTTTGGAACGTTTCCCGGCGCTCCCTGGCCCAAAAGTGTTCTTTGGCCGTTTTTGAAGTTTTGAAAAAACGCGTAACCACCCCCCCTTACGAAAAAGTCAAAAATTGACTTTCCCCAAAAGTCCACTTTTTTTGCATATTTGGGGAGTGCCGAGAGTCCTGACGGGTTTATGGAATGTTTCCCGGCGCTCCCTGGCCCAAAAGTGTTTTTTTACCGATTTTGAAATTTTGAAAAAATGCGTAACCACCCCCCCTTACGAAAAAGTCAAAAATTGACTTTCCCCAGAAGTCCACTTTTTTTTGCATATTTGGGCAGTGCCGAGAGTCCTGACGGGTTTTTGGAACGTTTCCCGGCGCTCCCTGGCCCAAAAGTGTTCTTTGGCCGTTTTTGAAATTTTGAAAAATTGCGTAACCACCCCCCCCCTTACGAAAAAGTCAAAAATTGACTTTCCCCAAAAGTCCACTTTTTTTGCATATTTGAGCTCTGCCGATAGTCCTGACGAGTTTTTGGAACGTTTCCCGGCGCTCCCTGGCCCAAAAGTGTTCTTTGGCGGTTTTTGAAATTTTGAAAAAATGCGTAACCACCCCCCCTTACGAAAAAGTCAAAAATTGACTTTCCCCAAAAGTCCACTTTTTTTGCATATTTGGGCAGTGCCGAGAGTCCTGACGGGTTTTTGAAACGTTTCCCGGCGCTCCCTGGCCCAAAAGTGTTCTTTGGCCGATTTTGAAATTTTGAAAAATTGCGTAACCACCCCCCCTTACGAAAAAGTCAAAAATTGACTTTCCCCAAAAGTCCACTTTTTTTGCATATTTGGGGAGTGCCGAGAGTCCTGACGGGTTTATGGAATGTTTCCCGGCGCTCCCTGGCCCAAAAGTGTTTTTTTACCGATTTTGAAATTTTGAAAAAATGCGTAACCACCCCCCCTTACGAAAAAGTCAAAAATTGACTTTCCCCAGAAGTCCACTTTTTTTTGCATATTTGGGCAGTGCCGAGAGTCCTGACGGGTTTTTGGAACGTTTCCCGGCGCTCCCTGGCCCAAAAGTGTTCTTTGGCCGTTTTTGAAATTTTGAAAAATTGCGTAACCACCCCCCCTTACGAAAAAGTCAAAAATTGACTTTCCCCAAAAGTCCACTTTTTTTGCATATTTGAGCTCTGCCGATAGTCCTGACGAGTTTTTGGAACGTTTCCCGGCGCTCCCTGGCCCAAAAGTGTTCTTTGGCCGTTTTTGAAATTTTGAAAAAATGCGTAACCACCCCCCCTTACGAAAAAGTCAAAAATTGACTTTCCCCAAAAGTCCACTTTTTTTGCATATTTGGGCAGTGCCGAGAGTCCTGACGGGTTTTTGGAACGTTTCCCGGCGCTCCCTGGCCCAAAAGTGTTCTTTGGCCGATTTTGAAATTTTGAAAAATTGCGTAACCACCCCCCCCTTACGAAAAAGTCAAAAATTGACTTTCTCCAAAAGTCCACTTCTTTTGCATATTTGGGCAGTGCTGAGAGTCCTGACGGGTTTTTGGAACGTTTCCCGGCGCTCTCTGGCCCAAAAGTGTTCTTTGGTCGTTTTTGAAATTTTGAAAAATTGCGTAACCACCCCCCCTTACAAAAAAGTCAAAAATTGAATTTCCACAAAAGTCTATTTTTTTTCCATATTTGGGCAGTGCCGAGAGTCCTGACGGGTTTTTGGAACGTTTCCCGGCGCTCCCTGGCCCAAAAGTGTTTTTTGACCGATTTTGAAATTTTGAAAAAATGCGTAACCACCCCTCCTTACGAAAAAGTCAAATATTGACTTTCCCCAAAAGTCCACTTTTTTTGCATATTTGGGCAGTGCCGAGAGTCCTGACGGGTTTTTGGAACGTTTCCCGGCGCTCCCTGGCCCAAAAGTGTTCTTTGGCCGTTTTTGAAGTTTTGAAAAAACGCGTAACCACCCCCCCTTACGAAAAAGTCAAAAATTGACTTTCCCCAAAAGTCCACTTTTTTTGCATATTTGGGGAGTGCCGAGAGTCCTGACGGGTTTATGGAATGTTTCCCGGCGCTCCCTGGCCCAAAAGTGTTTTTTTACCGATTTTGAAATTTTGAAAAAATGCGTAACCACCCCCCCTTACGAAAAAGTCAAAAATTGACTTTCCCCAGAAGTCCACTTTTTTTTGCATATTTGGGCAGTGCCGAGAGTCCTGACGGGTTTTTGGAACGTTTCCCGGCGCTCCCTGGCCCAAAAGTGTTCTTTGGCCGTTTTTGAAATTTTGAAAAATTGCGTAACCACCCCCCCTTACGAAAAAGTCAAAAATTGACTTTCCCCAAAAGTCCACTTTTTTTGCATATTTGAGCTCTGCCGAGAGTCCTGACGGGTTTTTGGAACGTTTCCCGGCGCTCCCTGGCCCAAAAGTGTTTTTTGACCGATTTTGAAATTTTGAAAAAATGCGTAACCACCCCCCCTTACGAAAAAGTCAGAAATTGACTTTCCCCAAAAGTCCACTTTTTTTGCATATTTGGGCAGTGCCGAGAGTCCTGACGGGTTTTTGGAACGTTTCCCGGCGCTCTCTGGCCCAAAAGTGTTCTTTGGCCGTTTTTGAAATTTTGAAAAATTGCGTAACCACCCCCCCTTACGAAAAAGTCAAAAATTGACTTTCCCCAAAAGTCCACTTTTTTTGCATATTTGGGCAGTGCCGAGAGTCCTGACGGGTTTTTGGAACGTTTACCGGCGCTCCCTGGCCCAAAAGTGTTTTTTGACCGATTTTGAAATTTTGAAAAAATGCGTAACCACCCCCCCTTACGAAAAAGTCAAAATTTGACTTTCCACAAAAGTCCACTTTTTTTGCATATTTGGGCAGTGCCGAGAGTCCTGACGGGTTTTTGGAACGTTTCCCGGCGCTCCCTGGCCCAAAAGTGTTTTTTGACCGATTTTGAAATTTTGAAAAAATGCGTAACCACCCCCCCTTACGAAAAAGTCAAAAATTGACTTTCCCCAAAAGTCCACATTTTTTGCATATTTGGGCAGAGCCGAGAGTCCTGACGGGTTTTTGGAACGTTTCCCGGCGCTCCCTGGCCCAAAAGTGTTCTTTGGCCGTTTTTGAAATTTTGAAAAAACGCGTAACCACCCCCCCTTACGAAAAAGTCAAAAATTGACTTTCCCCAAAAGTCCACTTTTTTTTGCATATTTGGGGAGTGCCGAGAGTCCTGACGGGTTTATGGAACGTTTCCCGGCGCTCCCTGGCCCAAAAGTGTTTTTTTACCGATTTTGAAATTTTGAAAAATTGCGTAACCACCCCCCCTTACGAAAAAGTCAAAAATTGACTTTCCCCAAAAGTCCACTTTTTTTTGCATATTTGGGGAGTGCCGAGAGTCCTGACGGGTTTATGGAACGTTTCCCGGCGCTCCCTGGCCCAAAAGTGTTTTTTTACCGATTTTGAAATTTTGAAAAAATGCGTAACCACCCCCCCTTACGAAAAAGTCAAAAATTGACTTTCCCCAGAAGTCCACTTTTTTTTGCATATTTGGGCAGTGCCGAGAGTCCTGACGGGTTTTTGGAACGTTTCCCGGCGCTCCCTGGCCCAAAAGTGTTCTTTGGCCGTTTTTGAAATTTTGAAAAATTGCGTAACCACCCCCCCTTACGAAAAAGTCAAAAATTGACTTTCCCCAAAAGTCCACTTTTTTTGCATATTTGAGCTCTGCCGAGAGTCCTGACGGGTTTTTGGAACGTTTCCCGGCGCTCCCTGGCCCAAAAGTGTTCTTTGGCCGTTTTTGAAATTTTGAAAAAATGCGTAACCACCCCCCCTTACGAAAAAGTCAAAAATTGACTTTCCCCGAAAGTCCACTTTTTTTGCATATTTGGGCAGTGCCGAGAGTCCTGACGGGTTTTTGGAACGTTTCCCGGCGCTCCCTGGCCCAAAAGTGTTCTTTGGCCGATTTTGAAATTTTGAAAAATTGCGTAACCACCCCCCCTTACGAAAAAGTCAAAAATTGACTTTCTCCAAAAGTCCACTTTTTTTGCATATTTGGGCAGTGCCGAGAGTCCTGACGGGTTTATGGAACGTTTCCCGGCGCTCCCTGGCCTAAAAGTGTTTTTTGACCGATTTTGAAATTTTGAAAAAATGCGTAACCACCCCCCCTTACGAAAAAGTCAAAATTTGACTTTCCACAAAAGTCCACTTTTTTTGCATATTTGGGCAGTGCCGAGAGTCCTGACGGGTTTTTGGAACGTTTCCCGGCGCTCCCTGGCCCAAAAGTGTTTTTTGACCGATTTTGAAATTTTGAAAAAATGCGTAACCACCCCCCCTTACGAAAAAGTCAAAAATTGACTTTCCCCAAAAGTCCACATTTTTTGCATATTTGGGCAGAGCCGAGAGTCCTGACGGGTTTTTGGAACGTTTCCCGGCGCTCCCTGGCCCAAAAGTGTTCTTTGGCCGTTTTTGAAATTTTGAAAAAACGCGTAACCACCCCCCCTTACGAAAAAGTCAAAAATTGACTTTCCCCAAAAGTCCACTTTTTTTTGCATATTTGGGGAGTGTCGAGAGTCCTGACGGGTTTATGGAACGTTTCCCGGCGCTCCCTGGCCCAAAAGTGTTTTTTTACCGATTTTGAAATTTTGAAAAATTGCGTAACCACCCCCCCTTACGAAAAAATCAAAAATTGACTTTCTCCAAAAGTCCACTTTTTTTGCATATTTGGGCAGTGCCGAGAGTCCTGAAGGGTTTATGGAACGTTTCCCGGCGCTCCCTGGCCTAAAAGTGTTTTTTGACCGATTTTGAAATTTTGAAAAATTGCGTAACCACCTCCCCTTACGAAAAAGTCAAAAATTGACTTTCCCCAAAAGTCCACTTTTTTTGCATATTTGGGCAGTGCCGAAAGTCCTGACAGGTTTATGGAACGTTTCCCGGCGCTCCCTGGCCCAAAAGTGTTCTTTGGCCGTTTTTGAAGTTTTGAAAAAACGCGTAACCACCCCCCCTTACGAAAAAGTCAAAAATTGACTTTCCCCAAAAGTCCACTTTTTTTGCATATTTGGGGAGTGCCGAGAGTCCTGACGGGTTTATGGAACGTTTCCCGGCGCTCCCTGGCCCAAAAGTGTTTTTTTACCGAATTTGAAATTTTGAAAAAATGCGTAACCACCCCCCCTTACGAAAAAGTCAAAAATTGACTTTCCCCAGAAGTCCACTTTTTTTTGCATATTTGGGCAGTGCCGAGAGTCCTGACGGGTTTTTGGAACGTTTCCCGGCGCTCCCTGGCCCAAAAGTGTTCTTTGGCCGTTTTTGAAATTTTGAAAAATTGCGTAACCACCCCCCCTTACGAAAAAGTCAAAAATTGACTTTCCCCAAAAGTCCACTTTTTTTGCATATTTGAGCTCTGCCGAGAGTCCTGACGGGTTTTTGGAACGTTTCCCGGCGCTCCCTGGCCCAAAAGTGTTTTTTGACCGATTTTGAAATTTTGAAAAAATGCGTAACCACCCCCCCTTACGAAAAAGTCAGAAATTGACTTTCCCCAAAATTCCATTTTTTTTGCATATTTGGGCAGTGCCGAGAGTCCTGACGGGTTTTTGGAACGTTTCCCGGCGCTCTGTGGCCCAAAAGTGTTCTTTGGCCGATTTTGAAATTTTGAAAAATTGCGTAACCACCCCCCCTTACGAAAAAGTCAAAAATTGACTTTCTCCAAAAGTCCACTTTTTTTGCATATTTGGGCAGTGCCGAGAGTCCTGACGGGTTTATGGAACGTTTCCCGGCGCTCCCTGGCCTAAAAGTGTTTTTTGACCGATTTTGAAATTTTGAAAAAATGCGTAACCACCCCCCCTTACGAAAAAGTCAAAAATTGACTTTCTCCAAAAGTCCACTTTTTTTGCATATTTGGGCAGTGCCGAGAGTCCTGACGGGTTTTTGGAACGTTTCCCGGCGCTCCCTGGCCCAAAAGTGTTCTTTGGCCGTTTTTGAAATTTTGAAAAAATGCGTAACCACCCCCCCTTACGAAAAAGTCAAAAATTGACTTTCTCCAAAAGTCCACTTTTTTTGCATATTTGGGCAGTGCCGAGAGTCCTGACGGGTTTATGGAACGTTTCCCGGCGCTCCCTGGCCTAAAAGTGTTTTTTGACCGATTTTGAAATTTTGAAAAAATGCGTAACCACCCCCCCTTACGAAAAAGTCAAAATTTGACTTTCCACAAAAGTCCACTTTTTTTGCATATTTGGGCAGTGCCGAGAGTCCTGACGGGTTTTTGGAACGTTTCCCGGCGCTCCCTGGCCCAAAAGTGTTTTTTGACCGATTTTGAAATTTTGAAAAAATGCGTAACCACCCCCCCTTACGAAAAAGTCAAAAATTGACTTTCCCCAAAAGTCCACTTTTTTTGCATATTTGGGGAGTGCCGAGAGTCCTGACGGGTTTATGGAACGTTTCCCGGCGCTCCCTGGCCCAAAAGTGTTTTTTTACCGAATTTGAAATTTTGAAAAAATGCGTAACCACCCCCCCTTACGAAAAAGTCAAAAATTGACTTTCCCCAGAAGTCCACTTTTTTTTGCATATTTGGGCAGTGCCGAGAGTCCTGACGAGTTTTTGGAACGTTTCCCGGCGCTCCCTGGCCCAAAAGTGTTCTTTGGCCGTTTTTGAAATTTTGAAAAATTGCGTAACCACCCCCCCTTACGAAAAAGTCAAAAATTGACTTTCCCCAAAAGTCCACTTTTTTTGCATATTTGAGCTCTGCCGAGAGTCCTGACGGGTTTTTGGAACGTTTCCCGGCGCTCCCTGGCCCAAAAGTGTTTTTTGACCGATTTTGAAATTTTGAAAAAATGCGTAACCACCCCCCCTTACGAAAAAGTCAGAAATTGACTTTCCCCAAAATTCCACTTTTTTTGCATATTTGGGCAGTGCCGAGAGTCCTGACGGGTTTTTGGAACGTTTCCCGGCGCTCTCTGGCCCAAAAGTGTTCTTTGGCCGTTTTTGAAATTTTGAAAAATTGCGTAACCACCCCCCCTTACGAAAAAGTCAAAAATTGACTTTCCCCAAAAGTCCACTTTTTTTGCATATTTGGGCAGTGCCGAGAGTCCTGACGGGTTTTTGGAACGTTTACCGGCGCTCCCTGGCCCAAAAGTGTTTTTTGACCGATTTTGAAATTTTGAAAAAATGCGTAACCACCCCCCCTTACGAAAAAGTCAAAATTTGACTTTCCACAAAAGTCCACTTTTTTTGCATATTTGGGCAGTGCCGAGAGTCCTGACGGGTTTTTGGAACGTTTCCCGGCGCTCCCTGGCCCAAAAGTGTTTTTTGACCGATTTTGAAATTTTGAAAAAATGCGTAACCACCCCCCCTTACGAAAAAGTCAAAAATTGACTTTCCCCAAAAGTCCACATTTTTTGCATATTTGGGCAGAGCCGAGAGTCCTGACGGGTTTTTGGAACGTTTCCCGGCGCTCCCTGGCCCAAAAGTGTTCTTTGGCCGTTTTTGAAATTTTGAAAAAACGCGTAACCACCCCCCCTTACGAAAAAGTCAAAAATTGACTTTCCCCAAAAGTCCACTTTTTTTTGCATATTTGGGGAGTGCCGAGAGTCCTGACGGGTTTATGGAACGTTTCCCGGCGCTCCCTGGCCCAAAAGTGTTTTTTTACCGATTTTGAAATTTTGAAAAATTGCGTAACCACCCCCCTTACGAAAAAGTCAAAAATTGACTTTCCCCAAAAGTCCACTTTTTTTTGCATATTTGGGGAGTGCCGAGAGTCCTGACGGGTTTATGGAACGTTTCCCGGCGCTCCCTGGCCCAAAAGTGTTTTTTTACCGATTTTGAAATTTTGAAAAAATGCGTAACCACCCCCCCTTACGAAAAAGTCAAAAATTGACTTTCCCCAGAAGTCCACTTTTTTTTGCATATTTGGGCAGTGCCGAGAGTCCTGACGGGTTTTTGGAACGTTTCCCGGCGCTCCCTGGCCCAAAAGTGTTCTTTGGCCGTTTTTGAAATTTTGAAAAATTGCGTAACCACCCCCCCTTACGAAAAAGTCAAAAATTGACTTTCCCCAAAAGTCCACTTTTTTTGCATATTTGAGCTCTGCCGAGAGTCCTGACGGGTTTTTGGAACGTTTCCCGGCGCTCCCTGGCCCAAAAGTGTTCTTTGGCCGTTTTTGAAATTTTGAAAAAATGCGTAACCACCCCCCCTTACGAAAAAGTCAAAAATTGACTTTCCCCGAAAGTCCACTTTTTTTGCATATTTGGGCAGTGCCGAGAGTCCTGACGGGTTTTTGGAACGTTTCCCGGCGCTCCCTGGCCCAAAAGTGTTCTTTGGCCGATTTTGAAATTTTGAAAAATTGCGTAACCACCCCCCCTTACGAAAAAGTCAAAAATTGACTTTCTCCAAAAGTCCACTTTTTTTGCATATTTGGGCAGTGCCGAGAGTCCTGACGGGTTTATGGAACGTTTCCCGGCGCTCCCTGGCCTAAAAGTGTTTTTTGACCGATTTTGAAATTTTGAAAAAATGCGTAACCACCCCCCCTTACGAAAAAGTCAAAATTTGACTTTCCACAAAAGTCCACATTTTTTGCATATTTGGGCAGAGCCGAGAGTCCTGACGGGTTTTTGGAACGTTTCCCGGCGCTCCCTGGCCCAAAAGTGTTCTTTGGCCGTTTTTGAAATTTTGAAAAAACGCGTAACCACCCCCCCTTACGAAAAAGTCAAAAATTGACTTTCCCCAAAAGTCCACTTTTTTTTGCATATTTGGGGAGTGCCGAGAGTCCTGACGGGTTTATGGAACGTTTCCCGGCGCTCCCTGGCCCAAAAGTGTTTTTTTACCGATTTTGAAATTTTGAAAAATTGCGTAACCACCCCCCCTTACGAAAAAGTCAAAAATTGACTTTCCCCAAAAGTCCACTTTTTTTTTGCATATTTGGGGAGTGCCGAGAGTCCTGACGGGTTTATGGAACGTTTCCCGGCGCTCCCTGGCCCAAAAGTGTTTTTTTACCGATTTTGAAATTTTGAAAAAATGCGTAACCACCCCCCCTTACGAAAAAGTCAAAAATTGACTTTCCCCAGAAGTCCACTTTTTTTTGCATATTTGGGCAGTGCCGAGAGTCCTGACGGGTTTTTGGAACGTTTCCCGGCGCTCCCTGGCCCAAAAGTGTTCTTTGGCCGTTTTTGAAATTTTGAAAAATTGCGTAACCACCCCCCCTTACGAAAAAGTCAAAAATTGACTTTCCCCAAAAGTCCACTTTTTTTGCATATTTGAGCTCTGCCGAGAGTCCTGACGGGTTTTTGGAACGTTTCCCGGCGCTCCCTGGCCCAAAAGTGTTCTTTGGCCGTTTTTGAAATTTTGAAAAAATGCGTAACCACCCCCCCCTTACGAAAAAGTCAAAAATTGACTTTCCCCAAAAGTCCACTTTTTTTGCATATTTGGGCAGTGCCGAGAGTCCTGACGGGTTTTTGGAACGTTTCCCGGCGCTCCCTGGCCCAAAAGTGTTCTTTGGCCGATTTTGAAATTTTGAAAAATTGCGTAACCACCCCCCCTTACGAAAAAGTCAAAAATTGACTTTCTCCAAAAGTCCACTTTTTTTGCATATTTGGGCAGTGCCGAGAGTCCTGACGGGTTTATGGAACGTTTCCCGGCGCTCCTTGGCCTAAAAGTGTTTTTTGACCGATTTTGAAATTTTGAAAAAATGCGTAACCACCCCCCCTTACGAAAAAGTCAAAAATTGACTTTCCACAAAAGTCCACTTTTTTTGCATATTTGGGCAGTGCCGAGAGTCCTGACGGGTTTTTGGAACGTTTCCCGGCGCTCCCTGGCCCAAAAGTGTTCTTTGGCCGTTTTTGAAATTTTGAAAAAATGCGTAACCACCCCCCCTTACGAAAAAGTCAAAAATTGACTTTCCCCAAAAGTCCACTTTTTTTGCATATTTGGGCAGTGCCGAGAGTCCTGACGGGTTTATGGAACGTTTCCCGGCGCTCCCTGGCCCAAAAGTGTTTTTTTACCGATTTTGAAATTTTGAAAAAATGCGTAACCACCCCCCCTTACGAAAAAGTCAAAAATTGACTTTCCCCAGAAGTCCACTTTTTTTTGCATATTTGGGCAGTGCCGAGAGTCCTGACGGGTTTTTGGAACGTTTCCCGGCGCTCCCTGGCCCAAAAGTGTTCTTTGGCCGTTTTTGAAGTTTTGAAAAAACGCGTAACCACCCCCCTTTACGAAAAAGTCAAAAATTGACTTTCCCCAAAAGTCCACTTTTTTTGCATATTTGAGCTCTGCCGAGAGTCCTGACGGGTTTTTGGAACGTTTCCCGGCGCTCCCTGGCCCAAAAGTGTTCTTTGGCCGATTTTGAAATTTTGAAAAATTGCGTAACCACCCCCCCTTACGAAAAAGTCAAAAATTGACTTTCTCCAAAAGTCCACTTTTTTTGCATATTTGGGCAGTGCCGAGAGTCCTGACGGGTTTATGGAACGTTTCCCGGCGCTCCCTGGCCCAAAAGTGTTTTTTTACCGATTTTGAAATTTTGAAAAAATGCGTAACCACCCCCCCTTACGAAAAAGTCAAAAATTGACTTTCCCCAGAAGTCCACTTTTTTTTGCATATTTGGGCAGTGCCGAGAGTCCTGACGGGTTTTTGGAACGTTTCCCGGCGCTCCCTGGCCCAAAAGTGTTCTTTGGCCGTTTTTGAAATTTTGAAAAATTGCGTAACCACCCCCCCTTACGAAAAAGTCAAAAATTGACTTTCCCCAAAAGTCCACTTTTTTTGCATATTTGAGCTCTGCCGAGAGTCCTGACGGGTTTTTGGAACGTTTCCCGGCGCTCCCTGGCCCAAAAGTGTTCTTTGGCCGTTTTTGAAATTTTGAAAAAATGCGTAACCACCCCCCCTTACGAAAAAGTCAAAAATTGACTTTCCCCGAAAGTCCACTTTTTTTGCATATTTGGGCAGTGCCGAGAGTCCTGACGGGTTTTTGGAACGTTTCCCGGCGCTCCCTGGCCCAAAAGTGTTCTTTGGCCGATTTTGAAATTTTGAAAAATTGCGTAACCACCCCCCCTTACGAAAAAGTCAAAAATTGACTTTCTCCAAAAGTCCACTTTTTTTGCATATTTGGGCAGTGCCGAGAGTCCTGACGGGTTTATGGAACGTTTCCCGGCGCTCCCTGGCCTAAAAGTGTTTTTTGACCGATTTTGAAATTTTGAAAAAATGCGTAACCACCCCCCCTTACGAAAAAGTCAAAATTTGACTTTCCACAAAAGTCCACATTTTTTGCATATTTGGGCAGAGCCGAGAGTCCTGACGGGTTTTTGGAACGTTTCCCGGCGCTCCCTGGCCCAAAAGTGTTCTTTGGCCGTTTTTGAAATTTTGAAAAAACGCGTAACCACCCCCCCTTACGAAAAAGTCAAAAATTGACTTTCCCCAAAAGTCCACTTTTTTTTGCATATTTGGGGAGTGCCGAGAGTCCTGACGGGTTTATGGAACGTTTCCCGGCGCTCCCTGGCCCAAAAGTGTTTTTTTACCGATTTTGAAATTTTGAAAAATTGCGTAACCACCCCCCCTTACGAAAAAGTCAAAAATTGACTTTCCCCAAAAGTCCACTTTTTTTTTGCATATTTGGGGAGTGCCGAGAGTCCTGACGGGTTTATGGAACGTTTCCCGGCGCTCCCTGGCCCAAAAGTGTTTTTTTACCGATTTTGAAATTTTGAAAAAATGCGTAACCACCCCCCCTTACGAAAAAGTCAAAAATTGACTTTCCCCAGAAGTCCACTTTTTTTTGCATATTTGGGCAGTGCCGAGAGTCCTGACGGGTTTTTGGAACGTTTCCCGGCGCTCCCTGGCCCAAAAGTGTTCTTTGGCCGTTTTTGAAATTTTGAAAAATTGCGTAACCACCCCCCCTTACGAAAAAGTCAAAAATTGACTTTCCCCAAAAGTCCACTTTTTTTGCATATTTGAGCTCTGCCGAGAGTCCTGACGGGTTTTTGGAACGTTTCCCGGCGCTCCCTGGCCCAAAAGTGTTCTTTGGCCGTTTTTGAAATTTTGAAAAAATGCGTAACCACCCCCCCCTTACGAAAAAGTCAAAAATTGACTTTCCCCAAAAGTCCACTTTTTTTGCATATTTGGGCAGTGCCGAGAGTCCTGACGGGTTTTTGGAACGTTTCCCGGCGCTCCCTGGCCCAAAAGTGTTCTTTGGCCGATTTTGAAATTTTGAAAAATTGCGTAACCACCCCCCCTTACGAAAAAGTCAAAAATTGACTTTCTCCAAAAGTCCACTTTTTTTGCATATTTGGGCAGTGCCGAGAGTCCTGACGGGTTTATGGAACGTTTCCCGGCGCTCCTTGGCCTAAAAGTGTTTTTTGACCGATTTTGAAATTTTGAAAAAATGCGTAACCACCCCCCCTTACGAAAAAGTCAAAAATTGACTTTCCACAAAAGTCCACTTTTTTTGCATATTTGGGCAGTGCCGAGAGTCCTGACGGGTTTTTGGAACGTTTCCCGGCGCTCCCTGGCCCAAAAGTGTTCTTTGGCCGTTTTTGAAATTTTGAAAAAATGCGTAACCACCCCCCCTTACGAAAAAGTCAAAAATTGACTTTCCCCAAAAGTCCACATTTTTTGCATATTTGGGCAGAGCCGAGAGTCCTGACGGGTTTTTGGAACGTTTCCCGGCGCTCCCTGGCCCAAAAGTGTTCTTTGGCCGTTTTTGAAATTTTGAAAAAACGCGTAACCACCCCCCCTTACGAAAAAGTCAAAAATTGACTTTCCCCAAAAGTCCACTTTTTTTTGCATATTTGGGGAGTGCCGAGAGTCCTGACGGGTTTATGGAACGTTTCCCGGCGCTCCCTGGCCCAAAAGTGTTTTTTTACCGATTTTGAAATTTTGAAAAATTGCGTAACCACCCCCCTTACGAAAAAGTCAAAAATTGACTTTCCCCAAAAGTCCACTTTTTTTTGCATATTTGGGGAGTGCCGAGAGTCCTGACGGGTTTATGGAACGTTTCCCGGCGCTCCCTGGCCCAAAAGTGTTTTTTTACCGATTTTGAAATTTTGAAAAAATGCGTAACCACCCCCCCTTACGAAAAAGTCAAAAATTGACTTTCCCCAGAAGTCCACTTTTTTTTGCATATTTGGGCAGTGCCGAGAGTCCTGACGGGTTTTTGGAACGTTTCCCGGCGCTCCCTGGCCCAAAAGTGTTCTTTGGCCGTTTTTGAAATTTTGAAAAATTGCGTAACCACCCCCCCTTACGAAAAAGTCAAAAATTGACTTTCCCCAAAAGTCCACTTTTTTTGCATATTTGAGCTCTGCCGAGAGTCCTGACGGGTTTTTGGAACGTTTCCCGGCGCTCCCTGGCCCAAAAGTGTTCTTTGGCCGTTTTTGAAATTTTGAAAAAATGCGTAACCACCCCCCCTTACGAAAAAGTCAAAAATTGACTTTCCCCGAAAGTCCACTTTTTTTGCATATTTGGGCAGTGCCGAGAGTCCTGACGGGTTTTTGGAACGTTTCCCGGCGCTCCCTGGCCCAAAAGTGTTCTTTGGCCGATTTTGAAATTTTGAAAAATTGCGTAACCACCCCCCCTTACGAAAAAGTCAAAAATTGACTTTCTCCAAAAGTCCACTTTTTTTGCATATTTGGGCAGTGCCGAGAGTCCTGACGGGTTTATGGAACGTTTCCCGGCGCTCCCTGGCCTAAAAGTGTTTTTTGACCGATTTTGAAATTTTGAAAAAATGCGTAACCACCCCCCCTTACGAAAAAGTCAAAATTTGACTTTCCACAAAAGTCCACATTTTTTGCATATTTGGGCAGAGCCGAGAGTCCTGACGGGTTTTTGGAACGTTTCCCGGCGCTCCCTGGCCCAAAAGTGTTCTTTGGCCGTTTTTGAAATTTTGAAAAAACGCGTAACCACCCCCCCTTACGAAAAAGTCAAAAATTGACTTTCCCCAAAAGTCCACTTTTTTTTGCATATTTGGGGAGTGCCGAGAGTCCTGACGGGTTTATGGAACGTTTCCCGGCGCTCCCTGGCCCAAAAGTGTTTTTTTACCGATTTTGAAATTTTGAAAAATTGCGTAACCACCCCCCCTTACGAAAAAGTCAAAAATTGACTTTCCCCAAAAGTCCACTTTTTTTTTGCATATTTGGGGAGTGCCGAGAGTCCTGACGGGTTTATGGAACGTTTCCCGGCGCTCCCTGGCCCAAAAGTGTTTTTTTACCGATTTTGAAATTTTGAAAAAATGCGTAACCACCCCCCCTTACGAAAAAGTCAAAAATTGACTTTCCCCAGAAGTCCACTTTTTTTTGCATATTTGGGCAGTGCCGAGAGTCCTGACGGGTTTTTGGAACGTTTCCCGGCGCTCCCTGGCCCAAAAGTGTTCTTTGGCCGTTTTTGAAATTTTGAAAAATTGCGTAACCACCCCCCCTTACGAAAAAGTCAAAAATTGACTTTCCCCAAAAGTCCACTTTTTTTGCATATTTGAGCTCTGCCGAGAGTCCTGACGGGTTTTTGGAACGTTTCCCGGCGCTCCCTGGCCCAAAAGTGTTCTTTGGCCGTTTTTGAAATTTTGAAAAAATGCGTAACCACCCCCCCCTTACGAAAAAGTCAAAAATTGACTTTCCCCAAAAGTCCACTTTTTTTGCATATTTGGGCAGTGCCGAGAGTCCTGACGGGTTTTTGGAACGTTTCCCGGCGCTCCCTGGCCCAAAAGTGTTCTTTGGCCGATTTTGAAATTTTGAAAAATTGCGTAACCACCCCCCCTTACGAAAAAGTCAAAAATTGACTTTCTCCAAAAGTCCACTTTTTTTGCATATTTGGGCAGTGCCGAGAGTCCTGACGGGTTTATGGAACGTTTCCCGGCGCTCCTTGGCCTAAAAGTGTTTTTTGACCGATTTTGAAATTTTGAAAAAATGCGTAACCACCCCCCCTTACGAAAAAGTCAAAAATTGACTTTCCACAAAAGTCCACTTTTTTTGCATATTTGGGCAGTGCCGAGAGTCCTGACGGGTTTTTGGAACGTTTCCCGGCGCTCCCTGGCCCAAAAGTGTTCTTTGGCCGTTTTTGAAATTTTGAAAAAATGCGTAACCACCCCCCCTTACGAAAAAGTCAAAAATTGACTTTCCCCAAAAGTCCACTTTTTTTGCATATTTGGGCAGTGCCGAGAGTCCTGACGGGTTTATGGAACGTTTCCCGGCGCTCCCTGGCCCAAAAGTGTTTTTTTACCGATTTTGAAATTTTGAAAAAATGCGTAACCACCCCCCCTTACGAAAAAGTCAAAAATTGACTTTCCCCAGAAGTCCACTTTTTTTTGCATATTTGGGCAGTGCCGAGAGTCCTGACGGGTTTTTGGAACGTTTCCCGGCGCTCCCTGGCCCAAAAGTGTTCTTTGGCCGTTTTTGAAGTTTTGAAAAAACGCGTAACCACCCCCCTTTACGAAAAAGTCAAAAATTGACTTTCCCCAAAAGTCCACTTTTTTTGCATATTTGAGCTCTGCCGAGAGTCCTGACGGGTTTTTGGAACGTTTCCCGGCGCTCCCTGGCCCAAAAGTGTTCTTTGGCCGATTTTGAAATTTTGAAAAATTGCGTAACCACCCCCCCTTACGAAAAAGTCAAAAATTGACTTTCTCCAAAAGTCCACTTTTTTTGCATATTTGGGCAGTGCCGAGAGTCCTGACGGGTTTATGGAACGTTTCCCGGCGCTCCCTGGCCCAAAAGTGTTTTTTTACCGATTTTGAAATTTTGAAAAAATGCGTAACCACCCCCCCTTACGAAAAAGTCAAAAATTGACTTTCCCCAGAAGTCCACTTTTTTTTGCATATTTGGGCAGTGCCGAGAGTCCTGACGGGTTTTTGGAACGTTTCCCGGCGCTCCCTGGCCCAAAAGTGTTCTTTGGCCGTTTTTGAAATTTTGAAAAATTGCGTAACCACCCCCCCTTACGAAAAAGTCAAAAATTGACTTTCCCCAAAAGTCCACTTTTTTTGCATATTTGAGCTCTGCCGAGAGTCCTGACGGGTTTTTGGAACGTTTCCCGGCGCTCCCTGGCCCAAAAGTGTTCTTTGGCCGTTTTTGAAATTTTGAAAAAATGCGTAACCACCCCCCCTTACGAAAAAGTCAAAAATTGACTTTCCCCGAAAGTCCACTTTTTTTGCATATTTGGGCAGTGCCGAGAGTCCTGACGGGTTTTTGGAACGTTTCCCGGCGCTCCCTGGCCCAAAAGTGTTCTTTGGCCGATTTTGAAATTTTGAAAAATTGCGTAACCACCCCCCCTTACGAAAAAGTCAAAAATTGACTTTCTCCAAAAGTCCACTTTTTTTGCATATTTGGGCAGTGCCGAGAGTCCTGACGGGTTTATGGAACGTTTCCCGGCGCTCCCTGGCCTAAAAGTGTTTTTTGACCGATTTTGAAATTTTGAAAAAATGCGTAACCACCCCCCCTTACGAAAAAGTCAAAATTTGACTTTCCACAAAAGTCCACATTTTTTGCATATTTGGGCAGAGCCGAGAGTCCTGACGGGTTTTTGGAACGTTTCCCGGCGCTCCCTGGCCCAAAAGTGTTCTTTGGCCGTTTTTGAAATTTTGAAAAAACGCGTAACCACCCCCCCTTACGAAAAAGTCAAAAATTGACTTTCCCCAAAAGTCCACTTTTTTTTGCATATTTGGGGAGTGCCGAGAGTCCTGACGGGTTTATGGAACGTTTCCCGGCGCTCCCTGGCCCAAAAGTGTTTTTTTACCGATTTTGAAATTTTGAAAAATTGCGTAACCACCCCCCCTTACGAAAAAGTCAAAAATTGACTTTCCCCAAAAGTCCACTTTTTTTTTGCATATTTGGGGAGTGCCGAGAGTCCTGACGGGTTTATGGAACGTTTCCCGGCGCTCCCTGGCCCAAAAGTGTTTTTTTACCGATTTTGAAATTTTGAAAAAATGCGTAACCACCCCCCCTTACGAAAAAGTCAAAAATTGACTTTCCCCAGAAGTCCACTTTTTTTTGCATATTTGGGCAGTGCCGAGAGTCCTGACGGGTTTTTGGAACGTTTCCCGGCGCTCCCTGGCCCAAAAGTGTTCTTTGGCCGTTTTTGAAATTTTGAAAAATTGCGTAACCACCCCCCCTTACGAAAAAGTCAAAAATTGACTTTCCCCAAAAGTCCACTTTTTTTGCATATTTGAGCTCTGCCGAGAGTCCTGACGGGTTTTTGGAACGTTTCCCGGCGCTCCCTGGCCCAAAAGTGTTCTTTGGCCGTTTTTGAAATTTTGAAAAAATGCGTAACCACCCCCCCCTTACGAAAAAGTCAAAAATTGACTTTCCCCAAAAGTCCACTTTTTTTGCATATTTGGGCAGTGCCGAGAGTCCTGACGGGTTTTTGGAACGTTTCCCGGCGCTCCCTGGCCCAAAAGTGTTCTTTGGCCGATTTTGAAATTTTGAAAAATTGCGTAACCACCCCCCCTTACGAAAAAGTCAAAAATTGACTTTCTCCAAAAGTCCACTTTTTTTGCATATTTGGGCAGTGCCGAGAGTCCTGACGGGTTTATGGAACGTTTCCCGGCGCTCCTTGGCCTAAAAGTGTTTTTTGACCGATTTTGAAATTTTGAAAAAATGCGTAACCACCCCCCCTTACGAAAAAGTCAAAAATTGACTTTCCACAAAAGTCCACTTTTTTTGCATATTTGGGCAGTGCCGAGAGTCCTGACGGGTTTTTGGAACGTTTCCCGGCGCTCCCTGGCCCAAAAGTGTTCTTTGGCCGTTTTTGAAATTTTGAAAAAATGCGTAACCACCCCCCCTTACGAAAAAGTCAAAAATTGACTTTCCCCAAAAGTCCACTTTTTTTGCATATTTGGGCAGTGCCGAGAGTCCTGACGGGTTTATGGAACGTTTCCCGGCGCTCCCTGGCCCAAAAGTGTTTTTTTACCGATTTTGAAATTTTGAAAAAATGCGTAACCACCCCCCCTTACGAAAAAGTCAAAAATTGACTTTCCCCAGAAGTCCACTTTTTTTTGCATATTTGGGCAGTGCCGAGAGTCCTGACGGGTTTTTGGAACGTTTCCCGGCGCTCCCTGGCCCAAAAGTGTTCTTTGGCCGTTTTTGAAATTTTGAAAAATTGCGTAACCACCCCCCCTTACGAAAAAGTCAAAAATTGACTTTCCCCAAAAGTCCACTTTTTTTGCATATTTGAGCTCTGCCGAGAGTCCTGACGGGTTTTTGGAACGTTTCCCGGCGCTCCCTGGCCCAAAAGTGTTCTTTGGCCGTTTTTGAAATTTTGAAAAAATGCGTAACCACCCCCCCTTACGAAAAAGTCAAAAATTGACTTTCCTCGAAAGTCCACTTTTTTTGCATATTTGGGCAGTGCCGAGAGTCCTGACGGGTTTTTGGAACGTTTCCCGGCGCTCCCTGGCCCAAAAGTGTTCTTTGGCCGATTTTGAAATTTTGAAAAATTGCGTAACCACCCCCCCTTACGAAAAAGTCAAAAATTGACTTTCTCCAAAAGTCCACTTTTTTTGCATATTTGGGCAGTGCCGAGAGTCCTGACGGGTTTATGGAACGTTTCCCGGCGCTCCCTGGCCCAAAAGTGTTTTTTTACCGATTTTGAAATTTTGAAAAAATGCGTAACCACCCCCCCTTACGAAAAAGTCAAAAATTGACTTTCCCCAGAAGTCCACTTTTTTTTGCATATTTGGGCAGTGCCGAGAGTCCTGACGGGTTTTTGGAACGTTTCCCGGCGCTCCCTGGCCCAAAAGTGTTCTTTGGCCGTTTTTGAAATTTTGAAAAATTGCGTAACCACCCCCCCTTACGAAAAAGTCAAAAATTGACTTTCCCCAAAAGTCCACTTTTTTTGCATATTTGAGCTCTGCCGAGAGTCCTGACGGGTTTTTGGAACGTTTCCCGGCGCTCCCTGGCCCAAAAGTGTTCTTTGGCCGTTTTTGAAATTTTGAAAAAATGCGTAACCACCCCCCCTTACGAAAAAGTCAAAAATTGACTTTCCTCGAAAGTCCACTTTTTTTGCATATTTGGGCAGTGCCGAGAGTCCTGACGGGTTTTTGGAACGTTTCCCGGCGCTCCCTGGCCCAAAAGTGTTCTTTGGCCGATTTTGAAATTTTGAAAAATTGCGTAACCACCCTCCCTTACGAAAAAGTCAAAAATTGACTTTCTCCAAAAGTCCACTTTTTTTGCATATTTGGGCAGTGCCGAGAGTCCTGACGGGTTTATGGAACGTTTCCCGGCGCTCCCTGGCCTAAAAGTGTTTTTTGACCGATTTTGAAATTTTGAAAAAATGCGTAACCACCCCCCCTTACGAAAAAGTCAAAATTTGACTTTCCACAAAAGTCCACTTTTTTTGCATATTTGGGCAGTGCCGAGAGTCCTGACGGGTTTTTGGAACGTTTCCCGGCGCTCCCTGGCCCAAAAGTGTTTTTTGACCGATTTTGAAATTTTGAAAAAATGCGTAACCACCCCCCCTTACGAAAAAGTCAAAAATTGACTTTCCCCAAAAGTCCACATTTTTTGCATATTTGGGCAGAGCCGAGAGTCCTGACGGGTTTTTGGAACGTTTCCCGGCGCTCCCTGGCCCAAAAGTGTTCTTTGGCCGTTTTTGAAATTTTGAAAAAACGCGTAACCACCCCCCCTTACGAAAAAGTCAAAAATTGACTTTCCCCAAAAGTCCACTTTTTTTGCATATTTGGGCAGTGCCGAGAGTCCTGACGGGTTTTTGGAACGTTTACCGGCGCTCCCTGGCCCAAAAGTGTTTTTTGACCGATTTTGAAATTTTGAAAAAATGCGTAACCACCCCCCCTTACGAAAAAGTCAAAATTTGACTTTCCACAAAAGTCCACTTTTTTTGCATATTTGGGCAGTGCCGAGAGTCCTGACGGGTTTTTGGAACGTTTCCCGGCGCTCCCTGGCCCAAAAGTGTTTTTTGACCGATTTTGAAATTTTGAAAAAATGCGTAACCACCCCCCCTTACGAAAAAGTCAAAAATTGACTTTCCCCAAAAGTCCACATTTTTTGCATATTTGGGCAGAGCCGAGAGTCCTGACGGGTTTTTGGAACGTTTCCCGGCGCTCCCTGGCCCAAAAGTGTTTTTTTACCGATTTTGAAATTTTGAAAAAATGCGTAACCACCCCCCCTTACGAAAAAGTCAAAAATTGACTTTCCCCAGAAGTCCACTTTTTTTTGCATATTTGGGCAGTGCCGAGAGTCCTGACGGGTTTTTGGAACGTTTCCCGGCGCTCCCTGGCCCAAAAGTGTTCTTTGGCCGTTTTTGAAATTTTGAAAAATTGCGTAACCACCCCCCCTTACGAAAAAGTCAAAAATTGACTTTCCCCAAAAGTCCACTTTTTTTGCATATTTGAGCTCTGCCGAGAGTCCTGACGGGTTTTTGGAACGTTTCCCGGCGCTCCCTGGCCCAAAAGTGTTCTTTGGCCGTTTTTGAAATTTTGAAAAAATGCGTAACCACCCCCCCTTACGAAAAAGTCAAAAATTGACTTTCCCCGAAAGTCCACTTTTTTTGCATATTTGGGCAGTGCCGAGAGTCCTGACGGGTTTTTGGAACGTTTCCCGGCGCTCCCTGGCCCAAAAGTGTTCTTTGGCCGATTTTGAAATTTTGAAAAATTGCGTAACCACCCCCCCTTACGAAAAAGTCAAAAATTGACTTTCTCCAAAAGTCCACTTTTTTTGCATATTTGGGCAGTGCCGAGAGTCCTGACGGGTTTATGGAACGTTTCCCGGCGCTCCCTGGCCTAAAAGTGTTTTTTGACCGATTTTGAAATTTTGAAAAAATGCGTAACCACCCCCCCTTACGAAAAAGTCAAAATTTGACTTTCCACAAAAGTCCACATTTTTTGCATATTTGGGCAGAGCCGAGAGTCCTGACGGGTTTTTGGAACGTTTCCCGGCGCTCCCTGGCCCAAAAGTGTTCTTTGGCCGTTTTTGAAATTTTGAAAAAACGCGTAACCACCCCCCCTTACGAAAAAGTCAAAAATTGACTTTCCCCAAAAGTCCACTTTTTTTTGCATATTTGGGGAGTGCCGAGAGTCCTGACGGGTTTATGGAACGTTTCCCGGCGCTCCCTGGCCCAAAAGTGTTTTTTTACCGATTTTGAAATTTTGAAAAATTGCGTAACCACCCCCCCTTACGAAAAAGTCAAAAATTGACTTTCCCCAAAAGTCCACTTTTTTTTTGCATATTTGGGGAGTGCCGAGAGTCCTGACGGGTTTATGGAACGTTTCCCGGCGCTCCCTGGCCCAAAAGTGTTTTTTTACCGATTTTGAAATTTTGAAAAAATGCGTAACCACCCCCCCTTACGAAAAAGTCAAAAATTGACTTTCCCCAGAAGTCCACTTTTTTTTGCTTTTTTGGGCAGTGCCGAGAGTCCTGACGGGTTTTTGGAACGTTTCCCGGCGCTCCCTGGCCCAAAAGTGTTCTTTGGCCGTTTTTGAAATTTTGAAAAATTGCGTAACCACCCCCCCTTACGAAAAAGTCAAAAATTGACTTTCCCCAAAAGTCCACTTTTTTTGCATATTTGAGCTCTGCCGAGAGTCCTGACGGGTTTTTGGAACGTTTCCCGGCGCTCCCTGGCCCAAAAGTGTTCTTTGGCCGTTTTTGAAATTTTGAAAAAATGCGTAACCACCCCCCCCTTACGAAAAAGTCAAAAATTGACTTTCCCCAAAAGTCCACTTTTTTTGCATATTTGGGCAGTGCCGAGAGTCCTGACGGGTTTTTGGAACGTTTCCCGGCGCTCCCTGGCCCAAAAGTGTTCTTTGGCCGATTTTGAAATTTTGAAAAATTGCGTAACCACCCCCCCTTACGAAAAAGTCAAAAATTGACTTTCTCCAAAAGTCCACTTTTTTTGCATATTTGGGCAGTGCCGAGAGTCCTGACGGGTTTATGGAACGTTTCCCGGCGCTCCTTGGCCTAAAAGTGTTTTTTGACCGATTTTGAAATTTTGAAAAAATGCGTAACCACCCCCCCTTACGAAAAAGTCAAAAATTGACTTTCCACAAAAGTCCACTTTTTTTGCATATTTGGGCAGTGCCGAGAGTCCTGACGGGTTTTTGGAACGTTTCCCGGCGCTCCCTGGCCCAAAAGTGTTCTTTGGCCGTTTTTGAAATTTTGAAAAAATGCGTAACCACCCCCCCTTACGAAAAAGTCAAAAATTGACTTTCCCCAAAAGTCCACTTTTTTTGCATATTTGGGCAGTGCCGAGAGTCCTGACGGGTTTATGGAACGTTTCCCGGCGCTCCCTGGCCCAAAAGTGTTTTTTTACCGATTTTGAAATTTTGAAAAAATGCGTAACCACCCCCCCTTACGAAAAAGTCAAAAATTGACTTTCCCCAGAAGTCCACTTTTTTTTGCATATTTGGGCAGTGCCGAGAGTCCTGACGGGTTTTTGGAACGTTTCCCGGCGCTCCCTGGCCCAAAAGTGTTCTTTGGCCGTTTTTGAAATTTTGAAAAATTGCGTAACCACCCCCCCTTACGAAAAAGTCAAAAATTGACTTTCCCCAAAAGTCCACTTTTTTTGCATATTTGAGCTCTGCCGAGAGTCCTGACGGGTTTTTGGAACGTTTCCCGGCGCTCCCTGGCCCAAAAGTGTTCTTTGGCCGTTTTTGAAATTTTGAAAAAATGCGTAACCACCCCCCCTTACGAAAAAGTCAAAAATTGACTTTCCTCGAAAGTCCACTTTTTTTGCATATTTGGGCAGTGCCGAGAGTCCTGACGGGTTTTTGGAACGTTTCCCGGCGCTCCCTGGCCCAAAAGTGTTCTTTGGCCGATTTTGAAATTTTGAAAAATTGCGTAACCACCCCCCCTTACGAAAAAGTCAAAAATTGACTTTCTCCAAAAGTCCACTTTTTTTGCATATTTGGGCAGTGCCGAGAGTCCTGACGGGTTTATGGAACGTTTCCCGGCGCTCCCTGGCCTAAAAGTGTTTTTTGACCGATTTTGAAATTTTGAAAAAATGCGTAACCACCCCCCCTTACGAAAAAGTCAAAATTTGACTTTCCACAAAAGTCCACTTTTTTTGCATATTTGGGCAGTGCCGAGAGTCCTGACGGGTTTTTGGAACGTTTCCCGGCGCTCCCTGGCCCAAAAGTGTTTTTTGACCGATTTTGAAATTTTGAAAAAATGCGTAACCACCCCCCCTTACGAAAAAGTCAAAAATTGACTTTCCCCAAAAGTCCACATTTTTTGCATATTTGGGCAGAGCCGAGAGTCCTGACGGGTTTTTGGAACGTTTCCCGGCGCTCCCTGGCCCAAAAGTGTTCTTTGGCCGTTTTTGAAATTTTGAAAAAACGCGTAACCACCCCCCCTTACGAAAAAGTCAAAAATTGACTTTCCCCAAAAGTCCACTTTTTTTTGCATATTTGGGGAGTGCCGAGAGTCCTGACGGGTTTATGGAACGTTTCCCGGCGCTCCCTGGCCCAAAAGTGTTTTTTTACCGATTTTGAAATTTTGAAAAATTGCGTAACCACCCCCCCTTACGAAAAAGTCAAAAATTGACTTTCCCCAAAAGTCCACTTTTTTTTTGCATATTTGGGGAGTGCCGAGAGTCCTGACGGGTTTATGGAACGTTTCCCGGCGCTCCCTGGCCCAAAAGTGTTTTTTTACCGATTTTGAAATTTTGAAAAAATGCGTAACCACCCCCCCTTACGAAAAAGTCAAAAATTGACTTTCCCCAGAAGTCCACTTTTTTTTGCTTTTTTGGGCAGTGCCGAGAGTCCTGACGGGTTTTTGGAACGTTTCCCGGCGCTCCCTGGCCCAAAAGTGTTCTTTGGCCGTTTTTGAAATTTTGAAAAATTGCGTAACCACCCCCCCTTACGAAAAAGTCAAAAATTGACTTTCCCCAAAAGTCCACTTTTTTTGCATATTTGAGCTCTGCCGAGAGTCCTGACGGGTTTTTGGAACGTTTCCCGGCGCTCCCTGGCCCAAAAGTGTTCTTTGGCCGTTTTTGAAATTTTGAAAAAATGCGTAACCACCCCCCCCTTACGAAAAAGTCAAAAATTGACTTTCCCCAAAAGTCCACTTTTTTTGCATATTTGGGCAGTGCCGAGAGTCCTGACGGGTTTTTGGAACGTTTCCCGGCGCTCCCTGGCCCAAAAGTGTTCTTTGGCCGATTTTGAAATTTTGAAAAATTGCGTAACCACCCCCCCTTACGAAAAAGTCAAAAATTGACTTTCTCCAAAAGTCCACTTTTTTTGCATATTTGGGCAGTGCCGAGAGTCCTGACGGGTTTATGGAACGTTTCCCGGCGCTCCTTGGCCTAAAAGTGTTTTTTGACCGATTTTGAAATTTTGAAAAAATGCGTAACCACCCCCCCTTACGAAAAAGTCAAAAATTGACTTTCCACAAAAGTCCACTTTTTTTGCATATTTGGGCAGTGCCGAGAGTCCTGACGGGTTTTTGGAACGTTTCCCGGCGCTCCCTGGCCCAAAAGTGTTCTTTGGCCGTTTTTGAAATTTTGAAAAAATGCGTAACCACCCCCCCTTACGAAAAAGTCAAAAATTGACTTTCCCCAAAAGTCCACTTTTTTTGCATATTTGGGCAGTGCCGAGAGTCCTGACGGGTTTATGGAACGTTTCCCGGCGCTCCCTGGCCCAAAAGTGTTTTTTTACCGATTTTGAAATTTTGAAAAAATGCGTAACCACCCCCCCTTACGAAAAAGTCAAAAATTGACTTTCCCCAGAAGTCCACTTTTTTTTGCATATTTGGGCAGTGCCGAGAGTCCTGACGGGTTTTTGGAACGTTTCCCGGCGCTCCCTGGCCCAAAAGTGTTCTTTGGCCGTTTTTGAAATTTTGAAAAATTGCGTAACCACCCCCCCTTACGAAAAAGTCAAAAATTGACTTTCCCCAAAAGTCCACTTTTTTTGCATATTTGAGCTCTGCCGAGAGTCCTGACGGGTTTTTGGAACGTTTCCCGGCGCTCCCTGGCCCAAAAGTGTTCTTTGGCCGTTTTTGAAATTTTGAAAAAATGCGTAACCACCCCCCCTTACGAAAAAGTCAAAAATTGACTTTCCTCGAAAGTCCACTTTTTTTGCATATTTGGGCAGTGCCGAGAGTCCTGACGGGTTTTTGGAACGTTTCCCGGCGCTCCCTGGCCCAAAAGTGTTCTTTGGCCGATTTTGAAATTTTGAAAAATTGCGTAACCACCCCCCCTTACGAAAAAGTCAAAAATTGACTTTCTCCAAAAGTCCACTTTTTTTGCATATTTGGGCAGTGCCGAGAGTCCTGACGGGTTTATGGAACGTTTCCCGGCGCTCCCTGGCCTAAAAGTGTTTTTTGACCGATTTTGAAATTTTGAAAAAATGCGTAACCACCCCCCCTTACGAAAAAGTCAAAATTTGACTTTCCACAAAAGTCCACTTTTTTTGCATATTTGGGCAGTGCCGAGAGTCCTGACGGGTTTTTGGAACGTTTCCCGGCGCTCCCTGGCCCAAAAGTGTTTTTTGACCGATTTTGAAATTTTGAAAAAATGCGTAACCACCCCCCCTTACGAAAAAGTCAAAAATTGACTTTCCCCAAAAGTCCACATTTTTTGCATATTTGGGCAGAGCCGAGAGTCCTGACGGGTTTTTGGAACGTTTCCCGGCGCTCCCTGGCCCAAAAGTGTTCTTTGGCCGTTTTTGAAATTTTGAAAAAACGCGTAACCACCCCCCCTTACGAAAAAGTCAAAAATTGACTTTCCCCAAAAGTCCACTTTTTTTTGCATATTTGGGGAGTGCCGAGAGTCCTGACGGGTTTATGGAACGTTTCCCGGCGCTCCCTGGCCCAAAAGTGTTTTTTTACCGATTTTGAAATTTTGAAAAATTGCGTAACCACCCCCCCTTACGAAAAAGTCAAAAATTGACTTTCCCCAAAAGTCCACTTTTTTTTTGCATATTTGGGGAGTGCCGAGAGTCCTGACGGGTTTATGGAACGTTTCCCGGCGCTCCCTGGCCCAAAAGTGTTTTTTTACCGATTTTGAAATTTTGAAAAAATGCGTAACCACCCCCCCTTACGAAAAAGTCAAAAATTGACTTTCCCCAGAAGTCCACTTTTTTTTGCATATTTGGGCAGTGCCGAGAGTCCTGACGGGTTTTTGGAACGTTTCCCGGCGCTCCCTGGCCCAAAAGTGTTCTTTGGCCGTTTTTGAAATTTTGAAAAATTGCGTAACCACCCCCCCTTACGAAAAAGTCAAAAATTGACTTTCCCCAAAAGTCCACTTTTTTTGCATATTTGAGCTCTGCCGAGAGTCCTGACGGGTTTTTGGAACGTTTCCCGGCGCTCCCTGGCCCAAAAGTGTTCTTTGGCCGTTTTTGAAATTTTGAAAAAATGCGTAACCACCCCCCCCTTACGAAAAAGTCAAAAATTGACTTTCCCCGAAAGTCCACTTTTTTTGCATATTTGGGCAGTGCCGAGAGTCCTGACGGGTTTTTGGAACGTTTCCCGGCGCTCCCTGGCCCAAAAGTGTTCTTTGGCCAATTTTGAAATTTTGAAAAATTGCGTAACCACCCCCCCTTACGAAAAAGTCAAAAATTGACTTTCTCCAAAAGTCCACTTTTTTTGCATATTTGGGCAGTGCCGAGAGTCCTGACGGGTTTATGGAACGTTTCCCGGCGCTCCCTGGCCTAAAAGTGTTTTTTGACCGATTTTGAAATTTTGAAAAAATGCGTAACCACCCCCCCTTACGAAAAAGTAAAAATTTGACTTTCCACAAAAGTCCACTTTTTTTGCATATTTGGGCAGTGCCGAGAGTCCTGACGGGTTTTTGGAACGTTTCCCGGCGCTCCCTGGCCCAAAAGTGTTTTTTGACCGATTTTGAAATTTTGAAAAAATGCGTAACCACCCCCCCTTACGAAAAAGTCAAAAATTGACTTTCCCCAAAAGTCCACTTTTTTTGCATATTTGGGCAGAGCCGAGAGTCCTGACGGGTTTTTGGAACGTTTCCCGGCGCTCCCTGGCCCAAAAGTGTTCTTTGGCCGTTTTTGAAGTTTTGAAAAAACGTGTAACCACCCCCCCTTACGAAAAAGTCAAAAATTGACTTTCCCCAAAAGTCCACTTTTTTTGCATATTTGAGCTCTGCCGAGAGTCCTGACGGGTTTTTGGAACGTTTCCCGGCGCTCCCTGGCCCAAAAGTGTTTTTTGACCGATTTTGAAAAAATGCGTAACCACCCCCCCTTACGAAAAAGTCAGAAATTGACTTTCCCCAAAATTCCACTTTTTTTGCATATTTGGGCATTGCTGAGAGTCCTGACGGGTTTTTGGAACGTTTCCCGGCGCTCTCTGGCCCAAAAGTGTTCTTTGGCCGTTTTTGAAATTTTGAAAAATTGCGTAACCACCCCCCCTTACGAAAAAGTCAAAAATTGACTTTCCCCAAAAGTCCACTTTTTTTGCATATTTGGGCAGTGCCGAGAGTCCTGACGGGTTTTTGGAACGTTTCCCGGCGCTCCCTGGCCCAAAAGTGTTCTTTGGCCGTTTTTGAAATTTTGAAAAATTGCGTAACCACCCCCCCTTACGAAAAAGTCAAAAATTGACTTTCCCCAAAAGTCCACTTTTTTTTGCATATTTGGGCAGTGCCGAGAGTCCTGACGGGTTTTTGGAACGTTTCCCGGCGCTCCCTGGCCCAAAAGTGTTTTTTGACCGATTTTGAAATTTTGAAAAAATGCGTAACCACCCCCCCTTACGAAAAAGTCAAAAATTGACTTTCTCCAAAAGTCCACTTTTTTTGCATATTTGGGCATTGCCGAGAGTCCTGACGGGTTTATGGAACGTTTCCCGGCGCTCCTTGGCCTAAAAGTGTTTTTTGACCGATTTTGAAATTTTGAAAAAATGCGTAACCACCCCCCCTTACGAAAAAGTCAAAAATTGACTTTCCACAAAAGTCCACTTTTTTTGAATATTTGGGCAGTGCCGAGAGTCCTGACGGGTTTTTGGAACGTTTCCCGGCGCTCCCTGGCCCAAAAGTGTTCTTTGGCCGTTTTTGAAATTTTGAAAAAATGCGTAACCACCCCCCCTTACGAAAAAGTCAAAAATTGACTTTCCCCAAAAGTCCACTTTTTTTGCATATTTGGGCAGTGCCGAGAGTCCTGACGGGTTTTTGGAACGTTTCCCGGCGCTCCCTGGCCCAAAAGTGTTCTTTGGCCGATTTTGAAATTTTGAAAAATTGCGTAACCACCCCCCCTTACGAAAAAGTCAAAAATTGACTTTCTCCAAAAGTCCACTTTTTTTGCATATTTGGGCAGTGCCGAGAGTCCTGACGGGTTTATGGAACGTTTCCCGGCGCTCCTTGGCCTAAAAGTGTTTTTTGACCGATTTTGAAATTTTGAAAAAATGCGTAACCACCCCCCCTTACGAAAAAGTCAAAAATTGACTTTCCACAAAAGTCCACTTTTTTTGCATATTTGGGCAGTGCCGAGAGTCCTGACGGGTTTTTGGAACGTTTCCCGGCGCTCCCTGGCCCAAAAGTGTTCTTTGGCCGTTTTTGAAATTTTGAAAAAATGCGTAACCACCCCCCCTTACGAAAAAGTCAAAAATTGACTTTCCCCAAAAGTCCACTTTTTTTGCATATTTGGGCAGTGCCGAGAGTCCTGACGGGTTTTTGGAACGTTTCCCGGCGCTCCCTGGCCCAAAAGTGTTCTTTGGCCGATTTTGAAATTTTGAAAAATTGCGTAACCACCCCCCCTTACGAAAAAGTCAAAAATTGACTTTCTCCAAAAGTCCACTTTTTTTGCATATTTGGGCAGTGCCGAGAGTCCTGACGGGTTTATGGAACGTTTCCCGGCGCTCCTTGGCCTAAAAGTGTTTTTTGACCGATTTTGAAATTTTGAAAAAATGCGTAACCACCCCCCCTTACGAAAAAGTCAAAAATTGACTTTCCACAAAAGTCCACTTTTTTTGCATATTTGGGCAGTGCCGAGAGTCCTGACGGGTTTTTGGAACGTTTCCCGGCGCTCCCTGGCCCAAAAGTGTTCTTTGGCCGTTTTTGAAATTTTGAAAAAATGCGTAACCACCCCCCCTTACGAAAAAGTCAAAAATTGACTTTCCCCAAAAGTCCACTTTTTTTGCATATTTGGGCAGTGCCGAGAGTCCTGACGGGTTTTTGGAACGGTTCCCGGCGCTCCCTGGCCCAAAAGTGTTCTTTGGCCGTTTTTGAAATTTTGAAAAATTGCGTAACCACCCCCCCTTACGAAAAAGTCAAAAATTGACTTTCCCCAAAAGTCCACTTTTTTTGCATATTTGAGCTCTGCCGAGAGTCCTGACGGGTTTTTGGAACGTTTCCCGGCGCTCCCCGGCCTAAAAGTGTTTTTTGACGGATTTTGAAATTTTGAAAAAATGCGTAACCACCCCCCCCTTACGAAAAAGTCAAAAATTGACTTTCCCCAAAAGTCCACTTTTTTTGCATATTTGGGCAGTGCCGAGAGTCCTGACGGGTTTTTGGAACGTTTCCCGGCGCTCCCTGGCCCAAAAGTGTTCTTTGGCCGATTTTGAAATTTTGAAAAATTGCGTAACCACCCCCCCTTACGAAAAAGTCAAAAATTGACTTTCTCCAAAAGTCCACTTTTTTTGCATATTTGGGCAGTGCCGGGGGTCCTGACGGGTTTATGGAACGTTTCCCGGCGCTCGTTGGCCTATAAGTGTTTTTTGACCGATTTTGAAATTTTGAAAAAATGCGTAACCACCCCCCCTTACGAAAAAGTCAAAAATTGACTTTCCACAAAAGTCCACTTTTTTTGCATATTTGGGCAGTGCCGAGAGTCCTGACGGGTTTTTGGAACGTTTCCCGGCGCTCCCTGGCCCAAAAGTGTTCTTTGGCCGATTTTGAAATTTTGAAAAATTGCGTAACCACCCCCCCTTACGAAAAAGTCAAAAATTGACTTTCTCCAAAAGTCCACTTTTTTTGCATATTTGGGCAGTGCCGAGAGTCCTGACGGGTTTATGGAACGTTTCCCGGCGCTCCCTGGCCTAAAAGTGTTTTTTGACCGATTTTGAAATTTTGAAAAAATGCGTAACCACCCCCCCTTACGAAAAAGTCAAAAATTGACTTTCTCCAAAAGTCCACTTTTTTTGCATATTTGGGCAGTGCCGAGAGTCCTGACGGGTTTTTGGAACGTTTCCCGGCGCTCCCTGGCCCAAAAGTGTTTTTTGACCGATTTTGAAATTTTGAAAAAATGCGTAACCACCCCCCCTTACGAAAAAGTCAAAAATTGACTTTCCCCAAAAGTCCACTTTTTTTGCATATTTGTCAGAGCCGAGAGTCCTGACGGGTTTTTGGAACGTTTCCCGGCGCTCCCTGGCCCAAAAGTGTTCTTTGGCCGTTTTTGAAGTTTTGAAAAAACGCGTAACAACCCCCCTTTACGAAAAAGTCAAAAATTGACTTTCCCCAAAAGTCCACTTTTTTTGCATATTTGAGCTCTGCCGAGAGTCCTGACGGGTTTTTGGAACGTTTACCGGCGCTCCCTGGCCCAAAAGTGTTCTTTGGCCGTTTTTGAAATTTTGAAAAAATGCGTAACCACCCCCCCTTACGAAAAAGTCAAAAATTGACTTTCTCCAAAAGTCCACTTTTTTTGCATATTTGGGCAGTGCCGAGAGTCCTGACGGGTTTATGGAACGTTTCCCGGCGCTCCCTGGCCTAAAAGTGTTTTTTGACCGATTTTGAAATTTTGAAAAAATGCGTAACCACCCCCCCTTACGAAAAAGTCAAAATTTGACTTTCCACAAAAGTCCACTTTTTTTGCATATTTGGGCAGTGCCGAGAGTCCTGACGGGTTTTTGGAACGTTTCCCGGCGCTCCCTGGCCCAAAAGTGTTTTTTTACCGAATTTGAAATTTTGAAAAAATGCGTAACCACCCCCCCTTACGAAAAAGTCAAAAATTGACTTTCCCCAGAAGTCCACTTTTTTTGCATATTTGGGCAGTGCCGAGAGTCCTGACGGGTTTTTGGAACGGTTCCCGGCGCTCCCTGGCCCAAAAGTGTTCTTTGGCCGTTTTTGAAATTTTGAAAAATTGCGTAACCACCCCCCCTTACGAAAAAGTCAAAAATTGACTTTCCCCAAAAGTCCACTTTTTTTGCATATTTGAGCTCTGCCGAGAGTCCTGACGGGTTTTTGGAACGTTTCCCGGCGCTCCCCTGCCTAAAAGTGTTTTTTGACGGATTTTGAAATTTTGAAAAAATGCGTAACCACCCCCCCCTTACGAAAAAGTCAAAAATTGACTTTCCCCAAAAGTCCACTTTTTTTGCATATTTGGGCAGTGCCGAGAGTCCTGACGGGTTTTTGGAACGTTTCCCGGCGCTCCCTGGCCCAAAAGTGTTCTTTGGCCGATTTTGAAATTTTGAAAAATTGCGTAACCACCCCCCCTTACGAAAAAGTCAAAAATTGACTTTCTCCAAAAGTCCACTTTTTTTGCATATTTGGGCAGTGCCGAGAGTCCTGACGGGTTTATGGAACGTTTCCCGGCGCTCCTTGGCCTAAAAGTGTTTTTTGACCGATTTTGAAATTTTGAAAAAATGCGTAACCACCCCCCCTTACGAAAAAGTCAAAAATTGACTTTCCACAAAAGTCCACTTTTTTTGCATATTTGGGCAGTGCCGAGAGTCCTGACGGGTTTTTGGAACGTTTCCCGGCGCTCCCTGGCCCAAAAGTGTTCTTTGGCCGTTTTTGAAATTTTGAAAAAATGCGTAACCACCCCCCCTTACGAAAAAGTCAAAAATTGACTTTCCCCAAAAGTCCACTTTTTTTGCATATTTGGGCAGTGCCGAGAGTCCTGACGGGTTTTTGGAACGGTTCCCGGCGCTCCCTGGCCCAAAAGTGTTCTTTGGCCGTTTTTGAAATTTTGAAAAATTGCGTAACCACCCCCCCTTACGAAAAAGTCAAAAATTGACTTTCCCCAAAAGTCCACTTTTTTTGCATATTTGAGCTCTGCCGAGAGTCCTGACGGGTTTTTGGAACGTTTCCCGGCGCTCCCCGGCCTAAAAGTGTTTTTTGACGGATTTTGAAATTTTGAAAAAATGCGTAACCACCCCCCCCTTACGAAAAAGTCAAAAATTGACTTTCCCCAAAAGTCCACTTTTTTTGCATATTTGGGCAGTGCCGAGAGTCCTGACGGGTTTTTGGAACGTTTCCCGGCGCTCCCTGGCCCAAAAGTGTTCTTTGGCCGATTTTGAAATTTTGAAAAATTGCGTAACCACCCCCCCTTACGAAAAAGTCAAAAATTGACTTTCTCCAAAAGTCCACTTTTTTTGCATATTTGGGCAGTGCCGGGGGTCCTGACGGGTTTATGGAACGTTTCCCGGCGCTCGTTGGCCTATAAGTGTTTTTTGACCGATTTTGAAATTTTGAAAAAATGCGTAACCACCCCCCCTTACGAAAAAGTCAAAAATTGACTTTCCACAAAAGTCCACTTTTTTTGCATATTTGGGCAGTGCCGAGAGTCCTGACGGGTTTTTGGAACGTTTCCCGGCGCTCCCTGGCCCAAAAGTGTTCTTTGGCCGATTTTGAAATTTTGAAAAATTGCGTAACCACCCCCCCTTACGAAAAAGTCAAAAATTGACTTTCTCCAAAAGTCCACTTTTTTTGCATATTTGGGCAGTGCCGAGAGTCCTGACGGGTTTATGGAACGTTTCCCGGCGCTCCCTGGCCTAAAAGTGTTTTTTGACCGATTTTGAAATTTTGAAAAAATGCGTAACCACCCCCCCTTACGAAAAAGTCAAAAATTGACTTTCTCCAAAAGTCCACTTTTTTTGCATATTTGGGCAGTGCCGAGAGTCCTGACGGGTTTTTGGAACGTTTCCCGGCGCTCCCTGGCCCAAAAGTGTTTTTTGACCGATTTTGAAATTTTGAAAAAATGCGTAACCACCCCCCCTTACGAAAAAGTCAAAAATTGACTTTCCCCAAAAGTCCACTTTTTTTGCATATTTGTCAGAGCCGAGAGTCCTGACGGGTTTTTGGAACGTTTCCCGGCGCTCCCTGGCCCAAAAGTGTTCTTTGGCCGTTTTTGAAGTTTTGAAAAAACGCGTAACCACCCCCCTTTACGAAAAAGTCAAAAATTGACTTTCCCCAAAAGTCCACTTTTTTTGCATATTTGAGCTCTGCCGAGAGTCCTGACGGGTTTTTGGAACGTTTACCGGCGCTCCCTGGCCCAAAAGTGTTCTTTGGCCGTTTTTGAAATTTTGAAAAAATGCGTAACCACCCCCCCTTACGAAAAAGTCAAAAATTGACTTTCTCCAAAAGTCCACTTTTTTTGCATATTTGGGCAGTGCCGAGAGTCCTGACGGGTTTATGGAACGTTTCCCGGCGCTCCCTGGCCTAAAAGTGTTTTTTGACCGATTTTGAAATTTTGAAAAAATGCGTAACCACCCCCCCTTACGAAAAAGTCAAAATTTGACTTTCCACAAAAGTCCACTTTTTTTGCATATTTGGGCAGTGCCGAGAGTCCTGACGGGTTTTTGGAACGTTTCCCGGCGCTCCCTGGCCCAAAAGTGTTTTTTTACCGAATTTGAAATTTTGAAAAAATGCGTAACCACCCCCCCTTACGAAAAAGTCAAAAATTGACTTTCCCCAGAAGTCCACTTTTTTTGCATATTTGGGCAGTGCCGAGAGTCCTGACGGGTTTTTGGAACGGTTACCGGCGCTCCCTGGCCCAAAAGTGTTCTTTGGCCGTTTTTGAAATTTTGAAAAATTGCGTAACCACCCCCCCTTACGAAAAAGTCAAAAATTGACTTTCCCCAAAAGTCCACTTTTTTTGCATATTTGAGCTCTGCCGAGAGTCCTGACGGGTTTTTGGAACGTTTCCCGGCGCTCCCCTGCCTAAAAGTGTTTTTTGACGGATTTTGAAATTTTGAAAAAATGCGTAACCACCCCCCCCTTACGAAAAAGTCAAAAATTGACTTTCCCCAAAAGTCCACTTTTTTTGCATATTTGGGCAGTGCCGAGAGTCCTGACGGGTTTTTGGAACGTTTCCCGGCGCTCCCTGGCCCAAAAGTGTTCTTTGGCCGATTTTGAAATTTTGAAAAATTGCGTAACCACCCCCCCTTACGAAAAAGTCAAAAATTGACTTTCTCCAAAAGTCCACTTTTTTTGCATATTTGGGCAGTGCCGGGGGTCCTGACGGGTTTATGGAACGTTTCCCGGCGCTCGTTGGCCTATAAGTGTTTTTTGACCGATTTTGAAATTTTGAAAAAATGCGTAACCACCCCCCCTTACGAAAAAGTCAAAAATTGACTTTCCACAAAAGTCCACTTTTTTTGCATATTTGGGCAGTGCCGAGAGTCCTGACGGGTTTTTGGAACGTTTCCCGGCGCTCCCTGGCCCAAAAGTGTTCTTTGGCCGATTTTGAAATTTTGAAAAATTGCGTAACCACCCCCCCTTACGAAAAAGTCAAAAATTGACTTTCTCCAAAAGTCCACTTTTTTTGCATATTTGGGCAGTGCCGAGAGTCCTGACGGGTTTATGGAACGTTTCCCGGCGCTCCCTGGCCTAAAAGTGTTTTTTGACCGATTTTGAAATTTTGAAAAAATGCGTAACCACCCCCCCTTACGAAAAAGTCAAAAATTGACTTTCTCCAAAAGTCCACTTTTTTTGCATATTTGGGCAGTGCCGAGAGTCCTGACGGGTTTTTGGAACGTTTCCCGGCGCTCCCTGGCCCAAAAGTGTTTTTTGACCGATTTTGAAATTTTGAAAAAATGCGTAACCACCCCCCCTTACGAAAAAGTCAAAAATTGACTTTCCCCAAAAGTCCACTTTTTTTGCATATTTGTCAGAGCCGAGAGTCCTGACGGGTTTTTGGAACGTTTCCCGGCGCTCCCTGGCCCAAAAGTGTTCTTTGGCCGTTTTTGAAGTTTTGAAAAAACGCGTAACCACCCCCCTTTACGAAAAAGTCAAAAATTGACTTTCCCCAAAAGTCCACTTTTTTTGCATATTTGAGCTCTGCCGAGAGTCCTGACGGGTTTTTGGAACGTTTACCGGCGCTCCCTGGCCCAAAAGTGTTCTTTGGCCGATTTTGAAATTTTGAAAAATTGCGTAACCACCCCCCCTTACGAAAAAGTCAAAAATTGACTTTCTCCAAAAGTCCACTTTTTTTGCATATTTGGGCAGTGCCGGGGGTCCTGACGGGTTTATGGAACGTTTCCCGGCGCTCGTTGGCCTATAAGTGTTTTTTGACCGATTTTGAAATTTTGAAAAAATGCGTAACCACCCCCCCTTACGAAAAAGTCAAAAATTGACTTTCCACAAAAGTCCACTTTTTTTGCATATTTGGGCAGTGCCGAGAGTCCTGACGGGTTTTTGGAACGTTTCCCGGCGCTCCCTGGCCCAAAAGTGTTCTTTGGCCGATTTTGAAATTTTGAAAAATTGCGTAACCACCCCCCCTTACGAAAAAGTCAAAAATTGACTTTCTCCAAAAGTCCACTTTTTTTGCATATTTGGGCAGTGCCGAGAGTCCTGACGGGTTTTTGGAACGTTTCCCGGCGCTCCCTGGCCCAAAAGTGTTTTTTGACCGATTTTGAAATTTTGAAAAAATGCGTAACCACCCCCCCTTACGAAAAAGTCAAAAATTGACTTTCCCCAAAAGTCCACTTTTTTTGCATATTTGTCAGAGCCGAGAGTCCTGACGGGTTTTTGGAACGTTTCCCGGCGCTCCCTGGCCCAAAAGTGTTCTTTGGCCGTTTTTGAAGTTTTGAAAAAACGCGTAACCACCCCCCTTTACGAAAAAGTCAAAAATTGACTTTCCCCAAAAGTCCACTTTTTTTGCATATTTGAGCTCTGCCGAGAGTCCTGACGGGTTTTTGGAACGTTTACCGGCGCTCCCTGGCCCAAAAGTGTTCTTTGGCCGTTTTTGAAATTTTGAAAAAATGCGTAACCACCCCCCCTTACGAAAAAGTCAAAAATTGACTTTCTCCAAAAGTCCACTTTTTTTGCATATTTGGGCAGTGCCGAGAGTCCTGACGGGTTTATGGAACGTTTCCCGGCGCTCCCTGGCCTAAAAGTGTTTTTTGACCGATTTTGAAATTTTGAAAAAATGCGTAACCACCCCCCCTTACGAAAAAGTCAAAATTTGACTTTCCACAAAAGTCCACTTTTTTTGCATATTTGGGCAGTGCCGAGAGTCCTGACGGGTTTTTGGAACGTTTCCCGGCGCTCCCTGGCCCAAAAGTGTTTTTTTACCGAATTTGAAATTTTGAAAAAATGCGTAACCACCCCCCCTTACGAAAAAGTCAAAAATTGACTTTCCCCAGAAGTCCACTTTTTTTTGCATATTTGGGCAGTGCCGAGAGTCCTGACGGGTTTTTGGAACGTTTCCCGGCGCTCCCTGGCCCAAAAGTGTTCTTTGGCCGTTTTTGAAATTTTGAAAAATTGCGTAACCACCCCCCCTTACGAAAAAGTCAAAAATTGACTTTCCCCAAAAGTCCACTTTTTTTGCATATTTGAGCTCTGCCGAGAGTCCTGACGGGTTTTTGGAACGTTTCCCGGCGCTCCCTGGCCCAAAAGTGTTCTTTGGCCGTTTTTGAAATTTTGAAAAAATGCGTAACCACCCCCCCTTACGAAAAAGTCAAAAATTGACTTTCCCCGAAAGTCCACTTTTTTTGCATATTTGGGCAGTGCCGAGAGTCCTGACGGGTTTTTGGAACGTTTCCCGGCGCTCCCTGGCCCAAAAGTGTTCTTTGGCCGATTTTGAAATTTTGAAAAATTGCGTAACCACCCCCCCTTACGAAAAAGTCAAAAATTGACTTTCTCCAAAAGTCCACTTTTTTTGCATATTTGGGCAGTGCCGAGAGTCCTGACGGGTTTATGGAACGTTTCCCGGCGCTCCCTGGCCTAAAAGTGTTTTTTGACCGATTTTGAAATTTTGAAAAAATGCGTAACCACCCCCCCTTACGAAAAAGTCAAAATTTGACTTTCCACAAAAGTCCACTTTTTTTGCATATTTGGGCAGTGCCGAGAGTCCTGACGGGTTTTTGGAACGTTTCCCGGCGCTCCCTGGCCCAAAAGTGTTCTTTGGCCGTTTTTGAAATTTTGAAAAATTGCGTAACCACCCCCCCTTACGAAAAAGTCAAAAATTGACTTTCTCCAAAAGTCCACTTTTTTTGCATATTTGGGCAGTGCCGAGAGTCCTGACGGGTTTTTGGAACGTTTCCCGGCGCTCCCTGGCCCAAAAGTGTTCTTTGGCCGATTTTGAAATTTTGAAAAATTGCGTAACCACCCCCCCTTACGAAAAAGTCAAAAATTGACTTTCTCCAAAAGTCCACTTTTTTTGCATATTTGGGCAGTGCCGAGAGTCCTGACGGGTTTATGGAACGTTTCCCGGCGCTCCCTGGCCTAAAAGTGTTTTTTGACCGATTTTGAAATTTTGAAAAAATGCGTAACCACCCCCCCTTACGAAAAAGTCAAAAATTGACTTTCTCCAAAAGTCCACTTTTTTTGCATATTTGGGCAGTGCCGAGAGTCCTGACGGGTTTTTGGAACGTTTCCCGGCGCTCCCTGGCCCAAAAGTGTTTTTTGACCGATTTTGAAATTTTGAAAAAATGCGTAACCACCCCCCCTTACGAAAAAGTCAAAAATTGACTTTCCCCAAAAGTCCACTTTTTTTGCATATTTGTCAGAGCCGAGAGTCCTGACGGGTTTTTGGAACGTTTCCCGGCGCTCCCTGGCCCAAAAGTGTTCTTTGGCCGTTTTTGAAGTTTTGAAAAAACGCGTAACCACCCCCCTTTACGAAAAAGTCAAAAATTGACTTTCCCCAAAAGTCCACTTTTTTTGCATATTTGAGCTCTGCCGAGAGTCCTGACGGGTTTTTGGAACGTTTACCGGCGCTCCCTGGCCCAAAAGTGTTCTTTGGCCGTTTTTGAAATTTTGAAAAAATGCGTAACCACCCCCCCTTACGAAAAAGTCAAAAATTGACTTTCTCCAAAAGTCCACTTTTTTTGCATATTTGGGCAGTGCCGAGAGTCCTGACGGGTTTATGGAACGTTTCCCGGCGCTCCCTGGCCTAAAAGTGTTTTTTGACCGATTTTGAAATTTTGAAAAAATGCGTAACCACCCCCCCTTACGAAAAAGTCAAAATTTGACTTTCCACAAAAGTCCACTTTTTTTGCATATTTGGGCAGTGCCGAGAGTCCTGACGGGTTTTTGGAACGTTTCCCGGCGCTCCCTGGCCCAAAAGTGTTTTTTTACCGAATTTGAAATTTTGAAAAAATGCGTAACCACCCCCCCTTACGAAAAAGTCAAAAATTGACTTTCCCCAGAAGTCCACTTTTTTTTGCATATTTGGGCAGTGCCGAGAGTCCTGACGGGTTTTTGGAACGTTTCCCGGCGCTCCCTGGCCCAAAAGTGTTCTTTGGCCGTTTTTGAAATTTTGAAAAATTGCGTAACCACCCCCCCTTACGAAAAAGTCAAAAATTGACTTTCCCCAAAAGTCCACTTTTTTTGCATATTTGAGCTCTGCCGAGAGTCCTGACGGGTTTTTGGAACGTTTCCCGGCGCTCCCTGGCCCAAAAGTGTTCTTTGGCCGTTTTTGAAATTTTGAAAAAATGCGTAACCACCCCCCCTTACGAAAAAGTCAAAAATTGACTTTCCCCGAAAGTCCACTTTTTTTGCATATTTGGGCAGTGCCGAGAGTCCTGACGGGTTTTTGGAACGTTTCCCGGCGCTCCCTGGCCCAAAAGTGTTCTTTGGCCGATTTTGAAATTTTGAAAAATTGCGTAACCACCCCCCCTTACGAAAAAGTCAAAAATTGACTTTCTCCAAAAGTCCACTTTTTTTGCATATTTGGGCAGTGCCGAGAGTCCTGACGGGTTTATGGAACGTTTCCCGGCGCTCCCTGGCCTAAAAGTGTTTTTTGACCGATTTTGAAATTTTGAAAAAATGCGTAACCACCCCCCCTTACGAAAAAGTCAAAATTTGACTTTCCACAAAAGTCCACTTTTTTTGCATATTTGGGCAGTGCCGAGAGTCCTGACGGGTTTTTGGAACGTCTCCCGGCGCTCCCTGGCCCAAAAGTGTTTTTTGACCGATTTTGAAATTTTGAAAAAATGCGTAACCACCCCCCCTTACGAAAAAGTCAAAAATTGACTTTCCCCAAAAGTCCACATTTTTTGCATATTTGGGCAGAGCCGAGAGTCCTGACGGGTTTTTGGAACGTTTCCCGGCGCTCCCTGGCCCAAAAGTGTTTTTTGACCGATTTTGAAAAAATGCGTAACCACCCCCCCTTACGAAAAAGTCAGAAATTGACTTTCCCCAAAATTCCACTTTTTTTGCATATTTGGGCAGTGCTGAGAGTCCTGACGGGTTTTTGGAACGTTTCCCGGCGCTCTCTGGCCCAAAAGTGTTCTTTGGCCGTTTTTGAAATTTTGAAAAATTGCGTAACCACCCCCCCTTACGAAAAAGTCAAAAATTGACTTTCCCCAAAAGTCCACTTTTTTTGCATATTTGGGCAGTGCCGAGAGTCCTGACGGGTTTTTGGAACGTTTCCCGGCGCTCCCTGGCCCAAAAGTGTTCTTTGGCCGTTTTTGAAATTTTGAAAAATTGCGTAACCACCCCCCCTTACGAAAAAGTCAAAAATTGACTTTCCCCAAAAGTCCACTTTTTTTGCATATTTGGGCAGTGCCGAGAGTCCTGACGGGTTTTTGGAACGTTTCCCGGCGCTCCCTGGCCCAAAAGTGTTTTTTGACCGATTTTGAAATTTTGAAAAAATGCGTAACCACCCCCCCTTACGAAAAAGTCAAAAATTGACTTTCTCCAAAAGTCCACTTTTTTTGCATATTTGGGCATTGCCGAGAGTCCTGACGGGTTTATGGAACGTTTCCCGGCGCTCCTTGGCCTAAAAGTGTTTTTTGACCGATTTTGAAATTTTGAAAAAATGCGTAACCACCCCCCCTTACGAAAAAGTCAAAAATTGACTTTCCACAAAAGTCCACTTTTTTTGAATATTTGGGCAGTGCCGAGAGTCCTGACGGGTTTTTGGAACGTTTCCCGGCGCTCCCTGGCCCAAAAGTGTTCTTTGGCCGTTTTTGAAATTTTGAAAAAATGCGTAACCACCCCCCCTTACGAAAAAGTCAAAAATTGACTTTCCCCAAAAGTCCACTTTTTTTGCATATTTGGGCAGTGCCGAGAGTCCTGACGGGTTTTTGGAACGTTTCCCGGCGCTCCCTGGCCCAAAAGTGTTCTTTGGCCGATTTTGAAATTTTGAAAAATTGCGTAACCACCCCCCCTTACGAAAAAGTCAAAAATTGACTTTCTCCAAAAGTCCACTTTTTTTGCATATTTGGGCAGTGCCGAGAGTCCTGACGGGTTTATGGAACGTTTCCCGGCGCTCCTTGGCCTAAAAGTGTTTTTTGACCGATTTTGAAATTTTGAAAAAATGCGTAACCACCCCCCCTTACGAAAAAGTCAAAAATTGACTTTCCCCAAAAGTCCACTTTTTTTGCATATTTGAGCTCTGCCGAGAGTCCTGACGGGTTTTTGGAACGTTTCCCGGCGTTCCCTGGCCCAAAAGTGTTCTTTGGCCGTTTTTGAAATTTTGAAAAAATGCGTAACCACCCCCCCTTACGAAAAAGTCAAATATTGACTTTCCGCGAAAGTCCACTTTTTTTGCATATTTGGGCAGTGCCGAGAGTCCTGACGGGTTTTTGGAACGTTTCCCGGCGCTCCCTGGCCCAAAAGTGTTCTTTGGCCGATTTTGAAATTTTGAAAAATTGCGTAACCACCCCCCCTTACGAAAAAGTCAAAAATTGACTTTCCCCAAAAGTCCACTTTTTTTGCATATTTGGGCAGTGCCGAGAGTCCTGACGGGTTTTTGGAACGTTTCCCGGCGCTCCCTGGCCCAAAAGTGTTCTTTGGCCGATTTTGAAATTTTGAAAAATTGCGTAACCACCCCCCCTTACGAAAAAGTCAAAAATTGACTTTCTCCAAAAGTCCACTTTTTTTGCATATTTGGGCAGTGCCGAGAGTCCTGACGGGTTTATGGGACGTTTCCCGGCGCTCCCTGGCCTAAAAGTGTTTTTTGACCGATTTTGAAATTTTGAAAAAATGCGTAACCACCCCCCCTTACGAAAAAGTCAAAATTTGACTTTCCACAAAAGTCCACTTTTTTTGCATATTTGGGCAGTGCCGAGAGTCCTGACGGGTTTTTGGAACGTTTCCCGGCGCTCCCTGGCCCAAAAGTGTTTTTTGACCGATTTTGAAATTTTGAAAAAATGCGTAACCACCCCCCCTTACGAAAAAGTCAAAAATTGACTTTCCCCAAAAGTCCACTTTTTTTGCATATTTGGGCAGAGCCGAGAGTCCTGACGGGTTTTTGGAACGTTTCCCGGCGCTCCCTGGCCCAAAAGTGTTCTTTGGCCGTTTTTGAAGTTTTGAAAAAACGCGTAACCACCCCCCCTTACGAAAAAGTCAAAAATTGACTTTCCCCAAAAGTCCACTTTTTTTGCATATTTGAGCTCTGCCGAGAGTCCTGACGGGTTTTTGGAACGTTTCCCGGCGCTCCCTGGCCCAAAAGTGTTTTTTGACCGATTTTGAAAAAATGCGTAACCACCCCCCTTACGAAAAAGTCAGAAATTGACTTTCCCCAAAATTCCACTTTTTTTGCATATTTGGGCAGTGCTGAGAGTCCTGACGGGTTTTTGGAACGTTTCCCGGCGCTCTCTGGCCCAAAAGTGTTCTTTGGCCGTTTTTGAAATTTTGAAAAATTGCGTAACCACCCCCCCTTACGAAAAAGTCAAAAATTGACTTTCCCCAAAAGTCCACTTTTTTTGCATATTTGGGCAGTGCCGAGAGTCCTGACGGGTTTTTGGAACGTTTCCCGGCTCTCCCTGGCCCAAAAGTGTTCTTTGGCCGTTTTTGAAATTTTGAAAAATTGCGTAACCACCCCCCCTTACGAAAAAGTCAAAAATTGACTTTCCCCAAAAGTCCACTTTTTTTGCATATTTGGGCAGTGCCGAGAGTCCTGACGGGTTTTTGGAACGTTTCCCGGCGCTCCCTGGCCCAAAAGTGTTTTTTGACCGATTTTGAAATTTTGAAAAAATGCGTAACCACCCCCCCTTACGAAAAAGTCAAAAATTGACTTTCCACAAAAGTCCACTTTTTTTGCATATTTGGGCAGTGCCGAGAGTCCTGACGGGTTTTTGGAACGTTTCCCGGCGCTCCCTGGCCCAAAAGTGTTCTTTGGCCGTTTTTGAAATTTTGAAAAAATGCGTAACCACCCCCCCTTACGAAAAAGTCAAAAATTGACTTTCCCCAAAAGTCCACTTTTTTTGCATATTTGGGCAGTGCCGAGAGTCCTGACGGGTTTTTGGAACGTTTCCCGGCGCTCCCTGGCCCAAAAGTGTTCTTTGGCCGATTTTGAAATTTTGAAAAATTGCGTAACCACCCCCCCTTACGAAAAAGTCAAAAATTGACTTTCTCCAAAAGTCCACTTTTTTTGCATATTTGGGCAGTGCCGAGAGTCCTGACGGGTTTTTGGAACGTTTCCCGGCGCTCCCTGGCCCAAAAGTGTTCTTTGGCCGTTTTTGAAATTTTGAAAAAATGCGTAACCACCCCCCCTTACGAAAAAGTCAAAAATTGACTTTCCCCAAAAGTCCACTTTTTTTGCATATTTGGGCAGTGCCGAGAGTCCTGACGGGTTTTTGGAACGTTTCCCGGCGCTCCCTGGCCCAAAAGTGTTCTTTGGCCGATTTTGAAATTTTGAAAAATTGCGTAACCACCCCCCCTTACGAAAAAGTCAAAAATTGACTTTCTCCAAAAGTCCACTTTTTTTGCATATTTGGGCAGTGCCGAGAGTCCTGACGGGTTTATGGAACGTTTCCCGGCGCTCCTTGGCCTAAAAGTGTTTTTTGACCGATTTTGAAATTTTGAAAAAATGCGTAACCACCCCCCCTTACGAAAAAGTCAAAAATTGACTTTCCACAAAAGTCCACTTTTTTTGCATATTTGGGCAGTGCCGAGAGTCCTGACGGGTTTTTGGAACGTTTCCCGGCGCTCCCTGGCCCAAACGTGTTCTTTGGCCGTTTTTGAAATTTTGAAAAAATGCGTAACCACCCCCCCTTACGAAAAAGTCAAAAATTGACTTTCCCCAAAAGTCCACTTTTTTTGCATATTTGGGCAGTGCCGAGAGTCCTGACGGGTTTTTGGAACGTTTCCCGGCGCTCCCTGGCCCAAAAGTGTTCTTTGGCCGATTTTGAAATTTTGAAAAATTGCGTAACCACCCCCCCTTACGAAAAAGTCAAAAATTGACTTTCTCCAAAAGTCCACTTTTTTTGCATATTTGGGCAGTGCCGAGAGTCCTGACGGGTTTATGGAACGTTTCCCGGCGCTCCTTGGCCTAAAAGTGTTTTTTGACCGATTTTGAAATTTTGAAAAAATGCGTAACCACCCCCCCTTACGAAAAAGTCAAAAATTGACTTTCCACAAAAGTCCACTTTTTTTGCATATTTGGGCAGTGCCGAGAGTCCTGACGGGTTTTTGGAACGTTTCCCGGCGCTCCCTGGCCCAAAAGTGTTCTTTGGCCGTTTTTGAAATTTTGAAAAAATGCGTAACCACCCCCCCTTACGAAAAAGTCAAAAATTGACTTTCCCCAAAAGTCCACTTTTTTTGCATATTTGGGCAGTGCCGAGAGTCCTGACGGGTTTTTGGAACGTTTCCCGGCGCTCCCTGGCCCAAAAGTGTTCTTTGGCCGTTTTTGAAATTTTGAAAAATTGCGTAACCACCCCCCCTTACGAAAAAGTCAAAAATTGACTTTCCCCAAAAGTCCACTTTTTTTGCATATTTGAGCTCTGCCGAGAGTCCTGACGGGTTTTTGGAACGTTTCCCGGCGTTCCCTGGCCCAAAAGTGTTCTTTGGCCGTTTTTGAAGTTTTGAAAAAACGCGTAACCACCCCCCCTTACGAAAAAGTCAAAAATTGACTTTCCCCAAAAGTCCACTTTTTTTGCATGTTTGGGGAGTGCCGAGAGTCCTGACGGGTTTATGGAACGTTTCCCGGCGCTCCCTGGCCCAAAAGTGTTTTTTTACCGAATTTGAAATTTTGAAAAAATGCGTAACCACCCCCCCTTACGAAAAAGTCAATAATTGACTTTCCCCAGAAGTCCACTTTTTTTTGCATATTTGGGCAGTGCCGAGAGTCTTGACGGGTTTTTGCAACGTTTCCCGGCGCTCCCTGGCCCAAAAGTGTTCTTTGGCCGTTTTTGAAATTTTGAAAAATTGCGTAACCACCCCCCCTTACGAAAAAGTCAAAAATTGACTTTCCCCAAAAGTCCACTTTTTTTGCATATTTGAGCTCTGCCGAGAGTCCTGACGGGTTTTTGGAGCGTTTCCCGGCGCTCCCTGGCCCAAAAGTGTTTTTTGACCGATTTTGAAATTTTGAAAAAATGCGTAACCACCCCCCCTTACGAAAAAGTCAAAAATTGACTTTCTCCAAAAGTCCACTTTTTTTGCATATTTGGGCAGTGCCGAGAGTCCTGTAGGGTTTATGGAACGTTTCCCGGCGCTCCCTGGCCTAAAAGTGTTTTTTGACCGATTTTGAAATTTTGAAAAAATGCGTAACCACCCCCCCTTACGAAAAAGTCAAAAATTGACTTTCCCCAAAAGTCCACTTTTTTTGCATATTTGGGCAGTGCCGAGAGTCCTGACGGGTTTTTGGAACGTTTCCCGGCGCTCCCTGGCCCAAAAGTGTTCTTTGGCCGATTTTGAAATTTTGAAAAATTGCGTAACCACCCCCCCTTACGAAAAAGTCAAAAATTGACTTTCCACAAAAGTCCACTTTTTTTGCATATTTGGGCAGTGCCGAGAGTCCTGACGGGTTTTTGGAACGTTTCCCGGCGCTCCCTGGCCCAAAAGTGTTTTTTGACCGATTTTGAAATTTTGAAAAAATGCGTAACCACCCCCCCTTACGAAAAAGTCAAAAATTGACTTTCCCCAAAAGTCCACTTTTTTTGCATATTTGGGCAGTGCCGAGAGTCCTGACGGGTTTTTGGAACGTTTCCCGGCGCTCCCTGGCCCAAAAGTGTTCTTTGGCCGATTTTGAAATTTTGAAAAATTGCGTAACCACCCCCCCTTACGAAAAAGTCAAAAATTGACTTTCTCCAAAAGTCCAATTTTTTTGCATATTTGGGCAGTGCCGAGAGTCCTGACGGGTTTATGGAACGTTTCCCGGCGCTCCTTGGCCTAAAAGTGTTTTTTGACCGATTTTGAAATTTTGAAAAAATGCGTAACCACCCCCCCTTACGAAAAAGTCAAAAATTGACTTTCCACAAAAGTCCACTTTTTTTGCATATTTGGGCAGTGCCGAGAGTCCTGACGGGTTTTTGGAACGTTTCCCGGCGCTCCCTGGCCCAAAAGTGTTCTTTGGCCGTTTTTGAAATTTTGAAAAAATGCGTAACCACCCCCCCTTACGAAAAAGTCAAAAATTGACTTTCCCCAAAAGTCCACTTTTTTTGCATATTTGGGCAGTGCCGAGAGTCCTGACGGGTTTTTGGAACGTTTCCCGGCGCTCCCTGGCCCAAAAGTGTTCTTTGGCCGTTTTTGAAATTTTGAAAAATTGCGTAACCACCCCCCCTTACGAAAAAGTCAAAAATTGACTTTCCCCAAAAGTCCACTTTTTTTGCATATTTGAGCTCTGCCGAGAGTCCTGACGGGTTTTTGGAACGTTTCCCGGCGTTCCCTGGCCCAAAAGTGTTCTTTGGCCGTTTTTGAAGTTTTGAAAAAACGCGTAACCACCCCCCCTTACGAAAAAGTCAAAAATTGACTTTCCCCAAAAGTCCACTTTTTTTGCATATTTGGGGAGTGCCGAGAGTCCTGACGGGTTTATGGAACGTTTCCCGGCGCTCCCTGGCCCAAAAGTGTTTTTTTACCGAATTTGAAATTTTGAAAAAATGCGTAACCACCCCCCCTTACGAAAAAGTCAAAAATTGACTTTCCCCAGAAGTCCACTTTTTTTTGCATATTTGGGCAGTGCCGAGAGTCTTGACGGGTTTTTGGAACGTTTCCCGGCGCTCCCTGGCCCAAAAGTGTTCTTTGGCCGTTTTTGAAATTTTGAAAAATTGCGTAACCACCCCCCCTTACGAAAAAGTCAAAAATTGATTTTCCCCAAAAGTCCACTTTTTTTGCATATTTGAGCTCTGCCGAGAGTCCTGACGGGTTTTTGGAGCGTTTCCCGGCGCTCCCTGGCCCAAAAGTGTTTTTTGACCGATTTTGAAATTTTGAAAAAATGTGTAACCACCCCCCCTTATGAAATAGTCAGAAATTGACTTTCCCCAAAATTCCACTTTTTTTGCATATTTGGGCAGTGCCGAGAGTCCTGACGGGTTTTTGGAACGTTTCCCGGCGCTCTCTGGCCCAAAAGTGTTCTTTGGCCGTTTTTGAAATTTTGAAAAATTGCGTAACCACCCCCCTTACGAAAAAGTCAAAAGTTGACTTCCCCCAAAAGTCCACTTTTTTTGCATATTTGGGCAGTGCCGAGAGTCCTGACGGGTTTTTGGAACGTTTCCCGGCGCTCCCTGGCCCAAAAGTGTTCTTTGGCCGTTTTTGAAATTTTGAAAAATTGCATAACCACCCCCCCTTACGAAAAAGTCAAAAATTGACTTTCCCCAAAAGTCCACTTTTTTTGCATATTTGAGCTCTGCCGAGAGTCCTGACGGGTTTTTGGAACGTTTCCCGGCGCTCTCCGGCCTAAAAGTGTTTTTTGACCGATTTTGAAATTTTGAAAAAATGCGTAACCACCCCCCCTTACGAAAAAGTCAAAAATTGACTTTCCCCAAAAGTCCACTTTTTTTGCATATTTGGGCAGTGCCGAGAGTCCTGACGGGTTTTTGGAACGTTTCCCGGCGTTCCCTGGCCCAAAAGTGTTTTTTGACCGATTTTGAAATTTTGAAAAAATGCGTAACCACCCCCCCTTACGAAAAAGTCAAAAATTGACTTTCCCCAAAAGTCCACTTTTTTTGCATATTTGGGCAGTGCCGAGAGTCCTGACGGGTTTTTGGAACGTTTCCCGGCGCTCCCTGGCCCAAAAGTGTTCTTTGGCCGATTTTGAAATTTTGAAAAATTGCGTAACCACCCCCCCTTACGAAAAAGTCAAAAATTGACTTTCTCCAAAAGTCCACTTTTTTTGCATATTTGGGCAGTACCGAGAGTCCTGACGGGTTTATGGAACGTTTCCCGGCGCTCCCTGGCCTAAAAGTGTTTTTTGACCGATTTTGAAATTTTGAAAAAATGCGTAACCACCCCCCCTTACGAAAAAGTCAAAAATTGACTTTCCCCAGAAGTCCACTTTTTTTTGCATATTTGGGCAGTGCCGAGAGTCCTGACGGGTTTTTGGAAAGTTTCCCGGCGCTCCCTGGCCCAAAAGTGTTCTTTGGCCGTTTTTGAAATTTTGAAAAATTGCGTAACCACCCCCCCTTACGAAAAAGTCAAAAATTGACTTTCCCCAAAAGTCCACTTTTTTTGCATATTTGGGCAGTGCCGAGAGTCCTGACGGGTTTTTGGAACGTTTCCCGGCGCTCCCTGGCCCAAAAGTGTTCTTTGGCCGATTTTGAAATTTTGAAAAATTGCGTAACCACCCCCCCTTACGAAAAAGTCAAAAATTGACTTTCTCCAAAAGTCCACTTTTTTTGCATATTTGGGCAGTGCCGAGAGTCCTGACGGGTTTTTGGAACGTTTCCCGGCGCTCCCTGGCCCAAAAGTGTTCTTTGGCCGATTTTGAAATTTTGAAAAATTGCGTAACCACCCCCCCTTACGAAAAAGTCAAAAATTGACTTTCTCCAAAAGTCCACTTTTTTTGCATATTTGGGCAGTACCGAGAGTCCTGACGGGTTTATGGAACGTTTCCCGGCGCTCCCTGGCCTAAAAGTGTTTTTTGACCGATTTTGAAATTTTGAAAAAATGCGTAACCACCCCCCCTTACGAAAAAGTCAAAAATTGACTTTCCCCAGAAGTCCACTTTTTTTTGCATATTTGGGCAGTGCCGAGAGTCCTGACGGGTTTTTGGAAAGTTTCCCGGCGCTCCCTGGCCCAAAAGTGTTCTTTGGCCGTTTTTGAAATTTTGAAAAATTGCGTAACCACCCCCCCTTACGAAAAAGTCAAAAATTGACTTTCCCCAAAAGTCCACTTTTTTTGCATATTTGGGCAGTGCCGAGAGTCCTGACGGGTTTTTGGAACGTTTCCCGGCGCTCCCTGGCCCAAAAGTGTTCTTTGGCCGATTTTGAAATTTTGAAAAATTGCGTAACCACCCCCCCTTACGAAAAAGTCAAAAATTGACTTTCTCCAAAAGTCCACTTTTTTTGCATATTTGGGCAGTGCCGAGAGTCCTGACGGGTTTTTGGAACGTTTCCCGGCGCTCCCTGGCCCAAAAGTGTTCTTTGGCCGATTTTGAAATTTTGAAAAATTGCGTAACCACCCCCCCTTACGAAAAAGTCAAAAATTGACTTTCTCCAAAAGTCCACTTTTTTTGCATATTTGGGCAGTGCCGAGAGTCCTGACGGGTTTATGGAACGTTTCCCGGCGCTCCTTGGCCTAAAAGTGTTTTTTGACCGATTTTGAAATTTTGAAAAAATGCGTAACCACCCCCCCTTACGAAAAAGTCAAAAATTGACTTTCCACAAAAGTCCACTTTTTTTGCATATTTGGGCAGTGCCGAGAGTCCTGACGGGTTTTTGGAACGTTTCCCGGCGCTCCCTGGCCCAAAAGTGTTCTTTGGCCGTTTTTGAAATTTTGAAAAAATGCGTAACCACCCCCCCTTACGAAAAAGTCAAAAATTGACTTTCCCCAAAAGTCCACTTTTTTTGCATATTTGGGCAGTGCCGAGAGTCCTGACGGGTTTTTGGAACGTTTCCCGGCGCTCCCTGGCCCAAAAGTGTTCTTTGGCCGTTTTTGAAATTTTGAAAAATTGCGTAACCACCCCCCCTTACGAAAAAGTCAAAAATTGACTTTCCCCAAAAGTCCACTTTTTTTGCATATTTGAGCTCTGCCGAGAGTCCTGACGGGTTTTTGGAACGTTTCCCGGCGTTCCCTGGCCCAAAAGTGTTCTTTGGCCGTTTTTGAAGTTTTGAAAAAACGCGTAACCACCCCCCCTTACGAAAAAGTCAAAAATTGACTTTCCCCAAAAGTCCACTTTTTTTGCATGTTTGGGGAGTGCCGAGAGTCCTGACGGGTTTATGGAACGTTTCCCGGCGCTCCCTGGCCCAAAAGTGTTTTTTTACCGAATTTGAAATTTTGAAAAAATGCGTAACCACCCCCCCTTACGAAAAAGTCAATAATTGACTTTCCCCAGAAGTCCACTTTTTTTTGCATATTTGGGCAGTGCCGAGAGTCTTGACGGGTTTTTGCAACGTTTCCCGGCGCTCCCTGGCCCAAAAGTGTTCTTTGGCCGTTTTTGAAATTTTGAAAAATTGCGTAACCACCCCCCCTTACGAAAAAGTCAAAAATTGACTTTCCCCAAAAGTCCACTTTTTTTGCATATTTGAGCTCTGCCGAGAGTCCTGACGGGTTTTTGGAGCGTTTCCCGGCGCTCCCTGGCCCAAAAGTGTTTTTTGACCGATTTTGAAATTTTGAAAAAATGCGTAACCACCCCCCCTTACGAAAAAGTCAAAAATTGACTTTCTCCAAAAGTCCACTTTTTTTGCATATTTGGGCAGTGCCGAGAGTCCTGAAGGGTTTATGGAACGTTTCCCGGCGCTCCCTGGCCTAAAAGTGTTTTTTGACCGATTTTGAAATTTTGAAAAAATGCGTAACCACCCCCCCTTACGAAAAAGTCAAAAATTGACTTTCCCCAAAAGTCCACTTTTTTTGCATATTTGGGCAGTGCCGAGAGTCCTGACGGGTTTTTGGAACGTTTCCCGGCGCTCCCTGGCCCAAAAGTGTTCTTTGGCCGATTTTGAAATTTTGAAAAATTGCGTAACCACCCCCCCTTACGAAAAAGTCAAAAATTGACTTTCCACAAAAGTCCACTTTTTTTGCATATTTGGGCAGTGCCGAGAGTCCTGACGGGTTTTTGGAACGTTTCCCGGCGCTCCCTGGCCCAAAAGTGTTTTTTGACCGATTTTGAAATTTTGAAAAAATGCGTAACCACCCCCCCTTACGAAAAAGTCAAAAATTGACTTTCCCCAAAAGTCCACTTTTTTTGCATATTTGGGCAGTGCCGAGAGTCCTGACGGGTTTTTGGAACGTTTCCCGGCGCTCCCTGGCCCAAAAGTGTTCTTTGGCCGATTTTGAAATTTTGAAAAATTGCGTAACCACCCCCCCTTACGAAAAAGTCAAAAATTGACTTTCTCCAAAAGTCCAATTTTTTTGCATATTTGGGCAGTGCCGAGAGTCCTGACGGGTTTATGGAACGTTTCCCGGCGCTCCTTGGCCTAAAAGTGTTTTTTGACCGATTTTGAAATTTTGAAAAAATGCGTAACCACCCCCCCTTACGAAAAAGTCAAAAATTGACTTTCCACAAAAGTCCACTTTTTTTGCATATTTGGGCAGTGCCGAGAGTCCTGACGGGTTTTTGGAACGTTTCCCGGCGCTCCCTGGCCCAAAAGTGTTCTTTGGCCGTTTTTGAAATTTTGAAAAAATGCGTAACCACCCCCCCTTACGAAAAAGTCAAAAATTGACTTTCCCCAAAAGTCCACTTTTTTTGCATATTTGGGCAGTGCCGAGAGTCCTGACGGGTTTTTGGAACGTTTCCCGGCGCTCCCTGGCCCAAAAGTGTTCTTTGGCCGTTTTTGAAATTTTGAAAAATTGCGTAACCACCCCCCCTTACGAAAAAGTCAAAAATTGACTTTCCCCAAAAGTCCACTTTTTTTGCATATTTGAGCTCTGCCGAGAGTCCTGACGGGTTTTTGGAACGTTTCCCGGCGTTCCCTGGCCCAAAAGTGTTCTTTGGCCGTTTTTGAAGTTTTGAAAAAACGCGTAACCCCCTTACGAAAAAGTCAAAAATTGACTTTCCCCAAAAGTCCACTTTTTTTGCATATTTGGGGAGTGCCGAGAGTCCTGACGGGTTTATGGAACGTTTCCCGGCGCTCCCTGGCCCAAAAGTGTTTTTTTACCGAATTTGAAATTTTGAAAAAATGCGTAACCACCCCCCCTTACGAAAAAGTCAATAATTGACTTTCCCCAGAAGTCCACTTTTTTTTGCATATTTGGGCAGTGCCGAGAGTCCTGACGGGTTTTTGGAACGTTTCCCGGCGCTCCCTGGCCCAAAAGTGTTCTTTGGCCGTTTTTGAAATTTTGAAAAATTGCGTAACCACCCCCCCTTACGAAAAAGTCAAAAATTGACTTTCCCCAAAAGTCCACTTTTTTTGCATATTTGAGCTCTGCCGAGAGTCCTGACGGGTTTTTGGAGCGTTTCCCGGCGCTCCCTGGCCCAAAAGTGTTTTTTGACCGATTTTGAAATTTTGAAAAAATGCGTAACCACCCCCCCTTACGAAAAAGTCAGAAATTGACTTTCCCCAAAATTCCACTTTTTTTGCATATTTGGGCAGTGCCGAGAGTCCTGACGGGTTTTTGGAACGTTTCCCGGCGCTCTCTGGCCCAAAAGTGTTCTTTGGCCGTTTTTGAAATTTTGAAAAATTGCGTAACCACCCCCCCTTACGAAAAAGTCAAAAATTGACTTTCCCCAAAAGTCCACTTTTTTTGCATATTTGAGCTCTGCCGAGAGTCCTGACGGGTTTTTGGAACGTTTCCCGGCGCTCCCTGGCCCAAAAGTGTTTTTTGACCGATTTTGAAATTTTGAAAAAATGCGTAACCACCCCCCCTTACGAAAAAGTCAAAAATTGACTTTCTCCAAAAGTCCACTTTTTTTGCATATTTGGGCAGTGCCGAGAGTCCTGATGGGTTTATGGAACGTTTCCCGGCGCTCCCTGGCCTAAAAGTGTTTTTTGACCGATTTTGAAATTTTGAAAAAATGCGTAACCACCCCCCCTTACGAAAAAGTCAAAAATTGACTTTCCCCAAAAGTCCACTTTTTTTGCATATTTGGGCAGTGCCGAGAGTCCTGACGGGTTTTTGGAACGTTTCCCGGCGCTCCCTGGCCCAAAAGTGTTCTTTGGCCGATTTTGAAATTTTGAAAAATTGCGTAACCACCCCCCCTTACGAAAAAGTCAAAAATTGACTTTCCACAAAAGTCCACTTTTTTTGCATATTTGGGCAGTGCCGAGAGTCCTGACGGGTTTTTGAACGTTTCCCGGCGCTCCCTGGCCCAAAAGTGTTTTTTGACCGATTTTTAAATTTTGAAAAAATGCGTAACCACCCCCCCTTACGAAAAAGTCAAAAATTGACTTTCCCCAAAAGTCCACTTTTTTTGCATATTTGGGCAGTGCCGAGAGTCCTGACGGGTTTTTGGAACGTTTCCCGGCGCTCCCTGGCCCAAAAGTGTTCTTTGGCCGATTTTGAAATTTTGAAAAATTGCGTAACCACCCCCCCTTACGAAAAAGTCAAAAATTGACTTTCTCCAAAAGTCCACTTTTTTTGCATATTTGGGCAGTGCCGAGAGTCCTGACGGGTTTATGGAACGTTTCCCGGCGCTCCTTGGCCTAAAAGTGTTTTTTGACCGATTTTGAAATTTTGAAAAAATGCGTAACCACCCCCCCTTACGAAAAAGTCAAAAATTGACTTTCCACAAAAGTCCACTTTTTTTGCATATTTGGGCAGTGCCGAGAGTCCTGACGGGTTTTTGGAACGTTTCCCGGCGCTCCCTGGCCCAAAAGTGTTCTTTGGCCGTTTTTGAAATTTTGAAAAAATGCGTAACCACCCCCCCTTACGAAAAAGTCAAAAATTGACTTTCCCCAAAAGTCCACTTTTTTTGCATATTTGGGCAGTGCCGAGAGTCCTGACGGGTTTTTGGAACGTTTCCCGGCGCTCCCTGGCCCAAAAGTGTTTTTTTACCGAATTTGAAATTTTGAAAAAATGCGTAACCACCCCCCCTTACGAAAAAGTCAAAAATTGACTTTCCCCAAAAGTCCACTTTTTTTTGCATATTTGGGCAGTGCCGAGAGTCTTGACGGGTTTTTGGAACGTTTCCCGGCGCTCCCTGGCCCAAAAGTGTTCTTTGGCCGTTTTTGAAATTTTGAAAAATTGCGTAACCACCCCCCCTTACGAAAAAGTCAAAAATTGATTTTCCCCAAAAGTCCACTTTTTTTGCATATTTGGGCAGTGCCGAGAGTCCTGACGGGTTTATGGAACGTTTCCCGGCGCTCCTTGGCCTAAAAGTGTTTTTTGACCGATTTTGAAATTTTGAAAAAATGCGTAACCACCCCCCCTTACGAAAAAGTCAAAAATTGACTTTCCACAAAAGTCCACTTTTTTTGCATATTTGGGCAGTGCCGAGAGTCCTGACGGGTTTTTGGAACGTTTCCCGGCGCTCCCTGGCCCAAAAGTGTTCTTTGGCCGTTTTTGAAATTTTGAAAAAATGCGTAACCACCCCCCCTTACGAAAAAGTCAAAAATTGACTTTCCCCAAAAGTCCACTTTTTTTGCATATTTGGGCAGTGCCGAGAGTCCTGACGGGTTTTTGGAACGTTTCCCGGCGCTCCCTGGCCCAAAAGTGTTCTTTGGCCGTTTTTGAAATTTTGAAAAATTGCGTAACCACCCCCCCCTTACGAAAAAGTCTAAAATTGACTTTCCCCAAAAGTCCACTTTTTTTGCATATTTGAGCTCTGCCGAGAGTCCTGACGGGTTTTTGGAACGTTTCCCGGCGTTCCCTGGCCCAAAAGTGTTCTTTGGCCGTTTTTGAAGTTTTGAAAAAACGCGTAACCACCCCCCCTTACGAAAAAGTCAAAAATTGACTTTCCCCAAAATTCCACTTTTTTTGCATATTTGGGGAGTGCCGAGAGTCCTGACGGGTTTTTGGAACGTTTCCCGGCGCTCTCTGGCCCAAAAGTGTTCTTTGGCCGTTTTTGAAATTTTGAAAAATTGCGTAACCACCCCCCCTTACGAAAAAGTCAAAAATTGACTTTCCCCAAAAGTCCACTTTTTTTGCATATTTGAGCTCTGCCGAGAGTCCTGACGGGTTTTTGGAACGTTTCCCGGCGCTCCCTGGCCCAAAAGTGTTTTTTGACCGATTTTGAAATTTTGAAAAAATGCGTAACCACCCCCCCTTACGAAAAAGTCAAAAATTGACTTTCTCCAAAAGTCCACTTTTTTTGCATATTTGGGCAGTGCCGAGAGTCCTGATGGGTTTATGGAACGTTTCCCGGCGCTCCCTGGCCTAAAAGTGTTTTTTGACCGATTTTGAAATTTTGAAAAAATGCGTAACCACCCCCCCTTACGAAAAAGTCAAAAAGTGACTTTCCCCAAAAGTCCACTTTTTTTGCATATTTGGGCAGTGCCGAGAGTCCTGACGGGTTTTTGGAACGTTTCCCGGCGCTCCCTGGCCCAAAAGTGTTCTTTGGCCGATTTTTCAAATTTTGAAAAATTGCGTAACCACCCCCCCTTACGAAAAAGTCAAAAATTGACTTTCCACAAAAGTCCACTTTTTTTGCATATTTGGGCAGTGCCGAGAGTCCTGACGGGTTTTTGGAACGTTTCCCGGCGCTCCCTGGCCCAAAAGTGTTTTTTGACCGATTTTGAGATTTTGAAAAAATGCGTAACCACCCCCCCTTACGAAAAAGTCAAAAATTGACTTTCCCCAAAAGTCCACTTTTTTTGCATATTTGGGCAGTGCCGAGAGTCCTGACGGGTTTTTGGAACGTTTCCCGGCGCTCCCTGGCCCAAAAGTGTTCTTTGGCCGATTTTGAAATTTTGAAAAATTGCGTAACCACCCCCCCTTACGAAAAAGTCAAAAATTGACTTTCTCCAAAAGTCCACTTTTTTTGCATATTTGGGCAGTGCCGAGAGTCCTGACGGGTTTATGGAACGTTTCCCGGCGCTCCTTGGCCTAAAAGTGTTTTTTGACCGATTTTGAAATTTTGAAAAAATGCGTAACCACCCCCCCTTACGAAAAAGTCAAAAATTGACTTTCCACAAAAGTCCACTTTTTTTGCATATTTGGGCAGTGCCGAGAGTCCTGACGGGTTTTTGGAACGTTTCCCGGCGCTCCCTGGCCCAAAAGTGTTCTTTGGCCGTTTTTGAAATTTTGAAAAAATGCGTAACCACCCCCCCTTACGAAAAAGTCAAAAATTGACTTTCCCCAAAAGTCCACTTTTTTTGCATATTTGGGCAGTGCCGAGAGTCCTGACGGGTTTTTGGAACGTTTCCCGGCGCTCCCTGGCCCAAAAGTGTTCTTTGGCCGTTTTTGAAATTTTGAAAAATTGCGTAACCACCCCTCCTTACGAAAAAGTCAAAAATTGACTTTCCCCAAAAGTCCACTTTTTTTGCATATTTGAGCTCTGCCGAGAGTCCTGACGGGTTTTTGGAACGTTTCCCGGCGTTCCCTGGCCCAAAAGTGTTCTTTGGCCGTTTTTGAAGTTTTGAAAAAACGCGTAACCACCCCCCCTTACGAAAAAGTCAAAAATTGACTTTCCCCAAAAGTCCACTTTTTTTGCATATTTGGGGAGTGCCGAGAGTCCTGACGGGTTTATGGAACGTTTCCCGGCGCTCCCTGGCCCAAAAGTGTTTTTTTACCGAATTTGAAATTTTGAAAAAATGCGTAACCACCCCCCCTTACGAAAAAGTCAAAAATTGACTTTCCACAAAAGTCCACTTTTTTTGCATATTTGGGCAGTGCCGAGAGTCCTGACGGGTTTTTGGAACGTTTCCCGGCGCTCCCTGGCCCAAAAGTCTTCTTTGGCCGTTTTTGAAATTTTGAAAAAATGCGTAACCACCCCCCCTTACGAAAAAGTCAAAAATTGACTTTCCCCAAAAGTCCACTTTTTTTGCATATTTGAGCTCTGCCGAGAGTCCTGACGGGTTTTTGGAACGTTTCCCGGCGTTCCCTGGCCCAAAAGTGTTCTTTGGCCGTTTTTGAAGTTTTGAAAAAACGCGTAACCCCCTTACGAAAAAGTCAAAAATTGACTTTCCCCAAAAGTCCACTTTTTTTGCATATTTGGGGAGTGCCGAGAGTCCTGACGGGTTTATGGAACGTTTCCCGGCGCTCCCTGGCCCAAAAGTGTTTTTTTACCGAATTTGAAATTTTGAAAAAATGCGTAACCACCCCCCCTTACGAAAAAGTCAATAATTGACTTTCCCCAGAAGTCCACTTTTTTTTGCATATTTGGGCAGTGCCGAGAGTCCTGACGGGTTTTTGGAACGTTTCCCGGCGCTCCCTGGCCCAAAAGTGTTCTTTGGCCGTTTTTGAAATTTTGAAAAATTGCGTAACCACCCCCCCTTACGAAAAAGTCAAAAATTGACTTTCCCCAAAAGTCCACTTTTTTTGCATATTTGAGCTCTGCCGAGAGTCCTGACGGGTTTTTGGAGCGTTTCCCGGCGCTCCCTGGCCCAAAAGTGTTTTTTGACCGATTTTGAAATTTTGAAAAAATGCGTAACCACCCCCCCTTACGAAAAAGTCAGAAATTGACTTTCCCCAAAATTCCACTTTTTTTGCATATTTGGGCAGTGCCGAGAGTCCTGACGGGTTTTTGGAACGTTTCCCGGCGCTCTCTGGCCCAAAAGTGTTCTTTGGCCGTTTTTGAAATTTTGAAAAATTGCGTAACCACCCCCCCTTACGAAAAAGTCAAAAATTGACTTTCCCCAAAAGTCCACTTTTTTTGCATATTTGAGCTCTGCCGAGAGTCCTGACGGGTTTTTGGAACGTTTCCCGGCGCTCCCTGGGCCAAAAGTGTTTTTTGACCGATTTTGAAATTTTGAAAAAATGCGTAACCACCCCCCCTTACGAAAAAGTCAAAAATTGACTTTCTCCAAAAGTCCACTTTTTTTGCATATTTGGGCAGTGCCGAGAGTCCTGATGGGTTTATGGAACGTTTCCCGGCGCTCCCTGGCCTAAAAGTGTTTTTTGACCGATTTTAAAATTTTGAAAAAATGCGTAACCACCCCCCCTTACGAAAAAGTCAAAAATTGACTTTCCCCAAAAGTCCACTTTTTTTGCATATTTGGGCAGTGCCGAGAGTCCTGACGGGTTTTTGGAACGTTTCCCGGCGCTCCCTGGCCCAAAAGTGTTCTTTGGCCGATTTTGAAATTTTGAAAAATTGCGTAACCACCCCCCCTTACGAAAAAGTCAAAAATTGACTTTCCACAAAAGTCCACTTTTTTTGCATATTTGGGCAGTGCCGAGAGTCCTGACGGGTTTTTGGAACGTTTCCCGGCGCTCCCTGGCCCAAAAGTGTTTTTTGACCGATTTTGAAATTTTGAAAAAATGCGTAACCACCCCCCCTTACGAAAAAGTCAAAAATTGACTTACCCCAAAAGTCCACTTTTTTTGCATATTTGGGCAGTGCCGAGAGTCCTGACGGGTTTTTGGAACGTTTCCCGGCGCTCCCTGGCCCAAAAGTGTTCTTTGGCCGATTTTGAAATTTTGAAAAATTGCGTAACCACCCCCCCTTACGAAAAAGTCAAAAATTGACTTTCTCCAAAAGTCCACTTTTTTTGCATATTTGGGCAGTGCCGAGAGTCCTGACGGGTTTATGGAACGTTTCCCGGCGCTCCTTGGCCTAAAAGTGTTTTTTGACCGATTTTGAAATTTTGAAAAAATGCGTAACCACCCCCCCTTACGAAAAAGTCAAAAATTGACTTTCCACAAAAGTCCACTTTTTTTGCATATTTGGGCAGTGCCGAGAGTCCTGACGGGTTTTTGGAACGTTTCCTGGCGCTCCCTGGCCCAAAAGTGTTCTTTGGCCGTTTTTGAAATTTTGAAAAAATGCGTAACCACCCCCCCTTACGAAAAAGTCAAAAATTGACTTTCCCCAAAAGTCCACTTTTTTTGCATATTTGGGCAGTGCCGAGAGTCCTGACGGGTTTTTGGAACGTTTCCCGGCGCTCCCTGGCCCAAAAGTGTTCTTTGGCCGTTTTTGAAATTTTGAAAAATTGCGTAACCACCCCCCCTTACGAAAAAGTCAAAAATTGACTTTCCCCAAAAGTCCACTTTTTTTGCATATTTGAGCTCTGCCGAGAGTCCTGACGGGTTTTTGGAACGTTTCCCGGCGTTCCCTGGCCCAAAAGTGTTCTTTGGCCGTTTTTGAAGTTTTGAAAAAACGCGTAACCACCCCCCCTTACGAAAAAGTCAAAAATTGACTTTCCCCAAAAGTCCACTTTTTTTGCATATTTGGGGAGTGCCGAGAGTCCTGACGGGTTTATGGAACGTTTCCCGGCGCTCCCTGGCCCAAAAGTGTTTTTTTACCGAATTTGAAATTTTGAAAAAATGCGTAACCACCCCCCCTTACGAAAAAGTCAAAAATTGACTTTCCCCAGAAGTCCACTTTTTTTTGCATATTTGGGCAGTGCCGAGAGTCTTGACGGGTTTTTGGAACGTTTCCCGGCGCTCCCTGGCCCAAAAGTGTTCTTTGGCCGTTTTTGAAATTTTGAAAAATTGCGTAACCACCCCCCCTTACGAAAAAGTCAAAAATTGATTTTCCCCAAAAGTCCACTTTTTTTGCATATTTGAGCTCTGCCGAGAGTCCTGACGGGTTTTTGGAGCGTTTCCCGGCGCTCCCTGGCCCAAAAGTGTTTTTTGACCGATTTTGAAATTTTGAAAAAATGTGTAACCACCCCCCCTTACGAAAAAGTCAGAAATTGACTTTCCCCAAAATTCCACTTTTTTTGCATATTTGGGCAGTGCCGAGAGTCCTGACGGGTTTTTGGAACGTTTCCCGGCGCTCTCTGGCCCAAAAGTGTTCTTTGGCCGTTTTTGAAATTTTGAAAAATTGCGTAACCACCCCCCCTTACGAAAAAGTCAAAAGTTGACTTTCCCCAAAAGTCCACTTTTTTTGCATATTTGGGCAGTGCCGAGAGTCCTGACTTGTTTTTGGAACGTTTCCCGGCGCTCCCTGGCCCAAAAGTGTTCTTTGGCCGTTTTTGAAATTTTGAAAAATTGCATAACCACCCCCCCTTACGAAAAAGTCAAAAATTGACTTTCCCCAAAAGTCCACTTTTTTTGCATATTTGAGCTCTGCCGAGAGTCCTGACGGGTTTTTGGAACGTTTCCCGGCGCTCCCTGGCCCAAAAGTGTTCTTTGGCCGATTTTGAAATTTTGAAAAATTGCGTAACCACCCCCCCTTACGAAAAAGTCAAAAATTGACTTTCTCCAAAAGTCCACTTTTTTTGCATATTTGGGCAGTGCCGAGAGTCCTGACGGGTTTATGGAACGTTTCCCGGCGCTCCCTGGCCTAAAAGTGTTTTTTGACCGATTTTGAAATTTTGAAAAAATGCGTAACCACCCCCCCTTACGAAAAAGTCAAAAATTGACTTTCCACAAAAGTCCACTTTTTTTGCATATTTGGGCAGTGCCGAGAGTCCTGACGGGTTTTTGGAATGTTTCCCGGCGCTCCTTGGCCTAAAAGTGTTTTTTGACTGATTTTGAAATTTTGAAAAAATGCGTAACCACCCCCCCTTACGAAAATGTCAAAAATTGACTTTCCCCAAAAGTCCACTTTTTTTGTATATTTGGGCAGTGCCGAGAGTCCTGACGGGTTTTTGGAACGTTTCCCGGCGCTCTCTGGCCCAAAAGTGTTCTTTGGCCGTTTTTGAAGTTTTGAAAAAACGCGTAACCACCCCCCCTTACGAAAAAGTCAAAAATTGACTTTCCCCAAAAGTCCACTTTTTTTGCATATTTGGGGAGTGCCGAGAGTCCTGACGGGTTTATGGAACGTTTCCCGGCGCTCCCTGGCCCAAAAGTGTTTTTTTACCGAATTTGAAATTTTGAAAAAATGCGTAACCACCCCCCCTTACGAAAAAGTCAATAATTGACTTTCCCCAGAAGTCCACTGTTTTTTGCATATTTGGGCAGTGCCGAGAGTCTTGACGGGTTTTTGGAACGCTTCCCGGCGCTCCCTGGCCCAAAAGTGTTCTTTGGCCGTTTTTGAAATTTTGAAAAATTGCGTAACCACCCCCCCTTACGAAAAAGTCAAAAATTGACTTTCCCCAAAAGTCCTCTTTTTTTGCATATTTGAGCTCTGCCGAGAGTCCTGACGGGTTTTTGGAACGTTTCCCGGCGCTCCCTGGCCCAAAAGTGGTCTTTGGCCGATTTTGAAATTTTGAAAAATTGCGTAACCACCCCCCCTTACGAAAAAGTCAAAAATTGACTTTCTCCAAAATTCCACTTTTTTTGCATATTTGGGCAGTGCCGAGAGTCCTGACGGGTTTTTGGAACGTTTCCCGGCGCTCTCTGGCCCAAAAGTGTTCTTTGGCCGTTTTTGAAATTTTGAAAAATTGCGTAACCACCCCCCCTTACGAAAAAGTCAAAAATTGACTTTCCCCAAAAGTCCACTTTTTTTGCATATTTGAGCTCTGCCGAGAGTCCTGACGGGTTTTTGGGACGTTTCCCGGCGCTCCCTGGCCCAAAAGTGTTTTTTGACCGATTTTGAAATTTTGAAAAAATGCGTAACCACCCCCCCTTACGAAAAAGTCAAAAATTGACTTTCTCCAAAAGTCCACTTTTTTTGCATATTTGGGCAGTGCCGAGAGTCCTGATGGGTTTATGGAACGTTTCCCGGCGCTCCCTGGCCTAAAAGTGTTTTTTGACCGATTTTGAAATTTTGAAAAAATGCGTAACCACCCCCCTTTACGAAAAAGTCAAAAATGGACTTTCCCCAAAAGTCCACTTTTTTTGCATATTTGGGCAGTGCCGAGAGTCCTGACGGGTTTTTGGAACGTTTCCCGGCGCTCCCTGGCCCAAAAGTGTTCTTTGGCCGATTTTGAAATTTTGAAAAATTGCGTAACCACCCCCCCTTACGAAAAAGTCAAAAATTGACTTTCCACAAAAGTCCACTTTTTTTGCATATTTGGGCAGTGCCGAGAGTCCTGACGGGTTTTTGGAACGTTTCCCGGCGCTCCCTGGCCCAAAAGTGTTTTTTGACCGATTTTGAAATTTTGAAAAAATGCGTAACCACCCCCCCTTACGAAAAAGTCAAAAATTGACTTTCCCCAAAAGTCCACTTTTTTTGCATATTTGGGCAGTGCCGAGAGTCCTGACGGGTTTTTGGAACGTTTCCCGGCGCTCCCTGGCCCAAAAGTGTTCTTTGGCCGATTTTGAAATTTTGAAAAATTGCGTAACCACCCCCCCTTACGAAAAAGTCAAAAATTGACTTTCTCCAAAAGTCCACTTTTTTTGCATATTTGGGCAGTGCCGAGAGTCCTGACGGGTTTATGGAACGTTTCCCGGCGCTCCCTGGCCCAAAAGTGTTTTTTGACCGATTTTGAAATTTTGAAAAAATGCGTAACCACCCCCCCTTACGAAAAAGTCAAAAATTGACTTTCCACAAAAGTCCACTTTTTTTGCATATTTGGGCAGTGCCGAGAGTCCTGACGGGTTTTTGGAACGTTTCCCGGCGCTCCCTGGCCCAAAAGTGTTCTTTGGCCGTTTTTGAAATTTTGAAAAATTGCGTAACCACCCCCCCTTACGAAAAAGTCAAAAGTTGACTTTCCCCAAAAGTCCACTTTTTTTGCATATTTGGGCAGTGCCGAGAGTCCTGACGGGTTTTTGGAACGTTTCCCGGCGCTCCCTGGCCCAAAAGTGTTCTTTGGCCGTTTTTGAAATTTTGAAAAAATGCGTAACCACCCCCCCTTACGAAAAAGTCAAAAATTGACTTTCCACAAAAGTCCACTTTTTTTGCATATTTGGGCAGTGCCGAGAGTCCTGACGGGTTTTTGGAATGTTTCCCGGCGCTCCTTGGCCTAAAAGTGTTTTTTGACTGATTTTGAAATTTTGAAAAAATGCGTAACCACCCCCCCTTACGAAAAAGTCAAAAATTGACTTTCCCCAAAAGTCCACTTTTTTTGCATATTTGGGCAGAGCCGAGAGTCCTGACGGGTTTTTGGAACGTTTCCCGGCGCTCCCTGGCCCAAAAGTGTTTTTTGACCGATTTTGAAATTTTGAAAAAATGCGTAACCACCCCCCCTTACGAAAAAGTCAAAAATTGACTTTCCCCAAAAGTCCACTTTTTTTGCATATTTGGGCAGTGCCGAGAGTCCTGACGGGTTTTTGGAACGTTTCCCGGCGCTCCCTGGCCCAAAAGTGTTCTTTGGCCGATTTTGAAATTTTGAAAAATTGCGTAACCACCCCCCCTTACGAAAAAGTCAAAAATTGACTTTCTCCAAAAGTCCACTTTTTTTGCATATTTGGGCAGTGCCGAGAGTCCTGACGGGTTTATGGAACGTTTCCCGGCGCTCCTTGGCCTAAAAGTGTTTTTTGACCGATTTTGAAATTTTGAAAAAATGCGTAACCACCCCCCCTTACGAAAAAGTCAAAAATTGACTTTCCACAAAAGTCCACTTTTTTTGCATATTTGGGCAGTGCCGAGAGTCCTGACGGGTTTTTGGAACGTTTCCCGGCGCTCCCTGGCCCAAAAGTGTTCTTTGGCCGTTTTTGAAATTTTGAAAAATTGCGTAACCACCCCCCCTTACGAAAAAGTCAAAAGTTGACTTTCCCCAAAAGTCCACTTTTTTTGCATATTTGGGCAGTGCCGAGAGTCCTGACGGGTTTTTGGAACGTTTCCCGGCGCTCCCTGGCCCAAAAGTGTTCTTTGGCCGTTTTTGAAATTTTGAAAAAATGCGTAACCACCCCCCCTTACGAAAAAGTCAAAAGTTGACTTTCCACAAAAGTCCACTTTTTTTGCATATTTGGGCAGTGCCGAGAGTCCTGACGGGTTTTTGGAATGTTTCCCGGCGCTCCTTGGCCTAAAAGTGTTTTTTGACTGATTTTGAAATTTTGAAAAAATGCGTAACCACCCCCCCTTACGAAAAAGTCAAAAATTGACTTTCCCCAAAAGTCCACTTTTTTTGCATATTTGGGCAGAGCCGAGAGTCCTGACGGGTTTTTGGAACGTTTCCCGGCGCTCCCTGGCCCAAAAGTGTTTTTTGACCGATTTTGAAATTTTGAAAAAATGCGTAACCACCCCCCCTTACGAAAAAGTCAAAAATTGACTTTCCCCAAAAGTCCACTTTTTTTGCATAATTGGGCAGTGCCGAGAGTCCTGACGGGTTTTTGGAACGTTTCCCGGCGCTCCCTGGCCCAAAAGTGTTCTTTGGCCGATTTTGAAATTTTGAAAAATTGCGTAACCACCCTTCCTTACGAAAAAGTCAAAAATTGACTTTCTCCAAAAGTCCACTTTTTTTCCATATTTGGGCAGTGCCGAGAGTCCTGACGGGTTTATGGAACGTTTCCCGGCGCTCTCTGGCCCAAAAGTGTTCTTTGGCCGTTTTTGAAATTTTGAAAAATTGCGTAACCACCCCCCCTTACGAAAAAGTCAAAAATTGACTTTCCCCAAAAGTCCACTTTTTTTGCATATTTGAGCTCTGCCGAGAGTCCTGACGGGTTTTTGGAACGTTTCCCGGCGCTCCCTAGCCCAAAAGTGTTTTTTGACCGATTTTGAAATTTTGAAAAAATGCGTAACCACCCCCCCTTACGAAAAAGTCAAAAATTGACTTTCTCCAAAAGTCCACTTTTTTTGCATATTTGGGCAGTGCCGAGAGTCCTGATGGGTTTATGGAACGTTTCCCGGCGCTCCCTGGCCTAAAAGTGTTTTTTGACCGATTTTGAAATTTTGAAAAAATGCGTAACCACCCCCCTTTACGAAAAAGTCAAAAATGGACTTTCCCCAAAAGTCCACTTTTTTTGCATATTTGGGCAGTGCCGAGAGTCCTGATGGGTTTATGGAACGTTTCCCGGCGCTCCCTGGCCTAAAAGTGTTTTTTGACCGATTTTGAAATTTTGAAAAAATGCGTAACCACCCCCCTTTACGAAAAAGTCAAAAAAGGACTTTCCCCAAAAGTCCACTTTTTTTGCATATTTGGGCAGTGCCGAGAGTCCTGACGGGTTTTTGGAACGTTTCCCGGCGCTCCCTGGCCCAAAAGTGTTCTTTGGCCGATTTTGAAATTTTGAAAAATTGCGTAACCACCCCCCCTTACGAAAAAGTCAAAAGTTGACTTTCCCCAAAAGTCCACTTTTTTTGCATATTTGGGCAGTGCCGAGAGTCCTGACGGGTTTTTGGAACGTTTCCCGGCGCTCCCTGGCCCAAAAGTGTTCTTTGGCCGTTTTTGAAATTTTGAAAAATTGCATAACCACCCCCCCTTACGAAAAAGTCAAAAATTGACTTTCCCCAAAAGTCCACTTTTTTTGCATATTTGAGCTCTGCCGAGAGTCCTGACGGGTTTTTGGAACGTTTCCCGGCGCTCCCTGGCCCAAAAGTGTTTTTTGACCGATTTTGAAATTTTGAAAAAATGCGTAACCACCCCCCCTTACGAAAAAGTCAAAAATTGACTTTCCCCAAAAGTCCACTTTTTTTGCATATTTGGGCAGTGCCGAGAGTCCTGACGGGTTTTTGGAACGTTTCCCGGCGCTCCCTGGCCCAAAAGTGTTCTTTGGCCGATTTTGAAATTTTGAAAAATTGCGTAACCACCCCCCCTTACGAAAAAGTCAAAAATTGACTTTCTCCAAAAGTCCACTTTTTTTGCATATTTGGGCAGTGCCGAGAGTCCTGACGGGTTTTTGGAACGTTTCCCGGCGCTCTCTGGCCCAAAAGTGTTCTTTGGCCGTTTTTGAAATTTTGAAAAATTGCGTAACCACCCCCCCTTACGAAAAAGTCAAAAATTGACTTTCCCCAAAAGTTCACTTTTTTTGCATATTTGAGCTCTGCCGAGAGTCCTGACGGGTTTTTGGAACGTTTCCCGGCGCTCCCTGGCCCAAAAGTGTTTTTTGACCGATTTTGAAATTTTGAAAAAATGCGTAACCACCCCCCCTTACGAAAAAGTCAAAAATTGACTTTCTCCAAAAGTCCACTTTTTTTGCATATTTGGGCAGTGCCGAGAGTCCTGATGGGTTTATGGAACGTTTCCCGGCGCTCCCTGGCCTAAAAGTGTTTTTTGACCGATTTTGAAATTTTGAAAAAATGCGTAACCACCCCCCTTTACGAAAAAGTCAAAAATGGACTTTCCCCAAAAGTCCACTTTTTTTGCATATTTGGGCAGTGCCGAGAGTCCTGACGGGTTTTTGGAACGTTTCCCGGCGCTCCCTGGCCCAAAAGGGTTCTTTGGCCGATTTTGAAATTTTGAAAAATTGCGTAACCACCCCCCCTTACGAAAAAGTCAAAAATTGACTTTCCACAAAAGTCCACTTTTTTTGCATATTTGGGCAGTGCCGAGAGTCCTGACGGGTTTTTGGAACGTTTCCCGGCGCTCCCTGGCCCAAAAGTGTTTTTTGACCGATTTTGAAATTTTGAAAAAATGCGTAACCACCCCCCCTTACGAAAAAGTCAAAAATTGACTTTCCACAAAAGTCCACTTTTTTTGCATATTTGGGCAGTGCCGAGAGTCCTGACGGGTTTTTGGAACGTTTCCCGGCGCTCCCTGGCCCAAAAGTGTTCTTTGGCCGTTTTTGAAATTTTGAAAAATTGCGTAACCACCCCCCCTTACGAAAAAGTCAAAAGTTGACTTTCCCCAAAAGTCCACTTTTTTTGCATATTTGGGCAGTGCCGAGAGTCCTGACGGGTTTTTGGAACGTTTCCCGGCGCTCCCTGGCCCAAAAGTGTTCTTTGGCCGTTTTTGAAATTTTGAAAAAATGCGTAACCACCCCCCCTTACGAAAAAGTCAAAAATTGACTTTCCACAAAAGTCCACTTTTTTTGCATATTTGGGCAGTGCCGAGAGTCCTGACGGGTTTTTGGAATGTTTCCCGGCGCTCCTTGGCCTAAAAGTGTTTTTTGACTGATTTTGAAATTTTGAAAAAATGCGTAACCACCCCCCCTTACGAAAAAGTCAAAAATTGACTTTCCCCAAAAGTCCACTTTTTTTGCATATTTGGGCAGAGCCGAGAGTCCTGACGGGTTTTTGGAACGTTTCCCGGCGCTCCCTGGCCCAAAAGTGTTTTTTGACCGATTTTGAAATTTTGAAAAAATGCGTAACCACCCCCCCTTACGAAAAAGTCAAAAATTGACTTTCCCCAAAAGTCCACTTTTTTTGCATATTTGGGCAGTGCCGAGAGTCCTGACGGGTTTTTGGAACGTTTCCCGGCGCTCCCTGGCCCAAAAGTGTTCTTTGGCCGATTTTGAAATTTTGAAAAATTGCGTAACCACCCCCCCTTACGAAAAAGTCAAAAATTGACTTTCTCCAAAAGTCCACTTTTTTTGCATATTTGGGCAGTGCCGAGAGTCCTGACGGGTTTATGGAACGTTTCCCGGCGCTCCTTGGCCTAAAAGTGTTTTTTGACCGATTTTGAAATTTTGAAAAAATGCGTAACCACCCCCCCTTACGAAAAAGTCAAAAATTGACTTTCCACAAAAGTCCACTTTTTTTGCATATTTGGGCAGTGCCGAGAGTCCTGACGGGTTTTTGGAACGTTTCCCGGCGCTCCCTGGCCCAAAAGTGTTCTTTGGCCGTTTTTGAAATTTTGAAAAATTGCGTAACCACCCCCCCTTACGAAAAAGTCAAAAGTTGACTTTCCCCAAAAGTCCACTTTTTTTGCATATTTGGGCAGTGCCGAGAGTCCTGACGGGTTTTTGGAACGTTTCCCGGCGCTCCCTGGCCCAAAAGTGTTCTTTGGCCGTTTTTGAAATTTTGAAAAAATGCGTAACCACCCCCCCTTACGAAAAAGTCAAAAGTTGACTTTCCACAAAAGTCCACTTTTTTTGCATATTTGGGCAGTGCCGAGAGTCCTGACGGGTTTTTGGAATGTTTCCCGGCGCTCCTTGGCCTAAAAGTGTTTTTTGACTGATTTTGAAATTTTGAAAAAATGCGTAACCACCCCCCCTTACGAAAAAGTCAAAAATTGACTTTCCCCAAAAGTCCACTTTTTTTGCATATTTGGGCAGAGCCGAGAGTCCTGACGGGTTTTTGGAACGTTTCCCGGCGCTCCCTGGCCCAAAAGTGTTTTTTGACCGATTTTGAAATTTTGAAAAAATGCGTAACCACCCCCCCTTACGAAAAAGTCAAAAATTGACTTTCCCCAAAAGTCCACTTTTTTTGCATAATTGGGCAGTGCCGAGAGTCCTGACGGGTTTTTGGAACGTTTCCCGGCGCTCCCTGGCCCAAAAGTGTTCTTTGGCCGATTTTGAAATTTTGAAAAATTGCGTAACCACCCTTCCTTACGAAAAAGTCAAAAATTGACTTTCTCCAAAAGTCCACTTTTTTTCCATATTTGGGCAGTGCCGAGAGTCCTGACGGGTTTATGGAACGTTTCCCGGCGCTCTCTGGCCCAAAAGTGTTCTTTGGCCGTTTTTGAAATTTTGAAAAATTGCGTAACCACCCCCCCTTACGAAAAAGTCAAAAATTGACTTTCCCCAAAAGTCCACTTTTTTTGCATATTTGAGCTCTGCCGAGAGTCCTGACGGGTTTTTGGAACGTTTCCCGGCGCTCCCTAGCCCAAAAGTGTTTTTTGACCGATTTTGAAATTTTGAAAAAATGCGTAACCACCCCCCCTTACGAAAAAGTCAAAAATTGACTTTCTCCAAAAGTCCACTTTTTTTGCATATTTGGGCAGTGCCGAGAGTCCTGATGGGTTTATGGAACGTTTCCCGGCGCTCCCTGGCCTAAAAGTGTTTTTTGACCGATTTTGAAATTTTGAAAAAATGCGTAACCACCCCCCTTTACGAAAAAGTCAAAAATGGACTTTCCCCAAAATTCCACTTTTTTTGCATATTTGGGCAGTGCCGAGAGTCCTGATGGGTTTATGGAACGTTTCCCGGCGCTCCCTGGCCTAAAAGTGTTTTTTGACCGATTTTGAAATTTTGAAAAAATGCGTAACCACCCCCCTTTACGAAAAAGTCAAAAAAGGACTTTCCCCAAAAGTCCACTTTTTTTGCATATTTGGGCAGTGCCGAGAGTCCTGACGGGTTTTTGGAACGTTTCCCGGCGCTCCCTGGCCCAAAAGTGTTCTTTGGCCGATTTTGAAATTTTGAAAAATTGCGTAACCACCCCCCCTTACGAAAAAGTCAAAAGTTGACTTTCCCCAAAAGTCCACTTTTTTTGCATATTTGGGCAGTGCCGAGAGTCCTGACGGGTTTTTGGAACGTTTCCCGGCGCTCCCTGGCCCAAAAGTGTTCTTTGGCCGTTTTTGAAATTTTGAAAAATTGCATAACCACCCCCCCTTACGAAAAAGTCAAAAATTGACCTTCCCCAAAAGTCCACTTTTTTTGCATATTTGAGCTCTGCCGAGAGTCCTGACGGGTTTTTGGAACGTTTCCCGGCGCTCCCTGGCCCAAAAGTGTTTTTTGACCGATTTTGAAATTTTGAAAAAATGCGTAACCACCCCCCCTTACGAAAAAGTCAAAAATTGACTTTCCCCAAAAGTCCACTTTTTTTGCATATTTGGGCAGTGCCGAGAGTCCTGACGGGTTTTTGGAACGTTTCCCGGCGCTCCCTGGCCCAAAAGTGTTCTTTGGCCGATTTTGAAATTTTGAAAAATTGCGTAACCACCCCCCCTTACGAAAAAGTCAAAAATTGACTTTCTCCAAAAGTCCACTTTTTTTGCATATTTGGGCAGTGCCGAGAGTCCTGACGGGTTTTTGGAACGTTTCCCGGCGCTCTCTGGCCCAAAAGTGTTCTTTGGCCGTTTTTGAAATTTTGAAAAATTGCGTAACCACCCCCCCTTACGAAAAAGTCAAAAATTGACTTTCCCCAAAAGTTCACTTTTTTTGCATATTTGAGCTCTGCCGAGAGTCCTGACGGGTTTTTGGAACGTTTCCCGGCGCTCCCTGGCCCAAAAGTGTTTTTTGACCGATTTTGAAATTTTGAAAAAATGCGTAACCACCCCCCCTTACGAAAAAGTCAAAAATTGACTTTCTCCAAAAGTCCACTTTTTTTGCATATTTGGGCAGTGCCGAGAGTCCTGATGGGTTTATGGAACGTTTCCCGGCGCTCCCTGGCCTAAAAGTGTTTTTTGACCGATTTTGAAATTTTGAAAAAATGCGTAACCACCCCCCTTTACGAAAAAGTCAAAAATGGACTTTCCCCAAAAGTCCACTTTTTTTGCATATTTGGGCAGTGCCGAGAGTCCTGACGGGTTTTTGGAACGTTTCCCGGCGCTCCCTGGCCCAAAAGGGTTCTTTGGCCGATTTTGAAATTTTGAAAAATTGCGTAACCACCCCCCCTTACGAAAAAGTCAAAAATTGACTTTCCACAAAAGTCCACTTTTTTTGCATATTTGGGCAGTGCCGAGAGTCCTGACGGGTTTTTGGAACGTTTCCCGGCGCTCCCTGGCCCAAAAGTGTTTTTTGACCGATTTTGAAATTTTGAAAAAACGCGTAACCACCCCCCCTTACGAAAAAGTCAAAAATTGACTTTCCCCAAAAGTCCACTTTTTTTGCATATTTGGGCAGTGCCGAGAGTCCTGACGGGTTTTTGGAACGTTTCCCGGCGCTCCCTGGCCCAAAAGTGTTCTTTGGCCGATTTTGAAATTTTGAAAAATTGCGTAACCACCCCCCCTTACGAAAAAGTCAAAAATTGACTTTCTCCAAAAGTCCACTTTTTTTGCATATTTGGGCAGTGCCGAGAGTCCTGACGGGTTTATGGAACGTTTCCCGGCGCTCCTTGGCCTAAAAGTGTTTTTTGACCGATTTTGAAATTTTGAAAAAATGCGTAACCACCCCCCCATACGAAAAAGTCAAAAATTGACTTTCCACAAAAGTCCACTTTTTTTGCATATTTGGGCAGTGCCGAGAGTCCTGACGGGTTTTTGGAACGTTTCCCGGCGCTCCCTGGCCCAAAAGTGTTTTTTGACCGATTTTGAAATTTTGAAAAAATGCGTAACCACCCCCCCTTACGAAAAAGTCAAAAATTGACTTTCCACAAAAGTCCACTTTTTTTGCATATTTGGGCAGTGCCGAGAGTCCTGACGGGTTTTTGGAACGTTTCCCGGCGCTCCCTGGCCCAAAAGTGTTCTTTGGCCGTTTTTGAAATTTTGAAAAATTGCGTAACCACCCCCCCTTACGAAAAAGTCAAAAGTTGACTTTCCCCAAAAGTCCACTTTTTTTGCATATTTGGGCAGTGCCGAGAGTCCTGACGGGTTTTTGGAACGTTTCCCGGCGCTCCCTGGCCCAAAAGTGTTCTTTGGCCGTTTTTGAAATTTTGAAAAAATGCGTAACCACCCCCCCTTACGAAAAAGTCAAAAATTGACTTTCCACAAAAGTCCACTTTTTTTGCATATTTGGGCAGTGCCGAGAGTCCTGACGGGTTTTTGGAATGTTTCCCGGCGCTCCTTGGCCTAAAAGTGTTTTTTGACTGATTTTGAAATTTTGAAAAAATGCGTAACCACCCCCCCTTACGAAAAAGTCAAAAATTGACTTTCCCCAAAAGTCCACTTTTTTTGCATATTTGGGCAGAGCCGAGAGTCCTGACGGGTTTTTGGAACGTTTCCCGGCGCTCCCTGGCCCAAAAGTGTTTTTTGACCGATTTTGAAATTTTGAAAAAATGCGTAACCACCCCCCCTTACGAAAAAGTCAAAAATTGACTTTCCCCAAAAGTCCACTTTTTTTGCATATTTGGGCAGTGCCGAGAGTCCTGACGGGTTTTTGGAACGTTTCCCGGCGCTCCCTGGCCCAAAAGTGTTCTTTGGCCGATTTTGAAATTTTGAAAAATTGCGTAACCACCCCCCCTTACGAAAAAGTCAAAAATTGACTTTCTCCAAAAGTCCACTTTTTTTGCATATTTGGGCAGTGCCGAGAGTCCTGACGGGTTTATGGAACGTTTCCCGGCGCTCCTTGGCCTAAAAGTGTTTTTTGACCGATTTTGAAATTTTGAAAAAATGCGTAACCACCCCCCCTTACGAAAAAGTCAAAAATTGACTTTCCACAAAAGTCCACTTTTTTTGCATATTTGGGCAGTGCCGAGAGTCCTGACGGGTTTTTGGAACGTTTCCCGGCGCTCCCTGGCCCAAAAGTGTTCTTTGGCCGTTTTTGAAATTTTGAAAAATTGCGTAACCACCCCCCCTTACGAAAAAGTCAAAAGTTGACTTTCCCCAAAAGTCCACTTTTTTTGCATATTTGGGCAGTGCCGAGAGTCCTGACGGGTTTTTGGAACGTTTCCCGGCGCTCCCTGGCCCAAAAGTGTTCTTTGGCCGTTTTTGAAATTTTGAAAAAATGCGTAACCACCCCCCCTTACGAAAAAGTCAAAAGTTGACTTTCCACAAAAGTCCACTTTTTTTGCATATTTGGGCAGTGCCGAGAGTCCTGACGGGTTTTTGGAATGTTTCCCGGCGCTCCTTGGCCTAAAAGTGTTTTTTGACTGATTTTGAAATTTTGAAAAAATGCGTAACCACCCCCCCTTACGAAAAAGTCAAAAATTGACTTTCCCCAAAAGTCCACTTTTTTTGCATATTTGGGCAGAGCCGAGAGTCCTGACGGGTTTTTGGAACGTTTCCCGGCGCTCCCTGGCCCAAAAGTGTTTTTTGACCGATTTTGAAATTTTGAAAAAATGCGTAACCACCCCCCCTTACGAAAAAGTCAAAAATTGACTTTCCCCAAAAGTCCACTTTTTTTGCATAATTGGGCAGTGCCGAGAGTCCTGACGGGTTTTTGGAACGTTTCCCGGCGCTCCCTGGCCCAAAAGTGTTCTTTGGCCGATTTTGAAATTTTGAAAAATTGCGTAACCACCCTTCCTTACGAAAAAGTCAAAAATTGACTTTCTCCAAAAGTCCACTTTTTTTCCATATTTGGGCAGTGCCGAGAGTCCTGACGGGTTTATGGAACGTTTCCCGGCGCTCTCTGGCCCAAAAGTGTTCTTTGGCCGTTTTTGAAATTTTGAAAAATTGCGTAACCACCCCCCCTTACGAAAAAGTCAAAAATTGACTTTCCCCAAAAGTCCACTTTTTTTGCATATTTGAGCTCTGCCGAGAGTCCTGACGGGTTTTTGGAACGTTTCCCGGCGCTCCCTAGCCCAAAAGTGTTTTTTGACCGATTTTGAAATTTTGAAAAAATGCGTAACCACCCCCCCTTACGAAAAAGTCAAAAATTGACTTTCTCCAAAAGTCCACTTTTTTTGCATATTTGGGCAGTGCCGAGAGTCCTGATGGGTTTATGGAACGTTTCCCGGCGCTCCCTGGCCTAAAAGTGTTTTTTGACCGATTTTGAAATTTTGAAAAAATGCGTAACCACCCCCCTTTACGAAAAAGTCAAAAATGGACTTTCCCCAAAAGTCCACTTTTTTTGCATATTTGGGCAGTGCCGAGAGTCCTGATGGGTTTATGGAACGTTTCCCGGCGCTCCCTGGCCTAAAAGTGTTTTTTGACCGATTTTGAAATTTTGAAAAAATGCGTAACCACCCCCCTTTACGAAAAAGTCAAAAAAGGACTTTCCCCAAAAGTCCACTTTTTTTGCATATTTGGGCAGTGCCGAGAGTCCTGACGGGTTTTTGGAACGTTTCCCGGCGCTCCCTGGCCCAAAAGTGTTCTTTGGCCGATTTTGAAATTTTGAAAAATTGCGTAACCACCCCCCCTTACGAAAAAGTCAAAAGTTGACTTTCCCCAAAAGTCCACTTTTTTTGCATATTTGGGCAGTGCCGAGAGTCCTGACGGGTTTTTGGAACGTTTCCCGGCGCTCCCTGGCCCAAAAGTGTTCTTTGGCCGTTTTTGAAATTTTGAAAAATTGCATAACCACCCCCCCTTACGAAAAAGTCAAAAATTGACTTTCCCCAAAAGTCCACTTTTTTTGCATATTTGAGCTCTGCCGAGAGTCCTGACGGGTTTTTGGAACGTTTCCCGGCGCTCCCTGGCCCAAAAGTGTTTTTTGACCGATTTTGAAATTTTGAAAAAATGCGTAACCACCCCCCCTTACGAAAAAGTCAAAAATTGACTTTCCCCAAAAGTCCACTTTTTTTGCATATTTGGGCAGTGCCGAGAGTCCTGACGGGTTTTTGGAACGTTTCCCGGCGCTCCCTGGCCCAAAAGTGTTCTTTGGCCGATTTTGAAATTTTGAAAAATTGCGTAACCACCCCCCCTTACGAAAAAGTCAAAAATTGACTTTCTCCAAAAGTCCACTTTTTTTGCATATTTGGGCAGTGCCGAGAGTCCTGACGGGTTTTTGGAACGTTTCCCGGCGCTCTCTGGCCCAAAAGTGTTCTTTGGCCGTTTTTGAAATTTTGAAAAATTGCGTAACCACCCCCCCTTACGAAAAAGTCAAAAATTGACTTTCCCCAAAAGTTCACTTTTTTTGCATATTTGAGCTCTGCCGAGAGTCCTGACGGGTTTTTGGAACGTTTCCCGGCGCTCCCTGGCCCAAAAGTGTTTTTTGACCGATTTTGAAATTTTGAAAAAATGCGTAACCACCCCCCCTTACGAAAAAGTCAAAAATTGACTTTCTCCAAAAGTCCACTTTTTTTGCATATTTGGGCAGTGCCGAGAGTCCTGATGGGTTTATGGAACGTTTCCCGGCGCTCCCTGGCCTAAAAGTGTTTTTTGACCGATTTTGAAATTTTGAAAAAATGCGTAACCACCCCCCTTTACGAAAAAGTCAAAAATGGACTTTCCCCAAAAGTCCACTTTTTTTGCATATTTGGGCAGTGCCGAGAGTCCTGACGGGTTTTTGGAACGTTTCCCGGCGCTCCCTGGCCCAAAAGGGTTCTTTGGCCGATTTTGAAATTTTGAAAAATTGCGTAACCACCCCCCCTTACGAAAAAGTCAAAAATTGACTTTCCACAAAAGTCCACTTTTTTTGCATATTTGGGCAGTGCCGAGAGTCCTGACGGGTTTTTGGAACGTTTCCCGGCGCTCCCTGGCCCAAAAGTGTTTTTTGACCGATTTTGAAATTTTGAAAAAATGCGTAACCACCCCCCCTTACGAAAAAGTCAAAAATTGACTTTCCACAAAAGTCCACTTTTTTTGCATATTTGGGCAGTGCCGAGAGTCCTGACGGGTTTTTGGAACGTTTCCCGGCGCTCCCTGGCCCAAAAGTGTTCTTTGGCCGTTTTTGAAATTTTGAAAAATTGCGTAACCACCCCCCCTTACGAAAAAGTCAAAAGTTGACTTTCCCCAAAAGTCCACTTTTTTTGCATATTTGGGCAGTGCCGAGAGTCCTGACGGGTTTTTGGAACGTTTCCCGGCGCTCCCTGGCCCAAAAGTGTTCTTTGGCCGTTTTTGAAATTTTGAAAAAATGCGTAACCACCCCCCCTTACGAAAAAGTCAAAAATTGACTTTCCACAAAAGTCCACTTTTTTTGCATATTTGGGCAGTGCCGAGAGTCCTGACGGGTTTTTGGAATGTTTCCCGGCGCTCCTTGGCCTAAAAGTGTTTTTTGACTGATTTTGAAATTTTGAAAAAATGCGTAACCACCCCCCCTTACGAAAAAGTCAAAAATTGACTTTCCCCAAAAGTCCACTTTTTTTGCATATTTGGGCAGAGCCGAGAGTCCTGACGGGTTTTTGGAACGTTTCCCGGCGCTCCCTGGCCCAAAAGTGTTTTTTGACCGATTTTGAAATTTTGAAAAAATGCGTAACCACCCCCCCTTACGAAAAAGTCAAAAATTGACTTTCCCCAAAAGTCCACTTTTTTTGCATATTTGGGCAGTGCCGAGAGTCCTGACGGGTTTTTGGAACGTTTCCCGGCGCTCCCTGGCCCAAAAGTGTTCTTTGGCCGATTTTGAAATTTTGAAAAATTGCGTAACCACCCCCCCTTACGAAAAAGTCAAAAATTGACTTTCTCCAAAAGTCCACTTTTTTTGCATATTTGGGCAGTGCCGAGAGTCCTGACGGGTTTATGGAACGTTTCCCGGCGCTCCTTGGCCTAAAAGTGTTTTTTGACCGATTTTGAAATTTTGAAAAAATGCGTAACCACCCCCCCTTACGAAAAAGTCAAAAATTGACTTTCCACAAAAGTCCACTTTTTTTGCATATTTGGGCAGTGCCGAGAGTCCTGACGGGTTTTTGGAACGTTTCCCGGCGCTCCCTGGCCCAAAAGTGTTCTTTGGCCGTTTTTGAAATTTTGAAAAATTGCGTAACCACCCCCCCTTACGAAAAAGTCAAAAGTTGACTTTCCCCAAAAGTCCACTTTTTTTGCATATTTGGGCAGTGCCGAGAGTCCTGACGGGTTTTTGGAACGTTTCCCGGCGCTCCCTGGCCCAAAAGTGTTCTTTGGCCGTTTTTGAAATTTTGAAAAAATGCGTAACCACCCCCCCTTACGAAAAAGTCAAAAGTTGACTTTCCACAAAAGTCCACTTTTTTTGCATATTTGGGCAGTGCCGAGAGTCCTGACGGGTTTTTGGAATGTTTCCCGGCGCTCCTTGGCCTAAAAGTGTTTTTTGACTGATTTTGAAATTTTGAAAAAATGCGTAACCACCCCCCCTTACGAAAAAGTCAAAAATTGACTTTCCCCAAAAGTCCACTTTTTTTGCATATTTGGGCAGAGCCGAGAGTCCTGACGGGTTTTTGGAACGTTTCCCGGCGCTCCCTGGCCCAAAAGTGTTTTTTGACCGATTTTGAAATTTTGAAAAAATGCGTAACCACCCCCCCTTACGAAAAAGTCAAAAATTGACTTTCCCCAAAAGTCCACTTTTTTTGCATAATTGGGCAGTGCCGAGAGTCCTGACGGGTTTTTGGAACGTTTCCCGGCGCTCCCTGGCCCAAAAGTGTTCTTTGTCCGATTTTGAAATTTTGAAAAATTGCGTAACCACCCTTCCTTACGAAAAAGTCAAAAATTGACTTTCTCCAAAAGTCCACTTTTTTTCCATATTTGGGCAGTGCCGAGAGTCCTGACGGGTTTATGGAACGTTTCCCGGCGCTCTCTGGCCCAAAAGTGTTCTTTGGCCGTTTTTGAAATTTTGAAAAATTGCGTAACCACCCCCCCTTACGAAAAAGTCAAAAATTGACTTTCCCCAAAAGTCCACTTTTTTTGCATATTTGAGCTCTGCCGAGAGTCCTGACGGGTTTTTGGAACGTTTCCCGGCGCTCCCTAGCCCAAAAGTGTTTTTTGACCGATTTTGAAATTTTGAAAAAATGCGTAACCACCCCCCCTTACGAAAAAGTCAAAAATTGACTTTCTCCAAAAGTCCACTTTTTTTGCATATTTGGGCAGTGCCGAGAGTCCTGATGGGTTTATGGAACGTTTCCCGGCGCTCCCTGGCCTAAAAGTGTTTTTTGACCGATTTTGAAATTTTGAAAAAATGCGTAACCACCCCCCTTTACGAAAAAGTCAAAAATGGACTTTCCCCAAAAGTCCACTTTTTTTGCATATTTGGGCAGTGCCGAGAGTCCTGATGGGTTTATGGAACGTTTCCCGGCGCTCCCTGGCCTAAAAGTGTTTTTTGACCGATTTTGAAATTTTGAAAAAATGCGTAACCACCCCCCTTTACGAAAAAGTCAAAAAAGGACTTTCCCCAAAAGTCCACTTTTTTTGCATATTTGGGCAGTGCCGAGAGTCCTGACGGGTTTTTGGAACGTTTCCCGGCGCTCCCTGGCCCAAAAGTGTTCTTTGGCCGATTTTGAAATTTTGAAAAATTGCGTAACCACCCCCCCTTACGAAAAAGTCAAAAGTTGACTTTCCCCAAAAGTCCACTTTTTTTGCATATTTGGGCAGTGCCGAGAGTCCTGACGGGTTTTTGGAACGTTTCCCGGCGCTCCCTGGCCCAAAAGTGTTCTTTGGCCGTTTTTGAAATTTTGAAAAATTGCATAACCACCCCCCCTTACGAAAAAGTCAAAAATTGACCTTCCCCAAAAGTCCACTTTTTTTGCATATTTGAGCTCTGCCGAGAGTCCTGACGGGTTTTTGGAACGTTTCCCGGCGCTCCCTGGCCCAAAAGTGTTTTTTGACCGATTTTGAAATTTTGAAAAAATGCGTAACCACCCCCCCTTACGAAAAAGTCAAAAATTGACTTTCCCCAAAAGTCCACTTTTTTTGCATATTTGGGCAGTGCCGAGAGTCCTGACGGGTTTTTGGAACGTTTCCCGGCGCTCCCTGGCCCAAAAGTGTTCTTTGGCCGATTTTGAAATTTTGAAAAATTGCGTAACCACCCCCCCTTACGAAAAAGTCAAAAATTGACTTTCTCCAAAAGTCCACTTTTTTTGCATATTTGGGCAGTGCCGAGAGTCCTGACGGGTTTTTGGAACGTTTCCCGGCGCTCTCTGGCCCAAAAGTGTTCTTTGGCCGTTTTTGAAATTTTGAAAAATTGCGTAACCACCCCCCCTTACGAAAAAGTCAAAAATTGACTTTCCCCAAAAGTTCACTTTTTTTGCATATTTGAGCTCTGCCGAGAGTCCTGACGGGTTTTTGGAACGTTTCCCGGCGCTCCCTGGCCCAAAAGTGTTTTTTGACCGATTTTGAAATTTTGAAAAAATGCGTAACCACCCCCCCTTACGAAAAAGTCAAAAATTGACTTTCTCCAAAAGTCCACTTTTTTTGCATATTTGGGCAGTGCCGAGAGTCCTGATGGGTTTATGGAACGTTTCCCGGCGCTCCCTGGCCTAAAAGTGTTTTTTGACCGATTTTGAAATTTTGAAAAAATGCGTAACCACCCCCCTTTACGAAAAAGTCAAAAATGGACTTTCCCCAAAAGTCCACTTTTTTTGCATATTTGGGCAGTGCCGAGAGTCCTGACGGGTTTTTGGAACGTTTCCCGGCGCTCCCTGGCCCAAAAGGGTTCTTTGGCCGATTTTGAAATTTTGAAAAATTGCGTAACCACCCCCCCTTACGAAAAAGTCAAAAATTGACTTTCCACAAAAGTCCACTTTTTTTGCATATTTGGGCAGTGCCGAGAGTCCTGACGGGTTTTTGGAACGTTTCCCGGCGCTCCCTGGCCCAAAAGTGTTTTTTGACCGATTTTGAAATTTTGAAAAAACGCGTAACCACCCCCCCTTACGAAAAAGTCAAAAATTGACTTTCCCCAAAAGTCCACTTTTTTTGCATATTTGGGCAGTGCCGAGAGTCCTGACGGGTTTTTGGAACGTTTCCCGGCGCTCCCTGGCCCAAAAGTGTTCTTTGGCCGATTTTGAAATTTTGAAAAATTGCGTAACCACCCCCCCTTACGAAAAAGTCAAAAATTGACTTTCTCCAAAAGTCCACTTTTTTTGCATATTTGGGCAGTGCCGAGAGTCCTGACGGGTTTATGGAACGTTTCCCGGCGCTCCTTGGCCTAAAAGTGTTTTTTGACCGATTTTGAAATTTTGAAAAAATGCGTAACCACCCCCCCATACGAAAAAGTCAAAAATTGACTTTCCACAAAAGTCCACTTTTTTTGCATATTTGGGCAGTGCCGAGAGTCCTGACGGGTTTTTGGAACGTTTCCCGGCGCTCCCTGGCCCAAAAGTGTTCTTTGGCCGTTTTTGAAATTTTGAAAAAATGCGTAACCACCCCCCCTTACGAAAAAGTCAAAAATTGACTTTCCCCAAAAGTCCACTTTTTTTGCATATTTGGGCAGTGCCGAGAGTCCTGACGGGTTTTTGGAACGTTTCCCGGCGCTCCCTGGCCCAAAAGTGTTCTTTGGCCGTTTTTGAAATTTTGAAAAATTGCGTAACCACCCCCCCTTACGAAAAAGTCAAAAATTGACTTTCCCCAAAAGTCCACTTTTTTTGCATATTTGAGTTCTGCCGAGAGTCCTGACGGGTTTTTTGAACGTTTCCCGGCGCTCCCCGGCCTAAAAGTGTTTTTTGACCGATTTTGAAATTTTGAAAAAATGCGTAACCACCCCCCCTTACGAAAAAGTCAAAAATTGACTTTCCACAAAAGTCCACTTTTTTTGCATATTTGGGCAGTGCCGAGAGTCCTGACGGGTTTTTGGAACGTTTCCCGGCGTTCCCTGGCCCAAAAGTGTTTTTTGACCGATTTTGAAATTTTGAAAAAATGCGTAACCACCCCCCCTTACGAAAAAGTCAAAAATTGACTTTCCCCAAAAGTCCACTTTTTTTGCATATTTGGGCAGTGCCGAGAGTCCTGACGGGTTTTTGGAACGTTTCCCGGCGCTCCCTGGCCCAAAAGTGTTCTTTGGCCGTTTTTGAAATTTTGAAAAAATGCGTAACCACCCCCCCTTACGAAAAAGTCAAAAATTGACTTTCCTCAAAAGTCCACTTTTTTTGCATATTTGGGCAGTGCCGAGAGTCCTGACGGGTTTTTGGAATGTTTCCCGGCGCTCCCTGGCCCAAAAAAGTTTTTTGACCGATTTTGAAATTTTGAAAAAATGCGTAACCACCCCCCCTTACGAAAAAGTCAAAAATTGACTTTCTCCAAAAGTCCCCTTTTTTTGCATATTTGGGCAGTGCCGAGAGTCCTGATGGGTTTATGGAACGTTTCCCGGCGCTCCCTGGCCTAAAAGTGTTTTTTGACCGATTTTGAAATTTTGAAAAAATGCGTAACCACCCCCCCTTACGAAAAAGTCAAAAATTGACTTTCCACAAAAGTCCACTTTTTTTGCATATTTGGGCAGTGCCGAGAGTCCTGACGGGTTTATGGAACGTTTCCCGGCGCTCCTTGGCCTAAAAGTGTTTTTTGACCGATTTTGAAATTTTGAAAAAATGCGTAACCACCCCCCCTTACGAAAAAGTCAAAAATTGACTTTCCACAAAAGTCCACTTTTTTTGCATATTTGGGCAGTGCCGAGAGTCCTGACGGGTTTTTGGAACATTTCCCGGCGCTCCCTGGCCCAAAAGTGTTCTTTGGCCGTTTTTGAAATTTTGAAAAAATGCGTAACCACCCCCCCTTACGAAAAAGTCAAAAATTGACTTTCCCCAAAAGTCCACTTTTTTTGCATATTTGGGCAGTGCTGAGAGTCCTGACGGGTTTTTGGAACGTTTCCCGGCGCTCCCTGGCCCAAAAGTGTTTTTTGGCCGATTTTGAAATTTTGAAAAATTGCGTAACCACCCCCACTTACGAAAAAGTCAAAAATTGACTTTCCCCAAAAGTCCACTTTTTTTGCATATTTGGGCAGTGCCGAGAGTCCTGACGGGTTTATGGAACGTTTCCCGGCGCTCCCTGGCCTAAAAGTGTTTTTTGACCGATTTTGAAATTTTGAAAAAATGCGTAACCACCCACGCTTACGAAAAAGTCAAAAATTGAGTTTCCACAAAAGTCCAATTTTTTTGCATATTTGGGCAGTGCCGAGAGTCCTGACAGGTTTTTGGAACGTTTCCCGGCGCTCCCTGGCCCAAAAGTGTTTTTTGACCGATTTTGAAATTTTGAAAAAATGCGTAACCACCCCCCCTTACGAAAAAGTCAAAAATTGACTTTCCCCAAAATTCCACTTTTTTTGCATATTTGGGTAGTGCCGAGAGTCCTGACGGGTTTTTGGAACGTTTCCCGGCGCTCCCTGGCCCAAAAGTGTTCTTTGGCCGATTTTGAAATTTTGAAAAATTGCGTAACCACCCCCCCTTACGAAAAAGTCAAAAATTGACTTTCCACAAAAGTCCACTTTTTTTGCATATTTGGGCAGTGCCGAGAGTCCTGACGGGTTTTTGGAACGTTTCCCGGCGCTCCCTGGCCCAAAAGTGTTTTTTGACCGATTTTGAAATTTTGAAAAAATGCGTAACCACCCCCCCTTACGAAAAAGTCAAAAATTGACTTTCCCCAAAAGTCCACTTTTTTTGCATATTTGGGCAGTGCCGAGAGTCCTGACGGGTTTTTGGAACGTTTCCCGGCACTCCCTGGCCCAAAAGTGTTCTTTGGCCGATTTTGAAATTTTGAAAAATTGCGTAACCACCCCCCCTTACGAAAAAGTCAAAAATTGACTTTCCACAAAAGTCCACTTTTTTTGCATATTTGGGCAGTGCCGAGAGTCCTGACGGGTTTTTGGAACGTTTCCCGGCGCTCCCTGGCCCAAAAGTGTTCTTTGGCCGTTTTTGAAATTTTGAAAAAATGCGTAACCACCCCCCCTTACGAAAAAGTCAAAAATTGACTTTCCCCAAAAGTCCACTTTTTTTGCATATTTGGGTAGTGCCGAGAGTCCTGACGGGTTTTTGGAACGTTTCCCGGCGCTCCCTGGCCCAAAAGTGTTCTTTGGCCGATTTTGAAATTTTGAAAAATTGCGTAACCACCCCCCCTTACGAAAAAGTCAAAAATGGACTTTCTCCAAAAGTCCACTTTTTTTGCATATTTGGGCAGTGCCGAGAGTCCTGACGGGTTTATGGAACGTTTCCCGGCGCTCCTTGGCCTAAAAGTGTTTTTTGACCGATTTTGAAATTTTGAAAAAATGCGTAACCACCCCCCCTTACGAAAAAGTCAAAAATTGACTTTCCACAAAAGTCCACTTTTTTTGCATATTTGGGCAGTGCCGAGAGTCCTGACGGGTTTTTGGAACGTTTCCCGGCGCTCCCTGGCCCAAAAGTGTTCTTTGGCCGTTTTTGAAATTTTGAAAAAATGCGTAACCTCCCCGCCTTACGAAAAAGTCAAAAATTGACTTTCCCCAAAAGTCCACTTTTTTTGCATATTTGGGCAGTGCCGAGAGTCCTGACGGGTTTTTGGAACGTTTCCCGGCGCTCCCTGGCCTAAAAGTGTTTTTTGACCGATTTTGAAATTTTGAAAAAATGCGTAACCACCCCCCCTTACGAAAAAGTCAAAAATTGACTTTCCACAAAAGTCCACTTTTTTTGCATATTTGGGCAGTGCCGAGAGTCCTGACGGGTTTTTTGAACGTTTCCCGGCGCTCCCTGGTCCAAAAGTGTTCTTTGGCCGTTTTTGAAGTTTTGAAAAAACGCGTAACCGTCCCCCATTACGAAAAAGTCAAAAATTGACTTTCCCCAAAAGTCCACTTTTTTTGCATATTTGGAGAGTGCCGAGAGTCCTGACGGGTTTTTGGAACGTTTCCCGGCGCTCCCTGGCCCAAAAGTGTTCTTTGGCCGATTTTGAAATTTTGAAAAATTGCGTAACCACCCCCCCTTACGAAAAAGTCAAAAATTGACTTTCTCCAAAAGTCCACTTTTTTTGCATATTTGGGCAGTGCCGAGAGTCCTGACGGGTTTATGGAACGTTTCCCGGCGCTCCTTGGCCTAAAAGTGTTTTTTGACCGATTTTGAAATTTTGAAAAAACGCGTAACCACCCCCCCTTACGAAAAAGTCAAAAATTGACTTTCCCCAAAAGTCCACTTTTTTTGCATATTTGGGCAGTGCCGAGAGTCCTGACGGGTTTTTGGAACGTTTCCCGGCGCTCCCTGGCCCAAAAGTGTTCTTTGGCCGTTTTTGAAATTTTGAAAAAATGCGTAACCACCCCCCCTTACGAAAAAGTCAAAAATTGACTTTCCCCAAAAGTCCACTTTTTTTGCATATTTGGGCAGTGCCGAGAGTCCTGACGGGTTTTTGGAACGTTTCCCGGCGCTCCCTGGCCCAAAAGTGTTCTTTGGCCGATTTTGAAATTTTGAAAAATTGCGTAACCACCCCCCCTTACGAAAAAGTCAAAAATTGACTTTCTCCAAAAGTCCACTTTTTTTGCATATTTGGGCAGTGCCGAGAGTCCTGACGGGTTTTTGGAACGTTTCCCGGCGCTCTCTGGCCCAAAAGTGTTCTTTGGCCGTTTTTGAAATTTTGAAAAATTGCGTAACCACCCCCCCTTACGAAAAAGTCAAAAATTGACTTTCCCCAAAAGTTCACTTTTTTTGCATATTTGAGCTCTGCCGAGAGTCCTGACGGGTTTTTGGAACGTTTCCCGGCGCTCCCTGGCCCAAAAGTGTTTTTTGACCGATTTTGAAATTTTGAAAAAATGCGTAACCACCCCCCCTTACGAAAAAGTCAAAAATTGACTTTCTCCAAAAGTCCACTTTTTTTGCATATTTGGGCAGTGCCGAGAGTCCTGATGGGTTTATGGAACGTTTCCCGGCGCTCCCTGGCCTAAAAGTGTTTTTTGACCGATTTTGAAATTTTGAAAAAATGCGTAACCACCCCCCTTTACGAAAAAGTCAAAAATGGACTTTCCCCAAAAGTCCACTTTTTTTGCATATTTGGGCAGTGCCGAGAGTCCTGACGGGTTTTTGGAACGTTTCCCGGCGCTCCCTGGCCCAAAAGGGTTCTTTGGCCGATTTTGAAATTTTGAAAAATTGCGTAACCACCCCCCCTTACGAAAAAGTCAAAAATTGACTTTCCACAAAAGTCCACTTTTTTTGCATATTTGGGCAGTGCCGAGAGTCCTGACGGGTTTTTGGAACGTTTCCCGGCGCTCCCTGGCCCAAAAGTGTTTTTTGACCGATTTTGAAATTTTGAAAAAACGCGTAACCACCCCCCCTTACGAAAAAGTCAAAAATTGACTTTCCCCAAAAGTCCACTTTTTTTGCATATTTGGGCAGTGCCGAGAGTCCTGACGGGTTTTTGGAACGTTTCCCGGCGCTCCCTGGCCCAAAAGTGTTCTTTGGCCGATTTTGAAATTTTGAAAAATTGCGTAACCACCCCCCCTTACGAAAAAGTCAAAAATTGACTTTCTCCAAAATTCCACTTTTTTTGCATATTTGGGTAGTGCCGAGAGTCCTGACGGGTTTTTGGAACGTTTCCCGGCGCTCCCTGGCCCAAAAGTGTTCTTTGGCCGATTTTGAAATTTTGAAAAATTGCGTAACCACCCCCCCTTACGAAAAAGTCAAAAATTGACTTTCCACAAAAGTCCACTTTTTTTGCATATTTGGGCAGTGCCGAGAGTCCTGACGGGTTTTTGGAACGTTTCCCGGCGCTCCCTGGCCCAAAAGTGTTTTTTGACCGATTTTGAAATTTTGAAAAAATGCGTAACCACCCCCCCTTACGAAAAAGTCAAAAATTGACTTTCCCCAAAAGTCCACTTTTTTTGCATATTTGGGCAGTGCCGAGAGTCCTGACGGGTTTTTGGAACGTTTCCCGGCACTCCCTGGCCCAAAAGTGTTCTTTGGCCGATTTTGAAATTTTGAAAAATTGCGTAACCACCCCCCCTTACGAAAAAGTCAAAAATTGACTTTCCACAAAAGTCCACTTTTTTTGCATATTTGGGCAGTGCCGAGAGTCCTGACGGGTTTTTGGAACGTTTCCCGGCGCTCCCTGGCCCAAAAGTGTTCTTTGGCCGTTTTTGAAATTTTGAAAAAATGCGTAACCACCCCCCCTTACGAAAAAGTCAAAAATTGACTTTCCCCAAAAGTCCACTTTTTTTGCATATTTGGGTAGTGCCGAGAGTCCTGACGGGTTTTTGGAACGTTTCCCGGCGCTCCCTGGCCCAAAAGTGTTCTTTGGCCGATTTTGAAATTTTGAAAAATTGCGTAACCACCCCCCCTTACGAAAAAGTCAAAAATGGACTTTCTCCAAAAGTCCACTTTTTTTGCATATTTGGGCAGTGCCGAGAGTCCTGACGGGTTTATGGAACGTTTCCCGGCGCTCCTTGGCCTAAAAGTGTTTTTTGACCGATTTTGAAATTTTGAAAAAATGCGTAACCACCCCCCCTTACGAAAAAGTCAAAAATTGACTTTCCACAAAAGTCCACTTTTTTTGCATATTTGGGCAGTGCCGAGAGTCCTGACGGGTTTTTGGAACGTTTCCCGGCGCTCCCTGGCCCAAAAGTGTTCTTTGGCCGTTTTTGAAATTTTGAAAAAATGCGTAACCTCCCCGCCTTACGAAAAAGTCAAAAATTGACTTTCCCCAAAAGTCCACTTTTTTTGCATATTTGGGCAGTGCCGAGAGTCCTGACGGGTTTTTGGAACGTTTCCCGGCGCTCCCTGGCCTAAAAGTGTTTTTTGACCGATTTTGAAATTTTGAAAAAATGCGTAACCACCCCCCCTTACGAAAAAGTCAAAAATTGACTTTCCACAAAAGTCCACTTTTTTTGCATATTTGGGCAGTGCCGAGAGTCCTGACGGGTTTTTTGAACGTTTCCCGGCGCTCCCTGGTCCAAAAGTGTTCTTTGGCCGTTTTTGAAGTTTTGAAAAAACGCGTAACCGTCCCCCATTACGAAAAAGTCAAAAATTGACTTTCCCCAAAAGTCTACTTTTTTTGCATATTTGGAGAGTGCCGAGAGTCCTGACGGGTTTTTGGAACGTTTCCCGGCGCTCCCTGGCCCAAAAGTGTTCTTTGGCCGATTTTGAAATTTTGAAAAATTGCACAACCACCCCCCCTTACGAAAAAGTCAAAAATTGACTTTCTCCAAAAGTCCACTTTTTTTGCATATTTGGGCAGTGCCGAGAGTCCTGACGGGTTTATGGAACGTTTCCCGGCGCTCCTTGGCCTAAAAGTGTTTTTTGACCGATTTTGAAATTTTGAAAAAATGCGTAACCACCCCCCCTTACGAAAAAGTCAAAAATTGACTTTCTACAAAAGTCCACTTTTTTTGCATATTTGGGCAGTGCCGAGAGTCCTGACGGGTTTTTGGAACGTTTCCCGGCGCTCCCTGGCCCAAAAGTGTTCTTTGGCCGTTTTTGAAATTTTGAAAAAATGCGTAACCACCTCCCCTTACGAAAAAGTCAAAAATTGACTTTCCCCAAAAGTCCACTTTTTTTGCATATTTGGGCAGTGCCGAGAGTCCTGACGGGTTTTTGGAACGTTTCCCGGCGCTCCCTGGCCCAAAAGTGTTTTTTGACCGATTTTGAAATTTTGAAAAAATGCGTAACCACCCCCCCTTACGAAAAAGTCAAAAATTGACTTTCTCCAAAAGTCCACTTTTTTTGCATATTTGGGCAGTGCCGAGAGTCCTGATGGGTTTATGGAACGTTTCCCGGCGCTCCCTGGCCTAAAAGTGTTTTTTGACCGATTTTGAAATTTTGAAAAAATGCGTAACCACCCCCCCTTACGAAAAAGTCAAAAATTGACTTTCCCCAGAAGTCCACTTTTTTTTGCATATTTGGGCAGGTGCGAGAGTCCTGACGGGTTTTTGGAACGTTTCCCGGCGCTCCCTGGCCTAAAAGTGTTTTTTGACCGATTTTGAAATTTTGAAAAAATGCGTAACCACCCCCCCTTACGAAAAAGTCAAAAATTGAGTTTCCACAAAAGTCCACTTTTTTTGCATATTTGGGCAGTGCCGAGAGTCCTGACGGGTTTTTGGAACGTTTCCCGGCGCTCCCTGGCCCAAAAGTGTTTTTTGACCGATTTTGAAATTTTGAAAAAATGCGTAACCACCCCCCCTTACGAAAAAGTCAAAAATTGACTTTCCCCAAAAGTCCACTTTTTTTGCATATTTGGGTAGTGCCGAGAGTCCTGACGGGTTTTTGGAACGTTTCCCGGCGCTCCCTGGCCTAAAAGTGTTTTTTGACCGATTTTGAAATTTTGAAAAAATGCGTAACCACCCCCCCTTACGAAAAAGTCAAAAATTGACTTTCCCCAAAAGTCCACTTTTTTTGCATATTTGGGCAGTGCCGAGAGTCCTGACGGGTTTTTGGGACGTTTCCCGGCGTTCCCTGGCCCAAAAGTTTTTTTTGACCGATTTTGAAATTTTGAAAAAACGCGTAACCACCCCCCCTTACGAAAAAGTCAAAAATTGACTTTCCCCAAAAGTCCACTTTTTTTGAATATTTGGGGAGTGCCGAGAGTCCTGACGGGTTTATGGAACGTTTCCCGGCGCTCCCTGGCCCAAAAGTGTTCTTTGGCCGATTTTGAAATTTTGAAAAATTGCGTAACCACCCCCCCTTACGAAAAAGTCAAAAATTGACTTTCTCCAAAAGTCCACTTTTTTTGCATATTTGGGCAGTGCCGAGAGTCCTGACGGGTTTATGGAACGTTTCCCGGCGCTCCTTGGCCTAAAAGTGTTTTTTGACCGATTTTGAAATTTTGAAAAAATGCGTAACCACCCCCCCTTACGAAAAAGTCAAAAATTGACTTTCCACAAAAGTCCACTTTTTTTGCATATTTGGGCAGTGCCGAGAGTCCTGACGGGTTTTTGGAACGTTTCCCGGCGCTCCCTGGCCCAAAAGTGTTTTTTGACCGATTTTGAAATTTTGAAAAAATGCGTAACCACCCCCCCTTACGAAAAAGTCAAAAATTGACTTTCCCCAAAAGTCCACTTTTTTTGCATATTTGGGCAGTGCCGAGAGTCCTGACGGGTTTTTGGAACGTTTCCCGGCGCTCCCTGGCCCAAAAGTGTTCTTTGGCCGATTTTGAAATTTTGAAAAATTGCGTAACCACCCCCCCTTACGAAAAAGTCAAAAATTGACTTTCTCCAAAAGTCCACTTTTTTTGCATATTTGGGCAGTGCCGAGAGTCCTGACGGGTTTATGGAACGTTTCCCGGCGCTCCTTGGCCTAAAAGTGTTTTTTGACCGATTTTGAAATTTTGAAAAAACGCGTAACCACCCCCCCTTACGAAAAAGTCAAAAATTGACTTTCCCCAAAAGTCCACTTTTTTTGCATATTTGGGCAGTGCCGAGAGTCCTGACGGGTTTTTGGAACGTTTCCCGGCGCTCCCTGGCCCAAAAGTGTTCTTTGGCCGTTTTTGAAATTTTGAAAAAATGCGTAACCACCCCCCCTTACGAAAAAGTCAAAAATTGACTTTCCCCAAAAGTCCACTTTTTTTGCATATTTGGGCAGTGCCGAGAGTCCTGACGGGTTTTTGGAACGTTTCCCGGCGCTCCCTGGCCCAAAAGTGTTCTTTGGCCGATTTTGAAATTTTGAAAAATTGCGTAACCACCCCCCCTTACGAAAAAGTCAAAAATTGACTTTCTCCAAAAGTCCACTTTTTTTGCATATTTGGGCAGTGCCGAGAGTCCTGACGGGTTTTTGGAACGTTTCCCGGCGTTCTCTGGCCCAAAAGTGTTCTTTGGCCGTTTTTGAAATTTTGAAAAATTGCGTAACCACCCCCCCTTACGAAAAAGTCAAAAATTGACTTTCCCCAAAAGTTCACTTTTTTTGCATATTTGAGCTCTGCCGAGAGTCCTGACGGGTTTTTGGAACGTTTCCCGGCGCTCCCTGGCCCAAAAGTGTTTTTTGACCGATTTTGAAATTTTGAAAAAATGCGTAACCACCCCCCCTTACGAAAAAGTCAAAAATTGACTTTCTCCAAAAGTCCACTTTTTTTGCATATTTGGGCAGTGCCGAGAGTCCTGATGGGTTTATGGAACGTTTCCCGGCGCTCCCTGGCCTAAAAGTGTTTTTTGACCGATTTTGAAATTTTGAAAAAATGCGTAACCACCCCCCTTTACGAAAAAGTCAAAAATGGACTTTCCCCAAAAGTCCACTTTTTTTGCATATTTGGGCAGTGCCGAGAGTCCTGACGGGTTTTTGGAACGTTTCCCGGCGCTCCCTGGCCCAAAAGGGTTCTTTGGCCGATTTTGAAATTTTGAAAAATTGCGTAACCACCCCCCCTTACGAAAAAGTCAAAAATTGACTTTCCACAAAAGTCCACTTTTTTTGCATATTTGGGCAGTGCCGAGAGTCCTGACGGGTTTTTGGAACGTTTCCCGGCGCTCCCTGGCCCAAAAGTGTTTTTTGACCGATTTTGAAATTTTGAAAAAACGCGTAACCACCCCCCCTTACGAAAAAGTCAAAAATTGACTTTCCCCAAAAGTCCACTTTTTTTGCATATTTGGGCAGTGCCGAGAGTCCTGACGGGTTTTTGGAACGTTTCCCGGCGCTCCCTGGCCCAAAAGTGTTCTTTGGCCGATTTTGAAATTTTGAAAAATTGCGTAACCACCCCCCCTTACGAAAAAGTCAAAAATTGACTTTCTCCAAAAGTCCACTTTTTTTGCATATTTGGGCAGTGCCGAGAGTCCTGACGGGTTTATGGAACGTTTCCCGGCGCTCCTTGGCCTAAAAGTGTTTTTTGACCGATTTTGAAATTTTGAAAAAATGCGTAACCACCCCCCCATACGAAAAAGTCAAAAATTGACTTTCCACAAAAGTCCACTTTTTTTGCATATTTGGGCAGTGCCGAGAGTCCTGACGGGTTTTTGGAACGTTTCCCGGCGCTCCCTGGCCCAAAAGTGTTCTTTGGCCGTTTTTGAAATTTTGAAAAAATGCGTAACCACCCCCCCTTACGAAAAAGTCAAAAATTGACTTTCCCCAAAAGTCCACTTTTTTTGCATATTTGGGCAGTGCCGAGAGTCCTGACGGGTTTTTGGAACGTTTCCCGGCGCTCCCTGGCCCAAAAGTGTTCTTTGGCCGTTTTTGAAATTTTGAAAAATTGCGTAACCACCCCCCCTTACGAAAAAGTCAAAAATTGACTTTCCCCAAAAGTCCACTTTTTTTGCATATTTGAGCTCTGCCGAGAGTCCTGACGGGTTTTTTGAACGTTTCCCGGCGCTCCCCGGCCTAAAAGTGTTTTTTGACCGATTTTGAAATTTTGAAAAAATGCGTAACCACCCCCCCTTACGAAAAAGTCAAAAATTGACTTTCCACAAAAGTCCACTTTTTTTGCATATTTGGGCAGTGCCGAGAGTCCTGACGGGTTTTTGGAACGTTTCCCGGCGTTCCCTGGCCCAAAAGTGTTTTTTGACCGATTTTGAAATTTTGAAAAAATGCGTAACCACCCCCCCTTACGAAAAAGTCAAAAATTGACTTTCCCCAAAAGTCCACTTTTTTTGCATATTTGGGCAGTGCCGAGAGTCCTGACGGGTTTTTGGAACGTTTCCCGGCGCTCCCTGGCCCAAAAGTGTTCTTTGGCCGTTTTTGAAATTTTGAAAAAATGCGTAACCACCCCCCCTTACGAAAAAGTCAAAAATTGACTTTCCTCAAAAGTCCACTTTTTTTGCATATTTGGGCAGTGCCGAGAGTCCTGACGGGTTTTTGGAATGTTTCCCGGCGCTCCCTGGCCCAAAAAAGTTTTTTGACCGATTTTGAAATTTTGAAAAAATGCGTAACCACCCCCCCTTACGAAAAAGTCAAAAATTGACTTTCTCCAAAAGTCCCCTTTTTTTGCATATTTGGGCAGTGCCGAGAGTCCTGATGGGTTTATGGAACGTTTCCCGGCGCTCCCTGGCCTAAAAGTGTTTTTTGACCGATTTTGAAATTTTGAAAAAATGCGTAACCACCCCCCCTTACGAAAAAGTCAAAAATTGACTTTCCACAAAAGTCCACTTTTTTTGCATATTTGGGCAGTGCCGAGAGTCCTGACGGGTTTATGGAACGTTTCCCGGCGCTCCTTGGCCTAAAAGTGTTTTTTGACCGATTTTGAAATTTTGAAAAAATGCGTAACCACCCCCCCTTACGAAAAAGTCAAAAATTGACTTTCCACAAAAGTCCACTTTTTTTGCATATTTGGGCAGTGCCGAGAGTCCTGACGGGTTTTTGGAACATTTCCCGGCGCTCCCTGGCCCAAAAGTGTTCTTTGGCCGTTTTTGAAATTTTGAAAAAATGCGTAACCACCCCCCCTTACGAAAAAGTCAAAAATTGACTTTCCCCAAAAGTCCACTTTTTTTGCATATTTGGGCAGTGCTGAGAGTCCTGACGGGTTTTTGGAACGTTTCCCGGCGCTCCCTGGCCCAAAAGTGTTTTTTGGCCGATTTTGAAATTTTGAAAAATTGCGTAACCACCCCCACTTACGAAAAAGTCAAAAATTGACTTTCCCCAAAAGTCCACTTTTTTTGCATATTTGGGCAGTGCCGAGAGTCCTGACGGGTTTATGGAACGTTTCCCGGCGCTCCCTGGCCTAAAAGTGTTTTTTGACCGATTTTGAAATTTTGAAAAAATGCGTAACCACCCCCGCTTACGAAAAAGTCAAAAATTGAGTTTCCACAAAAGTCCAATTTTTTTGCATATTTGGGCAGTGCCGAGAGTCCTGACGGGTTTTTGGAACGTTTCCCGGCGCTCCCTGGCCCAAAAGTGTTTTTTGACCGATTTTGAAATTTTGAAAAAATGCGTAACCACCCCCCCTTACGAAAAAGTCAAAAATTGACTTTCCCCAAAATTCCACTTTTTTTGCATATTTGGGTAGTGCCGAGAGTCCTGACGGGTTTTTGGAACGTTTCCCGGCGCTCCCTGGCCCAAAAGTGTTCTTTGGCCGATTTTGAAATTTTGAAAAATTGCGTAACCACCCCCCCTTACGAAAAAGTCAAAAATTGACTTTCCACAAAAGTCCACTTTTTTTGCATATTTGGGCAGTGCCGAGAGTCCTGACGGGTTTTTGGAACGTTTCCCGGCGCTCCCTGGCCCAAAAGTGTTTTTTGACCGATTTTGAAATTTTGAAAAAATGCGTAACCACCCCCCCTTACGAAAAAGTCAAAAATTGACTTTCCCCAAAAGTCCACTTTTTTTGCATATTTGGGCAGTGCCGAGAGTCCTGACGGGTTTTTGGAACGTTTCCCGGCACTCCCTGGCCCAAAAGTGTTCTTTGGCCGATTTTGAAATTTTGAAAAATTGCGTAACCACCCCCCCTTACGAAAAAGTCAAAAATTGACTTTCCACAAAAGTCCACTTTTTTTGCATATTTGGGCAGTGCCGAGAGTCCTGACGGGTTTTTGGAACGTTTCCCGGCGCTCCCTGGCCCAAAAGTGTTCTTTGGCCGTTTTTGAAATTTTGAAAAAATGCGTAACCACCCCCCCTTACGAAAAAGTCAAAAATTGACTTTCCCCAAAAGTCCACTTTTTTTGCATATTTGGGTAGTGCCGAGAGTCCTGACGGGTTTTTGGAACGTTTCCCGGCGCTCCCTGGCCCAAAAGTGTTCTTTGGCCGATTTTGAAATTTTGAAAAATTGCGTAACCACCCCCCCTTACGAAAAAGTCAAAAATGGACTTTCTCCAAAAGTCCACTTTTTTTGCATATTTGGGCAGTGCCGAGAGTCCTGACGGGTTTATGGAACGTTTCCCGGCGCTCCTTGGCCTAAAAGTGTTTTTTGACCGATTTTGAAATTTTGAAAAAATGCGTAACCACCCCCCCTTACGAAAAAGTCAAAAATTGACTTTCCACAAAAGTCCACTTTTTTTGCATATTTGGGCAGTGCCGAGAGTCCTGACGGGTTTTTGGAACGTTTCCCGGCGCTCCCTGGCCCAAAAGTGTTCTTTGGCCGTTTTTGAAATTTTGAAAAAATGCGTAACCTCCCCGCCTTACGAAAAAGTCAAAAATTGACTTTCCCCAAAAGTCCACTTTTTTTGCATATTTGGGCAGTGCCGAGAGTCCTGACGGGTTTTTGGAACGTTTCCCGGCGCTCCCTGGCCTAAAAGTGTTTTTTGACCGATTTTGAAATTTTGAAAAAATGCGTAACCACCCCCCCTTACGAAAAAGTCAAAAATTGACTTTCCACAAAAGTCCACTTTTTTTGCATATTTGGGCAGTGCCGAGAGTCCTGACGGGTTTTTTGAACGTTTCCCGGCGCTCCCTGGTCCAAAAGTGTTCTTTGGCCGTTTTTGAAGTTTTGAAAAAACGCGTAACCGTCCCCCATTACGAAAAAGTCAAAAATTGACTTTCCCCAAAAGTCCACTTTTTTTGCATATTTGGAGAGTGCCGAGAGTCCTGACGGGTTTTTGGAACGTTTCCCGGCGCTCCCTGGCCCAAAAGTGTTCTTTGGCCGATTTTGAAATTTTGAAAAATTGCACAACCACCCCCCCTTACGAAAAAGTCAAAAATTGACTTTCTCCAAAAGTCCACTTTTTTTGCATATTTGGGCAGTGCCGAGAGTCCTGACGGGTTTATGGAACGTTTCCCGGCGCTCCTTGGCCTAAAAGTGTTTTTTGACCGATTTTGAAATTTTGAAAAAATGCGTAACCACCCCCCCTTACGAAAAAGTCAAAAATTGACTTTCTACAAAAGTCCACTTTTTTTGCATATTTGGGCAGTGCCGAGAGTCCTGACGGGTTTTTGGAACGTTTCCCGGCGCTCCCTGGCCCAAAAGTGTTCTTTGGCCGTTTTTGAAATTTTGAAAAAATGCGTAACCACCTCCCCTTACGAAAAAGTCAAAAATTGACTTTCCCCAAAAGTCCACTTTTTTTGCATATTTGGGCAGTGCCGAGAGTCCTGACGGGTTTTTGGAACGTTTCCCGGCGCTCCCTGGCCCAAAAGTGTTTTTTGACCGATTTTGAAATTTTGAAAAAATGCGTAACCACCCCCCCTTACGAAAAAGTCAAAAATTGACTTTCTCCAAAAGTCCACTTTTTTTGCATATTTGGGCAGTGCCGAGAGTCCTGATGGGTTTATGGAACGTTTCCCGGCGCTCCCTGGCCTAAAAGTGTTTTTTGACCGATTTTGAAATTTTGAAAAAATGCGTAACCACCCCCCCTTACGAAAAAGTCAAAAATTGACTTTCCCCAGAAGTCCACTTTTTTTTGCATATTTGGGCAGGTGCGAGAGTCCTGACGGGTTTTTGGAACGTTTCCCGGCGCTCCCTGGCCTAAAAGTGTTTTTTGACCGATTTTGAAATTTTGAAAAAATGCGTAACCACCCCCCCTTACGAAAAAGTCAAAAATTGAGTTTCCACAAAAGTCCACTTTTTTTGCATATTTGGGCAGTGCCGAGAGTCCTGACGGGTTTTTGGAACGTTTCCCGGCGCTCCCTGGCCCAAAAGTGTTTTTTGACCGATTTTGAAATTTTGAAAAAATGCGTAACCACCCCCCCTTACGAAAAAGTCAAAAATTGACTTTCCCCAAAAGTCCACTTTTTTTGCATATTTGGGTAGTGCCGAGAGTCCTGACGGGTTTTTGGAACGTTTCCCGGCGCTCCCTGGCCTAAAAGTGTTTTTTGACCGATTTTGAAATTTTGAAAAAATGCGTAACCACCCCCCCTTACGAAAAAGTCAAAAATTGACTTTCCCCAAAAGTCCACTTTTTTTGCATATTTGGGCAGTGCCGAGAGTCCTGACGGGTTTTTGGGACGTTTCCCGGCGTTCCCTGGCCCAAAAGTTTTTTTTGACCGATTTTGAAATTTTGAAAAAACGCGTAACCACCCCCCCTTACGAAAAAGTCAAAAATTGACTTTCCCCAAAAGTCCACTTTTTTTGAATATTTGGGGAGTGCCGAGAGTCCTGACGGGTTTATGGAACGTTTCCCGGCGCTCCCTGGCCCAAAAGTGTTCTTTGGCCGATTTTGAAATTTTGAAAAATTGCGTAACCACCCCCCCTTACGAAAAAGTCAAAAATTGACTTTCTCCAAAAGTCCACTTTTTTTGCATATTTGGGCAGTGCCGAGAGTCCTGACGGGTTTATGGAACGTTTCCCGGCGCTCCTTGGCCTAAAAGTGTTTTTTGACCGATTTTGAAATTTTGAAAAAATGCGTAACCACCCCCCCTTACGAAAAAGTCAAAAATTGACTTTCCACAAAAGTCCACTTTTTTTGCATATTTGGGCAGTGCCGAGAGTCCTGACGGGTTTTTGGAACGTTTCCCGGCGCTCCCTGGCCCAAAAGTGTTTTTTGACCGATTTTGAAATTTTGAAAAAATGCGTAACCACCCCCCCTTACGAAAAAGTCAAAAATTGACTTTCCCCAAAAGTCCACTTTTTTTGCATATTTGGGCAGTGCCGAGAGTCCTGACGGGTTTTTGGAACGTTTCCCGGCGCTCCCTGGCCCAAAAGTGTTCTTTGGCCGATTTTGAAATTTTGAAAAATTGCGTAACCACCCCCCCTTACGAAAAAGTCAAAAATTGACTTTCTCCAAAAGTCCACTTTTTTTGCATATTTGGGCAGTGCCGAGAGTCCTGACGGGTTTATGGAACGTTTCCCGGCGCTCCTTGGCCTAAAAGTGTTTTTTGACCGATTTTGAAATTTTGAAAAAACGCGTAACCACCCCCCCTTACGAAAAAGTCAAAAATTGACTTTCCCCAAAAGTCCACTTTTTTTGCATATTTGGGCAGTGCCGAGAGTCCTGACGGGTTTTTGGAACGTTTCCCGGCGCTCCCTGGCCCAAAAGTGTTCTTTGGCCGATTTTGAAATTTTGAAAAATTGCGTAACCACCCCCCCTTACGAAAAAGTCAAAAATTGACTTTCTCCAAAAGTCCACTTTTTTTGCATATTTGGGCAGTGCCGAGAGTCCTGACGGGTTTTTGGAACGTTTCCCGGCGCTCCCTGGTCCAAAAGTGTTCTTTGGCCGTTTTTGAAGTTTTGAAAAAACGCGTAACCACCCCCCCTTACGAAAAAGTCAAAAATTGACTTTCCCCAAAAGTCCACTTTTTTTGAATATTTGGGGAGTGCCGAGAGTCCTGACGGGTTTATGGAACGTTTCCCGGCGCTCCCTGGCCCAAAAGTGTTTTTTTACCGATTTTGAAATTTTGAAAAAATGCGTAACCACCCCCCCTTACGAAAAAGTCAAAAATTGACTTTCCCCAGAAGTCCACTTTTTTTTGCATATTTGGGCAGGTGCGAGAGTCCTGACAGGTTTTTGGAACGTTTCCCGGCGCTCCCTGGCCTAAAAGTGTTTTTTGACCGATTTTGAAATTTTGAAAAAATGCGTAACCACCCCCCCTTACGAAAAAGTCAAAAATTGACTTTCCCCAAAAGTCCACTTTTTTTGCATATTTGGGCAGTGCCGAGAGTCCTGACGGGTTTTTGGGACGTTTCCCGGCGTTCCCTGGCCCAAAAGTTTTTTTTGACCGATTTTGAAATTTTGAAAAAACGCGTAACCACCCCCCCTTACGAAAAAGTCAAAAATTGACTTTCCCCAAAAGTCCACTTTTTTTGAATATTTGGGGAGTGCCGAGAGTCCTGACGGGTTTATGGAACGTTTCCCGGCGCTCCCTGGCCCAAAAGTGTTCTTTGGCCGATTTTGAAATTTTGAAAAAATGCGTAACCACCCCCCCTTACGAAAAAGTCAAAAATTGACTTTCCCCAGAAGTCCACTTTTTTTGCATATTTGGGCAGTGCCGAGAGTCCTGACGGGTTTTTGGAACGTTTCCCGGCGCTCCCTGGCCCAAAAGTGTTCTTTGGCCGTTTTTGAAATTTTGAAAAATTGCGTAACCACCCCCCCTTACGAAAAAGTCAAAAATTGACTTTCCCCAAAAGTCCACTTTTTTTGCATATTTGAGCTCTGCCGAGAGTCCTGACGGGTTTTTGGAGCGTTTCCCGGCGCTCCCTGGCCCAAAAGTGTTTTTTGACCGATTTTGAAATTTTGAAAAAATGCGTAACCACCCCCCCTTACGAAAAAGTCAGAAATTGACTTTCCCCAAAATTCCACTTTTTTTGCATATTTGGGCAGTGCCGAGAGTCCTGACGGGTTTTTGGAACGTTTCCCGGCGCTCTCTGGCCCAAAAGTGTTCTTTGGCCGTTTTTGAAATTTTGAAAAATTGCGTAACCACCCCCCCTTACGAAAAAGTCAAAAGTTGACTTTCCCCAAAAGTCCACTTTTTTTGCATATTTGGGCAGTGCCGAGAGTCCTGACGGGTTTTTGGAACGTTTCCCGGCGCTCCCTGGCCCAAAAGTGTTCTTTGGCCGTTTTTGAAATTTTGAAAAATTGCATAACCACCCCCCCTTACGAAAAAGTCAAAAATTGACTTTCCCCAAAAGTCCACTTTTTTTGCATATTTGAGCTCTGCCGAGAGTCCTGACGGGTTTTTGGAACGTTTCCCGGCGCTCTCCGGCCTAAAAGTGTTTTTTGACCGATTTTGAAATTTTGAAAAAATGCGTAACCACCCCCCCTTACGAAAAAGTCAAAAATTGACTTTCCACAAAAGTCCACTTTTTTTGCATATTTGGGCAGTGCCGAGAGTCCTGACGGGTTTTTGGAACGTTTCCCGGCGTTCCCTGGCCCAAAAGTGTTCTTTGGCTGTTTTTGAAATTTTGAAAAATTGCGTAATCACCCCCCCTTACGAAAAAGTCAAAAATTGACTTTCCCCAAAAGTCCACTTTTTTTGCATATTTGAGCTCTGCCGAGAGTCCTGACGGGTTTTTGGAACGTTTCCCGGCGCTCCCTGGCCCAAAAGTGTTCTTTGGCCGATTTTGAAATTTTGAAAAATTGCGTAACCACCCCCCCTTACGAAAAAGTCAAAAATTGACTTTCTCCAAAAGTCCACTTTTTTTGCATATTTGGGCAGTGCCGAGAGTCCTGACGGGTTTATGGAACGTTTCCCGGCGCTCCCTGGCCTAAAAGTGTTTTTTGACCGATTTTGAAATTTTGAAAAAATGCGTAACCACCCCCCCTTATGAAAAAGTCAAAAATTGACTTTCCACAAAAGTCCACTTTTTTTGCATATTTGGGCAGTGCCGAGAGTCCTGACGGGTTTTTGGAACGTTTCCCGGCGCTCCCTGGTCCAAAAGTGTTCTTTGGCCGTTTTTGAAGTTTTGAAAAAACGCGTAACCACCCCCCCTTAGAAAAAGTCAAAAATTGACTTTCCCCAAAAGTCCACTTTTTTTGCATATTTGGGGAGTGCCGAGAGTCCTGACGGGTTTATGGAACGTTTCCCGGCGCTCCCTGGCCCAAAAGTGTTCTTTGGCCGTTTTTGAAATTTTGAAAAATTGCGTAACCACCCCCCCTTACGAAAAAGTCAAAAATTGACTTTCCCCAAAAGTCCACTTTTTTTGCATATTTGGGCAGTGCCGAGAGTCCTGACGGGTTTTTGGAACGTTTCCCGGCGCTCCCTGGCCCAAAAGTGTTCTTTGGCCGTTTTTGAAATTTTGAAAAATTGCGTAACCACCCCCCCTTACGAAAAAGTCAAAAATTGACTTTCCACAAAAGTCCAATTTTTTTGCATATTTGGGCAGTGCCGAGAGTCCTGACGGGTTTTTGGAACGTTTCCCGGCGCTCCCTGGCCCAAAAGTGTTTTTTGACCGATTTTGAAATTTTGAAAAAATGCGTAACCACCCCCCCTTACGAAAAAGTCAAAAATTGACTTTCCCCAAAAGTCCACTTTTTTTGCATATTTGGGCAGTGCCGAGAGTCCTGACAGGTTTTTGGAACGTTTCCCGGCGCTCCCTGGCCCAAAAGTGTTCTTTGGCCGATTTTGAAATTTTGAAAAATTGCGTAACCACCCCCCCTTACGAAAAAGTCAAAAATTGACTTTCCACAAAAGTCCACTTTTTTTGCATATTTGGGCAGTGCCGAGAGTCCTGACGGGTTTTTGGAACGTTTCCCGGCGCTCCCTGGCCCAAAAGTGTTTTTTGACCGATTTTGAAATTTTGAAAAAATGCGTAACCACCCCCCCTTACGAAAAAGTCAAAAATTGACTTTCCCCAAAAGTCCACTTTTTTTGCATATTTGGGCAGTGCCGAGAGTCCTGACGGGTTTTTGGAACGTTTCCCGGCGCTCCCTGGCCCAAAAGTGTTTTTTGACCAATTTTGAAATTTTGAAAAAATGCGTAACCACCCCCCCTTACGAAAAAGTCAAAAATTGACTTTCCCCAAAAGTCCACTTTTTTTGCATATTTGGGGAGTGCCGAGAGTCCTGACGGGTTTTTGGAAAGTTTCCCGGCGCTCTCTGGCCCAAAAGTGTTCTTTGGCCGATTTTGAAATTTTGAAAAATTGCGTAACCACCCCCCCTTACGAAAAAGTCAAAAATTGACTTTCTCCAAAAGTCCACTTTTTTTGCATATTTGGGCAGTGCCGAGAGTCCTGACGGGTTTATGGAACGTTTCCCGGCGCTCCCTGGCCCAAAAGTGTTTTTTGACCGAATTTGAAATTTTGAAAAAATGCGTAACCACCCCCCCTTACGAAAAAGTCAATAATTGACTTTCCCCAGAAGTCCACTTTTTTTTGCATATTTGGGCAGTGCCGAGAGTCCTGACGGGTTTTTGGAACGTTTCCCGGCGCTCCCTGGCCCAAAAGTGTTCTTTGGCCGTTTTTGAAATTTTGAAAAATTGCGTAACCACCCCCCCTTACGAAAAAGTCAAAAATTGACTTTCCCCAAAAGTCCACTTTTTTTGCATATTTGAGCTCTGCCGAGAGTCCTGACGGGTTTTTGGAGCGTTTCCCGGCGCTCCCTGGCCCAAAAGTGTTTTTTGACCGATTTTGAAATTTTGAAAAAATGCGTAACCACCCCCCCTTACGAAAAAGTCAGAAATTGACTTTCCCCAAAATTCCACTTTTTTTGCATATTTGGGCAGTGCCGAGAGTCCTGACGGGTTTTTGGAACGTTTCCCGGCGCTCTCTGGCCCAAAAGTGTTCTTTGGCCGTTTTTGAAATTTTGAAAAATTGCGTAACCACCCCCCCTTACGAAAAAGTCAAAAGTTGACTTTCCCCAAAAGTCCACTTTTTTTGCATATTTGGGCAGTGCCGAGAGTCCTGACGGGTTTTTGGAACGTTTCCCGGCGCTCCCTGGCCCAAAAGTGTTCTTTGGCCGTTTTTGAAATTTTGAAAAATTGCATAACCACCCCCCCTTACGAAAAAGTCAAAAATTGACTTTCCCCAAAAGTCCACTTTTTTTGCATATTTGAGCTCTGCCGAGAGTCCTGACGGGTTTTTGGAACGTTTCCCGGCGCTCTCCGGCCTAAAAGTGTTTTTTGACCGATTTTGAAATTTTGAAAAAATGCGTAACCACCCCCCCTTACGAAAAAGTCAAAAATTGACTTTCCCCAAAAGTCCACTTTTTTTGCATATTTGAGCTCTGCCGAGAGTCCTGACGGGTTTTTGGAACGTTTCCCGGCGCTCCCTGGCCCAAAAGTGTTCTTTGGCCGATTTTGAAATTTTGAAAAATTGCGTAACCACCCCCCCTTACGAAAAAGTCAAAAATTGACTTTCTCCAAAAGTCCACTTTTTTTGCATATTTGGGCAGTGCCGAGAGTCCTGACGGGTTTATGGAACGTTTCCCGGCGCTCCCTGGCCTAAAAGTGTTTTTTGACCGATTTTGAAATTTTGAAAAAATGCGTAACCACCCCCCCTTATGAAAAAGTCAAAAATTGACTTTCCACAAAAGTCCACTTTTTTTGCATATTTGGGCAGTGCCGAGAGTCCTGACGGGTTTTTGGAACGTTTCCCGGCGCTCCCTGGTCCAAAAGTGTTCTTTGGCCGTTTTTGAAGTTTTGAAAAAACGCGTAACCACCCCCCCTTAGAAAAAGTCAAAAATTGACTTTCCCCAAAAGTCCACTTTTTTTGCATATTTGGGGAGTGCCGAGAGTCCTGACGGGTTTATGGAACGTTTCCCGGCGCTCCCTGGCCCAAAAGTGTTCTTTGGCCGTTTTTGAAATTTTGAAAAATTGCGTATCCACCCCCCCTTACGAAAAAGTCAAAAATTGACTTTCCCCAAAAGTCCACTTTTTTTGCATATTTGGGCAGTGCCGAGAGTCCTGACGGGTTTTTGGAACGTTTCCCGGCGCTCCCTGGCCCAAAAGTGTTCTTTGGCCGTTTTTGAAATTTTGAAAAATTGCGTAACCACCCCCCCTTACGAAAAAGTCAAAAATTGACTTTCCACAAAAGTCCAATTTTTTTGCATATTTGGGCAGTGCCGAGAGTCCTGACGGGTTTTTGGAACGTTTCCCGGCGCTCCCTGGCCCAAAAGTGTTTTTTGACCGATTTTGAAATTTTGAAAAAATGCGTAACCACCCCCCCTTACGAAAAAGTCAAAAATTGACTTTCCCCAAAAGTCCACTTTTTTTGCATATTTGGGCAGTGCCGAGAGTCCTGACAGGTTTTTGGAACGTTTCCCGGCGCTCCCTGGCCCAAAAGTGTTCTTTGGCCGATTTTGAAATTTTGAAAAATTGCGTAACCACCCCCCCTTACGAAAAAGTCAAAAATTGACTTTCCACAAAAGTCCACTTTTTTTGCATATTTGGGCAGTGCCGAGAGTCCTGACGGGTTTTTGGAACGTTTCCCGGCGCTCCCTGGCCCAAAAGTGTTTTTTGACCGATTTTGAAATTTTGAAAAAATGCGTAACCACCCCCCCTTACGAAAAAGTCAAAAATTGACTTTCCCCAAAAGTCCACTTTTTTTGCATATTTGGGCAGTGCCGAGAGTCCTGACGGGTTTTTGGAACGTTTCCCGGCGCTCCCTGGCCCAAAAGTGTTTTTTGACCAATTTTGAAATTTTGAAAAAATGCGTAACCACCCCCCCTTACGAAAAAGTCAAAAATTGACTTTCCCCAAAAGTCCACTTTTTTTGCATATTTGGGGAGTGCCGAGAGTCCTGACGGGTTTTTGGAAAGTTTCCCGGCGTTCTCTGGCCCAAAAGTGTTCTTTGGCCGATTTTGAAATTTTGAAAAATTGCGTAACCACCCCCCCTTACGAAAAAGTCAAAAATTGACTTTCTCCAAAAGTCCACTTTTTTTGCATATTTGGGCAGTGCCGAGAGTCCTGACGGGTTTATGGAACGTTTCCCGGCGCTCCCTGGCCCAAAAGTGTTTTTTGACCGAATTTGAAATTTTGAAAAAATGCGTAACCACCCCCCCTTACGAAAAAGTCAATAATTGACTTTCCCCAGAAGTCCACTTTTTTTTGCATATTTGGGCAGTGCCGAGAGTCCTGACGGGTTTTTGGAACGTTTCCCGGCGCTCCCTGGCCCAAAAGTGTTCTTTGGCCGTTTTTGAAATTTTGAAAAATTGCGTAACCACCCCCCCTTACGAAAAAGTCAAAAATTGACTTTCCCCAAAAGTCCACTTTTTTTGCATATTTGAGCTCTGCCGAGAGTCCTGACGGGTTTTTGGAGCGTTTCCCGGCGCTCCCTGGCCCAAAAGTGTTTTTTGACCGATTTTGAAATTTTGAAAAAATGCGTAACCACCCCCCCTTACGAAAAAGTCAGAAATTGACTTTCCCCAAAATTCCACTTTTTTTGCATATTTGGGCAGTGCCGAGAGTCCTGACGGGTTTTTGGAACGTTTCCCGGCGCTCTCTGGCCCAAAAGTGTTCTTTGGCCGTTTTTGAAATTTTGAAAAATTGCGTAACCACCCCCCCTTACGAAAAAGTCAAAAGTTGACTTTCCCCAAAAGTCCACTTTTTTTGCATATTTGGGCAGTGCCGAGAGTCCTGACGGGTTTTTGGAACGTTTCCCGGCGCTCCCTGGCCCAAAAGTGTTCTTTGGCCGTTTTTGAAATTTTGAAAAATTGCATAACCACCCCCCCTTACGAAAAAGTCAAAAATTGACTTTCCCCAAAAGTCCACTTTTTTTGCATATTTGAGCTCTGCCGAGAGTCCTGACGGGTTTTTGGAACGTTTCCCGGCGCTCTCCGGCCTAAAAGTGTTTTTTGACCGATTTTGAAATTTTGAAAAAATGCGTAACCACCCCCCCTTACGAAAAAGTCAAAAATTGACTTTCCCCAAAAGTCCACTTTTTTTGCATATTTGGGCAGTGCCGAGAGTCCTGACGGGTTTTTGGAACGTTTCCCGGCGCTCCCTGGCCCAAAAGTGTTTTTTGACCAATTTTGAAATTTTGAAAAAATGCGTAACCACCCCCCCTTACGAAAAAGTCAAAAATTGACTTTCCCCAAAAGTCCACTTTTTTTGCATATTTGGGGAGTGCCGAGAGTCCTGACGGGTTTTTGGAACGTTTCCCGGCGCTCTCTGGCCCAAAAGTGTTCTGTGGCCGTTTTTGAAATTTTAAAAAATTGCGTAACCACCCCCCCTTACGAAAAAGTCAAAAATTGACTTTCCCCAAAAGTCCACTTTTTTTGCATATTTGGGCAGTGCCGAGAGTCCTGACGGGTTTTTGGAACGTTTCCCGGCGCTCCCTGGCCCAAAAGTGTTCTTTGGCCGTTTTTGAAATTTTGAAAAATTGCGTAACCACCCCCCCTTACGAAAAAGTCAAAAATTGACTTTCCCCAAAAGTCCACTTTTTTTGCATATTTGGGCAGTGCCGAGAGTCCTGACGGGTTTTTGGAACGTTTCCCGGCGCTCCCTGGCCCAAAAGTGTTTTTTGACCGATTTTGAAATTTTGAAAAAATGCGTAACCACCCCCCCTTACGAAAAAGTCAAAAATTGACTTTCCCCAAAAGTCCACTTTTTTTGCATATTTGGGCAGTGCCGAGAGTCCTGACGGGTTTTTGGAACGTTTCCCGGCGCTCCCTGGCCCAAAAGTGTTCTTTGGCCGATTTTGAAATTTTGAAAAATTGCGTAACCACCCCCCCTTACGAAAAAGTCAAAAATTGACTTTCTCCAAAAGTCCACTTTTTTTGCATATTTGGGCAGTGCCGAGAGTCCTGACGGGTTTATGGAACGTTTCCCGGCGCTCCTTGGCCTAAAAGTGTTTTTTGACTGATTTTGAAATTTTGAAAAAATGCGTAACCACCCCCCCTTACGAAAAAGTCAAAAATTGACTTTCCCCAAAAGTCCACTTTTTTTGCATATTTGGGCAGTGCCGAGAGTCCTGACGGGTTTTTGGAACGTTTCCCGGCGCTCCCTGGCCCAAAAGTGTTCTTTGGCCGTTTTTGAAATTTTGAAAAAATGCGTAACCACCCCCCCTTACGAAAAAGTCAAATTTGACTTTCCCCAAAAGTCCACTTTTTTTGCATATTTGGGGAGTGCCGAGAGTCCTGACGGGTTTTTGGAACGTTTCCCGGCGCTCCCTGGCCCAAAAGTGTTCTTTGGCCGTTTTTGAAATTTTGAAAAATTGCGTAACCACCCCCCCTTACGAAAAAGTCAAAAATTGACTTTCCCCCAAAAGTCCACTTTTTTTGCATATTTGAGCTCTGCCGAGAGTCCTGACGGGTTTTTGGAACGTTTCCCGGCGTTCCCTGGCCCAAAAGTGTTCTTTGGCCGTTTTTGAAGTTTTGAAAAAACGCGTAACCACCCCCCCTTACGAAAAAGTCAAAAATTGACTTTCCCCTAAAGTCCACTTTTTTTGCATATTTGGGGAGTGCCGAGAGTCATGACGGGTTTTTGGAACGTTTCCCGGCGCTCTCTGGCCCAAAAGTGTTCTTTGGCCGTTTTTGAAATTTTGAAAAATTGCGTAACCACCCCCCCTTACGAAAAAGTCAAAAATTGACTTTCCCAAAAAGTCCACTTTTTTTGCATATTTGGGCAGTGCCGAGAGTCCTGACGGGTTTTTGGAACGTTTCCCGGCGCTCCCTGGCCCAAAAGTGTTCTTTGGCCGTTTTTGAAATTTTGAAAAATTGCGTAACCACCCCCCCTTACGAAAAAGTCAAAAATTGACTTTCCCCAAAAGTCCACTTTTTTTGCATATTTGAGCTCTGCCGAGAGTCCTGACGGGTTTTTGGAACGTTTCCCGGCGCTCCCTGGCCCAAAAGTGTTTTTTGACCGATTTTGAAATTTTGAAAAAATGCGTAACCACCCCCCCTTACGAAAAAGTCAAAAATTGACTTTCCCCAAAAGTTCACTTTTTTTGCATATTTGGGCAGTGCCGAGAGTCCTGACGGGTTTTTGGAACGTTTCCCGGCGCTCCCTGGCCCAAAAGTGTTCTTTGGCCGATTTTGAAATTTTGAAAAATTGCGTAACCACCCCCCCTTACGAAAAAGTCAAAAATTGACTTTCCACAAAAGTCCACTTTTTTTGCATATTTGGGCAGTGCCGAGAGTCCTGACGGGTTTTTGGAACGTTTCCCGGCGCTCCCTGGCCCAAAAGTGTTCTTTGGCCGTTTTTGAAATTTTGAAAAATTGCGTAACCACCCCCCCTTACGAAAAAGTCAAAAATTGACTTTCCCCAAAAGTCCACTTTTTTTGCATATTTGAGCTCTGCCGAGAGTCCTGACGGGTTTTTGGAACGTTTCCCGGCGCTCCCTGGCCCAAAAGTGTTTTTTGACCGATTTTGAAGTTTTGAAAAAACGCGTAACCACCCCCCCTTACGAAAAAGTCAAAAATTGACTTTCCCCAAAAGTCCACTTTTTTTGCATATTTGGGGAGTGCCGAGAGTCCTGACGGGTTTATGGAACGTTTCCCGGCGCTCCCTGGCCCAAAAGTGTTTTTTGACCGATTTTGAAATTTTGAAAAAATGCGTAACCACCCCCCCTTACGAAAAAGTCAAAAATTGACTTTCCCCAGAAGTCCACTTTTTTTTGCATATTTGGGCAGGTGCGAGAGTCCTGACGGGTTTTTGGAACGTTTCCCGGCGCTCCCTGGCCTAAAAGTGTTCTTTGGCCGTTTTTGAAATTTTGAAAAATTGCGTAACCACCCCCCCTTACGAAAAAGTCAAAAATTGACTTTCCCCAAAAGTCCACTTTTTTTGCATATTTGAGCTCTGCCGAGAGTCCTGACGGGTTTTTGGAACGTTTCCCGGCGCTCCCTGGCCCAAAAGTGTTTTTTGACCGATTTCGAAATTTTGAAAAAATGCGTAACCACCCCCCCTTACGAAAAAGTCAAAAATTGACTTTCCCCAAAAGTCCACTTTTTTTGCATATTTGGGGAGTGCCGAGAGTCCTGACGGGTTTATGGAACGTTTCCCGGCGCTCCCTGGCCCAAAAGTGTTCTTTGGCCGTTTTTGAAATTTTGAAAAATTGCGTAACCACCCCCCCTTACGAAAAAGTCAAAAATTGACTTTCCCCAAAAGTCCACTTTTTTTGCATATTTGGGCAGTGCCGAGAGTCCTGACGGGTTTTTGGAACGTTTCCCGGCGCTCCCTGGCCCAAAAGTGTTCTTTGGCCGTTTTTGAAATTTTGAAAAATTGCGTAACCACCCCCCCTTACGAAAAAGTCAAAAATTGACTTTCCACAAAAGTCCAATTTTTTTGCATATTTGGGCAGTGCCGAGAGTCCTGACGGGTTTTTGGAACGTTTCCCGGCGCTCCCTGGCCCAAAAGTGTTTTTTGACCGATTTTGAAATTTTGAAAAAATGCGTAACCACCCCCCCTTACGAAAAAGTCAAAAATTGACTTTCCCCAAAAGTCCACTTTTTTTGCATATTTGGGCAGTGCCGAGAGTCCTGACAGGTTTTTGGAACGTTTCCCGGCGCTCCCTGGCCCAAAAGTGTTCTTTGGCCGATTTTAAAATTTTGAAAAATTGCGTAACCACCCCCCCTTACGAAAAAGTCAAAAATGGACTTTCCACAAAAGTCCACTTTTTTTGCATATTTGGGCAGTGCCGAGAGTCCTGACGGGTTTTTGGAACGTTTCCCGGCGCTCCCTGGCCCAAAAGTGTTTTTTGACCGATTTTGAAATTTTGAAAAAATGCGTAACCACCCCCCCTTACGAAAAAGTCAAAAATTGACTTTCCCCAAAAGTCCACTTTTTTTGCATATTTGGGCAGTGCCGAGAGTCCTGACGGGTTTTTGGAACGTTTCCCGGCGCTCCCTGGCCCAAAAGTGTTTTTTGACCAATTTTGAAATTTTGAAAAAATGCGTAACCACCCCCCCTTACGAAAAAGTCAAAAATTGACTTTCCCCAAAAGTCCACTTTTTTTGCATATTTGGGGAGTGCCGAGAGTCCTGACGGGTTTTTGGAAAGTTTCCCGGCGCTCTCTGGCCCAAAAGTGTTCTTTGGCCGATTTTGAAATTTTGAAAAATTGCGTAACCACCCCCCCTTACGAAAAAGTCAAAAATTGACTTTCTCCAAAAGTCCACTTTTTTTGCATATTTGGGCAGTGCCGAGAGTCCTGACGGGTTTATGGAACGTTTCCCGGCGCTCCCTGGCCCAAAAGTGTTTTTTGACCGAATTTGAAATTTTGAAAAAATGCGTAACCACCCCCCCTTACGAAAAAGTCAATAATTGACTTTCCCCAGAAGTCCACTTTTTTTTGCATATTTGGGCAGTGCCGAGAGTCCTGACGGGTTTTTGGAACGTTTCCCGGCGCTCCCTGGCCCAAAAGTGTTCTTTGGCCGTTTTTGAAATTTTGAAAAATTGCGTAACCACCCCCCCTTACGAAAAAGTCAAAAATTGACTTTCCCCAAAAGTCCACTTTTTTTGCATATTTGAGCTCTGCCGAGAGTCCTGACGGGTTTTTGGAGCGTTTCCCGGCGCTCCCTGGCCCAAAAGTGTTTTTTGACCGATTTTGAAATTTTGAAAAAATGCGTAACCACCCCCCCTTACGAAAAAGTCAGAAATTGACTTTCCCCAAAATTCCACTTTTTTTGCATATTTGGGCAGTGCCGAGAGTCCTGACGGGTTTTTGGAACGTTTCCCGGCGCTCTCTGGCCCAAAAGTGTTCTTTGGCCGTTTTTGAAATTTTGAAAAATTGCGTAACCACCCCCCCTTACGAAAAAGTCAAAAGTTGACTTTCCCCAAAAGTCCACTTTTTTTGCATATTTGGGCAGTGCCGAGAGTCCTGACGGGTTTTTGGAACGTTTCCCGGCGCTCCCTGGCCCAAAAGTGTTCTTTGGCCGTTTTTGAAATTTTGAAAAATTGCATAACCACCCCCCCTTACGAAAAAGTCAAAAATTGACTTTCCCCAAAAGTCCACTTTTTTTGCATATTTGAGCTCTGCCGAGAGTCCTGACGGGTTTTTGGAACGTTTCCCGGCGCTCTCCGGCCTAAAAGTGTTTTTTGACCGATTTTGAAATTTTGAAAAAATGCGTAACCACCCCCCCTTACGAAAAAGTCAAAAATTGACTTTCCCCAAAAGTCCACTTTTTTTGCATATTTGGGGAGTGCCGAGAGTCCTGACGGGTTTTTGGAACGTTTCCCGGCGCTCTCTGGCCCAAAAGTGTTCTGTGGCCGTTTTTGAAATTTTAAAAAATTGCGTAACCACCCCCCCTTACGAAAAAGTCAAAAATTGACTTTCCCCAAAAGTCCACTTTTTTTGCATATTTGGGCAGTGCCGAGAGTCCTGACGGGTTTTTGGAACGTTTCCCGGCGCTCCCTGGCCCAAAAGTGTTCTTTGGCCGTTTTTGAAATTTTGAAAAATTGCGTAACCACCCCCCCTTACGAAAAAGTCAAAAATTGACTTTCCCCAAAAGTCCACTTTTTTTGCATATTTGGGCAGTGCCGAGAGTCCTGACGGGTTTTTGGAACGTTTCCCGGCGCTCCCTGGCCCAAAAGTGTTTTTTGACCGATTTTGAAATTTTGAAAAAATGCGTAACCACCCCCCCTTACGAAAAAGTCAAAAATTGACTTTCCCCAAAAGTTCACTTTTTTTGCATATTTGGGCAGTGCCGAGAGTCCTGACGGGTTTTTGGAACGTTTCCCGGCGCTCCCTGGCCCAAAAGTGTTTTTTGACCGATTTCGAAATTTTGAAAAAATGCGTAACCACCCCCCCTTACGAAAAAGTCAAAAATTGACTTTCCCCAAAAGTCCACTTTTTTTGCATATTTGGGCAGTGCCGAGAGTCCTGACGGGTTTTTGGAACGTTTCCCGGCGCTCCCTGGCCCAAAAGTGTTCTTTGGCCGATTTTGAAATTTTGAAAAATTGCGTAACCACCCCCCCTTACGAAAAAGTCAAAAATTGACTTTCTCCAAAAGTCCACTTTTTTTGCATATTTGGGCAGTGCCGAGAGTCCTGACGGGTTTATGGAACGTTTCCCGGCGCTCCTTGGCCTAAAAGTGTTTTTTGACTGATTTTGAAATTTTGAAAAAATGCGTAACCACCCCCCCTTACGAAAAAGTCAAAAATTGACTTTCCCCAAAAGTCCACTTTTTTTGCATATTTGGGCAGTGCCGAGAGTCCTGACGGGTTTTTGGAACGTTTCCCGGCGCTCCCTGGCCCAAAAGTGTTCTTTGGCCGTTTTTGAAATTTTGAAAAAATGCGTAACCACCCCCCCTTACGAAAAAGTCAAAAATTGACTTTCCCCAAAAGTCCACTTTTTTTGCATATTTGGGCAGTGCCGAGATTCCTGACGGGTTTTTGGAACGTTTCCCGGCGCTCCCTGGCCTAAAAGTGTTTTTTGACCGATTTTGAAATTTTGAAAAAATGCGTAACCACCCCCCCTTACGAAAAAGTCAAAAATTGACTTTCCACAAAAGTCCACTTTTTTTGCATATTTGGGCAGTGCCAAGAGTCCTGACGGGTTTTTGGAACGTTTCCCGGCGCTCCCTGGTCCAAAAGTGTTCTTTGGCCGTTTTTGAAGTTTGTAAAAAACGCGTAATCACCCCCCCTTACGAAAAAGTCAAAAATTGACTTTCCCCAAAAGTCCACTTTTTTTGCATATTTGGGGAGTGCCGAGAGTCCTGACGGGTTTATGGAACGTTTCCCGGCACTCCCTGGCCCAAAAGTGTTTTTTTACCGATTTTGAAATTTTGAAAAAATGCGTAACCACCCCCCCCTTACGAAAAAGTCAAAAATTGACTTTCCCCAGAAGTCCACTTTTTTTTGCATATTTGGGCAGGTGCGAGAGTCCTGACGGGTTTTTGGAACGTTTCCCGGCGCTCCCTGGCCTAAAAGTGTTTTTTGACAATTTGAAATTTTGAAAAAATGCGTAACCACCCCCCCTTACGAAAAAGTCAAAAATTGAGTTTCCACAAAAGTCGAATTTTTTTGCATATTTGGGCAGTGCCGAGAGTCCTGACGGGTTTTTGGAACGTTTCCCGGCGCTCCCTGGCCCAAAAGTGTTCTTTGGCCGTTTTTGAAATTTTGAAAAAATGCGTAACCACCCCCCCTTACGAAAAAGTCAAAAATTGACTTTCCCCAAAAGTCCACTTTTTTTGCATATTTGGGCAGTGCCGAGAGTCCTGACGGGTTTTTGGAACGTTTCCCGGCGCTCCCTGGCCCAAAAGTGTTCTTTGGCCGTTTTTGAAATTTTGAAAAATTGCGTAACCACCCCCCCTTACGAAAAAGTCAAAAATTGACTTTCCCCAAAAGTCCACTTTTTTTGCATATTTGAGCTCTGCCGAGAGTCCTGACGGGTTTTTGGAACGTTTCCCGGCGTTCCCTGGCCCAAAAGTGTTTTTTGACCGATTTTGAAATTTTGAAAAAATGCGTAACCACCCCCCCTTACGAAAAAGTCAAAAATGGACTTTCCCCAAAAGTCCACTTTTTTTGCATATTTGGGCAGAGCCGAGAGTCCTGACGGGTTTTTGGAACGTTTCCCGGCGCTCCCTGGCCCAAAAGTGTTCTTTGGCCGTTTTTGAAATTTTGAAAAAATGCGTAACCACCCCCCCTTACGAAAAAGTCAAAAATTGACTTTCCCCAGAAGTCCACTTTTTTTTGCATATTTGGGCAGTGCCGAGAGTCCTGACGGGTTTTTGGAACGTTTCCCGGCGCTCCCTGGCCCAAAAGTGTTCTTTGGCCGTTTTTGAAATTTTGAAAAATTGCGTAACCACCCCCCCTTACGAAAAAGTCAAAAATTGACTTTCCCCAAAAGTCCACTTTTTTTGCATATTTGGGCAGTGCCGAGAGTCCTGACGGGTTTTTGGAACGTTTCCCGGCGCTCCCTGGCCCAAAAGTGTTCTTTGGCCGTTTTTGAAATTTTGAAAAATTGCGTAACCACCCACCCTTACGAAAAAGTCAAAAATTGACTTTCCCCAAAAGTCCACTTTTTTTGCATATTTGAGCTCTGCCGAGAGTCCTGACGGGTTTTTGGAACGTTTCCCGGCGTTCCCTGGCCCAAAAGTGTTTTTTGACCGATTTTGAAATTTTGAAAAAATGCGTAACCACCCCCCCTTACGAAAAAGTCAAAAATGGACTTTCCCCAAAAGTCCACTTTTTTTGCATATTTGGGCAGAGCCGAGAGTCCTGACGGGTTTTTGGAACGTTTCCCGGCGCTCCCTGGCCCAAAAGTGTTCTTTGGCCGTTTTTGAAGTTTTGAAAAAACGCGTAACCACCCCCCCTTACGAAAAAGTCAAAAATTGACTTTCCCCAAAAGTCCACTTTTTTTGCATATTTGGGGAGTGCCGAGAGTCCTGACGGGTTTATGGAACGTTACCCGGCGCTCCCTGGCCCAAAAGTGTTTTTTTACCGAATTTGAAGTTTTGAAAAAATGCTTAACCACCCCCCCTTACGAAAAAGTCAAAAATTGACTTTCCCCAAAAGTCCAATTTTTTTGCATATTTGGGGAGTGCCGAGAGTCCTGACGGGTTTATGGAACGTTTCCCGGCGCTCCCTGGCCCAAAAGTGTTTTTTTACCGAATTTGATATTTTGAAAAAATGCGTAACCACCCCCCCTTACGAAAAAGTCAAAAATTGACTTTCCCCAAAAGTCCACTTTTTTTGCATATTTGGGGAGTGCCGAGAGTCCTGACGGGTTTATGGAACGTTTCCCGGCGCTCCCTGGCCCAAAAGTGTTTTTTGACCGATTTTGAAATTTTGAAAAAATGCGTAACCACCCCCCCTTACGAAAAAGTCAAAAATTGACTTTCCCCAAAAGTCCACTTTTTTTGCATATTTGGGCAGTGCCGAGAGTCCTGACGGGTTTTTGGAACGTTTCCCGGCGCTCCCTGGCCCAAAAGTGTTCTTTGGCCGTTTTTGAAATTTTGAAAAATTGCGTAACCACCCCCCCTTACGAAAAAGTCAAAAATTGACTTTCCACAAAAGTCCACTTTTTTTGCATATTTGGGCAGTGCCGAGAGTCCTGACGGGTTTTTGGAACGTTTCCCGGCGCTCCCTGGCCCAAAAGTGTTCTTTGGCCGTTTTTGAAATTTTGAAAAAATGCGTAACCACCCCCCCTTACGATAAAGTCAAAAATTGACTTTCCCCAAAAGTCCACTTTTTTTGCATATTTGGGCAGTGCCGAGAGTCCTGACGGGTTTTTGGAACGTTTCCCGGCGCTCCCTGGCCCAAAAGTGTTCTTTGGCCGTTTTTGAAATTTTGAAAAATTGCGTAACCACCCCCCCCTTACGAAAAAGTCAAAAATTGACTTTCCCCAAAAGTCCACTTTTTTTGCATATTTGAGCTCTGCCGAGAGTCCTGACGGGTTTTTGGAATGTTTCCCGGCGTTCCTTGGCCCAAAAGTGTTTTTTGACCGATTTTGAAATTTTGAAAAAATGCGTAACCACCCCCCCTTACGAAAAAGTCAAAAATGGACTTTCCCCAAAAGTCCACTTTTTTTGCATATTTGGGCAGAGCCGAGAGTCCTGACGGGTTTTTGGAACGTTTCCCGGCGCTCCCTGGCCCAAAAGTGTTCTTTGGCCGTTTTTGAAGTTTTGAAAAAACGCGTAACCACCCCCCCTTACGAAAAAGTCAAAAATTGACTTTCCCCAAAAGTCCACTTTTTTTGCATATTTGGGGAGTGCCGAGAGTCCTGACGGGTTTATGGAACGTTACCCGGCGCTCCCTGGCCCAAAAGTGTTTTTTTACCGAATTTGAAATTTTGAAAAAATGCTTAACCACCCCCCCTTACGAAAAAGTCAAAAATTGACTTTCCCCAGAAGTCCACTTTTTTTTGCATATTTGGGCAGTGCCGAGAGTCCTGACGGGTTTTTGGAACGTTTCCCGGCGCTCCCTGGCCCAAAAGTGTTCTTTGGCCGTTTTTGAAATTTTGAAAAATTGCGTAACCACCCCCCCTTACGAAAAAGTCAAAAATTGACTTTCCCCAAAAGTCCACTTTTTTTGCATATTTGGGCAGTGCCGAGAGTCCTGGCGGGTTTTTGGAACGTTTCCCGGCGCTCCCTGGCCCAAAAGTGTTCTTTGGCCGTTTTTGAAATTTTGAAAAATTGCGTAACCACCCACCCTTACGAAAAAGTCAAAAATTGACTTTCCCCAAAAGTCCACTTTTTTTGCATATTTGAGCTCTGCCGAGAGTCCTGACGGGTTTTTGGAACGTTTCCCGGCGTTCCCTGGCCCAAAAGTGTTTTTTGACCGATTTTGAAATTTTGAAAAAATGCGTAACCACCCCCCCTTACGAAAAAGTCAAAAATTGACTTTCCCCAGAAGTCCACTTTTTTTTGCATATTTGGGCAGGTGCGAGAGTCCTGACGGGTTTTTGGAACGTTTCCCGGCGCTCCCTGGCCTAAAAGTGTTTTTTGACCGATTTTGAAATTTTGAAAAAATGCGTAACCACCCCCCCTTACGAAAAAGTCAAAAATTGGGTTTCCACAAAAGTCCAATTTTTTTGCATATTTGGGCAGTGCCGAGAGTCCTGACGGGTTTTTGGAACGTTTCCCGGCGCTCCCTGGCCCAAAAGTGTTTTTTGACCGATTTTGAAATTTTGAAAAAATGCGTAACCACCCCCCCTTACGAAAAAGTCAAAAATTGACTTTCCCCAATAGTCCACTTTTTTTGCATATTTGGGTAGTGCCGAGAGTCCTGACGGGTTTTTGGAACGTTTCCCGGCGCTCCCTGGCCCAAAAGTGTTCTTTGGCCGATTTTGATATTTTGAAAAATTGCGTAACCACCCCCCCTTACGAAAAAGTCAAAAATTGACTTTCCCCAAAAGTCCACTTTTTTTGCATATTTGGGCAGTGCCGAGAGTCCTGACGGGTTTTTGGAACGTTTCCCGGCGCTCCCTGGCCCAAAAGTGTTTTTTGACCGATTTTGAAATTTTGAAAAAATGCGTAACCACCCCCCCTTACGAAAAAGTCAAAAATTGAGTTTCCCCAAAAGTCGAATTTTTTTGCATATTTGGGCAGTGCCGAGAGTCCTGACAGGTTTTTGGAACGTTTCCCGGCGCTCCCTGGCCCAAAAGTGTTTTTTGACCGATTTTGAAATTTTGAAAAAATGCGTAACCACCCCCCCTTACGAAAAAGTCAAAAATTGACTTTCCCCAAAAGTCCACTTTTTTTGCATATTTGGGTAGTGCCGAGAGTCCTGACGGGTTTTTGGAACGTTTCCCGGCGCTCCCTGGCCCAAAAGTGTTCTTTGGCCGATTTTGAAATTTTGAAAAATTGCGTAACCACCCCCCCTTACGATAAAGTCAAAAATTGACTTTCCCCAAAAGTCCACTTTTTTTGCATATTTGGGCAGTGCCGAGAGTCCTGACGGGTTTTTGGAACGTTTCCCGGCGCTCCCTGGCCCAAAAGTGTTCTTTGGCCGTTTTTGAAATTTTGAAAAATTGCGTAACCACCCCCCCCTTACGAAAAAGTCAAAAATTGACTTTCCCCAAAAGTCCACTTTTTTTGCATATTTGAGCTCTGCCGAGAGTCCTGACGGGTTTTTGGAATGTTTCCCGGCGTTCCCTGGCCCAAAAGTGTTTTTTGACCGATTTTGAAATTTTGAAAAAATGCGTAACCACCCCCCCTTACGAAAAAGTCAAAAATGGACTTTCCCCAAAAGTCCACTTTTTTTGCATATTTGGGCAGAGCCGAGAGTCCTGACGGGTTTTTGGAACGTTTCCCGGCGCTCCCTGGCCCAAAAGTGTTCTTTGGCCGTTTTTGAAGTTTTGAAAAAACGCGTAACCACCCCCCCTTACGAAAAAGTCAAAAATTGACTTTCCCCAAAAGTCCACTTTTTTTGCATATTTGGGGAGTGCCGAGAGTCCTGACGGGTTTATGGAACGTTACCCGGCGCTCCCTGGCCCAAAAGTGTTTTTTTACCGAATTTGAAATTTTGAAAAAATGCTTAACCACCCCCCCTTACGAAAAAGTCAAAAATTGACTTTCCCCAGAAGTCCACTTTTTTTTGCATATTTGGGCAGTGCCGAGAGTCCTGACGGGTTTTTGGAACGTTTCCCGGCGCTCCCTGGCCCAAAAGTGTTCTTTGGCCGTTTTTGAAATTTTGAAAAATTGCGTAACCACCCCCCCTTACGAAAAAGTC